>NC_086317.1:30683793-31883793 GCF_036172605.1 Pelobates fuscus
CCCCCCCCCAAGCAAACTAACATTCAAAGGGAATATGTGAGAGGGACCATTTTGCGTTTATTAGTTTATTTGTAAGTTGTATACAGATTTCACTAAGTTTTCTACCTTTTTTTATTCTTGGTTTTTCTTATCAAGCCTATGGTAAATAATTGCATGTGTGTGTGTGTGATTTGTGCATGCATATATCTATTAAATGTGCTCCCACCTAAATTTTATTTTAGTTTTGATACACTGAGTTTTAAGTGTGGTGGGGTGACGTACACAAGGCGATAGTCGCACTATACTTTAACCTTTTAACCCTTATATTTATCATTAATGAATATATGTCAATGATGGTCACGAAGGTGTGAACGCAAAGAACTACCAAGTGAAGAGAAAGCTGTGATACTTTATTTGATCATCTGTATAAACAGACAGGTATACAAAGTGTATTTATATACTACTTACATAAACAGGAAGAGGTCCGTAACTTTCTCAAGACATTTTCAGGAATGAGAAGATACTGATTGGCTTAAAGCATCAGCTGACCACTCTAAGCTAACCTGCTTCACCCCTGCCCAGCGGCATTCCGGGACATGCTTTGGAAGTAGTGATGTACCGAACTGTCCGCCGGCGAACAGTTCCCGGCGAACTTAGCGTGTTCGCGTTCGCCGCGGCGGGCGGACACATGCGCAGTTCGATCCGCCCCCTATTTGTCATCATTGGGCAAACTTTGACCCTGTGCCTCTCGGTCAGCAGACACATTCCAGCCAATCAGCAGCACTCCCTCTCTTCCACACCCTCCAACCTCCCTCCCAGCATCCATTTTCGATTCATTCTGAAGCTGCATGCTTAGTGAGAGGAGGGAAAGTTTAGCTGCTGCTGCTTAGATAGGGAAATTGATAGCTAGGCTAGGGTATTCAGTGTCCACTACAATCCTGAAGGACTCATCTGATCTCTGCTGTAAGGACAGCACCCCAAAAAGCCCTTTTTAGGGCTATAACATCAGGCTGCTTTTTTTTTTTTTCCTGTGTAATGTAATTGCAGGTGCCTGCCTGCCAGCTTCTGTGTGAGGTTCACATTGGATACTGTGCCTACTTGCCCAGTGCCAACACTCATATCTGTTTTAAGAATAGGTTAAGCTTTACATTTAAAATAAATATATTTTTTTCACTGTAATAGAAGAGCAGTTGCCTGCCTGCCAGCTTCTGTGTGAGGTTCACATTGGATACTGTGCCCACTTGCCCAGTGCCACCACTCATATCTGTTTTAACAATTGGTTAAGCTTTAGATTTAAAATAAATAATTAGTTTCCACTGTAATAGAAGAGCAGTTGCCTGCCTGCCAGCTTCTGTGTGAGGTTCACATTGGATACTGTGCCTACTTGCCCAGTGCCACCACTCATATCTGTTTTAACAATAGGTTAAGCTTTACATTTAAAATAAAAATTGTTTTTCACTGTAATAGAAGAGCAGTTGCCTGCCTGCCAGCTTCTGTGTGAGGTTCACATTGGATACTGTGCCCACTTGCCCAGTGCCACCACTCATATCTGTTTTAACAATTGGTTAAGCTTTAGATTTAAAATATATAATTTGTTTTCACTGTAATAGAAGAGCAGTTGCCTGCCTGCCAGCTTCTGTGTCAGGTTGGATGCCTTGCCCATTTGCACAGTCAGTGCCACCACTCATATCTGTTTTAACAATTGGTTAAGCTTTAGATTTTAAATAAATAATTTGTTTTCATTGTAATAGAAGAGCAGTTGCCTGCCTGCCAGCTTCTGTGTGAAGTTCACATTGGATACTGTGCCTACTTGCCCAGTGCCACCACTCATATCTGTTTTAACAATAGCTTAAGCTTTAGATTTTAAAGAAATCATTTTTTTTCACTGTAATAGAAGAGCAGTTGCCTGCCTGCCTGCCAGCTCTGTGTCAGGTTGGATGCCTTGCCCATTTGCACAGTCAGTGCCACCACTCATATCTGTTTTAACAATAGCTTAAGCTTTAGATTTTAAAGAAATCATTTTTTTCACTGTAATAGAAGAGCAGTTAGTTGTCTGCAAGCATCTGGGTGTCAGGCCTACTTCAGCGTGTGCTCTGCAGACCTGTGCCAGCGTGCTTTGACAGTTGCCAATCATATCTGGTGTCTCTTTAGCGTGCTTTTACAACCAAAATTTTGTTTCCACTGTAATAGAAGAGCAGTTGCCTGCCTGCCAGCTTCTGTGTGAGGTTCACATTGGATACTGTGCCTACTTGCCCAGTGCCACCACTCATATATGTTTTAACAATAGGTTAAGCTTTACATTTAAAATAAATATTTTTTTTCACTGTAATAGAAGAGCAGTTGCCTGCCTGCCAGCTTCTGTGTGAGGTTCACATTGGATACTGTGCCCACTTGCCCAGTGCCACCACTCATATCTGTTTTAACAATTGGTTAAGCTTTAGATTTAAAATAAATAATTTGTTTTCACTGTAATAGAAGAGCAGTTGCCTGCCTGCCAGCTTCTGTGTCAGGTTGGATGCCTTGCCCATTTGCACAGTCAGTGCCACCACTCATATCTGTTTTAACAATTGGTTAAGCTTTAGATTTTAAATAAATAATTTGTTTTCATTGTAATAGAAGAGCAGTTGCCTGCCTGCCAGCTTCTGTGTGAGGTTCACATTGGATACTGTGCCTACTTGCCCAGTGCCACCACTCATATCTGTTTTAACAATAGCTTAAGCTTTAGATTTTAAAGAAATCATTTTTTTTCACTGTAATAGAAGAGCAATTGCCTGCCTGCCAGCTTCTGTGTCAGGTTGGATGCCTTGCCCATTTGCACAGTCAGTGCCACCACTCATATCTGTTTTAACAATAGCTTAAGCTTTAGATTTTAAAGAAATCATTTTTTTTCACTGTAATAGAAGATCAGTTAGTTGTCTGCAAGCGTCTGGGTGTCAGGCCTACTTCAGCGTGTGCTCTGCAGACATGTGCCAGCGTGCTTTGACAGTTGCCAATCATATCTGGTGTCTCTTTAGCGTGCTTTTACAACCAAAATTTTGTTTCCACTGTAATAGAAGAGCAGTTGCCTGCCTGCCAGCTTCTGTGTGAGGTTCACATTGGATACTGTGCCTACTTGCCCAGTGCCACCACTCATATCTGTTTTAACAATAGGTTAAGCTTTACATTTAAAATAAATATTTTTTTTCACTGTAATAGAAGAGCAGTTGCCTGCCTGCCAGCTTCTGTGTGAGGTTCACATTGGATACTGTGCCCACTTGCCCAGTGCCACCACTCATATCTGTTTTAACAATTGGTTAAGCTTTAGATTTAAAATAAATAATTTGTTTTCACTGTAATAGAAGAGCAGTTGCCTGCCTGCCAGCTTCTGTGTCAGGTTGGATGCCTTGCCCATTTGCACAGTCAGTGCCACCACTCATATCTGTTTTAACAATTGGTTAAGCTTTAGATTTTAAATAAATAATTTGTTTTCATTGTAATAGAAGAGCAGTTGCCTGCCTGCCAGCTTCTGTGTGAGGTTCACATTGGATACTGTGCCTACTTGCCCAGTGCCACCACTCATATCTGTTTTAACAATAGCTTAAGCTTTAGATTTTAAAGAAATCATTTTTTTTCACTGTAATAGAAGATCAGTTAGTTGTCTGCAAGCGTCTGGGTGTCAGGGCGTGTGCTCTGCAGACCTGTGCCAGCGTGCTTTGACAGTTGCCAATCATATCTGGTGTCTCTTTAGCGTGCTTTTACAAAGAAAAAAGGTTTCTAGTGTAAGCTAATAGCAGCCAGTCAGTGTCCTTCAAGCGGCTCTGTCAGGCCTTCCTTCAGCGTGTGCCCTGCACAACCCTGCCAGCGTACTTTGACAGTTGCCACTCATATCTGGTGTCTCTATAGCGTGCTTTTACAACCAAAATTTTGTTTCCACTGTAATAGAAGAGCAGTTGCCTGCCTGCCAGCTTCTGTGTGAGGTTCACAGTGGATACTGTGCCCTCTTGCCCAGTGCCACCACTCATATCTGTTTTTACAATAGCTTAAGCTTTAGATTTAAAATAAATATTTTTTTTCCACTGTAATAGAAGAGCAGTTAGTTGTCTGCAAGCGTCTGGGTGTCAGGCCTACTTCAGCGTGTGCTCTGTAGACCTGTTCCAGCGTGCTTTGACAGTTGCCAATCATATTTGGTGTCTCTTTAGCGTGCTTTTAAAACCAAAATTTATTTTTCACTGTTATAGATTGAATAGCAGTTACTTGTCTTCAAGCGGGTGTGTCAGTCCTTCCTTCAGCGTGTGCTCTGCAGAACTGTTCCAGTACACATTGCCAATCAAATCTGGTGTCTCTATAGCGTGCTTTTAAAACCAAAATTTATTTTTCACTGTTATAGATTGAATAGCAGTTACTTGTCTTCAAGCGGTGATGCGCAACCATTATTGCTAGAGGATGTAGATAACAGGGATATGTCTCAGGCAGGCAGCATTAAACACATGGAGGTACGGTGTGATGATGATGATGTTGTACCCGCTGCTGCTTCCTTTTGTGAGTTGTCAGATACAAGCGAAGCGGTTGATGATGACGATGCGTCCATGGATGTCACGTGGGTGCCCGCTCGGCAAGAAGAAGAACAGGGCGAAAGTTCAGATGGGGAGACAGAGAGGAGGAGGAGACGAGTTGGAAGCAAGGGGGGGTTGTCGCAAGGAGCTAGTGGCACAGTCAGACAGCATGCATTGGCACCCGGGGTCAGCCCGACAGCACGCCAATCAACGCATGCTGTGTCCACCACCAGAATTCCTTCATTGCAGAGCTCAGCAGTGTGGCATTTTTTTTGTGTGTCTGCCTCGGACAACAGCGATGCCATTTGCAACCTGTGCCAAAGGAAACTGAGTCGTGGGAGGTCCAACCCCCACCTAGGTACAACTGCTTTGCGTAGGCACATGATCTCACATCACAAACGCCTATGGGATCAACACATGAGTACAAGCAGCACGCCTACTCTAAGTCGCCATCCTCCTCCTGGTCTAGCATATTCAGCCACGTCAACCACTGCTGTCCTTCTTGCCCCCTCTCAACCATCCGCCACTCCGTCTCCCGCCTTGAGCAGTTCCCGCTCATCTGCCCACAGTCATGTGTCTGTCAAGGACATGTTTGAGCGTAAGAAGCCAATGTCACCAAGTCACCCCCTTGCCCAGCGTCTGACAGCTGGCTTGTCCGAACTATTAGCCCGCCAGCTTTTACCATACAATCTGGTTGAGTCTGAGGCGTTCAAAAAATTTGTAGCTATTGGGACACCGCAGTGGAAGGTACCCGGCCGGAATTTCTTTTCACAAAAGGCAATCCCCAACTTGTACTCGATTGTGCAAAAGGAAGTCATGGCATGTCTGGCACACAGTGTTGGGGCAAGGGTCCATCTGACCACTGATACCTGGTCTGCAAAGCATGGTCAGGGCAGGTATATCACCTACACTGCGCATTGGGTAAACCTGCTGACGGCTGACAAGCAAGGAATGCGTGGCATTGCAGAGGAGTTGGTGACACCGCCACGAATTGCAGGCAGTCCTGCTGCCACCTCCTCTACTCCTCCTACTCCATTCTCTTCCATAACCTCCTCGGCTGAGTCCTCTTGTGCTGCTGCTTCTTGCTCCACATCAACGGCACCCCCCAGCTCCCCAGGTACTATTCCACATCCCGGATACGGCAGTGTCACGCCGTCTTGGGTTTGACTTGCTTGAAAGCAGAGAGTCACACCGGACAAGCACTCCTGTCCGCCCTGAACACACAATTGGAAAAGTGGCTGACTCCGCAGCAACTGGATATCGGCAAAGTGGTGTGTGACAACGGAAAAAATTTGATAGCGGCATTGAAGTTGGGCAAGTTGACACATGTGCCGTGCATGGCACATGTGTGTAATCTGATCGTACAACGCTTTGTGCATAAGTACACAGGCTTACAGGACGTCCTGAAGCAGGCCAGGAAGGTGTGTGGCCATTTCAGGCGTTCCTACACGGCCATGGCTCACTTTGTCGATATCCAGCGGCGAAACAACATGCCAGTGAGGCGCTTGATTTGCGACAGCCCTACACGTTGGAATTCAACACTCCTAATGTTCGACCGCCTGCTCCAACAAGAAAAAGCTGTTAATGAATATTTGTATGACCGGGGTGCTAGGACAGCCTCTGGGGAGCTGGGAATTTTTTTGCCACGTTACTGGACGCTCATGCGCAATGCCTGTAGGCTCATGCGTCCTTTTTTTTTTTTTTTTTTTTTTTCAACGTATATTAAAATTTTTAGTATACAAATGTAAAAACATATCCCATGCTTTACCCATTTTACAGTACAACTGTACACATGCAACAGAAAAGAAATCACTGAAATTCAACAACACAAAGCTTACATGGGCTTTGAGGTGTTTGCCAAAATGCATGTATTTGTAGCCCAGATATAACAGTGGCTATAATTAACCTATGTAAACTTGTCACATCTGGCACACTTATACATTACTAAACACAGAATAGTAGTGAACTAAAAAACAAATTAAAAAATTCTGGTATTTGAAAAATATATTAAAATCATTCGTTTTCTGCCTACATTTTGTCATTCAGTTTTCAATTCAGTACAAATAGATGTTCAGTGAATAAACAGCTTAATATGGGGTTGTTGCTTGCTAAAAACAGACAGGCTTTCTTCAGAAAACAATTATTGAACATTTGAAACTCCCATAGAAAGTATGGCTTTCAACTTACTGAGACAAATTAAAATTTCAGCTTTGATGTTCAGCACATTACATGTATTTTTTTCAATATTTCGCTAAAACAGAACAGTTAAAAAAAAACAAAAAACGTAAATATAACAAAACTACAACATTTATGCAAAAGGTTGAGGTCCTGCAGTAAAATGTTGATCAGATAAGAAGTTAGGTGGTATTATTTGTGAATGCGGGTAAGAGAAGAGATTGTCTGGGTCAATGGACAATGGATTTACTGCATGAGTAGGGGGCAACATACCATGCCAGCCAGGGTAGGCTGCTTCTGGATACAATGGAAAATATGGATATGGGAGACCTGCTGGAGCAGTATTTGGCACATGGAGAGGTGGCATAATATTAGCACCCTGACTCTCTCCTATAATTACAGAGAATTCTCCTGGGAACTGAAGGCCATTGCTCAAATTTTGGAGCATATTCATGATCTCAGGCATGCCAACTTCCTCTCCTGTATCCTCAGAATTCTGATTTCACTGCTCAAAATTTGGGAAACCTGGAGGAGGGAGCCCTTGCTCGGCCATTTGTCTCTCCTCTCGTTCAACATCTGCTAATATGTCAGAGAAAATATCATCTGGGATATCCAAACCTTCTTTATGTTTCTTGGAAGATTTTTTCGGATAAGCTGTCCAGGAAGGATGGCTTGGAAGAAGCAAGATCAGAAGCAGAATAGGATGGTTGTCTTCCAAACCTGGACCTCCCAAAGGATGCAATCTTTGAAGGATGGGTTGGCCGGCAGGTAGAGGCACTAGGAACGCCTCCATGCCATGACTTCTGATGATTGCATATCTCAGCTTCCGATTAAGATAAGAATACAGCCGAGCATATGAAACTGCATCACTTGACGTTCTTTGATTCAGTCGGATCACACACATGTCCTTGGTGCACTCTGGCCAGATACGATCCACATATTCCCAAACAGACTCTTGCAAAATGCATCCTTCGGATGTTAACACTTTTGGTAAATCCTGGCAAAGATGACTGCTATAACCAGACTCTGGCGTGGCTGTAACTTTAAACTGCTTTATAGAGAACATGTGAAGGAATCCCTTCCACACACTTGAGTCTGCTGGATCTGTGAGTCTAGTATCTGGATCATACAATTTCTTGTTCTTCTTTTCAATGCATGAAGAATGTTGATTGCCATTAGTTATATGGTGTTTCCATATTTTCTCTGGTTTCTTGGTAATTACCCATTGGCTTAAGTCAGCATCACCTGGGGGGTTTATCAGCCCTTTGCATATAAGGCAGTCCTGATCTAAAAGGTGGCTCTTGTGTTGGGATGTTGTGTCTCTTTTCTCTGAGATGCAATCCTGCTGAGAATCCTGAGGCTGCCACACAGAATCAGACAGATCCTCTAGGGTCAAGTTCTGATCGGGCACGGTATCAATTTCAAGTAACCCCTTGTGTGTCAGCTTTGTCATCTGAATCTGGTATGGCTGTCTTTCCTCTTTCTCGATTAGTTCCAGTGCATGTTTTCTCTTTTGAATTCTCCAGTTGGCCAGCTCCTGTGCAGCCATTTACGTTGCACTCATTAGAACCAAACACTGTGGGGTGATTTCACCAAGGACCACACGACGGAACAGGATCTGATTTTTAGGGTCCTTCAAATTGAAAAGGAGGATCCGGTATTTATTCTTATATCTGCTGTCAGTACACAGGAAAAGTTTAAATATTTCTTGTTCTACGTTCTCTGCAACTCCACGCACCGACTCATCCAATACGTGAAGATCTGGGGTTTCTCTGACTCTCCTCAGTAGTGTATCAAACAGAGTCTGCACTGTGGTAACACGGACATCTTCAGGACATAACTCAACTATTTGCAGATAGGCAGTCTGCAGCTTCTCTTTTTCACCTGTTCTCTTCTTTCTCTTATGCGTATTCTTGTCTATATGCAGGTGGTCTCTTGCCTTTCTTTTAACCAATTCGTTCCTTCCATATGGTTTCAAAAGATCTCTGGCATCATTACTTTCAACGCAAATAATATCATCATAGATAGTCTCCTCATTATTCACCGGGAAGAGAGTGTTTGCACTGACTACCCACAGCATGCTCTTGCCATTGCCTACTCCACCTTCAACGACAGGGTGCAAGTCCCAAGGAGAAGGATCATTCACTTTATTATCTGTCTTTATTTCACAAGTAGTGCCTGGAACATCCTCATGGGTCACTAGATGTAAATCTGGACTAATGTCAACCCCAGGGTCTGGAAAATCATCAATTTGAAATTTTTCGAATAATCCCAGTGGGCTGCCACATTCTTCCTCCTCTGATGGTATTAAAGTTTGCAGAGATTCACTATGGGGTGGTGTCAAGCATTTTGGAGAACAATTAAGCATCTCCATCCCAATACGTTTCAGATGTCCTATCAGCTCTTCCACCCTATGCGATACTATGGGCAGGCTACCCGTGACGTCATTACTCACGGCCCTATTTCACGCGGAGGACGGCGCCCTTTCAAAACGACGCCACGTGCTCCCTGTCCCCAGTCCACATCCCGCCTCAAGTGCTCATGCGTCCTTTTGAGGAGGTGACAAACCTAGTCAGTCGCAACGAAGGCACCATCAGCGACATCATACCATTTGTTTTCACCTATCTGGTACCCGTGGTGTTGTACGTGGCTGGGGGGAAGAACATACCTTCAATGACATCAGTGAGGAGGAGGAACGGGAAATGAGTAGCTCGGCATCCAACCTTGTGCAAATGGGATCTTTCATGCTGTCCTGCCTGTTGAGGGACCCTCGTATAAAAAGGCTGAAGGAGAACGACCTGTACTGGGTGTCCACGCTACTAGACCCCCGGTATAAGCAGAAAGTGGCGGAAATGTTACCGAATTACAACAAGTCGGAAAGGATGCAGCATTTGCTAAATAAATTAAAAAGTATGCTTTACACAGCGTATAAGGGTGATGTCACAGCACAACGGGAATCTAACAGGGGGAGAGGTGGAAGTCATCCTCCTCCTCCCACGACCACGCCGGCAAGGACAGGACGCTTTAAAGACGTGTTGTTGATGGAGGACATGCGGACCTTTTTAAGTCCTATGCATCGCCACAGCCCTTCGGGATCCACCCTCAGAGAGCGACTCGACCGACAGGTAGCAGACTACCTCGCCTTAACTGCAGATATCGACACTCTGAGGAGCGATGAACTCCTTGACTACTGGGTGTGCAGGCTTGACCTGTGGCCTGAGCTATCCCAATTTGCGATAGAACTTCTGGCCTGCCCCGCTTCAAGTGTCCTGTCAGAAAGGACCTTCAGTGCAGCAGGAGGTATTGTCACTGAGAAGAGAAGTCGCCTAGGTCAAAAAAGTCTAGATTACCTCACCTTTATTAAGATGAATGAGGGATGGATCCCGAAGGGACTGACACTGGGCGATACATTCGCTTAAAAAAGGCCTGATGAGATGAGCTGCCTTGGGCTAAAAATGGTCCACACGCTGCTGTATTTTAGCTCTGAATGACGTTTGACTTGCGTGACTTATCCGCCACCAACTAGGGTTCAAGCCGCCATGTTTTAGGGCACTTTCTGCCTGTGAAACAAACATCAATTTTTCTGGCCGCTGCTACAGCAGCGGCTGCAACAATACCAAATTTTTCATGCATGTGTACATGCCTAATTTTTAGGCCCACTGGTGCAGCACTGTGGCTTCAAAAACCAAACAAAAAAAAAATCCTCCAAGATGGCACCAATATACCAGTGGTCTAAGCATCTTCCCACCTTGGCCTAAAAAGGGGAGGTGATTCAACAATTAAAAATCTCTGCCATTTACACGTCCACTGATAGTAGACGCGGAAGGTATTAAACTGATATGAACAATACTCCACTCCTATCAGTAGGTCCGTCCCATTGTGATTTATGCCCCCACCCACCGCGCAGGGATGGGGGCCGGGGGGGAGGAAAGTAGGCCCCCCCATTGTGATTTATGGCCCCCACCCACCGCGCAGGGGTGGGGGCCGAGGGGGGGAGGACAGTAGGTCCCCCCATTGTGATTTATGGCCCCCACGCACCGCGCAGGGGTTGGGGAGGACAGTAGCTCCCCCCAGTGTGTATCATGGGCTTTGAGGACAGGTGTCAATCCATACCTGCCAAGTGACCCTATGTAGGGGTAACAGTCCCTATTCTGCTCTGTGTCAGTGTGTATCATGGTCTCTGTGGACGGGGAACAGTCTCTATTCTGCTCTGTGTCAGTGTGTATCATGGACTCTGTGGACAGGGAACAGTCCCTATTCTGCTCTGTGTCAGTGTGTATCAGGGGTTTTGAGGACAGGTGTCAATCCATGTCTGCCAAGTGACCCTATGTAGGGGGAACAGTCCCTATTCTGCTCTGTGTCAGTGTGTATCATGGTCTCTGTGGACGGTGAACAGTCTCTATTCTGCTCTGTGTCAGTGTGTATCATGGTCTCTGTGGACAGGGAACAGTCTCTATTCTGCTCTGTGTCAGTGTGTATCAGGGGTTTTGAGGACAGGTGTCAATCCATATCTGCCAAGTGACCCTATGTAGGGGGAACAGTCCCTATTCTGCTCTGTGTCAGTGTGTATCAGGGGTTTTGAGGACAGGTGTCAATCCATATCTGCCAAGTGACCCTATGTAGGGGGAACAGTCCCTATTCTGCTCTGTGTCAGTGTGTATCAGGGGTTTTGAGGACAGGTGTCAATCCATATCTGCCAAGTGACCCTATGTAGGGGGAACAGTCCCTATTCTGCTCTGTGTCAGTGTGTATCAGGGGTTTTGAGGACAGGTGTCAATCCATATCTGCCAAGTGACCCTATGTAGGGGGAACAGTCCCTATTCTGCTCTGTGTCAGTGTGTATCAGGGGTTTTGAGGACAGGTGTCAATCCATATCTGCCAAGTGACCCTATGTAGGAGGAACAGTCCCTATTCTGCTCTGTGTCAGTGTGTATCAGGGGTTTTGAGGACAGGTGTCAATCCATATCTGCCAAGTGACCCTATGTAGGGGGAACAGTCCCTATTCTGCTCTGTGTCAGTGTGTATCATGGTCTCTGTGGACGGTGAACAGTCTCTATTCTGCTCTGTGTCAGTGTGTATCATGGTCTCTGTGGACAGGGAACAGTCTCTATTCTGCTCTGTGTCAGTGTGTATCAGGGGTTTTGAGGACAGGTGTCAATCCATATCTGCCAAGTGACCCTATGTAGGGGGAACAGTCCCTATTCTGCTCTGTGTCAGTGTGTATCAGGGGTTTTGAGGACTGGTGTCAATCCATATCTGCCAAGTGACCCTATGTAGGAGGAACAGTCCCTATTCTGCTCTGTGTCAGTGTGTATCAGGGGCTTTGAGGACAGGTGTCAATCCATACCTGCCAAGTGACCCTATGTAGGGGGGACAGTCTCTATTCTGCTCTGTGTCAGTGTGTATCATGGTCTCTGTGGACAGGGAACAGTCTCTATTCTGCTCTGTGTCAGTGTGTATCATGGGCTTTGAGGACAGGTGTCAATCCATACCTGCCAAGTGACCCTATGTAGGGGTAACAGTCCCTATTCTGCTCTGTGTCAGTGTGTATCATGGTCTCTGTGGACGGGGAACAGTCTCTATTCTGCTCTGTGTCAGTGTGTATCATGGACTCTGTGGACAGGGAATAGTCCCTATTCTGCTCTGTGTCAGTGTGTATCAGGGGTTTTGAGGACAGGTGTCAATCCATGTCTGCCAAGTGACCCTATGTAGGGGGAACAGTCCCTATTCTGCTCTGTGTCAGTGTGTATCATGGTCTCTGTGGACGGTGAACAGTCTCTATTCTGCTCTGTGTCAGTGTGTATCATGGTCTCTGTGGACAGGGAACAGTCTCTATTCTGCTCTGTGTCAGTGTGTATCAGGGGTTTTGAGGACAGGTGTCAATCCATATCTGCCAAGTGACCCTATGTAGGGGGAACAGTCCCTATTCTGCTCTGTGTCAGTGTGTATCAGGGGTTTTGAGGACAGGTGTCAATCCATATCTGCCAAGTGACCCTATGTAGGGGGAACAGTCCCTATTCTGCTCTGTGTCAGTGTGTATCAGGGGTTTTGAGGACAGGTGTCAATCCATATCTGCCAAGTGACCCTATGTAGGGGGAACAGTCCCTATTCTGCTCTGTGTCAGTGTGTATCAGGGGTTTTGAGGACAGGTGTCAATCCATATCTGCCAAGTGACCCTATGTAGGAGGAACAGTCCCTATTCTGCTCTGTGTCAGTGTGTATCAGGGGTTTTGAGGACAGGTGTCAATCCATATCTGCCAAGTGACCCTATGTAGGGGGAACAGTCCCTATTCTGCTCTGTGTCAGTGTGTATCATGGTCTCTGTGGACGGTGAACAGTCTCTATTCTGCTCTGTGTCAGTGTGTATCATGGTCTCTGTGGACAGGGAACAGTCTCTATTCTGCTCTGTGTCAGTGTGTATCAGGGGTTTTGAGGACAGGTGTCAATCCATATCTGCCAAGTGACCCTAGGTAGGGGGAACAGTCCCTATTCTGCTCTGTGTCAGTGTGTATCAGGGGTTTTGAGGACAGGTGTCAATCCATATCTGCCAAGTGACCCTATGTAGGAGGAACAGTCCCTATTCTGCTCTGTGTCAGTGTGTATCAGGGGCTTTGAGGACAGGTGTCAATCCATACCTGCCAAGTGACCCTATGTAGGGGGGACAGTCTCTATTCTGCTCTGTGTCAGTGTGTATCATGGTCTCTGTGGACGGTGAACAGTCTCTATTCTGCTCTGTGTCAGTGTGTATCATGGTCTCTGTGGACAGGGAACAGTCTCTATTCTGCTCTGTGTCAGTGTGTATCAGGGGTTTTGAGGACAGGTGTCAATCCATATCTGCCAAGTGACCCTATGTAGGGGGGACAGTCTCTATTCTGCTCTGTGTCAGTGTGTATCAGGGGTTTTGAGGACAGGTGTCAATCCATATCTGCCAAGTGACCCTATGTAGGGGGAACAGTCCCTATTCTGCTCTGTGTCAGTGTGTATCATGGTCTCTGTGGACGGTGAACAGTCTCTATTCTGCTCTGTGTCAGTGTGTATCATGGTCTCTGTGGACAGGGAACAGTCTCTATTCTGCTCTGTGTCAGTGTGTATCAGGGGTTTTGAGGACAGGTGTCAATCCATATCTGCCAAGTGACCCTATGTAGGGGGAACAGTCCCTATTCTGCTCTGTGTCAGTGTGTATCAGGGGTTTTGAGGACAGGTGTCAATCCATATCTGCCAAGTGACCCTATGTAGGAGGAACAGTCCCTATTCTGCTCTGTGTCAGTGTGTATCAGGGGCTTTGAGGACAGGTGTCAATCCATACCTGCCAAGTGACCCTATGTAGGGGGGACAGTCTCTATTCTGCTCTGTGTCAGTGTGTATCATGGTCTCTGTGGACGGTGAACAGTCTCTATTCTGCTCTGTGTCAGTGTGTATCATGGTCTCTGTGGACAGGGAACAGTCTCTATTCTGCTCTGTGTCAGTGTGTATCATGGGCTTTGAGGACAGGTGTCAATCCATACCTGCCAAGTGACCCTATGTAGGGGTAACAGTCCCTATTCTGCTCTGTGTCAGTGTGTATCATGGTCTCTGTGGACGGGGAACAGTCTCTATTCTGCTCTGTGTCAGTGTGTATCATGGACTCTGTGGACAGGGAACAGTCCCTATTCTGCTCTGTGTCAGTGTGTATCAGGGGTTTTGAGGACAGGTGTCAATCCATGTCTGCCAAGTGACCCTATGTAGGGGGAACAGTCCCTATTCTGCTCTGTGTCAGTGTGTATCATGGTCTCTGTGGACGGTGAACAGTCTCTATTCTGCTCTGTGTCAGTGTGTATCATGGTCTCTGTGGACAGGGAACAGTCTCTATTCTGCTCTGTGTCAGTGTGTATCAGGGGTTTTGAGGACAGGTGTCAATCCATATCTGCCAAGTGACCCTATGTAGGGGGAACAGTCCCTATTCTGCTCTGTGTCAGTGTGTATCAGGGGTTTTGAGGACAGGTGTCAATCCATATCTGCCAAGTGACCCTATGTAGGGGGAACAGTCCCTATTCTGCTCTGTGTCAGTGTGTATCAGGGGTTTTGAGGACAGGTGTCAATCCATATCTGCCAAGTGACCCTATGTAGGGGGAACAGTCCCTATTCTGCTCTGTGTCAGTGTGTATCAGGGGTTTTGAGGACAGGTGTCAATCCATATCTGCCAAGTGACCCTATGTAGGAGGAACAGTCCCTATTCTGCTCTGTGTCAGTGTGTATCAGGGGTTTTGAGGACAGGTGTCAATCCATATCTGCCAAGTGACCCTATGTAGGGGGAACAGTCCCTATTCTGCTCTGTGTCAGTGTGTATCATTGTCTCTGTGGACGGTGAACAGTCTCTATTCTGCTCTGTGTCAGTGTGTATCATGGTCTCTGTGGACAGGGAACAGTCTCTATTCTGCTCTGTGTCAGTGTGTATCAGGGGTTTTGAGGACAGGTGTCAATCCATATCTGCCAAGTGACCCTAGGTAGGGGGAACAGTCCCTATTCTGCTCTGTGTCAGTGTGTATCAGGGGTTTTGAGGACAGGTGTCAATCCATATCTGCCAAGTGACCCTATGTAGGAGGAACAGTCCCTATTCTGCTCTGTGTCAGTGTGTATCAGGGGCTTTGAGGACAGGTGTCAATCCATACCTGCCAAGTGACCCTATGTAGGGGGGACAGTCTCTATTCTGCTCTGTGTCAGTGTGTATCATGGTCTCTGTGGACGGTGAACAGTCTCTATTCTGCTCTGTGTCAGTGTGTATCATGGTCTCTGTGGACAGGGAACAGTCTCTATTCTGCTCTGTGTCAGTGTGTATCAGGGGTTTTGAGGACAGGTGTCAATCCATATCTGCCAAGTGACCCTATGTAGGGGGGACAGTCTCTATTCTGCTCTGTGTCAGTGTGTATCATGGTCTCTCTGGACGGTGAACAGTCTCTATTCTGCTCTGTGTCAGTGTGTATCATGGTCTCTGTGGACAGGGAACAGTCTCTATTCTGCTCTGTGTCAGTGTGTATCAGGGGTTTTGAGGATAGGTGTCAATCCATATCTGCCAAGTGACCCTATGTAGGGGGAACAGTCCCTATTCTGCTCTGTGTCAGTGTGTATCAGGGGTTTTGAGGACAGGTGTCAATCCATATCTGCCAAGTGACCCTATGTAGGAGGAACAGTCCCTATTCTGCTCTGTGTCAGTGTGTATCAGGGGCTTTGAGGACAGGTGTCAATCCATACCTTCCAAGTGACCCTATGTAGGGGGGACAGTCTCTATTCTGCTCTGTGTCAGTGTGTATCATGGTCTCTGTGGACGGTGAACAGTCTCTATTCTGCTCTGTGTCAGTGTGTATCATGGTCTCTGTGGACAGGGAACAGTCTCTATTCTGCTCTGTGTCAGTGTGTATCAGGGGTTTTGAGGACAGGTGTCAATCCATATCTGCCAAGTGACCCTAGGTAGGGGGAACAGTCTCTATTCTGCTCTTTGTCAGTGTGTGTCAGGGATCATTAGGATAGGTGTCAATCCATATCTGCCAAGTGACCCTATGTAGGGGGGACAGTCTCTATTCTGCTCTGTGTCAGTGTGAATCATGGTCTCTGTGGACGGGGAACAGTCTCTATTCTGCTCTGTGTCAGTGTGTATCATGGACTCTGTGGACAGGGAACAGTCTCTATTCTGCTCTGTGTCAGTGTGTATCAGGGGCTTTGAGGACAGGTGTCAATGTTAGGTGATTTCTGCCCTTTATGGATTAAAAGCAGACTCTGCAACAACTGTGCAATTTTCCATGGGAGTTTTGCCATGGATCCCCCTCCGGCATGCCACAGTCCAGGTGTTAGTCCCCTTGAAACAACTTTCCCATCACTTTTGTGGCCAGAAAGAGTCCCTGTTGGTTTTAAAATTCGCCTGCCCATTGAAGTCAATGGCGGTTCGCGCGGTTCGCCGGTTCGCGAACATTTGCGGAAGTTCGCGTTCGCCGTTCGCGAACCGAAAATTTCGGGTTCGCGACAACACTATTTGGAAGTATTTCTGAAAGCAGATGTGGCCACAGAGAAGCTGCAGAGCAGATTTTGGGGTTAAACCGTTTGTGAATAGTTTAACCTCTAAAAGTAAGGATGCATTAGGGACCTCCTGACACCATAACAACTTCATTTTGATAAAGTTGTAATGGCTCCCTGAGTGTTGATTTGACATCTTATTTAAAATACAGGGTTCTGCTCCTTTAAGTCTTGATAATGACTGATTTTGAAAACCAATGCACTCTCTGCCCCCATGTGACCTACTTTTTCTTTGCCAGCAGCAAGGCATTCTAGAACTGACACATGCAGATGGTGGGTTGCAGCATTTAATATGTCAGTGGCACATATTATTAATTAAGTAGGTGTGGCTCAGAATTTGGAGGCTAATTGCAATAAATGATTTTGCAACAGGGGCGTACTATCAGTCCTCCGGCAATGGGATATCAAAACCCCCACTCCTGGTACAAAGAGTTTTGTAATATAAATAAGGATTTGGATGTAATCTAAATAAGAATACAATAAATAAGTTGTGCATACATTATTTCTGATTGCTGACTTAGAAATCATAGTTGAACATATATCCAGAAGGTGGTGTTTGGGTAGAATTAACGGGGTATAAATGATTAGCTATCATGCCCTATCCCTTGTCTTCCAATTATTCTGAAAGGTTTAGAATGATGAGCAGTCACACAAAGATAACATCTAACACATGACGTTGTTACAGTTTAACGTATACGCTGATCAGCCACAACATTAAAACCACCTGCATATCATCGGTGTAGGTCCTCCTGCTAAAACAGGTCTAATGCATCGAGGCATAGACTCCACAAGACCCGATAAAGGTGTTTTTTGGTGGTGGACAGAGTTCATCGTGTGCACTGTGACCAATCTGACACTATGTAGCCCCATATGCAGCAAACTGTGATGCACTGTGTGTTCTGGCACCTTTCCATCATGGCCAGCATTACTTTTTTTTAGCAATTTGTGCTACAGTAGCTCTTCTGTATGATTGGACCAGATGGGCGAGCCTTTGTTCCCCATGATGCACACACTGTTGCTGGATACTCCCAGTAGGGTGCCTAGACTTGATCAAGACACATAAGAGTGCCGAAAGGTTGTCTGCTTTCTGTGCTCCTGCAAAAAGACTGCCTTATGAGGAAACCACAGGTGTGCCCAGACATTCTGTATTTTGAAACCAGTTGACCTGTTGTTCTTCGATGCACAACTTTTGGTAGGTACAACCCACTATATACCAGAAACACCCCACAAAATGTATATACACTATATATCCCACCTCTAGACAGGTGCCATTGTAACAATATAATCAATGTTATTCACTTCACCTGTGAGTGGTTTTAATGTAGTGGCTGATCAGTGTATACAATTATATAAATATCTTTCTAAAGTGTTTTGATACTGAATCCGTGTCTATGTTTGGAATTGCCAATTCCAAAGCTGCCTGCAGAAAGTAAATTTTTTGGTATAAACCATAGCATACTGCCACTTGCTGCATGTACAGATTACTGAGGAAAGGGAGGCTGTATATCATTTACAAGGAAATCCCCTTATTATGTGAAATCTCGTAACCTAACAAATAAGTCCGATATTCTCCACTGTCTTGGACTATGAAGATACAAGAGACCAAGAAGGACATTTCCATTGCATTAGGAAAGTCAGTTCTATATATAATCACATGATAAAAAAATGTATTGTACCTCACTATGACAATCATTTCCCTAATGTTTTCCATGAAATCCAACGTCAAACTGTATTTATGTTTCTTTCTAAAATTCTAGTAACATGGTCATTCTCACTGTCCTTACACGTTACCCTATGCAGCCTTGTTCATGGTTACTTTGTTTGCCACAAAATTACATTTCCTACACCATTCTGTCCAATCACACAATGCATATCAACAGTGGTGCATTACAGTAGTGATCAACAACCATGCACTTTTCATGCAAATGTCATGGAAAATCTCTCCATTCATTTTTTAAGGACTTTACATCCACCTCTAAATCACATTATTTATGTTATGATGCATCTAGCTAAAAAGTATCAGTATATGTTCCAATTTGGGTAACAATATATGACATGTAAACGAAAAAATAATACATATCATAGGGTAACATTATAGATAAATAAAACAGCATCCTGTTGTATACAATTGCATTGACTAAAGGTAATCGCCCTATGGATAAGCACAGAAAGTGTGTAATAGCACAATAGCTCTTGTCTCCAATTCCCCGTCTTGGTGTTAGGCGGAAGAATGTTCCTGCTGGTGATGTTCGCTGTTGTATTTTTTATTTTTAAACACCTCTTCCATGTACAAAATATAGGGATAAGTCATTTTGTGTTAAAGGATCACTATAGTGTCAGAAAAACAAACTCGTTTTCCTGACACTATACAACCATTAGGCCCCCCCCCCCCACCCTCAGGGACCCCCTCCCTTGGTGCTGAAGGGGTTAAAACCCCGTCAGTTACTTACTTTAATCCAGCGTCGGGGTCTCTCAGGGCTGGTGACCTCTCCTCCTACTCTGACGTTGGCTGCCGAGTGGAGCGGAATACGCATGCAAACAGTCGATAGGAAAGCATTTCTCAATGCTTTCCTATGGACGTTCTACACGCTGAATGTGATTTTCGCATCCAGCGTCGCAGAAGCGCCTCTAGCGGCTGTCATGAAGACAGCCACTAGAGGCTGGATTAACCCTGCAATGTAAACTGTTTACATCTGAAGGGTTATAACCTGGGGGAAATGGCACCGAGACCACTTAATTGAGCTGAAGTGGTCTGGGTGACTATAGTGTCCCTTTAATATCCACCAATTTTTATGAAGGTCATCAATATCATTGGGTTTCAGAGATACTGGAATAATCAGCAAAAAGTAGTGGGTTTAAACACAGTATGGACATATAGTGTAACTAACCCCCATAGCTTAGAGAATATATAAAATAGCCTCAAGAGATTATTTGAAAATAAAAAAAAATGTGTGAACAAATGTCTGAGTATGTGAGCTGAGCAGTGTTGGTGTTTTATGTATATATCAGGCTCAAGCAGCACAACTTTTGCAAATTGTAAATATCCTAGCCGTGTATTCTGAATATTTTACACAAACCATGGGGAACACAGCACGTAGCAATACTTGGCTGCTTTGCCAAACACCCTTGCCGTTGCTGGGCTACAATGTATATACAAAATTTACTGATTGATCATAAGTGGACTCGTCTCCTTTGAAGTCGCTGCGGAGTTTGACATACCCTTTGTTCGTCCATAAAAGAAGACCCAGTTTCTCTGAGGACATGAAAACAAGTCAAACACCTATTTCTATCCCTTGGTTACCGTCGCTGGAACCACTTACGGATGGAAAACATGCCAGTTTTATTTGGCGTTGTAGATTTAGTAATGACCATGAAAGATTTATAACATATGGCGTTAAGTGCATAGCCCGTATTAGTTTTGTAGTCTTTCTGTATTCTATTTTAGGGGTAATTAGAGTGAGAGGAGAGAGCAGGAATCCATTAGCTGTCAATATACAGTAGGTATAGCTAATTTAACAGATAATGGCTGACTCAGCTGAGAATCCTATTATGATAGCACTATGTGTCATAGTTACTAATAGCGTATTCTGCTCAGGGTGGTTTTTTAAACAGGGCGTGTGAGACAAGCCTTGTGTGGGCACAAGGTGAATGGCAGCTGTAAGCGAGAGTCTGCAGCTTGATACCCACGGCTAGATTGTTCTATAAGTGAAACACATAAGAATTGGCTATGTACCATCAAGAAGAGCTTGTAGGAGTATTTACCAAGTAATGTTTGCAGCAATGGGGACAGAAATTCCCATTCCTGCTGGGGGGATGCCCTGCCAAATAATACAATAATTGCCTCAAATGTCTCTGTTCACAAACACTAGCCAGTGGGAATTCCTTCCATAGATATATTTTCTTCTAGACGAGTAACGAGTCGACGAGTAAAATTGAACGTACAGAGAAAAAAAATAAAATAACAATACTACACCAAACGTAGAACTATGTAGGTAGAGTAGATGATCTGAGCCCGCAATGTTCTAAAAAACAAAGGTAAAATACATAGTGCAAACAGTATAGAGTATTGTCACCAGGCCCCTAAAATAGGATAAAACTCACAGGATATAGAGCAATCCTTTAATGTTACCCCCGCAGGAGACTAGGGGTCCCCAAACCCCTAGTCACCCCCTCCCACCCCAAAAATATTAACCCCTACCTACTCCTCTCACCCTAAAAATAATGAGGGGGGGACCTTTAACTAAGTACTGTCACAGTTCTCACCAGACAGACAGCCAGACATGATTGTTCCTGGAGTTCCCCACAGGGGACTTGAACCAGGGAACTTCTCAGCCCTGGTCCTGCTTTCTACCTCTGAGCCACAGCAGCTTTATACAATGACTACTGATTCCGGTCCTGTTCATCCTGGCATGTCTACTACACTGGGGGCTGCACGTTGACTTGGCTGTGCTTCACCTGACCCTGATTAGACATCAACAGGGTATTTAAACTCAGCCTCGCCCTGTGCTCAGCGTCAAGTCTTTGATCCTGTTTCGTACTAGTGTTCCTGTTGTTTCATCTGCTTCGTATTATTGACCACGGCTTCTGACTACGTTTACTCTGACCTCTGGCATCCCTTGACTTTGGCTACTCCTCGTTGTTCCTGTCCTCTGGCATCCTTTGACCTTGGCTATCCCTCGACAATCCTGCTGGTTCAGGCCTTGCCTGTACTGCGTATTTGTACTTCATCCTGCACAGCCCCTGTGCACAGACCCACAGGCCGGGTGAAATCTTACCTGACCACCTTGGCCTGTGGCTCTCTGCAAGGGTGAGCAACATATCTGCGCAACAGACTCCCAACTCAGGTAAGACCCTGACAAGTACCTGTAAAACAAATAGAACTTACCATTTGATGTCTCCTTTCTTCTAAAATCTTCTAAAAAAAAAAAAAAAAATGAGCGCAAAAATAATAATCCATCTTCACCCATGGAGGGCTCCGCGCAGACTGAGCTCTGCAGGGTGGGGCAAGGCTTAGAAAACCTTGCCCCGCCCTGCAGTTAGGCTCAGAGCACTCTGATTGGTGGGTTTAAGTCATCCAATCAGAGTGCTCTGACCAGGGCCGCCATCAGGGTGTGACAACCATGACGGTTGTCACGGGCCCGGCGGTCCTGGGGGGGTCCGGACTGCTTTGGCAGTCCAGGGCCCCACAATTACACTCTACACATATATATATATATAGCGAAAATATACCGAAAATTTTCCCCATGCACATGCCTAGAGAAGATTGCTTTAAGAGCTGGTATGGCAACCTCTGTAAATATAAAAATGTTTATATAAGAATTCACCTCTGTGCAGTGAAACCCTAAATCAGCCAGGGCAGAGGTTATTTAGAAGGTTACAGGTAGTTGCAGATACTAATCTATGAATATGTTTCACTTAGAGTTCCAATTTTTTTCATGTGGCTCTCTGAATGAAACGGATGAACCAATAGAACCAGGCATTTTTTCTTCTTTTTATTAAACCATGCATCCTAGAGGCCAAGGGACTTTGTGTCAGTGATCAAATGAAACAAACTGTTTGGTGCTGTAAACAAAGAATTCCTGTAATAATAGCATCGGAGATCATAAATAGCCTTTTAGATAATGAGCCAAACTGAACCGATCGTATAAAACAATGTAATACGCTGCACGGGAAGCTAATGTGGATCTTTTATTTGAGCACAGAGAGGAATGAGTGTAGCAATTTGCGATTCGCATGGACGTATAAACATTACCAATATAATACTACAAGCTAATGCCTTTTCAAGCTTTTTAATGTTACCCTCAGTTATCATTACTTTACATTTAAAATTCAATGTAGAAATTCACATTTCTTTATTCTACAAATATGTGCCTCAATCATAGCTCGCTGTCAATCACTGGTACTATCTCTGTCCTTTGCACCTAACAGTCAGCACAGAGAATGTATACAAAGAACAGTTTTTCTATTACCCCTCTTTATTTGCAAAGCTTACCCTCACTATGCTTTGTCTGAACTGGGTATCGATGTCATTTTCTAACTCTAGTATAAATTTTACTAAAAAACGAACATCTAATGAAAAAAGGTTAACACTAATAATGGATTATTCTCAATGTTTTATTCAATAATGTAAATTCCATAAAAGTAGCAGTTCCCCTTTAAATATATGGTGTGCGTTGCTATCTTAACACTTCTACATGAGTTTAAGATTATTTTGAAATGTACCTGATTGTTCTTTCCTTTCCCGCTTTGATGACAGTCTGTACACGGCATTATGATTTGTATTCTCTCCTGGAATTCAGTAGTTTAATAGAAAGACAAGGGGCAGAGAAACGTGCTGGAAAGTTTCCAATGCACTGATTATAGATGTAGGAAAAGCGCACTGAAGGCTATCATTATGAAACTGCTGCTTTAAACCACATCGTCACGACCTCAATCAAATCACTCCCGTAATGGAATCTCTGTAAAGTTCTGCATCTCAAAACGCAACACTCACACATGAGGAATACTGTTTTCTAACAGATGAAAATACATTTGGTGTATCAAGTCTTGTTATTTGCTATGTCAAAGCTTATGCTTTATTTTTATTTTTTTTTAACAAATGTTTAATTTCAAGAAAACAGGGTGTTTATCAAAGGATGTTACTGCACCTTTATAGGATTTACTACATCTGCCAGAAGGCTATTCTGTGCCACTATGTTTCTTTCTTCTCAATAAAGTGTCTGCTTACAGGGGTCCTTTCGTTTTAACTCGGCAATGTAAAATGTTGCGGTTTTTAGAAACTACAAGAATTACATTGCAGGATGAAGTCCACCTCTAGTGGCTGTCATGTAAAACTCGGTCACATGTCGTGGAAGTTCCATAGGAAAGTATTTATTTAATGCTTTCTTATGGGGAAGCTTGGATGAGCACGTGGTGCTTACTGTGCATGCGCGTCAGGTTCCTAATGTTCCTCAATGCGGAGCATTGGATTGGACCTTGCCGGAGTAGTGCATAGGGAGCATCTGCGCTGGAAAAGGTTGAGTGAAAACTTTTTTAAAATAGGGACAAGGACACTAAAGCATCCAACCAGAACTGACATCTTACATGGCTTATGTGGTCATTGGGCCAAAAGATCGCTGAATTTAACACCGTTCACAAATACAAGGCAAAGAACCCCAGGGGGATTACATTGTTCTTTTTAAGAGACATCAAGGGGTTTCCAGCATTTTTACAAAAAACAGGGCTCTTCTTATCTCTTATCACTAGTGATGCCGCGGACATAACATTTTCGGTTCGCGAACAGCGAACGTGAATTTCCGCAAACGTTCGCGAACCGGCGAACTAAGCGAACCGCCATAGACTTCAATGGGCAGGCAAATTTTAAAACCCACAGGGACTCTTTCTGGCCCCAATAGTGAAGGAAAAGTTGTTTCAAGGGGACTAACACCTGGACTGTGGCATGCCGGAGGGGGATCCATGGCAAAATTACACAGTTGATGCAGAGTCTGGTTTTAATCCATAAAGGGCATATATCACCTAACATTCCTAAATCACAATGGATATGGATTGACACCTGACATATGACATATTGACACCTTGACATATGGATTGACACCTGTCCTCAGAGACCCTGATACACACTGACACAGAGCAGAATAGGGACTGTTCCCCCTACATAGGGTCACTTCGCAGATATGGATTGACACCTATCCTAAGGATCCCTGATGCACACTGACACAGAGCAGAATAGGACCTGTTCCCCCTACATAGGGTCACTTGGCAGATATGGATTGACACCTGTCCTCAGGGACCCTCATACACACTGGGGGGGACCTACTGTCCTCCCCCCCCAGCCCCCACCCCTGGGCGGTGGGTGGGGGCCATAAAAATAATGGGGGGGGACCTACTGTCCTCCCCCCGGCCCCCACCCCTGAGTGGTGGGTGGGGACCATAAAAATAATGAGGGGGGGGGGATCTACTGTCCTCCCCCCTGGCCCCCACCCCTGAGCGGTGGGTGGGGGCCCTAAATAAACCCCCCCCCAATCAAAGGTGACTAGGGGTCCCCAAGCCCCTAGTCATCCACACCCCCACCCCAAAATAAGTTTCCTGGGGGGAATAAAATAACTAACCTGTAAAGAAAAATTCAACTTACCATTTGACGTCTTCTTTTTTCTAAAATCTTCTTTTTTCAGCCCCAAAAAAGGCAAATAAAAAGCTATAAGAACCGACGCAATTTAAAAAACAAAAAACAAAAAACGAGCGCAAAAAAAAATAATCCTTCTTCACCCATGGAGGGCTCCGCGCAGACTGAGCTCTGCAGGGCGGGGGAAGGCTTATAAAGCCTTGCCACGCCCTGCAATTAGGCTAAGAACATTCTGATTGGCTGGTTTAAGCCAATCAGAGTGCTCTGTGTCATTTTACACAGCGTGGGAAAGTTCTTTGGTCCCCCCCCAGTGTGTATCAGGGTCCCTGAGGACAGGTGTCAATCCATATCTGCCAAGTGACCCTATGTAGGGGGAACAGTCCCTATTCTGATCTGTCAGTGTGTATCAGGGATCCTTAGGATAGGTGTCAATCCATATCTGCCAAGTTACCCTATGTAGGGGGAACAGTCCCTATTCTGCTCTGTGTCAGTGTGTATCAGGGATCCTTAGGATAGGTGTCAATCCATATCTGCCAAGTGACCCTATGTAGGGGGAACAGTCCCTATTCTGCTCTGTGTCAGTGTGTATCAGGGATCCTTAGGATAGGTGTCAATCCATATCTGCCAAGTGACCCAATGTAGGAGGAACAGTCCCTATTCTGCTCTGTGTCAGTGTCTGGGGGGAGTATCTGCAGTAATACAGAGTGTCTGGAGGGAGTATCTGCAGTAATACAGAGTGTCTGGGGGGAGTATCTGCTTGTAACATTTATATGCACTGAAAAAAAATGAAAAAAAATATATAATAATAAATTGGAAAAAAAAAAAATGAATGCAGCTTCCGAATGAATCTTAAATGGATGCTGTCCAGGAGGTGGGAGGGTCTGGAAGGGAGGGTCTGCTGCTGATTGGCTGGAATGTGTCTGCTGAATGTGAGGTACAGGGTCAAAGTTTACTCAATGATGATGAATAGGGGGCGGACCGAACATCGCATATGTTCGCCCGCCGCTGCGAACGCGAACACGCTATGTTTGCCAGGAACTATTCGTCAGCCAGTTTCCAGTGCTGCAGAAATTGTTGGCACTTAATAAATAATCATCATAATAATTTCTTGAAACAATTCTTATTAGATGGAGGGCTTGCGGAGTTTGCTCGAGGTTTTTCTTCTTATTAGGTTGATACTTTGTACCTTTGTACAGCGCTACGGAATCTGATGGCGCTATATAAATTATAAAATAAAATAATAATACTTCCACCTGGCTGTATGTGGCATGATTGCTCTTGGTACTAACCTCTATGTGCTGTGTTTCAAGTTCAAAAGCTACACATACTGTCAGGGTTTCTTTGCTGTTTTAAACAGCAACCCTTTCTGTTTCAGTGATTGAGTTTTCAGCTGCAATTACTATGAGCTGCTTCTGCTTGTTGCCACGGTTACTCACCTGTGAGTAGTAATCAACCCTGCTGCTAATCAGTTCTGCCTATTTAAGCAGCTAAGCCCAGAACCTCCTTGCCCTTGCGTGGTTTCCTGTTCCCCAGAAGTCTCCTTGTTCCTGTGTTTCCTGTTTGCTCCTGGTTCCTGACTCCGGCCTTGTTCCTGACTCCGCTGCTCTCCGTGCTCCTGATCCTGGCTTGTCTGACTACCCGCTCTGGTGACTGACCCCTGCTTGATTCCTGGACTTTGCTTTTGTTATTTATTTATTATTTATTAATAAAGGTGTGTTTGCATCTACTTCTGTCTCTGTCTGGTTCCTGGTCCCTGACATTACGCAAGGGCCATGAATACAGATGGTACAGGCAAGACACCTATACCTAACCTGCTTACCCAGTGGGACCAGCAGAACCACCATTTGGACCAGTATGCCCATCTGGATCCAGTACCCGGCCAGCCTGCGATTGCGGCCGCCTCTGCCTCACTTCCTGTTCTAGCACCGGTTGTAGCCTCCAAACCTGTAGCGGCTAGAGAAATGACTGGGTCTGTCCCGCTCCCTCAGTATTTTGGGGGCGACCCAGCACAGTGCAGAGAATTTATAAATCAGGTTAAAGGATACCTTGAAACCCTGCCCCAGGCATTTCCTACAGACAGTGACAAAGTTCACTTCATGATTTCTTTGCTGTCTGAAAAGGCCCTAGCTTGGGCAAAACCTCTCTGGGAGGCAGAGAAGCCTATTATTTACAATTACCCTGAATTTGTTGCATCCTTCAATAGGGTTTTTGATATTCCAGCTCGCTCCACCCCTACTGCCGAACTACTCATGTCTAATGCTCAGGGCACAAAAACTATTGTCGAGTATGCCAGTGAATTCCGTACCATGGCAGCAGAGGGTGGCTGGAACAACGAGACTCTCATGGCTGCCTTTGCACAAGGTCTCTCCGATGTGTTTAAAAATTAGATTGCAGCCAGAGAATTACCTAAAGATCTCGAGGAACTGATATCATTTGTCACCCTCATTGACATCAGACTCCGAGAGAGATCCTCATCCAAGGAGCGCCTGCGGAGGCCTCTTGTAAATTTGGCACCGAGCTTTTCTTGCCCACCCGAACCTCCCTCACCTCCCATGCCTCCTGGTCCTGAGTCCTCTGTCTGTGTGGAGCCAAGGCGGTTAGGCTTCTCACGCCTCTCGGTCGAGGAGAGAGCCTTTAGGAGGAGGGAGGGCCTGTGCCTATACTGCGGACACCACGTTCACATGTTAAAGTTTTGCCCGATCCGTCCGGCAAAGGGTCCGTACCCAAGATACTGTCAGGGGCAGATCTTGGGTGGTCTTTCTGCAGACCCAGAGATATGTGTGCACAAACCCTTGGTGCCTGTTATCCTCTCCTGGCCTGATTCATCCATTGAAACCCGGGCGTTACTTGATTCTGGGGCCGCAGGCTTGTTTATAGATTGTGCATTTGCAGCAAAGCACTCTATACCCTTACAGTCTCGCAACTCCCCACTAGCCTTCGAAGCCATCGATGGCAGACCAATACAGCCAACCCACGTGACCCAAGAAACCGTGCCCATATCTCTGGCTGTAGGGGCTCTACATCATGAGACGACCCAATTCCAGGTCATTTCCTCTCCATATTACCAGGTTGTTTTGGGATACCCTTGGTTACAGAAGCATAACCCCACAATTGATTGGCGCAAAGCTGAGATATTATCATGGTCCCAGCAATGCACATTGTCCTGTCTCCAGAAACCGGTCAAAGTTTTGGGCGCATGTTCTGCCTCTTCCTTACCCGCTGAGTACCAAGAATTCCAAGATGTTTTTGACAAGGGTCAAGCCAGCGTTCTGCCACCACACCGTCCGTATGACTGTGGTATCGAACTCCAACCGGGTACCAATCCTCCCAGGGGCCGGATTTACCCACTGTCTGTAGCAGAGAATCGAGCCATGGAGGAGTATATTACCGATGCACTGTCTAAGGGTTTTATTTGGAAGTCATCTTCTCCTGCCGGGGCCGGCTTTTTCTTTGTAAAGAAAAAAGATGGCGAGTTGAGACCCTGTATCGACTATAGGGGTCTCAATCGCATTACTATTAGGAATGCCTACCCCATTCCATTAATCACGGAATTATTTGACCGCCTCAAGGGAGCAATGGTCTTCACCAAACTTGATCTGAGAGGGGCATATAATCTCGTCCGGATAAAAGAGGACCACGAATGGAAAACCGCATTTAACACCAGGAGCGGCCATTACGAATACCTAGTAATGCCCTTTGGTCTTTGCAATGCTCCGGCGGTTTTCCAAGAATTTATAAATGACGTCCTGCGAGATATGCTGCAGCAATGTGTGGTGGTTTATCTTGATGATATTCTGATCCATTCCACATCTCTCGAGAACCATCACGCAGACGTTTCTCGTGTTCTACAGAGACTTAGAGAAAATAGTCTGTTCTGCAAATTGGAGAAATGTGAGTTTCACTGCAAACAGGTTACATTCTTGGGATATGTTATCTCAGATACTGGATTCTCTATGGATCCGGAGAAACTTTCGGCTGTACTAAAATGGCCTCGACCTACGGGTCTTCGCTCTATACAACGGTTTCTGGGCTTCGCCAATTATCGGAAGTTCATACGCAACTTTTCTTCCTTGGTTAAACCTCTCACGGACATGATCAGGAGAGATGCTGATCCACAGCATTGGTCACAGGAAGCCATTACTGCCTTTGAGTCTCTCAAAGTCGCCTTTGCTGCTGCTCCTATACTGGCACACCCTAACCCTGCCTTACCATTCATTCTTGAGGTCGATGCGTCTAGGACAGGAGTGGGCGCCCTCCTGTCTCAACGTCCTAACCCAGAGAGCACCAGGCATCCGTGCGGGTATTTCTCGAGGAAATTGAACCCGGCGGAATGCAACTACCAGATTGGTGATAGAGAACTTCTAGCCATAATTTTAGCTCTCAAAGAATGGAGGCACCTTCTTGAGGGTACTTCAGTACCAATCCTCATACTCACAGACCACAAGAATCTAACATATCTTTCTGAAGCTAAGCGACTTTCCCCCCGGCAAGCTAGATGGGCTCTCTTCCTATCAAGATTCAATTATGTGGTTTCTTACTTGCCCGGTACAAAAAACATTCGGGCTGATGCCTTGTCTCGACAGTTCTCCCCTCCATCTAGAGAGGAGATAACCCCCTACTCCTGTGATTCCTCCGGACCATATACTGGCAACCATCCGTACTAACCTCACCTCACCCCTAGGCGAGGAGATTCTGGCTGCACAAAGTAATGCTCCTCCAGAGAAACCTAATGGCCGTTGTTTTGTACCTATTAACCTCCGTACGAAACTATTGAGTACATACCACGACCCCAAAGCAGCTGGACATCCAGGCAAAAACCAGTTAATCTGGTCCGTATCCCGGCAATTTTGGTGGCCTAGTCTCCGTTCGGATGTCACCGCTTTTGTAGCTGCCTGTCCTGTGTGCGCTCAAAACAAAACCCCACGACGCCCTCCAGTGGGTCTCCTGCAAACCATACCTAATGGTGAACGACCCTGGACCCACTTGTCCATGGATTTTATCGTAGATCTTCCGGTCTCCCGTGGCAATACAGTCGTTCTCATGGTTGTTGACCGATTCTCGAAGATGTCGCATTGCATTCTCTTGAAAAAACTACCAACTTCCCAGGAACTTGCAACAATTTTTGGTCGGGAGATCTTTCGTTTGCATGGGTTACCCAAAGTGATAGTCTCAGATAGGGGTAGCCAGTTCGTGTCCAGATTTTGGAGAGCTTTTTGTACGTAAATGGGAATTCAGCTTTCCTTCTCCTCGGCCTACCACCCGCAATCCAATGGTGCAGCGGAACGAGCTAACCAAACACTGGAACAGTTTCTGCGTTGCTACATTTCTGACCACCAGAACAACTGGTCTGATCTGCTACCCTGGGCGGAGTTTGCCCACAATATTGCGATTAATGCCTCCTCCCGGCTATCCCCGTTCCTGGCAAACTATGGGTTTCAACCGTCCATGTTGCCTGATACGTTCTTGCCACAGGAGATACCGGCATTGGAGGAACATCTCAGGGAACTCCGTTCCACTTGGGTGCAGGTTCAGAGTTCTTTGCAACGCGCAATGCAGAACTACAAACTCCAGGCCGACCGCAGACGCCTTCCTGCACCTACCTATCAGGTCGGAGAGAGGGTCTGGCTGTCTTCCCGCAACCTACGCCTCCGTGTTCCCTCACAAAAACTGGCACCCCGATACGTTGGGCCATTTCGTATACTTCGAAGGGTTAACCCTGTAGCTTACGCACTTGACCTTCCTGCTAACATGCGCATCTCAAATGTTTTCCATGTTTCCCTCTTGAAACCGTTGGTTTGTAATCGCTACACCAACTCAGTGCCACGTCCACGTCCTGTTCTGATTGACAATCATGAGGAATATGAAATACGCAGCATCATTGACTCACGGGTCTTCAGAGGACAGATCCAATACTTGGTGCACTGGAAAGGATACGGTCCAGAGGAACGCTCCTGGGTTCCAGCCTCTGATGTCCATGCACCATCCCTCCTTCGTTCCTATCACGCCCGCTTCCCCATGAAGCCCGGACCCACCAACAGAGATGGGGGGAGTCGTTCAGGGGGAGGTACTGTCAGGGTTTCTTTGCTGTTTTAAACAGCAACCCTTTCTGTTTCAGTGATTGAGTTTTCAGCTGCAATTACTATGAGCTGCTTCTGCTTGTTGCCACGGTTACTCACCTGTGAGTAGTAATCAACCCTGCTGCTAATCAGTTCTGCCTATTTAAGCAGCTAAGCCCAGAACCTCCTTGCCCTTGCGTGGTTTCCTGTTCCCCAGAAGTCTCCTTGTTCCTGTGTTTCCTGTTTGCTCCTGGTTCCTGACTCCGGCCTTGTTCCTGACTCCGCTGCTCTCCATGCTCCTGATCCTGGCTTGTCTGACTACCCGCTCTGGTGACTGACCCCTGCTTGATTCCTGGACTTTGCTTTTGTTATTTATTTATTATTTATTAATAAAGGTGTGTTTGCATCTACTTCTGTCTCTGTCTGGTTCCTGGTCCCTGACACATACAGAGATACCTATACTATTGCAAAGGGGGGGCAGGGGGTGCCTTGTTGCACACGTGCCTTAAGGGAGCCCCAAAAAATACAGACATTGAAAAATAATGACCCTGTGTTTAATTCCTCTTCTGTTGTACATGTTTTATTGTATCCAAAATACATCGCATTGCAAGGAGACGTGAGAACAACTCTCATAATTCAAATAAAGTGGAAAAGGAGAATGGTAAAACGATTTGCAGATCAATGGAAGCTCGTACAATTCCACAAGTTCAATCCGCCTGTTCCAGGATTTTTGACGTCTGAGTTTTAAGAATGGGGTGAGACACATTACTCTAGCGCAGTAATTACATATGTTTCAATTTAGTGCACTTACTCTGAACTTTTTGCTGCAATTTGATATGTTTTCATGCCTATGCAATATTGTACGCCCTCAGGCATGGAATATGTATCAATTGTCACAAATTACATTGTTAAATAGCTGGTGAGGTTGGAAACATGTGTAAGTTTAAGTTCACTGAATGGAAAAATCATTTAAAAAATGAATATTAAGCAAAGGATACCGACAATGTTTCTGTTGGCACATTAGATCACTCCTAGGGGATGTAGAAAATAACATTTAATCACAATATTTTACTCTTCACATTTTATCCCTCCTTCCATCTGACCATCACAAATGCACACAAATAATTGCCAAAATAGCAGAGTAACAAACCGTCTCCTCTCCTGCTGGGGTTTGTTTACTAAACAGTGAACTAACATTTTAATTGCCAAAGGAATTGCACTATATTAGAAAGGTGGAACATTATGAAAGTTCATTATGCAGTTTTCTTAACATGGTGGATATAGGTGGGGGGAAGTAACTCGATAAAACATATATTGCATACCAGCTCACAGAGCCAAAATAAATGGAAAATCAAAAATTTAAAATGTCAAAATAAAACAGGAGAGGTATTCTCTCACCCTTGGTAAGGGGTGTCAACAACCCCGACATAGCCTCCCATTTCGTTAAACGGGTAATATTATCCAAAGTCCAGGGATGGCGGTATGGAACTGATATAGACTCTGCTGCAGACCCAGCAACCAAAGAAAACTCGGCATATTGGAGAGGCGTGATAGCATATCCATCTTGCTGTCACACCCAGTCGACGTCAGCCACGCATTCGCGTTCCTCTCTGGAACGCAAACAAACTTTGTTTGTATAAGCACAAAGGACAAAACCCGGACTCAAATTAAAAAGCCAGAGACGTCGACTGGGTTTGATGACATCACGTCGTTGCGTCGCCGCACATGCGCAAACACAGTGAAAGGACGCCGCCCAGCATATTTAAACGCTGGGTTTAGAAGAGAGAACAAGTTCCTGACGAAGTCTGAAGAGAGACTAAATGCGTTGAGCATATTCACAGCCCCGAAAGGACCTCAGCACAGCAGTAGTGTAAGAACTGTATCCTTCATCCCTTGTATTGGCGACCTGTGAAGGAAGCTTTACGGATGCATAGAGACTAACACTGCAAACTGATCCACCTGGGGAATAAGCGTATTGCAAAAGTGCTTGTGCACAGATGGATTCGATTCAATTGTGCCACGATCTTTGTGAGTGTCCATTTTATGTGTTTTATCAATTCTTGTTAGAGTTTGCACTATGATGTTTTCTTTCTTTTTCATGTGAGTTCTTCATGCTCATCTTCTATATGGTAACTATATCTACCACAAGTATTATGATCAGACGGTGCGGCCACGTGGAGCATTTGGGCCGCACGGTCCTAGGACAGAGGCAATGAGGAGAGGAGTGGAGAGGAGCAGTGCAGGTGCCGGGTAAAGGTAAGTTTGTGGCACTTGCCTCCTTTGTTACGTTGTAGTCTTGGTTGAAACAGTGTAGTCTATCTCACTTGGACACTGGCCTGTTTTCTTTGCTAGCTAAACAGAACGTCACTGGATGGGTGGGGTTCTATAAAATTATGCAAACATCAAACCTTTTTCATACATTTACAATAAATATCACACAACAAAGTGAGTATTCATCAACTGCCAACTTAAAAATGTGCTATTGAAATTTTCAGAGGGAGAACTAATGTAGAGAGGGGCCTGGTGCAAGAATGTTTTTTGTGGCCCCCCTATCATAAAGATTGAAAACAGGTTAATACCCATCTGTCGTACAACTCCAACAATGCTTTGCCATTAGGGGATCTACAATTTGTAGTGTAGTGTAGGTTTTAAATGCATAGGTGTGTTTGTATGCAGTGTTGATATTTGAATGTAGGGGTGTGTTTGTATGCAGTGTTGATGTTTGAATGTAGGGGTGTGTTTGTATGCAGTGTTAATGTTTGAATGTAGGGGTGTGTTTGTATGCAGTGTTGATGTTTGAATGTAGGGGTGTGCTTGTATGCAGTGTTGATGTTTGAATGTAGGGGTGTGTTTGTATGCAGTGTTGATGTTTGAATGTAGGGGTGTGTTTGTATGCAGTGTTAACGAGATGCTGAGATGTATGCACACATACACACATGTGTACACTGATACACATGCAGATACATAGACATACAAATACATAGACACACAGGTTCACACACACTGACGTCATGCTCTCTGTGAGGAAGCTGAAGTGTGGGCGTCATTGAACCTTCCAACAAGACAATTATCTCAAATTATACCAAGGCTTGGTTGCAGAAGAGGTACTGGAAAATTCCACGGTGGCCATTACAGTCACCTGACTTGAATCCCATAGAAAATCTCTGGTGGGATTTTAAGAAGGTGGTTGCAGCAAGCGAACCCAAGAATATTACTAAACTTGAGGCCATTGCTCATGAGCAATGGACTAAGATTCCTCAGGAAAGCTGCCAGAAGCTGTAGTCTGGCTATGCATCTAATTTGCAGCGGGTCATAACAGCAAAAGGGTGCTCTACTTGTATTAAATATTCTTGCCACGAAGAGGTTGAATCATTTTGAGACTGGAGAAGTCATTATAAGTTGCATTTTCAGCTGAATTTGGGAAGCATTCGTTGTGTTGAGCTATTTCAATTGCGTTTGTTTGATTTGTGCATTGCAAATGGCTGAAAGTCTGTACATTTTGGCAATAAACCTGATTTTGAATAGGGGTTGAATACTTTTGATTACAACTGTATATTGCCCCATATGTTGTCACTTACCTAGTAGGATATCACACAGTGGTGTATTTTGGTTTTGTACTGCCCTAAATATGACTAAACTCAGACACCCCATGAATCAAATTTTGCCCAACCCCTTTCTGTCAAGGCTGCACCTCTTCCTGTTTAGACCAACACTTACTTTGACTGATATGTTGTCACTTTGTCTAGTAGGATATCACACAGTGGTGTATTTTGGTTTTGTGCTGCCCTACATATGACTAAACTCAGACACCCCGCTAATCTAACTTGGCCCAACCCATTGTTGTCAAGGACGCACTGTTCTTCCTGTTTAGACCAACACTCACTTTGACTGATATACACACAAACTGACAGACATACACACTTTCACTGGGGTCCAATGTGGAACCTATTCCAGGAGTCCAGTGTGGATCCTATACCTGGGGTTTAGTGTGTGGTTGCTCTAATCTTCTTCTCTGCTCCCTTCGCACCATTTAGTAGGACCGGAGTGACATTATATTCCGGCTGTCTGCATCACTGCAGGGCATGCAAGGGAACAGAGAAAGAAGAGAGCAGAGTACAGCGTTCCCTCACAGCTGTCTACAATGTGCACAGCCACCTGTCTCAGGGGGTCCTAAGGTGGTCAGCCGACAAGGTCTTGGGACCCCCAGAACACGTTATAAGGCATCTGCTAAATTTGCTGGGGCATTTGAGGGCTGTGTTTTTTTGCAACCCACCTGGAAAGTGCCACCCGAGGCAAATACCATGTTAGCCTTGTGGTAAATGCAGCGCTGATCACATAGCCAGTGATTTGCCCATATTATTGTCACATTGCCCAAAATTGCCACGTTAGCACAAACTGCAACTTTAGTCAGACTTGTGGTACTGCCTTCATAGTCCACATATTGCCTCTTTGCCTCCAGTACCCATATATTGCTGCCATGTAAACACAAGGTTAGAATATTAGCAATGCCTCTGAAAATTGTATATATACCATATTGATAGTAAAAGGGTTAATGGCATTATTTTACTCTACTTGACTATTTTGGACCTTACCTTAATTGTTAACTCACCACAATTGTCAGCTCAGTGAATAAATATCTCCTCCTAAGTGCTATTATAATCAATTGAAGGAAAATGCAATAGTCCAAACGATAAAATGTGGAATTTCCAAGTCAGAAATAATTTTTCCATTGACTAATTCCTAAGAAGTGAGTTTAATTGGTATGTTCAAAACACAGTCAGTGAATAAGCCATTGTTCGTTCTTCACCTCTGTCTGGAAATCAATGATATACCAGCCCAGATACCTTGTCTCGTAGAATTCAAATTCGAAGAATGATACATGCCGCCAACGCTATTTACATGGTTACTTTGGCTGATGCATTTTTGCCCGAGGAAATTTAAAAATCTTCCAGGTAAAGGTGTGTTTACATATTCTCATTAAATCTGCTTAATCATCCATTATACTCAATAAAAAGCTACGGTAATTATTATTATTTATTCACAATTAGGAGAAATTCTTATTGACATCCTTGTAGAATTTCAAAATTCACTCATAAACAAATTGTGAAAATGTCACTCCAAAACAGAGACACACAGTATGTAGTGTGAACCTTGTATTGCACATTCTAAGAGTGACGTTTTTCCTTATTCCCTTCTTCTAATGACTTTCATCGAAAAGCTGTGGCAATGTGTGGCAGGAGAGATATTTAACCATCAAAACTCAAAATTCTTAAATTCTCAGAAGTAGATTTTGAGCAGTTTCAACATTTACGTAGCCTTTTTTATAACAGAGATGGTAAAACACCCAAAAATCTAAAGACAGCGTTAACAATTGGTAACCGAAATAATCAGACAACATCCACAAAGATGGATATTATTATGTGTGCTTATGTGTTCAATACTCTATTCACGTTGATCCCAGGAATAACCTGTTAATTTTTCTAAGTGCAAAATGAGAATTTGTCAAGTAAAATATTTGATCAGTTTTTCTATTGTGCTCCTGGAGGCTATTGCGCACACACACACATTTCATATATTCTTCTAATATTGAAGAGTGCGTTAAGTGAATAGAGTAGCTGTTTTTCATGCTACTAAAGAATACACAAAGCAAATAGTTTATCTGTTCAAAAGTATAGAGCAGGCATAGGCAACCTTCGACACTACAGATGTTTTGGACTACAACTCCCATGATGCGTTGCCAGCATTTTGGGTATAAGAGCATTATGGGGGATGTAGTCCATAACATCTGGAGTGCCGAAGGTTGCCAACCTCTGATATAGAGAGTATGTTACATAATGAGCTCTTCTGTGATTACATATTAATACATATTATTAGAGGTCAATACACTGATGGGCCACAACATTAAACATTGACAGGTGAAGTGCATAACATTGATTATATTATTACGATGACAACTGTCAAGGCATGGGATATATTAGGCAGCAAGTGTACAATCAGTTCTTGAATTTCATGTGATAGAAGCAGGAAAAAGGAACAAGCCAAAAGATCTGAGTGACTTTGACAAGGGCCAAATAGTGATGACTAGACAACTGGGTCAGAGCATCTCCAGAATGGAAAATCATGTGCTCTCTGTATGCATTGGTTAATACCTACAAAAAGTGGTGCAAGGAAGGACAAGCAGTGAATCGGTGTCAGGGCCATGAGCGCCCAAGGCTTATTGATGCACATGGGGAGCGAAGGCTAGCCCATCTGGTCCGATTACAGAGAAGAGCTACTTTGGCTCTAATTGCTGAAAAACATAATTCTGGCTATAATAGTAAGGTGTCAGAACACACAGGGCTTTACAGTTTTCTGCATATAGGGATGGTCAGAGTTCCCATGATGACCCCTGTCCTCCACCAAAAGCAAATTCAATGGGGACATGATCATCAGAACCGGACTATGGAGCAATGGAAGAAGGTTGCTTAGTCTCATGGTTCACGTTTTCTTTTAGATCAGGTGGATGAGTTGGCATCATTTATGTGGAGAAGAGATGGCAGCAGAGAACTCTATGGGAATAAAGCAGGCTGGCAGAGGCAGTGCTATGCTCTGGGCAATGTTCTTCTGGGAATCTTTGGATCCTGGCATTAATGTGGATGTTACTTTGACACGTACCACCTACATAGAGATTGTTGCAGACCACGTACATACCTTCATGGCGTTGCCTTGGCCTCCAAATAGATCTCAATCCAATTGAGCAACTGTGGGATATGCTTGAACAACAAATCCAATCCATGGAGGCCCCAGCTTGCAGCTTGCAGGATCTGCTACTAATATCTCGGTGCCAGATACCACAGGACACATACAAAGGTCTTTTGGAGTCTATGCCTCGATGCATCAGATCGGTTTTGGCATTACGAGGGGGACCTACACAATATAAGACAGGTTACAGTAATTTTGTAGTTGATCAGTGTGTGTTTTAATAAACTACTGGGCAGTATGTCAGATAAATAGTTAATTTACTCTTTTATGCAGTTGTTAATAGTTTATCTGTTTTTCTCAAGTTCTTTTGAAGCGTATACCAGTTAGATAGTTCATTGATTCTTCGAATACGCTATTGGGGTGTATTCCGTGCAAATAGTTAATCTGGTTTTTTATTATGCTACAGTTCTAAATTGGTTTGACTTGCCACAATGGGAAACATGCGGGCAATTCTGGCACAATAACCACGTTAGTGGGCTGCAGTGGTTATTGTGCTGGGAGTTTTTATTGCATGATATTTTGAAATATTCCTTTGCTGTTGGAGGATGTTGTGACTAGTTTTTTCATTTTTCCTAAAGTCTAGAGAATGCCAGTTGGATAGTTCATCCATTCTTCTAATACGCTATTAAGGGTACGCCAAGGGAATAGCTTGTCTGTTATTTTGTAATGGTACTGGAAAGTGGGCCCTTAATTGCTACAGTATGAATCCGTGTGCAGTGACGTCAAGATATTTACGGTCATTGCCAAAAATATGCATTTGATGAGATAAGGAAGAAGACAAATAGTCTATTGTATTGTCATTTCGAAGACTGGAAATTTCTGCTGGTCAGTGTGAGACAAATCCAAGAAAATGATTGTTTACATACGTTTTGTTTTTCTAATTGCTTGCCAGATACTTATAAATATTTTAATTTAATTTGTTTGCCTCCAGTAACACATTTTTTCTATAAATATTATACAGATCTGCTAATTATTTATATTATAGCAACACATGAATCTAACTGTTGCTGTTATTGGAATACAATGACGTTTATGTATTTGTAAAATGTTTGTAAATATTAAATGTTTAAAATTACACCAGGTACTTGCCAAATCCGTGATATGCAAATTCAATTTGAAATAAAGACTTTTTAGGATATATCTATTAAGTAGATAAAAGTGTCCAGCTTGTATATTTGAAGATATTATTGGGGAACACCTTTATGATCACCACTAACTGATTATAGGAAGGCGATGAAGTGGAATATTATAAATCTGTCACCCCAAAGAAAATTTTAAGTACATTATCATAGGCTGATATTGATATTTTAGATTGATGACAGCCATGTTTGCCTCACTGCAACAATTTTATATCTCTCTACAAACAGGGGATGTTCATATAAACATTTAGATTATGTGATATGATGAAGTCATTTAATCTACTTTGTATTTTTCCAAAGATAAAAAGTGGAGTAATATGAATTGCTTTCTCCCATCTTTCCTCGGTGTCTCTGAAATTAAGAAATGGGCCAGATTTGGGAACACGCATGGAATAATTTGAACAGCAGCTAGATTTGGTTGGATTGTGTTCCCAGGTATAGAAGCAGGAGGCCGAGTGATGGGGAATGACACTAAGTATCCCCTTTGTATACTTCCATACGTTGGATGTAATTGAGTCAGTGGGTAAGTACACACAGGACTAGAACATGGAAGGACGAACCTCAATTGATTTTACCCATTTTTGGTGAATTTCAGTAAACTGTGTACACTCATTAATAACAGAAAAAAACACTAAATATCAATGTATTTCAAGAGAAATACGTTGAGTTCCATTACACTATTGGACTGATTGAACTGATCTATTTTAGAAGGATGGCTTGGAATAATTTCCTTTCTAGGAGCTCCATATTGTTGGTGTGTCTGAGTGTATAACAGAGCTCCACAGCAATAATACCCCCAGCAATGTGTCTGAGTGTATAACAGAGCTCCACAGCAATAATACCCCCAGCAATGTGTCTGAGTGTATAACAGAGCTCCACAGCAATAATACTCCCAGTAATGTGTCTGAGTGTATAACAGACCTCCACAGCAATAATACTCCCAGTAATGTGTCTGAGTGTATAACAGAGTTCCACAGTAATAATACTCCCAGTAATGTGTCTGAGTGTATAACAGAGCTCCACAGCAATAATACCCCCAGCAATGTGTCTGAGTGTATAACAGAGCTCCACAGCAATAATACCCCCAGCAATGTGTCTGAGTGTATAACAGACCTCCACAGCAATAATACCCCCAGTAATGTGTCTGAGTGTATAACAGAGCCCCACAGCAATAATACTCCCAGTAATGTGTCTGTGTGTATAACAGAGCTCCACAGCAATAATACTCCCAGTAATGTGTCTGAGTGTATAACAGAGCTCCGCAGCAATAATACTCCCAGTAATGTGCCTGAGTGTATAACAGAGCTCCACAGCAATAATACTCCCAGTAATGTGTCTGAGTGTATAACAGAGCTCCACAGCAATAATACTAACAGTAATGTGTCTGGGTGTATAACAGAGCTCCACAGCAATAATACTCCCAGTAATGTGTATAACAGAGCTCCACAGCAATAATACTCCCAGTAATGTGTCTGAGTGTATAACAGAGCTCCACAGCAATAATACTCCCAGTAATGTGTCTGAGTGTATAACAGAGCTCCACAGCAATAATACTCCCAGTAATGTGTCTGAGTGTATAACAGAGCTCCACAGCAATAATACTCCCAGTAATGTGTCTGAGTGTATGACAGAGCCCCACAGCAATAATACTCCCAGTAATGTGTCTGAGTGTATAACAGAGCTCCACAGCAATAATACTCCCAGTAATGTGTCTGGGTGTATAACAGAGCTCCACAGCAATAATACTCCCAGTAATGTGTCTGTGTGTATAACAGAGCTCCACAGCAATAATACTCCCAGTAATGTGTCTGAGTGTATAACAGAGCTCCGCAGCAATAATACTCCCAGTAATGTGCCTGAGTGTATAACAGAGCTCCACAGCAATAATACTCCCAGTAATGTGTCTGAGTGTATAACAGAGCTCCACAGCAATAATACTAACAGTAATGTGTCTGGGTGTATAACAGAGCTCCACAGCAATAATACTCCCAGTAATGTGTATAACAGAGCTCCACAGCAATAATACTCCCAGTAATGTGTCTGAGTGTATAACAGAGCTCCACAGCAATAATACTCCCAGTAATGTGTCTGGGTGTATAACAGAGCTCCACAGCAATAATACTCCCAGTAATGTGTCTGGGTGTATAACAGAGCTCCACAGCAATAATACTCCCAGTAATGTGTCTGAGTGTATAACAGAGCTCCACAGCAATAATACTCCCAGCAATGTGTCTGAGTGTATAACAGAGCTCCACAGCAATAATACTCCCAGTAATGTGTCTGAGTGTATAACAGAGCTCCACAGCAATAATACTCCCAGTAATGTGTCTGAGTGTATAACAGAGCTCCACAGCAATAATACTCCCAGTAATGTGTCTGTGTATAACAGAGCTCCACAGCAATAATACTCCCAGTAATGTGTCTGTGTGTATAACAGAGCTCCACAGCAATAATACTCCCAGTAATGTGTCTGAGTGTATAACAGAGCTCCGCAGCAATAATACTCCCAGTAATGTGCCTGAGTGTATAACAGAGCTCCACAGCAATAATACTCCCAGTAATGTGTCTGAGTGTATAACAGAGCTCCACAGCAATAATACTAACAGTAATGTGTCTGGGTGTATAACAGAGCTCCACAGCAATAATACTCCCAGTAATGTGTATAACAGAGCTCCACAGCAATAATACTCCCAGTAATGTGTCTGGGTGTATAACAGAGCTCCACAGCAATAATACTCCCAGTAATGTGTCTGAGTGTATAACAGAGCTCCACAGCAATAATACTCCCAGTAATGTGTCTGGGTGTATAACAGAGCTCCACAGCAATAATACTCCCAGTAATGTGTCTGAGTGTATAACAGAGCTCCACAGCAATAATACTCCCAGTAATGTGTCTGAGTGTATAACAGAGCTCCACAGCAATAATACTCCCAGTAATGTGTCTGAGTGTATAACAGAGCTCCACAACATTAATACTCCCAGTAATGTGTCTAAGTGTATAACAGAGCTCCACAACATTATTACTCCCAGTAATGTGTCTGAGTGTATAACAGAGCTCCACAGCAATAATACTCCCAGTAATGTGTCTGAGTGTATAACAGAGCTCCACAACATTATTACTCCCAGTAATGTGTCTCAGTGTATAACAGAGCTCCACAGCAATAATACTCCCAGTAATGTGTCTGAGTGTTTAACAGAGCTCCACAGCAATAATACTTCCAGTAATGTGTCTGAGTGTATAACAGAGCTCCACAGCAATAATACTCTGTGTCTTTCAACTACAACAAGCATGTCAAACTCGTGGCCCACGGGCCGCATGCGGCCTACAAGGACCATCTTTGCGGCTTGGCGATCCGCAAGTACATGCTGGTGTAATAGCAGAGTAGGCACCTGCTGTCCCCATTTTGCTGGTGCCTACTCTATCATTTGCCCGGCCGGGGAGACGAGGTTCCTCAGTGTTCCTGCTCCTCACTGCTCCCTCACGCGCGCTGTCTGAAGTGAAGCCGGGCGCCATAATATGACGTCATATTCCGGCACCCGGCATCACTAAACCATGCGAGGGTGCAGTGAGGAGCAGGAAGGAACCCAGGGAGATCCCCACATTGTCTCCATAAGGTAAGGAGCAATAAATAAAAGTGTGTGTGTGTGTGTGTCTGTCTGTCAGTGTGTGTGTGTGTGTAAGTGTGTGTGTGTGTGTCTGTCTGTCAGTGTGTGTGTGTGTGAATGTCTGTCAGTGTGTGTGTCTGTCTTTCTGTCAGTGAGTATGTGTGTGTCTGTCAGTGTGCATGTGTGTGTCTGTCTAGGAGTATGTGTGTGTGTGTGTGTGTCTGTCTGCCAGTGTGTCTGTCTGTCAGTGTCTGTCTGTCACTGTGTCTGTGTGTGTGTGTCTGTGTGTGTCTGTCAGTGAGTATGTGTGTGTGTGTGTCTGTCAGTGTGTGTGTCTGTGTGTGTCTGTCTGTCTGTCAGTGAGTATGTAAGTATGTAGGTGTGTCTGTCAGTGTGTGTCTGAGTGTGTGTGTGTCTGTCAGTGAGTATGTGTGTGTCTGTCAGTGAATATGCGTGTGTGTCAGTGAGAGGATCAGATTTGGCACAGGGTGGTAGAGGGGGGCTGGGGTTTAGTAGAGGGGGTGCTGTTGTTTAATTGAGGGGGTGGGGGTTATACTGAACTTTTTTTAAAAAAACTACGTTTCTATGAAAATATACGGTATTTTTTTTTTTTTTTTGGCGGCCCACATAAACGTAAACCTTGTTTATGTGGCCCGATCCAGACTTTCAGTTTGACATGCTTGACCTACAATAAATTTGTTTAGAAATAAGCCGGTAAAGAAGATACATTGTTCTGATTCTAAATGACAAAGTTACATAAATTGTTATTAGTAGGTCATCTAAAGGGCATTACTAGTACTATAATCACTTTAGTAAACTATAGAGCTTATGGTGCTTGGAGTGCGCTTTTACATTTTTATAAATATTTTAATTATTTATTATGTTTTAAAGGAAAAAATGCTATTAAATAGTTAACTGTAAAAAATATCCAAATCACCTATATTTGCATTTATTTTGAGATGCAGATACGGCTACAATGCAAATGCAAAATTAAATGCATAACCCTGTATGTTTTTAAGTACAAATATTTATTTGTAAGTCATTTTGCAATTCCCATTACCTAATTTGAATTGTATACAATTATATTGTTGAATCTGTTCTCTCATTATAGTTTATTTAATTTCAGAGGTTAACCAACAACTGTTTCCCTTTATCCTAAAGAATATACTGTCCGTATTGTAAATATTGTACTTCAGTAAATTTTAGTTCCTATACCAGGATTCTGAAAAAAATAATGATCATAACAATAACTTATAACATAAAATATATCAGCTGAAGACTTCCGGCCGACGGACCGAGGCGAACAGACGCACTACTCAGGAGCTCCGTGCTAAAATCTGAGAAATCACGCCTAATCGAAGCCAAACTTACCCCCGTTAAACGCCAACTACACGCGGGAACCCCACAAGCCACATGGGACGCAAGCATAAGAAGAAGGTGGCAGATGTACCAGCCCCGGGGCTCACAATAGGGGAAATGTGGAGGCGAACATGCGGCCCGATTGAAGACAATATGGCGGCGCTCCATGGATGCTGCACGGACTTCTCGGACGAATATTCCGAGGAAGCAGATGAGGAATACCTCCCAACACCGGACCCAAAACCAAAGAAAAACCCAAGCAATACAAGGAAAGACCCTGATGCCGACCTCGTGACCACCGGGGTGCTAAAAGCCCTACCGGCAGATCTGCAAAATAATATTCTCGCGGACATCACGGCCTTAAGGGGTGAACTGCAGGGCCTGACAGGCATCATTACTGTGCTGGAGGCCTCCTCTCAAGAACACCGGCGCACTATCACCACACTGCAAAGTGAAATGCGGGAGCTGATCCGCAAAAATACGCTGCTTGAACGGCGCTTGGATGCCCAGGAGGACGTGAGAAGACGACACAATATTAAGGTCAGAGGGCTCCTAGAAGAACTGCCGGAGACAGAAGTCCCGCACAAGATCGAACGCCTTCTGACCAGCATACTGCCCCAGGTAATACTAAACCTATCGTGCCCACAGATATCTTCAGGATCCCAAAACCCGCCAAAGCCCCAGACTTAGCCCCAAGGGACACTATACCTACCTTTAAAAATGGAGCGGACAAAGCAACGGTCCTCACCGCCCTCCGGGGAAAAAAACCCTTACAATTTGAGAATGCGAAGCTGATCTTTTACGGCGACCTGTCAAGGGGAACCCTGGCGTGGCATAGATCACTCCGACCCCTCACCGCCACACTCCAGCAACACAATATTCCATATCGTTGGCGGACCCCCAACTCACTCCATGTGCAACGCGGTGAGACAACCCACCAAATCCACGACCCACAAGACGCAGCAGAACTACTACAGACCTTGGGCCTAACGTGGGACTCACTCCCCCAGAGCCCCCACCACACCGACTCACAGCTGGAACCCGGCGGGCAGTGCCCCATTCGTACCCCGAAACCTCACACCAGTCACATATGCTGCGGTCACCACCTAAACAGAACAGAGGCGCCTTCACCTCCACTCCGACACCGCCATCACCTGGCTGTACCGGACCACGACACCCACCTCTGCCGAGCAACCTATAACCTCCGGGACTTCACTAACCTTCATCCGGATTATTGTCCCACTCTCTGCTGGGCTCCAATACGGCTATCAAGGGACAATAACACAATCCAGTCAACCAGCTAAGGACTCTTACACAGGTGATGGATTCCTATGGATGGTCGTAGCAACCCAATTTTCCAACTATGCCTCAGCTAATGAGCTACTATGGAATCTTGTACGCTCCTGAAGCGGACTACAACCCTATCGGCCCCAATACCGGGACAATGTAGGATGTATATAGTTCCTACTGCTTGCACTGTTTTTACTCACTCCTGTGCCTATCTACTGTGCCCCCATTTACTGTCTCGACTGCTGGTGAACCGTGGCACATTGATATATTGAGCAGCCAGTTATTACACAAAGCTTAAACAGCCTCACGCACCCGACAGTCACTCACCGGAATGACTGACTGGCATTACACAGCATAACACTATTATAGTTTGACTCTCACTAAATTCACCTGTCCCCATACCTCTTACCACCCACGAGTCACACTAACCGAAGCCAAGTTGTACACTCAGATACCCCACACTAGCCACGAATTCCCACACACACAGATCTACTTGGGTCCTTCCTAGCTCACTATAAGTACACACAGGGTATGAACCCGACAGTACTAACGATACACGAATTGCACTGGCCCACGCGCACTAACCTACTCCTGTCTTTACCGAGGTCCTCGCGGGCTACCTTCAAACCTTTAACTGCTCAGTGTAAACCTAACCTATAATTCAATGACGTCTAATAGCCTGCTCTCCTCATGTTCTACATTAAAAAATCTCAATGCCATAGCCTGTCTGCTCGCCGGAACCGAGCAGGATTACCATACCATCTGTACTGACCAACATGTAGGCCTCCTAACCACCCAACCCGCTTGCATATATTGTCAACCTCCACAACATGACGCCTTACTTTTACTGACACATCAGTTCCTAACTTCTCATACACGTTTAATGCCTGGGTGATACACTACTGATTAACAACCGAAATGACTACCACTATTCTAGCGAGTCTAGCCTGTTTATAACTAACACAACGTGGTATTCTGTTATGCTTCTTGCGTTTATTACCTGACCCAGCATGTCTCCTTTTATAAACCTGTTATTATACCTTCTTAAAAAATTTTAGTGCATGTTAAACTCACTGCCTTATGACATGTAAAATGAGAGGCAGTTCTAAAAATGTGCTAATTATTGGACTGATGAAAAAGTGTAGTTTGTCAACTGAACTTTTAATTTAGACCGCCTAGCAAGATAACACACTGTTTTATACTCATTTATCATAGCCATAACTGACTAGCATGTATTCATCTACGTGGTTTTGCTTATGTTCAAAACAAAACTCTAAAATGAGGCATCGCTCTCCTGGAAATGTGTTGCAATACCATTGTATTAATCCCATGTTGTATACCACTCGTACATTTCCCCTGCTTCTTCCTCCTGTACCCCATCTTATATGCCTTCAATAAAAACAGATTGACAAAAAAATATATATATATATCAGCTGAAATGTTTTGTTTTAACAGATTTTTACATTTGCAAATATAGCAATAGTTTTAAGTTACATTTTTTTCAAGTTAAGATATTAAGTTAAATAGTAGTAAAGTCATTTATTGGGGTAGGGGCCCTTAAGTGGCAAAAGACAGGGACCTACTGTCTCCCCCCCCCCCCCCCCCCCATGGCCTCAATCCATGGGCTGCAGGTGGGGGATCCTAAATGACAAAAGGTGGAAAACCTACTGTCCCCTCCAACCCTCACCCAGATGAGGGTCCCAGGTCCATAGTCCTCAACCCCTCTGTTCCTGTGTGTCCAACTTGTCTAGTTACAACTACACGTTTGTCCACCCACTATAAAGCGCTACAGATTTTGTTGGCACTATATAAATATTAACATTATAATAATGGTCATCCTCACCCAGCCTCATTCTTAGCTTAGCCTCCTCTGGATCTTGCAGTCCAAATGGCCCTGTACTCAGACAGATGGTTTTACCCCATTTGGTAAGGGGTGATCCAGACTTTGGTGAATTATCAGAAAAGCCTGCTGTAAACTACAATACCTCCAAAGGAACACACTCTATCAGGGGTAGGCAACCTTTACCAGCATTATGGCTGCCAGATCATTAAGGGACATGTAATCCACAACATCTGGGGTGTCCAAGGTTGCCTACTCTTGCACTAAATGATTGCACTGGTTAGTTAAAAACACAATAAATAAATAAATAACCTTTGGCCAATCATGCATATTTCAGTGAAGTCCCTAAAATCCAACTGAAAATTTTGCTCACATCTAATCTGAAATCTAATAAATAAATAAATAAAATGCTATTTCACAGATATTTTTTTTTACTGTATTTTCAGGTTCAAAATATAAAAAAATGTGTGCCCGCTACGTAATTCCGATTAGCAAAAAATTTAATTTTGCATGTCCTCGCTGGTCGTTTGGGAGGAAATTAAGTGACTAGCGACTCGTGAAAAAAGTTAAGAAATGTGAAAAACTTACAAACCCAGTCTCTTCTTCTATTCCCAGTCAACAGCTGTATTTCTGCAAAACTTAGCAAATTTGAACTTCTCAGGTTTGCAAATAAACCCTCGTCCCTACCCACTCAGTTTCAAACAGCAGCTCCCTCACAGACTTAACATTTACCTTGGCAGCGCCCACACAGTCACAATAAATCTGCTTGTGCTCAATGTTAAAACTGCTAGCAAGGTTCATTTAGTGAATGTAACGCTCGTTGACGTGATAACGTTTGGGTTCTAACAGAAAACAAGCAAGCAAGCCGAGTGAATTCAAGTCAAGTGGGGAGACGAGAAGGCACACAGTCGTACCCTCTGGCTGAGATGGAGGTTTGGAAGCCGCCTGTTCTTGTTCCCTCTGTACGGTCCAGATGCCAAGGGTTTTGGCAATGGACTCGCACTTGAATACACCCAGTGGTGTGCCACTTTTTAGCATTCAAAATTATTTTTAAATTGCTTTAAAATCTGTGTACAGAGTGTTCCGCCAAACTTTGTTTAAGGGAGAAACAACATTTGTCTCAATACTCCCAAACAGCTGCTTAATACCAAATGTAAACTCACGGGTTTAACACACTTTCCAAAATTAAATGTTACAAAACACCTTTGTTTTATATCAGATTAATGGATGCTTTTAAACATGCTTGCAAAGTAAATCTCTCAGTTTTTTTTGCCCCGACTCTTAACTCTGTGATGTTAACTTACTAATTTGAAAATGTATAGTGGGATGAGTGAGTTTTGACACTTGCAGAAGCTGATACGATGCATACGATTTGCTGCAGAATAATGGCTTGGGTTTGCTGCTGTTTTTACAATCAATTTGCACTTACTGCCCCCAGCTGGACAACCATGAAAAGTGCATGCGTGACAATTCTTTTCTGTTCGAATATCTCTTTCAGAACATTTGGTCTAAATAAATGAGGTCTCGGCAAGGTCACATAATCTGTTTTCTCATTTCTATTTTAGGCGCAGAATTTCAAATAACAAAAATAAATCCACATTTGTGGCATCTGTCCTGGCTGTTACGCCCAGATGTGGATTGAAAAAAAAGAAAAAGAAATGGGTGATGAAGTTTGAATGTTGCAGATATCAGCTGTCTGCTTAAAGAGAAATTACACCTCTATTGCAGATACTGGAGGACAAACAGATACATCTTGGCTACATGTGATCTTCAAGGGACATTAAGGCACCCAGACCACTTCATCCCACGGATCCTGTATTTTTAACACGCTGTGATAACTGAGTCAGGCTTGGTTATTTAATTAAATGCCTCTAATAGAGAGCATTTGATTGGTTCAGTGCTGTTTTGCCACATATGCACACTAGACCTCAATGACCTCAGCTCAGGAGGTATGGTGGCTGCAGCGAGTCCAGCGTGAAGCAGGTATAACTTACCTTTTATACCATCACAGAGAACCAGACAGCGGACACCTAAATATTTAAGGCACCACTATAGCATTAGAAATACATTTGTAATCCTAACACCAGAGTGTTCCTTTAAATCTTAAATGCCCCGGCTATTATAATATCTACAAATAATATTGTAATTTTTGGCCATTTATATAGCGCCAATTTATTCCGCAGCGCTTACAATATGATAATAGGGGAACATTTTACAATAAATGAGACCATTACACAATGTTACAGGAACAATAGGTAGAGAGTGTTATATTCAAATCTATAAGAGTGCAGCTTGGACCAATATGCACAACATATAAAATACAGCATACTCAGCTTCATCACTTAACTGATTCCAGCGCTGATGATGGTTGAGGCTTCCCCTCTGCTCTGCCACACTCTCATTATGGCCTCCCCTATAAGAAAGCATTATGTAATGCTTTCCTATGAGGTTTTAGGTGACGCTGGATGTCCTCATGCCTAGCATCAGTTAGGTGATCAAAAGTCGCCTAACCACCCGGAACTCCCTCTAGTAGGTGTCAAAAAATTTAATAATTACAGTTGTAGGGTTAGGGAGCCTGGGACAGTGCCAATGAGCTGAAGTGGTGGTCTGGGTGCCTGTAGTGTCCCTATAAGGTCTGCTGCCATTATTTAAATATATAATTGCTTCTACCTTGCAAGAAACATCTCTAGGTAGTATTGGCACACCCTCTGTCCAATAATATAGAATATTGATTGAGAGCATTTGTGGGACATTTAAATGAGGTGAGTGCAGCTGTTGTTTATCACATACAATCAGTCATTGCATCAGGGTATAGTCACGGTTTCAGTTCTGAAAAAAGTCACACACACACAGACGTCCAAATAATGCCTTTAATGGTTATATATCTGAAGTAATCCAGGCTGCACAAGTATCATGCCAGTGGGTTTATTCACTATAGTGAGTCATGGTGAGTTAACAACCAACTTTGGAAATGTATTTCTACTTACTGGGAATTAAGAATTTTTCCTCTGTAATTTTAATTTATATATATTACATAGAAATCAGTTGGTAATTCTGGTAACACTATTGATTAAATAGATTCCTGCAGGGCCTGTGTAAGATTATTTTGCGCCCTAGGCAAGACCAGCTACTTGCGGCCCCCACCCCCTACAAAAAACAGAAACTGACAACTTTGTGTATATCTTTCTTCTCCCAGCCTCTTAGTGTGTTTTTCCCCCCTAGCACCTCAGTGGGTCTCTTTGTCCCACCCCCCCAGGCCCCTTGTGTGTCTCTCTCTCTTCCCATCACTTTGTGTATCTTGTTGTCCTCCCCAGCCCCTCTGTGTGTCTCTTTGTCCCACCAGTCCCTCTGTGTGTCTCTTTGTCCCTCCCAGACCCTCTGTGTATCTTTGTCCTCCCCAGCCCCTCTGTGTGTCTCTTTGTCCCCCCAGTCCCTCTATGTTTCTTTGTCCTCCCCAGACCCTCTCTGTGTCTCTTTGTCCCTCTAGCACCTCTGTGAGTGTATATCTCTTTGTCCACCCAGCCTCTCTGTGTGTGTGTGTCTCTTTGTCCTCCCAAGACGCTCTCTGTGTCTCTTTGTCCCTATAGCACCTCTGTGTGTGTATATCTCTTTGTCCACCCAGCCCCTCTGTGTCTCTTTGTCCTTCCCAGCCCCTCTCTGTGTCTATTTGTACCCCAGCACCTTTGTGTGTGTGTGTATATTTTTGTCCTATCAGTCTCAGACCCACTGTGTGTGTGTGGCTCTTTGTCCTCCTCAGCACCTCTGTGTTTCTTTGTCCAGCTAGCACCTCTGTGTGTCTCTTTGTCACCCAACTCCTTTGTGGGTATCTTTGTTGTCTGCCTAGCCTTCTGTATCTCTTTGTCCCCCCAAACCCTCTGTGCCAATCTTTGTTGTCCCAGCCCCTCTGTGTATCTTTATCCCTCACAGCCCTTCTATTTCCTCCCCCACCATACTCTATGTTTATCTTTGCCTCATAGCCCTCTATGTTCCTTTCCATATGTCTCATTAACCCTCCCAGCCCCTCCATTGGTCTCATTAATTCCATTAGCCTCTACATGGGTCTCATTAACCCCCCTAGTCCCTCCTTGGTTCTCATTAACCCCAGCCCCTTCATGTGTCTCATTCATGTGTCTCAGTAATCCACACAGTCCATCCATGTATCTCAGTAATTCCCCAGCCCCTTCATGTGTGTCAGTACACCCCCCAGCCTTCCATGTGTCAAATTAACCCCCCAGACCATCCATGTGTTTCCATAACCCAACCAGTACTCCAAGTGTCTCAGTATCCCCCATCTCTCCATGTGTTTCATTAAGTCCCCAGCCCCTCCATGTGTCTTAGTACCCCCATCCCTCCATGTGTCTCAGCACCCCCATGCCTCCCTCCATGTATTTCAGTAACCGCCCCAGCACTTCATGTGTTTCAGTAACCCCTCCTGCCAGTGGCGTACCTATCAGAGTCGCAGCTGCGACCAGGTCCGTCACTCCAGGGGGCAAGGCCACAGCTGCGACAGCGGACCAGGGCTTCCGTTGTGGGGTAGAACCCCCCTAACAAGTTTCTCTTAGTATCTCTGAATGCCCATGGCTTAAATACCCCACAAAAAAGCAGGCTGGCCATGTCCCAACTAAGGACCCTGCATGCCTCGGTCGCATGTATACAGGAAACCCACTTTTCAACTACGAACCCCCGAAAGTTTTCGTCCTCCTCCTATCCGTTAGTGTATCACGCCCTAGCACCTAATAAGACAAGAGGAGTCAGCACACTGTTCCACTCAGACTGGCATTTCCAATGTGAAAGGGAATACAAAAGCCCTGACGGTAGGCTATTGATTCTGGTGGGCCTCCTCAATGACGCACAGGTGACTATAGTGAATTTATACGCCCCCATCGCCAACCAGTATGACTTCCTACGGAAGGCACTGAGACAGATTGACAAACTAAAGAAGGGACAGACGATGATCTACGGAGACTTTAACTGTGTGCTAGACCCTGATAGGTCAGGGGCACCAGGCTCCCACCCAAGATCCACACTCCTGAGAGACAAACTGACAACACTCCTCCATCTCCATAATCTACATGACACCTGGCGGGCACTTTACCCAGCCTCTAGGGACTATACCTTTTACTCTAGGGTTCATGACCAGTACTCCCGCATCGACATGTGTTTGGTCGATACTAAAACCCTGGATACCCTAGCGGAGGTCACTATTGCCCCGATAACTTGGTCGGACCACGCCCCCCTCATATCATCATTCACTACACTACATCCAGTCCGAGGGAAGGGCCAGTGGAGACTCAACGAGACTGGAGACTCACAATCCCGAGAGGGCCTCTGAGATCAGGAGATCCCTAACACACTACTTCGTGGACAATCACTAAACTGACACAAACATCACCACGACGTGGCTAGCCCACAAGGCAGTCACGCGTGGCACACTCATACAGATGGGGGCGAAACTGAAGCGCCAACTCTCTGAGAAAAGTGACTCCTTACTGAAGGATTTAAAGCTAGCCGAAACATGACACAAAGCCTCACCCACTGAACCCCATAGACCTGAAGTCCAAAAAATTAGGACCACGTTAGAAACGCTACAAATGCAACAGGTCGAGCGGGCCATTAGGAAGATGAAAATGACTTACTACAGGCAGGGGAACAGGGCGGGTAAACTGTTGGCCTCTCAGCTTAAGGCAAGGATCTCCCAGGTAAAAATCCCCTATGTCAAGGATGGTCATGGAACCAAAGTTATGAACCCTAAAGCGATTGTAGACGAATTTGCTGCATTTTACACAAAACTATACAACCTCTCCGGGTATCCCACCCAGCACCAGCCCACTCCTCAGAACATCACCACCTTCCTGGAGGGGATACACCTTCCCCAGCTCTCCACTGTACAGGCCACAGCACTGACAAATCCGATTCTACCCACCGAGATAACTAGGGCATTACGTGACACCCCGAGACACAAGGCCCCAGGCCCGGATGGCTACTCCACTCACTATTATAAGGTGTTTGAGGACCTATTAATCCCCCATCTCACGGCACTATTCAACCACATTTTAGACACGGGCAAAATACCCCCGGAAATGTTAGAAGCCACAATTGTTACACTTCCCAAACCGGGCAAACCCACAGACTTATGCGCAAACTACCGCCCGATTTCACTTCTTAATGCTGACACCAAGCTATTCGCCAAGGTCCTAGCGAATAGAATCCGCCCCCTACTATGTCAACTTGTCTCACCTGAGCAGTCGGGCTTTGTTCCCGGACGCCAGGTAGAGGACAACACCAGACGATCCCTGGACATAATGGAACTCATGAACTCTTACCGCTCACAGGGCCCTATGATAGCACTAGATGCGGAGAAAGCCTTCGACAGGCTCCACTGGGGCTATATGTCGGAGGTCCTCCGCAAGCTTAACTTCCCACCCAAATTCCTGACTGGACTCCTATCCCTGTACTCTTTCCCTCAAGCTACAGTCATGAGCTCCGAATTCGTCTCTAGATGCTTTGCTCTGACGAACGGCACACGACAGGGCTGCCCACTCTTGCCCCTCATTTTTATCCTTGCACTGGAGCCCCTAATCCGCAAAATCAAGGCAAACCCTAACATCGCGGGTGTCCCCTCCCCAACTGGCCAACAAAAATTGGCAGTATTTGCAGATGACATTCTCCTCTTTCTCACCAACCCCTCAGACTCCCTCCCCACTCTATTGCACCAATTACAAGACTACGGCCGGGTCTCTTATTATAAGAACAATGTGGCAAAGACCCAGGTGTTATCCATGAACCTGCCCAGATTCCACCTCGAGTCTCTAAAAACACTTTACCCCTTCGAATGGAGGAAAGATACCCTCTCCTATTTAGGCACACAGTTAACGCCCTCAAAAAACAAGCTCATAAAGCATAATCATGGGAAATTAATGGTGGAAATAGAGCGACGGTTGGAGAGCTGGGGCAACAAAAACACATCTTGGATAGGACGTGTTAATGCCATCAAAATGGTCATCCTCCCACAGATACTATTCCTTTTCAGAGCCCTACCGATTAGCCTTCCTAAGTACAGCCTCCTTAATGTGCACATATGGAAAAGAAAACCACCAAGGGTATCTCTAGCGAACATTAGCATGATCATGGGAGGGGGTGGAGTGGGAGTACCTGTCAGGATCATCATTGTGTTTTACACAATATTGTGTATTTGGCTCTGGCTGGGATCGAACCTGAGTTGCCTGCATCCCAGTCAGGATCCTTACATTGGTCTCCACGCATCTTTGACTGTTTCTAGATGTTCTTGGTATCCTGTAGCCTGAGCCTGTTTGCCTGGGATTTGCACACCTATTCCTGGTTCCATGATCATTGCTTGAGACTCCCTATTTAAACCTCGCAAGTCTGGTCCTCGTTGTCAGATCGTGTTTCCTGTTCCGTTTGGTTTCACTGCTGTTTATCTGACTCCTGGTTTTGATCTCCTGCTCGTCTACTGTTTTCGCCTGATTGCCGCCAGCCCTGACTTCTGATTCTGTTACCGACTACTCTTCTGGATTTCCCTTGTCTGTACTGCGTTCCAGGAAGCACTGGTTATTTCAGCCCCAGTGCACTGTGTCACACCCTTGGGGATTTCTGTCCTGAGTCCCCTCGGTCTGTGCCGAATTGCAAAGGGTGCCTTAACTCTGCCTGCCGGACTCCCACTCCAGGTAAGATCCCTGACAGTACCCCACATAACCAAATACTACCTAGCGACAAACCTTTCCCAGATGGCACGCCTCCTGACTTCCTCAGACTACCCAATGTGGTATCACCTGGAGAGCGCGTTCAGCGCACCTCTTTCCCTCGGTGACCTACTGTGGATCCCAGCCAAGGCCCAACCCCGCCATCCCAAAACCCTCACGACAACGAGAGGATCACTTCAGTTGTGGCTAAGATGGGCCCCAAAAATGACCAGCGGGAATATAGAGGCCCTCGCCCCGCTGACCAGTCTCCAACGCCACACTCGCGATCTCCCCTTGCAGGGATGGACAGAAAAAGGGGTGACCAGAATATCACATCTCCTGGGAATCGAGGGGCTACTACCGTTCCCCGACCTCCAGAAGAAATACCTTCTTCCTAACAATGAAATCTTTACATACATTCGCATAAAGCATATAGTAGGAGATGTCAAAAAAATAACCACGCTCACACAGCCCCACAACCAATTTGACATGCTATGCCTGGGCCAAAAAAAAAAAAAAGCCATTATCCCTATGTTACCACCGCCTGCTAGATTTAGACAGACTGACAAAACAATCCTCTATGTTACAATGGGAAAGAGAGCTGAATGGTACCTTTGAGCCGCACAGGTGGGTGGGGGCCATGACACTAGTAAAAAAGGCTACACACTGTATAGACCATATAGAAGCAGCCTACAAGTTGTGACTAAGGTGGTACTATACGCCCCAAAGGTTGGCCCAAATATACCCGGGCACCCAGGCAACGTGCTGGCGATGCAACCAACAGGAAGGCACCCTAAGCCACATATTCTGGTACTGCCCTGCACTCAGCCAATACTGGCAACAAATCCAAGACCTGATAAAATCCAAGGTAGGGATAACCCTGCCACCTACCCCTGAACATTACCTGCTCCATATGCTACCGCACGGTATTACGGCTCACAAGGCATCACTGATCACCCACATCACACTAGCTGCAAAGCAACGCATAGCTGCCCTATGGAAATCCACCCTTGCACCAGATATACAGTCGGTAATTGCCAAAGTGAGTCTCACTCAACAGTATGAGAAAATGTCACACACGATCAGCGGTACCCTACTGAAATATAACCGCACTTGGTCCAAATGGTAGATGGTTGTGACACCAAGGTGTCACAACCTCCCCCCCCCTTCCTAGTTGAATGTCCTCTTCCACCTCCTACCACCCCCCCCCCCCCCCCCTCTCAAAAAAACAAGGGTCATAGCCACGTTGGCAAGCCTTGAAAACCCTGAGAAGACTAGTAGAGGACACAACCTCACAACGCGTGTCTCACCGTAGAGGCTCAACGGCAGACAAACACCTGACTGCTCCGAGGTACTAGAGAACGAAGGCTCAGAGTTAAATCCCAGCACTTACCATGCACACCCGGGAGCCCTCTTCCACAATATCCTTACACACACGCATTACTCCCTGTGCCTACCGGGCGCTGGGCTCTGGCATTTTTGCCGCCTCCCACAGCAGTGACGAAATGAATAGCCTTTGGTGGTAATGTGTATACGACATCCTGAAGTACCGTTTGAATGCCTATGTAAATGGTTATTAGTTATTCTTCAAAATCTGTTACTGTACCTGCTTTCTTATGGCTCCAACGTACTGTATTCTACTGTGTGATACTATGATGTTAAACCTCTAATAAAAATGATACATTAAAAAAAAAAAAAAAAAAATTTAGTGGTGTACTAGAAAAAACATTTACAGATTTATTTAGCCAATCATTATTAACAGGAGTAGTCCCAGAAGATTGGAAATTAGCGAATGTTGTGCCCATTCACAAGAAAGGTAGTAGGGAGGAGTCGGGCAACTACAGGTCAGTAAGCTTTACTTCAGTAGTGGGGAAAGTAATGGAAACCATGTTAAAGGATAGGATTGTTTTCTTTTTTTTGTAAATATAATTTTTTTATAATTTGTAATTTGTTGTAGCATACATATACTTAGACATAAAAATCAGACCGAGAGACTCTATATACATGTCAAGCTTTTTCGTTCTAGGATAGGATTGTTGAACATCTAAAATCACATGGATTTCAAGATTAGAGACAACATGGGTTTACTTCAGGGAGATCATGACAAACTAATCTTATTGATTTTTTTGATTGGGTAATTAAAATAATAGATCAGGGTGGTGCAGTAGACATTGCTTACCTAGATTTCAGTAAGGCTTTTGACACGGTTGCACATAGAAGGCGTATCAATAAACTGCAATCTTTAAGTTTGGATTCCAATATTGTTGAATGGGTTAGAATTAGACAGTGGCTGAATGACAGGCAACAGAGGGTTGTAGTCAACAGAGTATATTCTAAGCAAGGCCAGTAAGGCACCTCAGGGATCTGTACTTGGACCCATTATCTTTAATATTTTTATTAGTGATATTGCAGAAGGTCTTGATGGTAAGGTATGTCTTTTTGCTGATGATACTAAAATTTGCAACAGGATTGATGTTCCAGGAGGGATAAGTCAAATGGCAAATGATTTAGGTAAACTAGAAAAATGATCAGAGTTGTGGCAACTGACATTTAATGTGGATAAGTGCAAGATAATGCATCTTGGGCATAAAAACCCAAGGGCAGAGTATAGAATATTTGATAGAGTCCTAACCTCAACATCTGAGGAAAGGGATTTAGGGGTGATTATTTCTGATGACTTAAAGGTAGGCAGACAATGTAATAGAGCAGCAGGAAATGCTAGCAGAATGCTTGGTTGTATAGGGAGAGGTATTAGCAGTAGAAAGAGGGATGTGCTCATGCCATTGTACAGAACACCGGCAGGGCCGCCATCAGGGCATGACAACCATAACAGTTGTCATGGGCCCGGCGGTCCTGGGGGGCCCGAGCCCCACATACTGCTGCAGTAAGTAATGGCTGAGCTGGGGAGTTAATCTCCCCAGCCAGCCTGCACTCAGCAAGGGGCCCGCACAGCCGTCCGCGGGCCCATGCTGCTACTAATCATCTCCTCCGTGCAGGGCACACTGAGGGACAGCTATAGGGCCCTCCCAAAGACCCCACTAGGCTGCCCCTCAGTGTGCCTGTCTCCAAACACAGCCTCACTGAGCTGCCTGTAACTGCTCAGGGCAGCTCCGTGCAGCTTGTTCTGTAGGCAGTGACATCACCAGTCACAGTGCAGAGTGAGCTGTGCGGAGCTGCCCTGAGCAGACTTACAGGCAGCATGTCAGCATTGTGAGGTTCCTTCAGAAGAGGACCACCAGAGAGGTAAGGTTTGGGAGGGTTTTGGGAGCCCCTACCCCCCCTTGCTCCCACTGCATCCCCTACCCCCCCTGCTCCCACTGCATCCCCTACCCCCCTGCTCACACTGCATCCCCTACCCCCCCTGCTCCCACTGCATCCCCTATCCCCCCTGCTCACACTGCATCCCCTATCCCCCTGCTCACACTGCATCCCCTATCCCCCTGCTCACACTGCATCCCCTACCCCCCCTGCTCACACTGCATCCCCTATCACCCCTGCTCTCACTGCATCCCCTACCCCCCCTGCTCCCACTGCATCCCCTACCCCCCCTGCTCCCACTGCATCCCCTACCCCCCCTGCTTCCACTGCATCCCCTACCCCACTGCATCCCCTATCCCCCTACCCCCCTGCTCCCACTGCATCCCCTATCCCCCTACCCCCCTGCTCCCACTGCATCTCCTACCCCCTTGCTCCCACTGCATCCCCTGCTCCCACTGCATCCCCTACACCGCTGCTCCCACTGCATCCCCTACCCCCCCTACCCCCCTGCATCTCGCACCCCCTACCCCCCCTGCTCCCACTGCATCCCCTACCCCCTGCTCCCACTGCATCCCCTACCCCCTGCTCCCCTACCCCCCTGCTCCCACTGCAGCTCCTGCCCCCTGCACTGTTCACTAACACACTCTGCACTACATTTACTAAACACACTCTGCACTACACATACACTACATACACTACATTCACTAAACACACTCTGCACTCACTACAAACACTACATTTACTAAACACACTCTGCACTACACACACACACTACATTCACTAAACACACTTTGCACTACAGACGCACACTACATTCACTATACACATTTTGCTCTACACACACACTACATTCACTATACACATTTTGCACTACACACACACTACATTCACTGAACACACTCTGCACTACATTCACTATACACTCTCTGCACTCACTACAAACACTACATTCACTAAACACACTCTGCACTACACACGCACTCCATTCACTAAACACACTTTGTACTACACACACACACTACATTCACTAAACACACTTTGCACTACACACGTTTCACTCACTACAAACACACTACATTCACTACAAACACACTACATCCACTACAAAAACACACACTCTGCATTCACTATACACACACTCTGCATCTAATGCATGCGTACAAACATTACATACATTACACAAAACGTACAATCTGCATCCACTATATACACTGCATCCATGACACACATACCGCATCCACAATACACACTGCATCCATGACACACATACCGCATCCACAATACACACTGCATCCATGACACACATACCGCATCCACTATACACACACTTCATCCTTGTGGGCGGACTCGGGGCTGGCCCCGGGGGCCAGATCTTAAGCTGTGTCAGGGGCCCTAAAATTTCTGATGGCAGCCCTGAACACCGGTGAGACCTCACTTGGAGTATTTTACGCAGTACTGGAGACTGTATCTTCAGAAGGATATTAATACTCTAGAGAGAGTTCAGAGAAGGGCTACTAAACTGGTTCATGGATTGCAGGATAAAACTTACCAGGAAAGGTTAAAGGATCTTAACATGTATAGCTTGGAGGAAAGACGAGACAGGGGGGATATGATAGAAACATTTAAATACACAAAGGGAATCAACACAGTAAAGGAGGAGACTATATTTAAAAGAAGAAAAACTACCACAACAAGAGGACATAGTCTTAAATTAGAGAGACAAAGGTTTAAAAATAATATCCGGAAGTTTTACTTTACTGAGAGGGTAGTGGATGCATGGAATTTAAGCATGCGTGGGATAGGCATAAGGCTATCCTAACTATAAGATAAGGCCAGGGACTAATGAAAGTATTTAGAAAATTGGGCAGACTAGATGGGCCGAATGGTTCTTATCTGCTGTCACATTCTATGTTTCTATGTTTTTATCCCCCTTCTCAGCCCTGTCCCCCTTACTCAACTCCTGTCCCCCCCCTTTCAGATCCTGCCCCCCCTCTCAGATCCTGCCCATCCTCTCAGTCTCTGTTCCCCTTACTCAGGGCCGTCTTTAACAAGGGGCAAACATGGCAGCTGCCCCGGGCCCAATTGCTCTTGGGGGGCCCAAAGCAGCTGCCCTGTGGGCCCCCTGCCCACAGCCAGGTCTGAACAGCCCACCAGGATACTGAGAAATATCCCAGTGGGCTGCAGCAGGTGATGCAATCAGGGGCCCCCGGCCCTTTAAGAGAGCTCCTGACCGAGCCCCTGTCTTCCGGCCTGCTGGGAGGAAGTGTTGTGAGGTCACTTCCTCCCATTTGTGCCGCTGGGGAGGAGGAGACATCCATGGAGAGAAGGAGGAGGTACAGACCAAGAAGAAGACTCCCAACAGTCTCAGCCATCCAGCTCCCACTGGACTACAGGGAAGCCACACTTCTGTAAAGGTAAGGAGGGAGGCTAAACTATGTGAATTCATATGACTGACTGTGTGTGTGTGTGTGTATCTGGCTGTATGTGTATCTGACTGTGTGTGTGTGTATCTGACTGTGTGTGTGTGTATCTGACTGTGTGTGTGTGTATGTGTATCTGACTGTGTGTGTGTATCTGACTGTGTGTGGGTGTGTGTGTATCTGGCTGTGTGTGTATCTGGCTGTGTGTGTATCTGGCTGTGTGTGTATATCACTGTGTGTGTATATCTGACTGTGTGTGTATCTGACTCTGTGTATGTATGTTTATCTGACTGTATGTGTGTATCTGACTCTGTGTGTGTATCTCACTGTCTGTGTGTATATCTCACTGTGTGTACATCTGACTGTGTGTGTGTGTGTGTATATCTCACTGTATGTATATCTGACTGTGTGTGTGTATCTGACTCTGTGTGTATATCTCACTGTGTGTATATCTGACTGTGTGTGTATCTGGCTCTGTGTATGTATGTTTATCTGACTGTGTGTGTGTATCTGAGTGTGTGTGTATCTCACTGTCTGTGTGTATATCTCACTGTGTGTACATCTGACTGTGTGTGTGTGTGTGTGTGTATCTGACTGTGTGTGTGTATCTCACTGTGTGTGTGTATCTCACTGTGTGTTTGTGTGTGTATCTCACTGTGTGTGTGTGTGTGTGTGTATGTATGTGTATCTGACTGTATGTGTATCTGACTGTGTGTATATCTGAGTGTGTGTGTGTATATCTCACTGTGTGTATATCTGACTGTGTGTGTATCTGACTGTGTGTGTTTATGTGTATCTGACTGTGTGTGTATCTGACTGTGTGTGTATCTGACTGTGTGTGTATCTGACTGTGTGTGTGTATCTGACTGTGTGTGTGTATCTGACTGTGTGTGTGTATCTGACTGTGTGTGTATCTGACTGTGTATCTGACAGGGTGTGTGTATATCTCACTGTGTGTGTGTGAATCTGCTGTGTTTGTGTCAGTGTTTGTATCTGACTGTGTGTGTGTATCTGACACAGTGTGTGTAAGTGTGTATTGGGCTGTGTGTCAGTGTGTGTTTATCTGGCTGTGTTTGTGTCAGTGTACATGTACCTTTGTGTCAGTGTGTATATGGATCTGTGTGTGTATGAGTGTCAGTATGTGTAAGTGTGTATCTGTGCATGTGGCAATGCATACATCCCATCTAACATTGCACACAAATACAACCCTGCATTCCAACATTAACAATGCACACAAATACACCACTGCATGTGTATCTGTGTTCCTGTGTGTATCACTGTTTGTGTGAGAGCGCATCTGTGTGACAATGCATACATCTCAGCATTCCTATGCCAACACTGCATACAAATACATATGTATTTGTGTATATATCTGTGTCAGTGTGTGTATCTCTGTGTTTGGATGTGCCAGTGTCTTTATCTCTGTTTGTGCACATGTATTTATGTATGTGGCTGTGTGTGTATACGCCAGTCTTTGTCAGTGTGTGCATGTGTCCAGATGTTTGCATGTATCAGTGTGCTAATGTGTATGTATATCTGTGAATGTATATCATTCATCAAGGCAATCAAACACAACATGCAACCACACCCCTGCAAACATTACATAGAACACACCCATGAATTCAAACTCAAAAAGTATATAGAAACACATCCCTACACTTAAACACCAATACTACACCCTACATGCACACACATACTGTATACAACAACATGCTCACATTCAAATGCACAAACACTGCTCACAAATACAGCCCTGCAAGAATGGTCAAATGGTAGATCCCCAGCTGGCATAGCATCGTGGGAATTGTACAACAGATGAGGATCTATCTTTTCTCTGCTCTTGCGCTAGAGGGGAGGCTCAAAACAATGTCTTGCACCAGGGCCCTGTCTACATTAGTTCTGCCACTGTGTTGGGGTGGAGGGCGTGATTGCATGCCAGAGAGTAAAGTTTCGGGGGAGGGCGAGGGATGGCAGGATCCAGGGGGCCCAAACAAATGCTTGCCCAGGGTCCAATCAATGTTAAAGACGGCCCTGCCCTTACTCAGCCCCTATCCCCCTTCATCAGCTCCTTTCCCCCCTCTCAGCTCCTTTCCCCCCAGCTCCTGCCCCCCTCTCAGCTCCTGCCCCCCTCTCAGCTCCTGCCCCCCCTCTCAGCTCCTGCCCCCTGTCTAAAAGGAACTGTTTGACAATTTCTTCCTCCCCTTCATGTGATGTGCCACTCAACCTGACCCACTACCATAACTCCACAAAAAAAAGTGCAGATACAGTCTGTAAGAAAGAAGGAGCCAAAGCCAAAAATGATTTTATTTTTTTTAACTCTAAGAAGATAGTCAGGACTAAAAGGTCAGAAATATATCTGTATTATTTTAACTATTTCTTTCCATGTATAGTTGTGACAAGTATGTTAATATGCAAACCCAATATCTTTATATTAATAAATATATATAATAATTCCAGTCAATCTGTTTACAGTGTCTATAAAACCTCTAAAATGCGGTCTGTGCAGTTTTTAACAGATTGTGGTTCTAACTCATGCCAATTAAGAACATTCCTAAATTCTGCTTGCAAGGATCGGTAATTTTATAACATGACAGGAGGCTCAGAACAGAGAAGCTATGTAATGTTGATAATTCACAAAATATACAAGTGATGCATGATATTAAATGTATGCTTACTAATGCAAGGAGCCTAAATAACAAAATGGGGGAACTAGAGGCATTAGCATAAACAATATGATATAATAGGCATAACTGAAACATGGTGGGATGAGACACATGACTGGGCAGTTAACTTAAATGGGTACATGTTATTTAGGAAGGATAGGCAAAACAAGAAGGGTGGTGGGGTATGTTTGTATGTCAACCATGATTTAAAGCCAAATCTTAAGCAAATGGAATGCGATGAGGAAAATGTGGAAGCTTTATGGGTAAATATCTGCTTGGGGGAAAAGAAGGGAAACCAACTATTGGTTGGGATATGTTATAAACCACCTAATGTTAATATTGACGAGGAACAACAGCTGTTTGAGCAAATTGAGAAAGCTGCAAATCTGGGTAACATGTTAATTATTGGAGATTTTAATTACCCGGACATAAATTGGGACAGAGGGACTAGTAGCTCAGCAAAGGGGATTAGATTTTTAAACTTGTTAAATGACACCTTCATGTCACAACTAGTACAAGCACCAACTAGAATGGACGCTTGTCTGGACCTGGTTTTAACAAACAACATTGATCTTTTGACCAACATTCAAGTAGGTGAGCACTTGGGAAATAGTGATCACAATATAGTGTCCTTTGAAATAAACTCAAAAAAACAAAAGCACATGGGGTATACTAAAACATATAATTTTAAAAAGGCCAATTTCAATAAGTTAAGGGAAGCGTTACAATATATTGAGTGGCATAAACTCTTTAGTGAAAAGAACACTGAGGATAAATGGATCATCTTCCAACAAATATTAGAAAGGTACATTTCTCAGTATGTACCATTGGGAAATAAATATAAAAGAAACAAATTAAAACCAATGTGGCTTACTAGAAAAGTAAAACAAGAGATTAAAAATAAGAAAAGGGCATTTAAAGCATTTAAATCGGACAAATCAGATGCATCTTATAAAAGATATAAGGAAGCAAATAATGCGTACAAAAAGGCAATTAGACTTGCTAAACTTCAAAATGAAAAAATGTTAGCTAAAGAGAAAACCAACCCTAAAGCATTTTTTAAGTACATAAATTCTAAAAAAAACAAAAATTAAAGTGTAGCTACACTAAAAACTGAAACGGGGGTGTTAGTCAATGAAGACCAGGAAAAGGCAGGAATTTTAAATAACTATTTCTCCTCTGTATATATTAAGGAAGAACCCATGGCAATAGATGTGCAAATGATTGCTACTAAAAACTTGCAGAATAATTGTAATTGGTTAACTCAACACAAGGTGCTGCAGCAACTAAAGAAAGTTAATATAAACAAAGCTCCAGGGCCTGACAGTATCCATCCACGTGTACTTAAGGAACTAAGTGTAGAAATAAGTGAACCTCTGTTTTTAATCTTTCAAGATTCTTTTCTTTCAGGAAGTGTTCCGGAGGATTGGAGGAAGGCAGATGTGGTTCCTATATTCAAAAAGGGTTCAAAATCCTTGCCTGGAAATTATAGACCTGTGAGCTTAACTTCTGTGGCTGGTAAAATAATTGAAAGGTTATTAAGGGATTATATTCAAGAATTCCTTGAGAAGAACATGGTTATCAGCAAAAATAAGCACGGTTTTATGAAGCACAGGTCATGTCAAACTAACTTGATTGCATTCTACGAAGACGTAAGTAGAAGTATAGATCAGGGTGTTGCAGTGGATGTGATCTATTTGGACTTTGCCAAGGCATTTGATACAGTTCCACACAGAAGATTAGTGTTCAAACTCAAGGAAATCGGTCTAGATGAAAATGCTTGTTCTTGGGTAGAACATTGGCTTAAAAACAGAGTACAAAGAGTTGTCGTTAATGGTAAATTTTCAAGCTGGACAGAGGTGGCAAGTGGTGTCCCTCAGGGGTCTGTTCTGGGACCCCTTCTATTTAACATGTTTATAAATGATCTTGAAGACAGCATTGAAAGTCATGTTTCAGTGTTTGCAGATGACACAAAACTTTGTAAAATAATACAATGTGAGCAAGATATTACTTTGCTGCAGAGGGATTTAGATAGACTGGAGGACTGGGCACTCAAATGGCAGATGAAATTTAGTGTTGAAAAATGCAAAGTTATGCACTTCGGCGTAAAGAATACACAAGCAACGTATACCCTTAATGGAAGCGAATTAGGGATAACAACACACGAAAAGGACTTGGGAATTGTTATAGACAACAAACTATGCAACAATGTGCAATGTCAATCAGCAGTGGCCAAGGCCAGTAGGGTATTGTCATGCATGAAAAAGGGCATTAATTCTCGGGACGAGAATATCATTTTGCCTCTTTATAAATCACTGGTAAGACCACACATTGAATATGCTGTGCAATTTTCTAAAGAAGGATATTATGGCACTAGAAAAATTGCAGAGGTGGGCTACAAAATTAATAAAAGGAATGGAACATATCAGCTATGAAGAAAGGTTAACAAATTTAAACCTATTTAGTTTAGAAAATATGATAACATTATGATAACATTATACAAATATATTCGAGGCCAATACAAACCATTGTGTGGAAATCTATTCACAAACTGGACTTTACATAGGACACGAGGTCATGCGTTTAGACTAGAAGAAAGAAGATTTCGTCTAAGGCAAAGGAAAGGTTTTTTTACTGTAAGAACAATCAGGATGTGGAATTCTCTGCCTGAAGAAGTGGTTTTATCAGAGTCCATACAGATGTTCAAACAGCTACTAGATGCATACTTGCAAAAACAGAATATTCAAGGATATAATCATTCAATGTAGGGTAATAACTGCTTGATCCAAGGATAAATCTGACTGCCATTCTGGGGTCAAGAAGGAATTTTTTTCCTAGCTTGTTGCAAAATTGGAAGTGCTTCAAACTGGGTTTTATTTTTTGCCTTCTTTTGGATCAACAGCAAAAAACATATGTGAGGAAGGCTGAACTTGATGGACGCAAGTCTCTTTTCAGCTATGTAACTATGTAACTATATGTAACTATGTAAATCACTGAGCAGCATAGCATATATACGGGTCATGCTGCCTGTACACTTCCTCTTTCTTTACTGCTCCATCGCAGACAGGTCAGACTATTTGGCTCCTCCAGAGCCTTATTCATTTATTATTATTAGTCTGTTTAGTTTAATTTCTCCATTATATATATTTATATTCTTGTAATTTTTCCTTGTTTTTTTGTTTATCATTCTTATTACTCTGGGCAGTGGTATTGGGTTAGCCCTTTAGGGTTCTCTCCTCTCCTTCTTTGCCCCTCTACCGGCCCTGGGACTCCCTAGGCTCCCCCCTTGGGCTTCCCTCAGGTCCCCCCCCCCCGGTCCTACTACCTTGGAGTGGCCTCCTGGGCTCCCTCCTCGCGGCCGGAATGGATCGCAGCCTTTTTCGCGCCGGCCTGCTTCTGCCCGCGGCCGGCCTCAAATTTAGTCCCCGGCTTGCGGCCTACACTCGCGACCGCCATTTTGGATCGCAGATACCGCGAGATTCACGCCATCTTGTTTTACCGCATGGATCTCATGGGAGACTCAGTGGTTGCAGTCTTAACTGTCTACCACCTGCATTCTTCTGGATTTAACCCCTAGTGTGACTTTCATCCCTGTGAGTGCCAAGGATTATCTACTCAGCCTTTCACAAGACCTCCTACTGTACTCTACACTGCATTCCTGTACCTCTGTCTACTCCAACCAAGCTACAGACTCCTATACTCTGTGGCTGGGTCAGTCAGGTCAGTGCTGCTGCCTGTTTAATATTGTGACCTGCACTTAAGGGTACCAACCCAGTGCAACCGGGGTGAGCCCCCACTATAAGTACTTTAGTACCACGCTGCTTATTGGGAGACTAGCTGTTGCAGTTCTCTCTAACTGGGTGAGCCCCAGTTTTATAGGGTCACCAACTATACCCTGCTGGGGTTTATAACTGGGTGGTGTTGTTACCCACCACAACTACCACGTCAACTGACCCTACGCCTATACTTAAGACCTGGGTGCCCCCCATTTAATACTGTGCCTATTAGTGACGTGTATCACCCTGCCCTTGTCATGGAAGACTCCCAGAACGTCCCTGTGGACTTCCAAGCCATGATCAATGCAGCCGTCGCTGCCTCTGTGGAGAAGGCACTCTCCAAGGTACGGGCTACAGCTTCAGATGTACCCAAGCCTACCCGCAGGCGACCACGCCACGAGTCGGATTCTGATATGTCCGACTATCAGACCAGGGATGACTCCCGCCCTAAGAAACGCCACGAGAAAGGCGAAGACTATGCACCCAAGCCACTCAAGGGTAGGCATCTGCCAAACACAAATCTGCCAAAGCGAGTACCCCGGCCCTGCGTCAGGATTACTCTTCGGACGAAAAGCAAGGTCCTTCCCATTCCATGTCAGTGCTAGACGAATGGCAAGCTGACGTTTCTGACTCAGACTACGACGCTTGGGGTTCGGATGAGAAATCTGTCTCCGCTTTCATGCGGGAGACCCTCCTGGGTGCGGCCCAGACAGGGGGTACTAAGGACACTGCGGACGCAGAGCATCCTCTTGACTCGGACACCATTTTAGACCCTTCGGGGGATGTTCGATCCCCGCAACATACAGCACCCCAGATCGGGAGACTGGTCACCCCCAGAACACCTCTCCAGGTTCATGCACCTCTGGCTCCGCAAGCCCCTAGAGAAAGAGGTCCACAGCTGGCTTAGATCAGAATGCCCACCCCCCTCCCTGCCGGATAAAGTGGCTCAGACTCCTGAGTTTGACAAGGTTATGACAACCTTCATGATGCGCAGTGGAAGAGACCCTCGACGAGGGGTAGAGAAAGGCCTATTTGGCATTTAGGATAACCTGCTGGATTCCGTTGGCCCCCTGGCCCGCGTCATGTACCTGGCAGATGGCGCCTATGCCAAAGCCGATTCCTTCTCTGCCGAAGACATCAGGGAATGGGCACACGATGTTCGCGAGTGGACGGAAAGCAGCGTTATACCGTATTAACGGTAAATTGGCAGAGCTTGGCACAAAGGAGATTGGGCCCCCAGGCACAAGGGAAACGGTTTGGTGAACCGTTCCTCAAGGAACTTAACAAACACGTGAACGTGTTCACTTCACTTAATAAAGCGCAGTCCTCAATGCGCAGAGTCTTTCGAAGCAACCCCACCAGAGGGGTTTTTGGAAGGGCTGGCCGATAACGGGGCCGTGCCGCCAGCCGATTCAGGCCCCCGCACCCAACCGACACCATTTTACCCAACAAGAGATTACAGGCAGCGGCCTTTCTCCAGAGGCTCGGACAGAGGCCACGGACCCCGCGGACGCAGACGTTCCCGCTTTGCTACAGGTAAGCACCCGTATTCCTCCGTTGTTACCATGCACCCGCTCTGCGGGCCGTATTTCCCTTTCTTTCCAGAATTGGGCCGCCCTGTCTTCAGACATGTGGATCCTACAAACAGTACAGGGATATATCATAGACCTATTGGGGACCCCCATTCAGACACAACCTCCTCGCCCCATCCACATGTCGTCTTCCGACCACTACCTCGTCAACACGGAACTACGCGAGCTTCGGGGCAAAGGGGATATCCAGCCGGCCCACGATTGGGGAGGTTACTTCAGCAATATCTTCCTGGTTCAGAAAAAGACGGGAGAATACTGTCCCATCATCAATCTATGCGACCTCAACGCGTATGTGGTGTACCACCACTTCAAGATGGAGGGCATCCACCTTCTGCGAGACCTCCTGCGAAGCAACAACTGGTTCACCAGGCACGATCTAAAAGATGCATACCTGTCGGTCCCAGTGCATCCGGACTGTCGAACCCTCCTACGTATCCTCTGGCACGACCGTCCTTGGCAATTCACCTGCCTCCCTTTTGGGCTCAGCTCGGCCCCATGGTGTTTCACTCCTGAAACCAGTAGTGGCCCACCTGAGATCCAAGGGCATCCGATGCATCATCTACCTGGACGACCTTCTCCTCTTTTGCTCCGACGAACGCAGACTGCGTCAACACACTCATCTCGCAGTGACACTACTGGAATCTCTGGGCTTTGTGGTAAACCAACAGAAATCGGAATTGACCCTGTCACAGACGATACAATTCCTGGGCTTCGAGATCGACTCGACAACATGCACTCTGAGGCTACCAGCCTCAAAGATCTCGTCTATTCGCAAGGAGATTCGCAGAGTTCTCCGTCGCGACTCCATCCCACTACGCAACCTGGCCAGGATCGTAGGACTCCTCTCCATTCAAGCCATATTTCGGGGTCCTCTCCACTACAGAGCCATGCAACGCCTCAAGGCAAGATACCTACGCCGCAGGCCCACGTAGATCAACCCGTCCCGGTGACGGCGGAGGTTTGCGAGGAACTATCATGGTGGCTGGACAGCATGCAAACCTGGAACGGCAGGGCCATATTCGGAGATACCCCAGACTTCATACTGGAGTCAGACGCCAGCTTGTGGGGCTGGGGTGCCACCAACGGAACCATCTCCACTGGGGGAACATGGACGGCACAGGAGCTCTCCATGCACATAAATTGCCTAGAACTCCTGGCGGGGTCTTTCGCGATCCGCAGCCTGGCCCGGGAAAGATCCAACTGCTGCATCCTCCTACGCATGGACAACGTCTCCGCAGTCCGGTATATCAATCGCCTGGGGGGCGCACGCTCACGCCTGCTGTCGGACATCACGAGAGACATTTTTGACTATTGCCTACCCCGCAACATCGCACTTCAGGCCGAATACCTACCCGGAGAGGTCAACCTCACGGCCGACTGGTTCTCTCGCCACTGGAGGGACGTCAGCGACTGGAGGCTGAACACGAGAGTCTTCAGGGCCCTGGCGACCCGGATGGGTCCCTTTCACCTGGATCTGTTCGCTTCCCGCAACAATCACCAGACCCTGGAGTTCTTCAGCTGACTCCTGGACCCGGAGAGCAAGCCGACGGACGCATTTCTCCAACAATGGTCGACGACCGAGGCCTACGCTTTTCCCCCATTCGCCATGATTGCGAGAACATTACACCAGATACGGACACAATAGGTCACACTGGTTCTCATAACGCCCTTGTGGCAGAGCCAACCATGGTTCCTGGATCTCCTGGCCGCCTCTTGCAAGGACCCTCTACTCCTACCATCCTTTCCGGACCTGCTCACGGATACCAAAGGGAATCTTCACCCACTTCTCTTGGAAGACCGCCTACCCCTGGTGGCTTGGACTCTTTCCGGGGTTCCTGGCAAGTCAGTGGACTATCGCAGGTTACTAGGAACCACTTATGGGATTCCTGGGCCCCCGGAACTAGACGCTGTTACCTTTCAGCTTGGGCCTCCTGGTCTACTTGGTGCGTGGAACGGGACTCCGATCCATTAACAGCACCTATTCCCATGATTCTCAATTTTCTTTCATCCTTGTTTTCGTCGGGTCGCTCCTACCATTCAGTAGACCCTCTCGCCCCCAGGTACCCTCACCTATGGGATGTTGGACTGGTTCTCAGTTTTTTCAGAGATTGGCTTCCTAACGACCGTCTCTCCCTACGCCAATTATCAACTAAGTGCGCCTTTCTTCTTTGTCTCGTGTCCTTTCGATGGGTATCAGACGTTCGAGCCTTCGACGTCGACGCCTTCGAGGTTGCCCCTGAGGGGGTCACATTCCACATTTCCCGTCGCACTAAGTCGGGTTCGACTTCGGTCTTCTACCCCTTTTTCCCCGACGACACGCAGCTCTGTGTCGTGTCCACCCTTCGCAGATACGTTTCGGTTACCTCCTCACTCCGTAACTCGGCGTCGGGTCAATTCCTAGTCTCCTATGTTCGCCCCCATGCTCCGGTCTCGGCCACCATGCTGGCCCGATGGATTCGCTGGATCCTCTCTCTCGCCGATATAGACCCCGCTTTCGGTGCCCACTCCATTCGCGGAGCGGCGGCTTCCTCAGCCTTCCTAGTGGGGGCGTCCCTGTCAGACATTCTCCGAGCGGCGGATTGGTCTAGGGAATCTACTTTCCGTAACTTTTATTTTCACACTCCTTCTGCTGGGTCATCTCTACTTCAGCGTTAAAATTGCAAAATAGGAAGCCTCCTGTCATGTTATAAAATTGAAGATTATGCTAGCTTTAGTGTACTAATAATCTTAATTTTAATAAGGACAGGAGGCGAGTATTTTCCCTCGATTCTGTTCCCTGCCCTGACTCCTCGGGGGAGTGGATCTCAAGGTGACGGATATTTCGTTTTGACTAGTTAGTGGTTTTTCCTTTTCTTTGGGGTGTATGCTGTTTTTTATCCCGACTCTCATTCCAGAAACACTGTCCTCTGCAAACAGGTTCACGTTGTATCACATGCTTGCATATAAACATGTATTTAACTTTTACATTACGCACGCTAATCATGTATCTAATCATTTGTTAACACACTCTGATAAGGCTCACCTGCGTGACCAGTCACAGTTCAGTACCTAACCTATTTCATACTCTCCTTTCAGTGTAATCCTCTTCAGGACCTCCACTGGATGTTGGTTCTGTTACCCTCACGACTCCGCTTGATGGGATAAAGACTTTGTTTCGTCTTGCCCCCAATCTCGTTTGCCAGGAGTCTCCGCAAGTTCTGCTCACCAAGTTCTGCTCACCGTTGTTTCGTTGGCTTTTTTGGTAGTTTCGAGCTCAGTCTGGACTTGGATGTCGCTTCAAAAAAGAGGAAGTTTACAGGCAGCATGACCCTTATATATACTATGCTGCTCAGTGATTTAATGTTACTCTTTAGTAAAGAGTTTAGTAAAGAGAGTTAATGCAAAATACTCACCTCCTGTCCTTATTAAAATGAAGATTATTAGTACACTAAAGCTAGCATAATCTTCAATTAAAATAAATAAAATCAGATGAAGGGCAGCGTGTGCTGTGAAAATCATCATAAACAGACTATCTATTGTTTGAAACAGATACAGCGACGGAGAGGCAGGGATTAAAATTAAAAACTAGCCTTGTCAAGCAAAATAGCTAAAAAAAACTGGTGGTGGACCACTGGACCGCCAATCAATATCAACTTCAATTAGCGAGAGGAGAAGAAATAGCTGTCTGTGTGTGTGACTGCCTGTGTGTGACTGTCTGTGTGTGTGACTGTCTGCCTGTGTGTGTGTGTGTGTGTATGTGACTGTCTGCCTGTGTGTGTGACTGTCTGCGAGAGGAGAAGATCAGAGTCAATGTGACAAATAAGGATGTATCCAGCTGGCATGTGGCATAGACATCAAGCTTCAATAACACCTGGTTAGACAAACACACACAGCTAACAATATGGATTATTACAAAAAAAATATTTAATACAATCACTGTTTAGTAGATATTCCAAATTAATTATATTAATGCCTTTAATTATGCATTTTGTTCATTGGGGTATATATAAAAACAGTCTGCAGAAGCTGCAGATCTGTTGTCTGCAGATTCTGCAAGCCCTCATTCATATAGAAATTTATGATGGATAAATCATCCAAGAGAGATAAACCAGGGGCTCCTAATTAGATATACGAACACTCGGGAGAACCAATAATGAAACCACAAACACTTTGTTGTAATCCAAAATCATCTTCTCAATCTTTAATGGGAGAGCATCGTATATATAAAATGGCAATTAGTCTACTGCGCATGTGTGCATAAAAAAATAAGACCAAAGAAACAATGGCTTACTTGAAAGTGTTATCTAAACTATGCAAGGTTAAAGGGACACTATAGTCACCTGAACAACTACAGCTTAATGTATTTGTTCAGGTGAGATCTATAGCTCCCTGCAGGCAATCTAATGTAAACACTGTATTTTCAGAGAAAATACAGTGTTTACATTGATTGATAGGAATACCTCCAGTGGCCGTCACTCAGACGGCCACCAGAGGGACTTCCTATCATGCAGGGCCCTAAAAAGGCCCTGTACACGTCAGACGTTTGAAAATACGTCTGATGTGTGCAGGAGAGAGAAGGCACTGTGTGCGTGCCTTCTCTCTCCAGCCTGTCAGAGAGGAGAGGGGGCGGGCAAAGACCACAAGCTGAGCTCTCAGTCAGCTCAGCTCGCGGCCGCTCACACCACGCGCATGCGCGGTAGTGCGCTGAGGATTTCAGAGGGCGGCATGCGCACAAGGGAGCAATGACGCTTCCAAATGGAAGCGTCTAATTGCTCCCTGCTCGCGCCCGCCTATTTCGTCATTTTGACGAAATAGGGGGCGCGGCTTCACGAGGCTCCCGGCGCTGGAACCAGGTGAGTAAACAGGGGCTGCCTGGAGAGTCCCTTTAAACCAAACATAACATTTCAGGAGAAACAGAAAAACCATCTGCAGAAACTGCTGACAAAATAATTTAGCTTTTTAACCCCTGCAGACATGGAAGAACTTAACGAAGGCTATAACACTTTATGTACCTTTTATCTATGACATCCCCTCCTAAGCCCGCCCAGACTTTCTGTGGCTGTCCAATCATAGACTTCCCAATGCAGCTCAATCAGGGCTCGAGTCCTGCAGGAACACGTGGGAACGGCGTTCCTGCACTTTTTTCATAGCTGGAACGCCGTTCCCTTTGCTCCTGCAGGACCAGGGCAGCTGCCTCTTGAGCCCGGCTGGTGCTCCTCCTGAGCCGATCGTTCACTATGCAAGCGGCATCGCCGCATAGTGAAGGAGTCAGGACTCAGGAGGACTTACTTGATCCGGGTTGCTCCTGCTCCGACCTCCCTGGTTGCTTCTCCTCCGACCTTCCCTGCCCTTTGTGTAAGTGGCTACGCGAGTGCCGTGACATCACGCAGAGGCGGAGTCACAGCGTCGCGTCCGCAACGCTAGGGTGAGACCGTGACGGTGAGACTGAAGATAGAATGAAGAAAAAAGTCCTCAGTCTCACACACGGTCCCCACACTCCTTCTGCCCGGCCAGCCAGCACCCTGCCTGAGACCACAGCACCCCTGAGGCCAGGACAGCCCAGCCCAGCCAGCACCATGAGGCCAGCCAGCATCATGAGGCCAGGTCAGCACCCTATGGCCAGCCAGACCCTCCCTAAGCCAGGTCAGCACCCTAAGGCCAGGTCAGCACCCTAATACAGCACCCTGAGGTCAGTCACAACCCTATGGCCAGCCAGCACCCTCCCTGATGCCAGGTCAGCACCCTAAGGCCAGCCAGCACCCTGAGGCCAGCCAGCGCCCTCCCTGAGGCCTTGTCAGCACCCTCCCTAAGGCCAGCCAGCACCCTCCCTGAGGCCTTGTCAGCACCCTCCCTAAGGCCAGCCAGCACCCTCCCTGAGGCCTTGTCAGCACCCCTGAGGCCAGCCCAGCCAGCACCCTGAGGCCAGGCAGGACCCCGAGGCCAGATCAGCACCATGAGGCCAGCTCAGCACCCTCCCTAAGCCAGGTAAGCACCCTGTGGCGAAACCGACCTCGCCACGTGTCCTTGGAGGGGGCTGCTTGCCCGCCTCTTGCCTTTGGACTATGGACCAGACTTTATGTGAATGTGTTCACCCAGATAGCTATGCCATGGAGCCCATTTGTGTAGTTAAAGACTTCGGCTCCATGGCAATTGAACTGTGTGAATAGGATCTGCGCGCTATTCGGTAGTTTTGTGCGCTCAGATCCCAGCTATCTGGGGATATGTGAAATGTCTGTGTGTTATGTGTAAAAGGTGACTTTATGTATTTTAAAGTGTTTTACTGTCTTTGTGTCCCCATGTGCTCAATTGAGTCTGTCTCTGTCCTGGGAGGTAATTGGATTACTTCTCCAGGAGAGAGGGCTTTGTAAAACTGGTCTGAGCCGGAAAGCCATGCTGGCAGGGGTTTTAAAAGATACTTTACTAACTTTTGATTCATGATTTTTTATATGTTGTTCCCCTGAATGGATTGATTGTGGATATGTATTTTTATGTGAATGTGATGTATGGTTTTAGAGTTATGAAAGTTGGGTAGAAAGTATGTTCTAACTGTATGTATAATTGAGTTTCCTCTCAGGATTAGGGGAGGGAATATGTGGGATGTAACTGATGTGTGAGTGGTTGTTTTATACCTCCCTGTGGGTGGACCTGTATTTGTAACAACTGCAATAAAAACCAGGCTGAGTGTGCCAGCACCTCAGATTCTGCTTGACCCTCAAAACGAAGTGTCGTCTCGTTATTGGGGGAATTGGATTGTATGCTGACTGCCAGGAGTGTAAGCGGATTATATGCTTTTCCTGTTCAGCTATTCCAGGGTTCGTGTGTTTCCAGTTCGGGAGTTGGAAGATTTGTACAGTTTGCAGTTCGGGAGATTGGTGCTTGCAGTAGCTGCTGGTCTATGGGAAAGGGGATTAATGCCTTTTTATTAACGTTTTTTAGCCCCTTGTGAGCGAAACGGTCCGCAACACACCCTAAATCAAGCCAGCACCCTCCCTGAGGCCAGCACCCTCCCTAACCAGGTCAGCACCCTATGGCCAGCCAGCACCCTCCCTAACCAGGTCAGCACCCTAAGGCCGGCCAGCACCCTCCCTAAGCCAGGTCAGCACCCTAAGGCCAGGTCAGCACCCTAATCCAGCACCCTCCCTGAGGCCAGTCAGAACCCTATGGCCAGCCAGCACCCTGATGCCAGGTCAGCACCCTAAGGCCAGCCAGCACCCTCCCTGAGGCCTTTTCAGCACCCTGAGGCCCTCCCTGAGGCCTTGTCAGCACCCTGAGGCCAGCCAGCACCCTCCCTGAGGCCAGCCAGCACCCTCCCTGAGTCCCTGAGGCCTTGTCAGCATCCCGAGGCCAGCCAGCACCCTCCCTGAGGCCAGCCAGCACCCTAAGGTTTGTTTATTGCATGTGAATTTTGCAGTTGTTTGTGCAAACTGGCACTTTACAGTAAATGTTGCACTGAATTTTCTGCAATATATAAATGTATTCCCCAAAAAAGATTTATTTATTTTTTTGAGGGGGAGGAGAGGTAGATGGATCTTGGGTGAGTTCCCACACTTTTTTTCCCAGGACTTGACCTCTGAGCTCAATGAGAAGTCTTTGCAAGGTAGGGGCTTTGAGCAATGGCCCGCCTCTTGGGTTTAGCTTCACTCAGGGCCGGACTGGGGATAAGAAGCAGCCCTGGAAAAAAAATCTATGCCAGACCCATAAGTCATTGTGCTATGAAGGGTGTGTGTGTATAGATATATATATATATATATATATATATATAGGCAATTGAAATAGTTGGCTGCACTCTTGGATTTCCTTAAAACTTAACTTTTATTGAAATATTTAAGAGAAGATCAACGTTTCAGTCCCTCTTGTGGACTTTCATCAGGATCATGATAAAAGTCCACAAGAGGGACTGAAACGTTGATCTTCTCTTAAACATTTCAATAAAAGTTAAGTTTTAAGGAAATCTTAGAGTGCAGTCAACTGTTTCAATTACCTGGATACTGGAGCCCTGGTGATGCATATATATATATATATATATTATTGATACATTTCTTCTTCTAATTCAAAATATTAGTTCTTTCAGGGTAATTAAATTATACAGTAAAGCATACTCAGACACAGACAACCTCACTGATGCACACAAATAGGCTCATTGACAGACAATCTCAATGACACACACAGACAAGGTTACTGGCACACACACATGCTCACTCATGCGCACACACTCTCCCTACAGACAAGCCTATTGACACACACATGCTCCCTACAGAAGAGCTCACTAACACACAGATTCACTACAGACAAGCTCACGGTACACACATGCTCACCACAGACAGGCTCCAACACACCCATGCTCCTTACAGACAAGCTCACTAACACGCACACACACATATGACCCCTACAGACAAGCTCACTGACACACATACAAGCTCACTCAATAGCAGGCACACACACACAATCTCACTAGCAGGTGCACACACACAGAGGCTCCCTCACTAGCAGATGCGCGCACACACACACACACACAAGCTTGCTCACTCACTAGCAGATGCACACATACAGAGACAGGCAGACAGTCACACACACACACATGCACACACACACACACAGACAGTCACACACACACACACACACAGACAGTCACACACACACACACACAGACAGTCACACACGCACACACACACAGACAGTCACACACACACAGGCAGACAATCACACACACAGGCAGTCAGTCACACACACAGACAGTCACACACACACACACACACACACAGGCAGACAGTCACACACAGGCAGACAGTCACACACTCACAGGCAGTCACACACACACACACACACACACAGTCACACACAGACAGCGACACACAGACAGACAGTCACACACTCACAGGCAGTCACACACAGACACACTGACCTGCTTCTTACCTCCACATCCCTTGGAGCTCCTGGAGACTGGTTGTTGTGGAAGCAGGGACTCCTTCCTGCTTCTCATGTTGCAGTTAGCCAGGCCCCCACCACACAGTAAGCTCCGCCCCCGCTGCACACTAGGCTCTGCACCCACCGCACACTAGGCTCCACCCCTGCTGCACACTAGGCTCCACCCCGCCGCAATTTTTTTATTTTTTATGATCCTGGCCGGCCATGTTTGAGATGTGCCGGCCGCCTGGCTCCCCCTGCTCCCATGGGGCCCTGTGCGGCCGCACAGCTCACACGAAGCCGGCTGGGATTACAGGAGTCTGATCACTGATAAGGGCTGTCAGCCCAGCCCCAGGTGCCGTGGCCCACCGGGAAATTTCCCGGTATCCCGGTGGGCCAGTCCGGCCATGGCTTCACTGAACTAACTAGCAAACCAGGCAATAAAAGGACTGATTAACAGACAGGGGTTTAACCAGGTTAATTTATAAATGTTTACATTTATTCTGAAGTCTGCACTTTTTGTAAAATGACAAAAAAAAGAGCACACTCTCTTCACACATGAAGCAAGATGAAGTGCTTTATGGGTCTAGAACGTACCTTTAAAGTCTTCGTTCTCTCAAGTTGCAGCGTCACTTTAAACAAACTTTTTCGCTTGTTTATTATGTCATAATTTTGAAGATATATATTGTAAATGGTCAATGCATTTTTTTCCTTAACAAGGATACCATAATAAAGGATAATATGCAGATAATACTTGTTTACAAATCCTTGCTAAAGAGACCTTCCTGCACCACGCGTTGTGTCATCACAGTCATGGACAGTCACATCCAATACTTTATAAGGTGAACTGCAAAAGCAAACAAAAAAAAAGAAATGCATCAGTACAGGAGGACAGTTTGTACATTCATGAGCTGCCCACACTTGAGAAATTGAAGGACATAACTATAAAACACCTACATCACAGGAGTCTATCCAACCACAAAATAGTATGCAATCTTTATTATTATATAAATATATTTATAAAGCAACAACATATTCCGCAGAGCTGTTCAATAGTGGGCAAACAGACATATAATGAACACGTACTGACAGGGCCAGATTAAGAGCCCAGTGGGCCTGGTGCTGACAATTATGAAGGGCCTAAGTACAGAATCTTATCGACGAAAAACACTAAACCAGTCATACCTCTCAAGCGTTATGTATCTGGTGGAGATGTTGCTGGAGGGAAACTCAGATTCTCTTAAAATATGCCAATCTCTCTCTAATTCATGCTTTCATCTTTCAAGTAAATCCATACCCCCTAACAGTGTCCAGTGAAGCGGAAGTCAATAGGCGGTGTAAAAGGATGGGCCACTGACGCGGATCATGTAACCAGTACTCCCGAAAGGGATTAACATGCCTACAAAAGGCATCATGTCTGCCAAAGAATTGGAAGGCTAGCCTGGCATGAATGCATGTCAGGCTGCCTGCCAATCATGCGTGCTGGCCAACACCTCCCTGACCACGTAGGCGTGCGCAGCCTATTGCATTAGTTTGTGCACCCTAAAGCACAAACACACACGCCGCGTATATATGTATGTATGTATGTATATATATATATATATATATATATATATATACACACACATACACTGCTGTGTGTGTGTGAGGGTGCTGTTAGTGTGTGTGTGTGTCTGTCTGTGCTGCCATGCCTGATCCCTGGTGGTCCTAGTGTGACCTCGCAAGAGGAACCCAGCGGAACTGCTGGCTAGAGCTCCCCGGGTCCTCTCCTGCCTGTGGGCCGGTGAGCAGCGCTGGACTGGGACAAAAAGTCAGCCCAGACAGAGCAGCCCACTAGGAAGGGTGGGCCAGAAATGTGGCGCGTTATATCAGCCACCAAGACAAGCACCCCCCACCCTCTCAATTGTTATGTTAGTGTGATACCCCACCAGGGCATTCAGTGCTGTCTGATGGAAAAAAAAAGTCCAAGTGACTTGTCTCTGATGTCCCCAGTAGTGGGTACTGGAGAACACAAGTGGAAAAGGATTGTTAAAGTGTGTTTTGCACGTGTGGGAATGCTCCCTGCGGTGTTATATTTTGCACGTGTGGGCAGGGGCGTATTAGCCGCGAGGCAAGCAAGGCATTTGCCTTGGGCGGCATTTTTCAGGGGGCGGCAAAAAAAGCCGCCCCCAAATGCCCAAGGCAAATGTCTTGTTAGCCTTGCGGCTAACAGACATGCTGGGCTGCTGGGCAGTCGGGCGGCGCTGGTGGGCGGCCGGCAAGGGAGCACTTCCTCTGAGCTGTCTGCTCAGCTCCCTCGCGCCCGCAGAGTGAGGCTGGGAGCCGGAATATGACGTCATATTACGGCTCCGCCTCCCAGCCTCACTGTGCGGCGCGCGAGGGAGCTGAGCAGACAGCTCAGAGGAAGTGCTCCCTCGCCGGCCGCCCACCAATGCCGCCCGCCCGCCCAGCAGCCACTGGACCACCAGGGAGAAAGATGACCCCCCCACCAGCATTCCCAAAGGTAAGGAGGCTGGGGGGGGGGGGTAAAGTAAAAAAAAGAAAAGTGTTAATGTGAGTGAGTGTGAGTGTGTGTCTGTTAGTGAGTGTGAGTGTGTGTCTGTTAGTGTGAGTGTGTGAGTGTGTGTCTGTTAGTCTGTTAGTGTGAGTGTGTGTGTGTGTCTGTTAGTGTGAGTGTGTGTGTCTGTTAGTGAGTGTGTGTGTGTCTGTTAGTGAGTGTGTGTGTGTGTCTGTTAGTGAGTGTGAGTGTGTGTGTGTGTCTGTTAGTGAGTGTGAGTGTGTGTGTGTCTGTTAGTGAGTGTGAGTGTGTGTCTATTAGTGAGTGTGTGTGTCTGCTAGTGAGTGTGAGTGTGTGTCTGTTAGTGAGTGTGAGTGTCTGTGTGTGAGTGTGTGTCTGTTAGTGAGTGTGAGTGTGTGTGTGTGTTAGTGAGTGTGTGTCTGTAAGTGAGTGTGTCTGTTAGTGAGTGTGTGTCTGTTAGTGAGTGTGTGTCTGTTACTGAGTGTGAGTGTGTCTGTTAGTGTGTTTGCCTGTGAGTGTGTGTGTCTGTTAGTGAGTGTGTGTGTGTGTCTGACTGTGTGTGTCTGTTAGTGTGTGTGTTTGCCTGTGAGTGTGTGTGTCTGCTAGTTTGTGTCTGCTAGTGAGTGAGTGTGTGTCTGTTAGTGTGTGTCTGTTAGTGAGTGTGTTTGTCTGTTACTGAGTGTGAGTGTGTCTGTTAGTGTGTGTGTGTTTCTGATAGCGAGTGTGTGTTTCTGTTAGCTAGTGTATGCGTATCTGTCAGTGAATGTGTGTGTGTGTGTATTTAGAATGCGGGGTGGGGTAAAGGTTGGGTGGGGATGGCGCGCGCAGGGGGGGGTGCCTGAGTTTTGTCCTGCCTAGGGCAGCACAAAACCAGGATACACCACTGCGTGTGGGAATGCTCCCTGCGGTGTTATATATGTTTGGATGTTTTTTATGTGATTGCATGTGTGTAGAGGAGACCGGTTATGCTGTAGAGTGTAAAGGGGTCTGTTTGTGGTGTATAATATGTATGTAGTGTATAGCAGGGGTGTATCTATCACGAGGCAAACAAGGCATTTGCCTTGGGCGGCACTTGTCAATGGGGCGGCAAAATGCCTTGTTTGCCTAGTGAGAGGTACATATTTCAGCTTTTGATAAAAGCTGTAAGAAGAAAAAAAAAAGACGATCAATCCGACGCCCCCTCGCACTTGCCACTCTCTCTCTGCTCTGTCCCTGCTTCCTGATTAATGTCTGCTGCCATGGAGAGCAGAGAGCAAGCCGACCTCCCACGAGAAGCAGCATGCACCCTTCAGAGCCTCCTTCTATTCTAGCCGGGCAGCACATGCGGTCCGTGGAGGAGGAGTGCAGACATGCTGTCTGAATAGTTAAGCTCGCTGAGCTGTGACAGGGAGAAACCGGGAAAAGCTGCAGTCTTTTTGGACTCTGCAGAGTGGGTGAGTAATTTAAATTTAACATGCGAATGTCTTTTTTTATTTTAACAGCACTAAATCCCCCATATATATGGCACTGTTTAAAGAACACACCCCTTATTCCAAAAACATGTATTTTATAAGTATTTTGTAGTAATGCAATTTTTTCCCCCTATTATTATTAATTGTATTATTATATAATTATAATAAAATGTAATTTATAATTATTATATATTATTTTTTTTTTATTATTACTACTTTTTTTTTAAAAGGTAAATTGACTGTCCTCAAAAGTCACAATAGGTTCTCGCCTGATTGTCCCCATAAGCACCCCCCTGTCCTGCACAAATTTAGTCAGGACATCCAGACATGCTATGTATGTTGAATTTTCACTCTCACTATATCTGTTGATTTTCACTGACGCTACGCCTGTTGATTTTCACTGACGCTACGCCTGTTGATTTTCACTGACGCTACGCCTGTTGATTTTCACTGACGCTACGCCTGTTGATTTTCACTGACGCTACGCCTCTTGATTTTCACTGACGCTACGCCTCTTGATTTTCACTGACGCTACGCCTCTTGATTTTCACTGACGCTACGCCTCTTGATTTTCACTGACGCTACGCCTCTTGATTTTCACTGACGCTACGCCTCTTGATTTTCACTGACGCTACGCCTCTTGATTTTCACTGACGCTACGCCTCTTGATTTTCACTGACGCTACGCCTCTTGATTTTCACTGACGCTACGCCTCTTGATTTTCACTGACGCTACGCCTCTTGATTTTCACTGACGCTACGCCTCTTGATTTTCACTGACGGTACGCCTCTTTCACTGACGGTACGCCTGTTGATTTTCACTGACGGTGCGCCTGTTGATTTTCACTGACGGTACGCCTGTTGATTTTCACTGACGGTACGCCTGTTGATTTTCACTGACGGTACGCCTGTTGATTTTCACTGACGGTACGCCTGTTGATTTTCACTGACGGTACGTCTGTTGATTTTAACTGATTATGGGGGTGCCCAAGTTTAGTCTCGCCTAGGGCAGCAAAAAACCAAGATACACCACTGGTGTATAGGTGTGTTTTTGGGCTGTATATTATATGTGTGTGTGTGTGTGTTTATAGGGCCTTTAGAGTGTGTGTGCCTAGTTGTGTGTTGCATTTGCATGTAAGGACTGTATTTCATGTATCTAGGAATTGCAGGGGGTGCCATTGTGTGTATGCGTATAGGTGTTGTGCACATGTGTGTATTGGTGTGGTAATAATAGGGGGTGTAGTGTGTGTTTAGGGGAGTTGTGTGTGCATAGGGGCACAGTGGGTGCACAGGAGGTGTATAACGGCATAGTATGAATGCAGTGGTAGGGTGTTTATAGGGGTATAGAGTGTGTAGTGCTTTTGTGTGTGTGTATGCAGTGTAATACGTGTGTTTATAGGGAGTATAGAGTGTCTATAGTGATTGAGTGCAGTGTATAGGGGGTATAGAGTGTAGTGTGTATATAGGGGGTATAGTGTGTAGTGTGTATAGGTGCAGGGGGTGTAGTGTGTATGTATAGGGGGTATAGTGTGTAGGTGCAGGGGGTGTAGTGTGTATGCATAGGGGGTATAGTGTGTAGGTGTAGTGTGTATGTATAGGGTTATAGTGTGTAGGTGTACTGTGTATGTATAGGGGGTGTAGTGTGTAGGTGCAGGGGTTGTAGTGTGTATGTATAGGGGGTATAGTGTGTACGTGCAGGGGGTGTAGTGTGTATGTATAGGGGGTATAGTGTGTAGGTGCAGGGGGTGTAGTGTGTAGGTGCAGGGGGTGTAGTGTGGATGTATAGGGGGTATAGTGTGTAGGTGCAGGGGGTGTAGTGTGTATGTATAGGGGTATAGTGTGTAGGTGCAGGGGGTGTAGTGTGTAGGTGCAGGGGGTGTAGTGTGGATGTATAGGGGGTATAGTTTGTAGGTGCAGGGGTGTAGTGGGTATAGTGTGTAGGTGCAGGGGGTGTAGTGGGTATAGTGTGTAGGTGCAGGGGGTGTATATAAGGTGTATAGTGTGTGTAAGTGCAGTGTGTATATAGGGTGTAGTGAGTAAGTGGTGGGGTATAGTTTATGTAATACAATATAGTTTATGTAATATAATTATATAATTAATTTTGATGGTTTCATAATTTAAATAAAAAAAAAACTAAAAAAAAACACATTTACTCCCCTTTCCCCTTATTACCTTACTTTGCAGGGGGGGAAGAGGGAGCAAGCTGCTGATCATCCCTGGTGATCCAGTGGGCTAGTGATGTGGTCTGTACCTCCGCAGGGTACAGACCATGCCTTCCTCTAGCGATCTCCGATATTTTCAGAGCGTTGCCACGGCAACGCTCTGAAAATATCGGAGATCGCGAGAGGGCTGCCCTGCATGCAGCCTGGAGGCGCTTTGCTCCGTATCCAAAACGGAACGGAGCACTTCAGAGCCTCTCTCCGGGCTAATCTGTTGTGCTTGGGCCTCGATCCATGCGCGGCGCACGGGGATTAGGGTGTGCCCAGGCACACCCGGCACACTCCGTGCGCACGCCTATGCCTGACCATGACTGGTGGGTGGGGAACTTAAATAATGGGGGGGACTTAATGGGTCCCCCCAGGTCCCAACCCATGAGCGGCGGGTGGGGACCCTAATTAAATAAAGGAGGGGACCTAATGTCTCCCCCAGGTCCCCTCCATTAACGGCGGGTGGGGACCCTATTTAATGAAATGGGGGGGACCTAATGTCTCCCCTGGTCCCCACCCATGAGCGGCAGGTGGGGACCCTAAATAAATAAATAATGAGGGATGTAGCGGAGCTGTAATAATAAATTCCAATATCTCCACTGATAGAATATAAAACATGAAGCAAAGTTGTTCAGGCACAATTCCCCCATTAACCGGACGATACACAGTTCTGGGAGTCAACTGTTTAATGGGTGCCACATACAGCCTTTTATGTGTGTCCCCATGCAAGGGGTTTACTATAACACATTCCAGGGGCATTCCCCACTGGACCTAAGAGGGGACTGTGACAAAGTACACAACATAATTACATTACATCTCAGGTCCAGGACATGTACATTAATAAACACCCCAAAACACCCCTTTAACAGTAAGGTACCCCCTCAAGTACCCCCTTGTGGTTTCTAAGTGTGAAGGAGGTTAACAGGGTCAATTGGCAGCACACGACTTCCATGGGTGGTCTAACTGTTCGTGAGTTGGTTCGGTATACGAACCCCATGTTTATAACCCATTTGGTGGACCCCAATTGCCAAACCAAATAAGTCCATAATTCCAAAGAAAGGCACTTACTCCAAATAGGTGGCTGGATTCGCTACAGGGGGACCTAATGTCCCCCCCAGGTCCACACCCATGAGCAGCAGGTGTGGACTCTAATTAATTAAAGGGGGGGACCTAATGTCCTCCCTGGTCCCAACCCATAAGCAGCGGGTGTGGACCCTATATTAATAAATAATGGGGGAAACCTAATGTTCCCCCCAGGCCCCCACCCATGAGCAGCGAGTGGTGACCACAAATAATAAAGTGACTAGGGGTCTCCAAGCCCCCATTCACTTCCCCCCCAATGAAAATACTCTACCTACCCCCCTCACTCTAATAATAGTGAGGGGGTGGCAATAAACTCACCCACTGTAAAAGAAACTTTCATACTTACCATTAGATGTCTTCTTTCTTGTGTGTAGACTGCATGTACTCTCTGTAACTGGAAGATGGACGCTACTCTGAACAAACAGTTTCCGGAAGTGACGTAACACTTGGGTGCCGTGTGGCGCCGAAACCCGGAAATGCATTCCACCATGGTTTGCGGATATGACGTCATCAGGAGTGGACAGAAACGGCACGCCGTCCGTATGAATTGATTGTGAATTGGTTGCAGCTGTAATGGAAGGTATATAAGAGGACACCATTCACTACGGAAATCAGCACTGGAAGAACGTTTTAGGAGATAGCCGAAACGCATATGCTGTAATATCTATATTCTTTTATATACCTGTTTTTTATTTGTGCTTTTAAAAGGGTTACTTCATAAATTGTGTCTGGGTCTGCTTTTACCTTAAACACCATTCTTATAGTACCACTTACTATTTTGTTTAAATACATATATTCCTGGATTTCTTGGTTCTTTTTGGGGGGTTTATCCTGACAACTGGATCTATTGGCCAGCATTGGCACCCTTTGGGCATATTATACAGAGCCTGGGATGGCTCTAGATCATGTGAGTGAGATTCTATTCCACCTTGTTAGATATATTTGTTTTATAGGTCACACTATGGCTTTGTATTTCTGTTTATAGGTTTCTTACACCTCATATGTTACATCAAGATTACTCCATCTGCTGGTATTAATAAAACTTTTCTGATTTTTCATTTTTACATGAAGGGTTCACAACTGGTATATATATATCTATATAATCCAATCAGAGTGCACTGTGTCATTTTACACAGCTGGAAAGTTGTTTGGAATTTTCCCATGCTGTGTAATCTTACTCATAACCCCCTGACTGGTTGCTTTCTTTTTTGAAAATGTGCATGCTGCGAGTAGGGGCATGCAGGAGAATTTAACCTCCCTTTTACCAATATGGGGGTCATAGTTGGATGTTTTTTCCAAATATCTTCCCAGTCAGTACTCTTAAGCACTTCACCCAACTCTGCTTCCCATTGATCTGTATTATTTAGTCTACCCCTGTCCATTGTGGAGGAGCATAAATGTGAATATAGCATATTAGGCATTACTGATACGATTCTACATTACACAGTCTCTCAAATAAATTTAGTTGTTTACGGGTTGCTTTCTTAATGTGTGGTTGACGAGCAAAATCTCTAATTTGTATGAATCTGAAACAGTCTGATGGTGTCAGGTTTATCCTGCTCTGGAGTTCAGGAAAGGCTACTACTGTGTAGCTTTCATACAGGTGGTATATTTCCTGTATCCCTGCTTGTTCGATATCTTTAAAATCTCTAGCTCTCATTCCCAGGAGAAAGACCCTATTGGCACAAGAGAAGCATCATGTGAGATGAAGAGGACATTAAATCATATCTATTAGCTATTTTTTTTGTTTTTTATTTAATTTTAATTCAATTTTTCAATCGTATTTATAAGTGAGGATACAAAACAATAAAGTACAGGATTTGGTACATAACAAGGTGTTTTTGTTAAAGCTTTAGTTCGTTGCCAATAAACATTGACATACTTGACCCTGAAATGGGTTATGGAGATACATTCATGGCAGCCTGAATGAAGGCAGCCCACGGGTCCCCAGATTTGTGTGAATCTTTAATAGTTTTTGGAGATGGAATAGGTCTTCTTCTCTTTTTGTTCTATGTTTTCCACCTTTGGGATCCAGGGTTTGCATGTTTCCAGTGTGCTGGTATGAGTTGATTTGCAGCCGTTAGTAGGTGGGCTTCTATGTGCTGTTTTATCCCAGAACCAGATGGAATTAGTCACAGTTGGTACGCAATATTGTTCTATTTTCTTTCGGAACCCAGATATCAAACTGCAGAAGGTCTGCTCCTATAATGAGAGATTCCAAGTCAACCCATTTCTTATCACCTGGTACGGTATGGCACATTGCAATTTGAGCTAGTTGAGCTGCTAAGTAATAAAAATGTAGATAAGGCATGCCCAACCCCCTGCCGGTTTGGGACAGTATAAGATACTGCACACAAATCTGTGTATTTTATTTTGCCAGATTAAACTATCTATAGCTTTCTGTAGCGGAACTAAATCCTGCTTGGATAAGGACTGGGGCAGCGTCTGAAACAGATACAGTATGCGAGGGAGAATATTAATTTTGATAGAATGAATGCTGCCTATCCATGACATCTGTTTGTTGATCCATCTTTCCACGTCATCTATCAGTGTTTCTATCATAGGACTGTAGTTGAATTGGTTTAATTTGCGAGAATTATTAATCTGTGAGAGAATGTAAAAACATACAAGAAGAATAAACACAATGACAGAAGCAAGGGCAAATACAAGAAAGCAGGCCCGGACTGGCCATCGGGCACACCGGGCAAATGCCCGGTGGGCCGCGGTGGCCAGGGGCCGAGGCCGGCAGGGGAAGTCACAGGATCTCCCCTGCCGGTCTATGCAGGGCCGGCACTATCCTATCGCCGGCCCTGCAGTAGTCCATGGCGGGCCGGTGGGGAGATCAAAGATCTCCCTCACCGGCCCACCTGCAGTCCAATGCGGCCGCCGGCGGGGAGAGAGAGGGAGGGAGCCAGCCTGCCAGCAGAGGAACCCGGCGGAGCTCTATCTTGCAGCTCCGCCGGGTTCCTCTCGCGAGATCCGGAGCGTTGCCATGGCAACGACCGGATCTCGCGAGAGTGAACTCTAGCCCGCAGGCTAGAGTTCACTCACCCACTGGACCACCAGGGATGAAAGAGTGCCGGTCCCCCCTCCCAGATACCACAATGCCGGTCCCCCCCTCCCAGGCTAAAAGGTAAGAAGGGAGGGGGGGACATAATGCCTGTTATTTTATTTGTTTATTTACCCCCCCCCCCCCCCCACACACAATCCATTCTAACATTTATACACAGCAGCATTATCACACTCAGCACTGTCACACACAGCACTCTCACACTCAGCACTCTCACACACATCATACACAGCACTCTCACACACATCATACACAGCACTCTCACACACATCATACACAGCACTCTCACACACATCACACACAGCACTTTCACACACATCATACACAGCACACACAGCACTCTCACACACATCATACACAGCACTCTCACACACATCATACACAGCACTGTCACACACATCATACACAGCACTGTCACACACATCACACACTGCACTCTCACACACACATCACACACAGCACTCTCACACCCATCACACTCAGCACTGTCACACGCAGCACACACAGCACTCTCACACACATCATACACAGCACTCTCACACACATCATACACAGCACTGTCACACACATCATACACAGCACTGTCACACACATCACACACTGCACTCTCACACACACATCACACACAGCACTCTCACACCCATCACACTCAGCACTGTCACACCCATCACACACACACTCTCACACCATCACACACAGCACTCTCACACCCATCACACTCAGCACTATCACACACATCATACACAGCACTCCCACACTCAGCACTCTCACACACATCATACACAGTACTCACACACATCATACAAAGCACTCTCACACACCGCACTGTCACACACAGCACTCTCACACACATCATACACAGCACTCCCACACTCAGCACTCTCACACACATCATACACAGTACTCACACACATCATACAAAGCACTCTCACACACCGCACTGTCACACACAGCACTCTCACACACATCATACACAGCACTCTCACACACATCATACACAGCACTCTCACACACATCATACACAGCACTCTCGCACACATCATACACAGCACTCTCGCACACATCATACACAGCACTCTCGCACACATCATACACAGCACTCTCGCACACATCATACTCAGCACTCTCGCACACATCATACACAGCACTCTCGCACACATCATACACAGCACTCTCGCACACATCATACACAGCACTCTCGCACACATCATACACAGCACCCTCACACACATCACACACAGAACTCTCACACACATCGCTCTCACACACATCACACACCGCACCCCTCACACACCGCACCCCTCACACACAGCACCCCTCACACACAGCACCCCTCACACACAGCATCCATCACACACAGCATCCATCACACACACATACTGCACCCCTTACATACACACTACTTCCAAATATATATATCTATATCTATCTATATCTATATATATATATATATATATATATATCTATATATATATATATATATATATATATATATATACACATATACATACATACGCACACATATTCCTTGTAAGCAAACACATACTAACCCCTAAACACATACTTTCTACAAACACTACATCACCTATACACACACACGCACACACTTGCTATATCCCCTATACACACACATTCTCTACAGCCCCTAGCCACATATGCATCACATTACACTACAAACACAACATGACTAAAACCAACCTTATTACACAATACCACACCACAATCAGCTCACTCTACACACACGCAATACCACAAGCAGGTTCCAAACACATGCACAGTACTCTTTAATGGCATTTTTGTCTCCTGGTATCCATTTATAGAGACACCAGAGACAAATTGCAAGGAAACACAGTGCAAGCATGTTATTAAATTTGCTTGCGCTGTGCAGAACAAATACAGGGCTTTTTTCTCATGCTAGAGCTCTTCAGCAGAGCTCTGTGCATGGTCTGCCCTGGAAGAGCATTGAACCAACATGCTCCCTTTGAGAGGGGGCGTGTTTGTCATTGGTGATGACAAAACACACCTTCTCTGCCCCGCCCCCTTCTTAGTGGGCCGCTGTGATAAAAAATGCCCGGGCCGAATTTTGCTCCCAGTCCGGCCCTGCAAGAAAGTAATGGTAAATTACCAAAAAAATTCTTACAAGCCACAAGACAGAAACACGAGTCACCAAAACCCCCAACGTTTCGGCACCAACTGGCTGCCTTTATCAAGGGTACCCTTGAGATTGTTATAGTGTGCATTCTATATTCTATAGATATCTGGATATTTGAAACATTTGAGGGAGTATATATATATATATATAGATATATATACTATATACTATATACTATATATATAACTATTAACATATTAAAATGTTTTAAAAAATATTAAATAATTTTAAAAGTTTATCAAAAAATACAAAATCATTTGAAATGCTTATCCACAAACATTAAATCGAAGCCATAATCTGGTGAATTAAAGATGGTGTGCATTATCAATCAATAGCAGTACAGTTTTTATCCACTAAAGGTCAGGTGTGCCAGCCAAGCAAATGTCCTGCACTGTTTAGGGTGAAATATACTTCCTCATATTCAAAAAAGATTCTAAATGCATTCTTTTCATAATGCCTAGCTCAGTTCAATGTAATTACCTTAATTACCACTCTCCTGGATCCCTGGGTCCAACCAGGCCTGAGTCTGGCCAATCCTCACAATGTAATTTGCAGAAAAAAAAAATGATGGTCCAAGCACTCGAGGTAAAACCAAAGTGAGCAGGTTTATTGGAGCAGGCGAAAGCAAAGTTTCAGCCCACAACAGGGCTTTGGACAAAAGCACGGTTGTGGGCCAAACCGTTGCTTTCATCTGCTACAATAAACCTGCTCACTTTGGTTTTACCTCGAGTGCTTGGACCAAGTACATATTTGAGCTAATGGTTTGGATGTATTTGGGCTCATTTCTTTGTTGGAAGGAGCTGGATTTGGACCGTGTGACTCTTCTGCTCTTGTGCACTTGCCCCTCCTAACTGTTCATGTGCTCCCTAAAATATTTTTGGTAGCCTATAGGATTTCTCAAAGAGTGGGACGCAGTTGTGATGGTCCCTCAAACTCATTATTAACTAATGCCCACTTAATGTGAGATTAAAGAAGATCATTTTTTTGTCACCTCTGAAAAATATGAGGCTTTTGTTAACCCTCTGCCCCCCACCAAAAATAAATCATAATTATTTTAATTTCATGAAAAAATAATATTGGACTATTTAAGGGTCAGGTGGATATCTATGAATCATTCTGAAAATAAATGTAGAAAAGCATTTTTATTTAAGTAGCTCGAGCTACTACGTTAAATCTTTCCCCAGTATTTGCACCATCTTGTGGTTACATAGAGAAATGTTTCTTCTTGTTTATGCTTCGTTTTAGTTATTCCTCATATCACTCCATAAATACCTGCAGGGTTATACACTAAAGTGGGAATTCAATGTGGATTTAAAATTTAAGGTCAGAGTAGCTGAATGGAAAGCCGAGCTATGGAATTTTTCCAATTCGTCTATTTTGACCCGAATTGTGAAATCCATTTTGAATTGACCTTGAATTAGTAAATGACCCTGTCAGTTCAAATTATTATTTTCTTGTAATTTAAGAAACAAATTAATGCTGAACAAGTTTGAATAGCTAAATAGTAAAGGACCACTATAGTGCCAGGAAAACATACTCGTTTTCCTGGCACTATAGTGCCCTGCGGGTGCCCCCATAAAAAAGGGTTAAACCTAGCTGGACCAGGCACCCAGACCACTTCATTAAGCTGAAGTGGTCTGGGTGCCTAGAGTGGTCCTTTAACTTTACTTGCTGTACAATGTTTCTTTTTCAATTAATCGACCATTTAATTGCTTGCAAATCTACATCAAATCTATAATTTAGGGAATTTTAGAGGAACAATTCTAAGGTCATGTTGGCAATTTTAGTTAATCCCACTGAATAACCCTCAAAATGCATACTCGATTACTTCTGGGAACTCACCCAAGATCCACTGCCTCTCCCTCCCCCCCAAAATAAATCACCTCACGGGGAAGTAACACACACCCAGAAGATCCCAGGTATATTGTCAAACCATTTGTAAATAGAGCAACAGAACACCTCCAGTAATAGCACAACTAAGCACACTATAGTGGTTATGGTGCTTGGAATGTTTCAGCCTTGACGAGCTTCCCTCAAACATAGTGTACAGCTTGGAACACCCAGGATTCTCAGACAGAATATTAAAACACTAATTAAAAAATGCAAGGTACCTTAGCCTTGGAGAGACATTTTAAGCATTCAAAAAAAATTAAAAATCATGATTTTAACCCCTTAAGGACCAAACTTCTAGAATAAAAGGGAATCATGACATGTCACACATGTCATGTGTCCTTAAGGGGTTAAGAAACCCTTAGGGTTGCGAGATAGACCCATGTTTTCTACATGTTGATTGGCAGCAGATGAAAAATGCAGAATATAGAATTTACAAGCTCTATGGATAAAGTCATCTTATTAAACAATAGCCAAATCAGAAAGCATTTCATAGCAGGGCAGCACTTTTCATACAGCATCATACGGCACTGAGAATCCTCCAATCATGGCTGGTTGTAGGATTACAGCTCTCACTGATACAGGCCGGTCAGTTAGTGACTAACTCACTCTGACAAATTACTGGTAAACATTGCCAGTGCCAACAGCATCCATCATTACCGAGTGCTGCGCAGATACACACCACTCTCAAATACACTCATCTCGGGCTCCTGCCAACCTGGAACTCCCACCAACCACAGACACAACAGCCAGGCAGCCAATCACCGGCCTCTGTGCATTCCAGCAATAGCCAATCACTCCTGACGGTGCTTTCCACTGGTAAGACTTTCCATCATTCCACCTATCAGAGCTGTTCGTGCTGTCGGCAGCGGCATTCTATTGGTGCTGCCTGGAGTGGGTCGGGTCTCTGCGGGGCTGTCAGAGTAAGCCGGATGACACTGATGATAGGGGCAGAGGAGCGCTGACACATTCCACATCCAAAGGGTAGGTCCTGAAGGACTGCTAACGGGAATGGCATTCCTGCTGTGGAAAAAGTGCAGGAACGCCGTTCCCACGCCTTCCTGCAGGACTCGAGCCCTGGTGCCAGCTATGATCAATGTAGCATGTTATGCTATATGTATCACCATATATCACTATTTTATTAGTTTATTTTGAGGCACACAGGACACAACAGGTTGAACTATTCACAGAGACCAGGAAACCCCAACCGAGACCATTCTCCTGGTACTGGAACTTGGAAATATCTGATTCCAATAGTGTTTGATCGGTTTATTTAAATACTTTCTTTGTTAAGGCACAGATTTTTATCTAAACTGTTTAATTTAATGCTCCTTTATTTATTTGTTTTTATTTGTTTTAGCAAAAAATAAATAAATAATAATAATAATTAATACATTGCGGTCAAATTGAACCATTACAGGATGGAACTGAGAAAATTCTAGTTAAAGGAAATGTTGTAGATGCAAACAAGAAACCAGTGAATAGTTATTGGAGGGTGATACAATTATAAAATCTGACTAAATTCAGAAAACATACAGGACAATCCTAAAAAAATCTAAAATGATCATACAAACCATGAAACTTAAAAAAACAGGACACACAAGAGAACACACCATAGGCACTGTCTTGAAATTATCCATTTTTATAATAGAGAGAAAAAGTAAATAATAATGCTTGATTTCCAGGAGGTGCATTATAAATCGCTGTTCCCATCATCAGAGCTGTTCTCATATAACAATCTAATTAGTTATTCACTAATATTGGAATAGCGTAGAACTGAAAAGTAATTGCAAACTTTTGGCTATAATATACATTGTCATTAAAATATTATGTTAGTCCAATAAAAAAGGTATTACAAGATACACATTTTATCTATTTTTTACATCTACATCAGTGGATTAATACGGCTACAATCTCTACTTGAACATTATATATGTAAAGAAAGACTAAAAAAATATACTTACCATATGAAGTCTTGATTCATAACAAATGTCAAAATAAAGTGAATACTCATCAAATGTAACATAGAACTACAGTTGCTGGGACAGGGCACTGTATGCACCTGATGAAAACGTGTTGGGTGAAATGCATTGTGTTTTTGGACAGCTTAATATTGGTGATAAGTGTTCACTTTATTTAACCATGTGTTACGGTTTTTTGGCTTTCCTTGCCTTTTTTAAATAATGTTTTAATATGTATTTCAAATTGTGAAATGTTTTTTTACTGATTAACATAGTATATATAGATACACCTATTAGTGGATAGAACACACACTCAGTGGGCAATAGGTAAAAATTCACAACCATTACCCGTGTACTGATAGTACCGTAGATAAGGACTCCTCTTAGTCCTGTTTATCGACGATTTGTGGAATTAGTGTATGTTTTATATTTACACGAGAAGATTTAAAGAGGAAGTATATTCCTTTTTTCGTTTTACCTTATACTATATACGTTATATGTTTGTTGGGTGTTTCTAGCACTGTGTGGTTGGTTATATTGTGTAGGTTGGTTTATTTATATTCATCTTGCGACACAAGTTACTTAGAACAGCATGTGCACTTTAGACGTTCTGCTAATCATTTATTGAAGCACCTTATAACATTTCCTTTTGTTATTTATAAAAGGCGTTATTATCTTTAAAAAAAAAAAAATTACAATCTAGATCAGGGGTCCCCAAAAGGTAGATCCCCACATGTTTTAAAAACTACATCTTCCATTATGCATTGTCATTCTAAAGGCGTGCAAAGCATCATGGGAGTTGTTGTTCCAGATAATTCACTAAACTCTGAAATTGAGTGACTTGCATCTGAATAGCTAAATTTAAAATAGCCCATTAAAAAAAAAAAAAAAAAAAAATCTTCATCTCCAAGACTTTGGCTATTTTAGCTTCCGATTTTGCCATTCCGATGTCAAACGCAAAAGAAAAAAATCAAAGTTTTGTGCAAAATCCCGAGAGCTGCTAATTTATCTTCAAATCATGTGTCAAAAGCATGATTTATAAAAAAAAATATTTTAAATTTCACAGAACTAAACAACAGGTCGATCAAGAAATCCATTTAATGAGTTAACATACCTATATCAATTTCTCATATTTATACTAAAATATAAAGATTGTCATTTCTTTACACAGTGAGGTCATGCAAATTAACAGGGTTTAAGTAAGTGCTGAAATCTATCGAGAGTAATATCATAACTGTAATTAGAGCATGTGTGCATTAGTTTAACATTCCCATGCATTTACATGGAAAGGAACACCGTGGGTTACACCATTGCTCAGAGAGCAGGTGTACATCCAAACTTACATCATCTAAAAGATGGAGACGTTTTAGATAAATTGCCTGGATTAGGAGTTCTTTCTTGTGAATTTATTCAAAATGAATACTCAAACAAGATGTAAACCAATTTACGGCAACAAAGTAATCCAGCCAAAATCTATATGTTTCCAAGCAGCTGATCTATCAAAGTATCTAAAAATGAAACAGCTATATAAATAATCTACAGTAAGTTACATAGGATTTGGAGAGATTCCGAACTCTTTTAATATCAGAGCTCAATGAATCATCGCTTGCTCATCCAGATACAAACAGAAATGTGTGCAATATGGAGGGGGACGATATGAGTTAAACGATGAAGACGTCTCACTTTTTATTATATTCAATAGCATGTTCATGTGATTTAAATAGGGTAATATACACTACACAACCACTACAACTCACTGTAGTCGTAATGTTCCCTAGAATGTCTGGGCACAATCTCCCAGTTTAAAGAGACGCTATTGTCACCAGAACAACTACAGCGTATTGTATTTGTTCTGGTGAGTAGAATCATTCCTTTCAGGCTTTTTGCAGTAAACACAGTTTTCCTGACCCTATAGTGTTCCTTTAACATGTTCAGGAATTGTTTGTCATAAACCAGAGCATTTTCTAGGACACGTGTGCAAAATTTCAACTGTACCAGGACACTCCAAACAACATAACTACTACAGCCAGCTTTAGTGGTTATGTTACTTAGTGTGATACCTAACAGACATGTGCAATTCGTTTAGTTCAGAATGTAAATTGTGCCAAATTGCCGAATTTCCGAAGTGCCGAATTTCCGAAGTGCCGAACCGAACCGAATTGTCGAAGTCCCGAATTTCGGAACTGCCGAACCGAACCTGTGACAAACTGCCATTTGCCACTGGGCATTGGAGAGGACTGATCGATAGCCTCCTGCCCTGCGACTATGGCCCTGGAATGTATTGCCTTTTAGGAATTACATTTGGGCATAATTGCCCTTTAGGAATTACATTTGGGCATAATGGGTTTTTGAATGCTGTTCCTGGCCCTTTAAATGCTGTGGAGCAGGGTTACAACTTTTAAACTGGCACTTCGAATGCAGTCGAAGTGCCGAAGTCGTCGAAGTCATCGAAGTGGCCGCCATTCGACAAACAAACACGTGGCGGCGGCCATTTTAACCTATTTGAACGCGGTCAGCGGTGTGTGCAGCCAAATCTATGGAACTGTTTGCGGCTACCCAATTGCACGAACACCGCTGACCCGTACCTTCTTCGGCACCGCGGCTGGAGACTAAGTCCCGTTTGAAGATTCGAACTCCCGTTCGAATGGGACTTAGTCAAGTTCTCGTTGTAAAATAGACCGACCGCACAGCCCAAATCCATGGAACTGTTTTGGGCATAAAAATGTGCTTGTGGTCGGTCAAAAGAGACTTTTTAATATTTCTGGAAGCACTGAACGGATTTTCACGAATTTTGAATATGTTGTTCCACAAGATGTGTTGTTCATAAAAATTTAAGTTTTATTCATGTACAATGTAAAATGAGAAAGTTATAAAAATGTATAAAAAGTATACGTTTTTAGCTTCGAGATAATTGAGTAGATACAGTAAGAAACTCAATTATCTCCCAAGCAGAGGGGAGGGAATTTGTGGGATGTAACCGATATCTGATTGGTTAATGCCTAATTTCCTGTGGGCGTCTCCCTTGCAGGGGAGCACTGCATAAAAGCAGAGTACCTGCCATTAAAACATTAAATCTTCTTGATCCCTCAAAACGTAGCCTTGTCTCGTTATTGGAGGGAGCTGTTATAAATCACACTGGGGATTGCTATGCTCTGCGTACTCCCCTGAGCTTGAATCACTTAGCTCTTTTAAGAGCTGTTCCTGTTACGCTCTCCCTGGAGGAGAGGTCTTCCCCACACGGTCCTGGAGGACAGAAGCTGATTCCAGGGTGGACGGAAGAAGGCGCGGCTCCAGTTAAGCTACGGCGGTTGTGGAGTCTGCGGTGGTTGTGGTGTCCAGTGCGGTGCTTGTGGTCCTCAGCTCAAGCTAGGAAGCATCCATCAACGGAAGGTGTCCGTTACAGAACCGAATTGCCAAAGTGCTGAATTTCGGAAGTGCTGAAAGTGGCAAAACAGGAGAGGGAGGGAAAATTAAGGAGAGGGAGGGAAAATTAAGGGAATGATGACAGGAATCTAACCCTATCCCTAAGCCTAATCCTAACCCTAGCCCTAAACCCACCCCTACCCCTAACTCTACCCCTATATGAAGGTTGGGGTTAGGGGTAGGGTTATGGGTAGGGGTAGGGGTAGGGTTATGGGTAGGGTTATGGGCAGGGTTCGGGTTAGGGTTAGGGGTAGGTTTAGTGGTAGGGTTAGGGTTAGGGGTAGGGTTAGGGTTAGGGGTAGGGTTAGCGGTAGGGATAGGGTTAGTGTTAGGGGTGGGCTTAGATGTAGGATTAGGCAACTGCCGAAGTCACTAATTCCCAAAGTCCCGAAGTGCCAAAGTCCCGAATTTCGGAAGTGCCGAACTGAACCGAAGTGCCGAATTGCCGAAGTGCCGAAGTCCTGCATTTTGGAAATGCCGAACCGAAGTGCCAAAGTCCCAAATTGCCGAAGTCCGAACTGAACCAAGTTTTTTGCCCATACAAATCCCTATTACCTAACAAATATTTCTGTAGTAATTGCTCTACAATCAACACATCTCAATAAATGTATGCCTATACAGAGAGAGCCTAATGAAATTCATATTTAATGTATTTTAAATCATGCAGGTCTTTGGAGTTTACCCAGTATACTATGTTTACTATGATATGTGAAACCTATCTCTCTGTGCTCATTTAAATATAAAATGCCAAACACTCCAATGTGGTTCGAAAGCTTTTTATTCATAGACAGAAAGTGGACACACTTCTGCAGCATTACCTTTTATTGAAATTGATAGAGGCTTGATAGAGCCGAAATATTGCATGTATCTGTTTGTGAGCCGATGTCCTTTAAACCCACCTTGACTGCCTGTTTACATTTCTATTCAATAAAGATCTAAACTTTGAAGCCAACTAAATTGTAACTTCATAATCTGCAAATTATAAATTCCCCACTGGTTTTAATGAAATCTCGAGATGTTTAGCTTTTTGGAAGACTGTGCTACACCTACATCCGTGGGAAGTTCCTCAAAAATCGAACCCCTTAGAGCAATCCTCAGTGGGTATAACAGCCAAGTACATTCGGATGGCTAACTGAGATAATGACCATTCAAGTATGATCACATGTTGGCCACTCTCCAGCCTTGGTGAATATACGGGAGAGCATATTGAAAGCAAAAAATAAAGTCCAATGTATGACTTTCTTTTATTTTCCTAGAATATTTGTCAGGTATGGGGTTAATACAGATGGTCTTGGTGTATACTTCATATAATCCTTTTGGAATTATTTCCAATTACACAGTCTACCATTCTACTCATCCTTATAATGATGCTATGTCCATTTTCTCGTTTTCAAAATAGGAACTAATTGAATTTGGCATGATGCTTCTAATCACTTCCAGCTGACCACTTATTTGAAAATCAAAGCCATCCTCATTTCTGAAAATGAAAACTCCACCCAGAAATTTTTTTTTTATATTTTTTTACGACCCAAAATCAGTTCATGGTAGATTCCTGGTGATTCATTGTTGGTCAGTCTGATTGTATCTTTGCTGAAAATTATGTCAGTTAATTGGGCAAATTGTGGGGGCAGGGAAATAGAGGGAATAACCAACCTCCTTCTTGGATTGTAGAATCAAATTACATTTTTCTGTGGACAACAGAGACAAAAGGTATGTGATTAAATTATTGGGAAGCTATTCCAGGAATTTTCTGAAGGATACGTAGATGAATTAGAAGAGCAGCAGTCACAATATTTCTATCATCGTCAAGTTACGATCCTCTGCGTCTCAACAGCAGACATTAAACAGGTTGGACCTTCTATCTAAAGTTATCTCTAAACCTTTGTTATTGTCATCAATATCAACACCACCGAACACACATTAGGAGTATTTTGGGGGAAAAAAAGCAGGTTACCCTAGCACTAAGCCTAACAAGAAGTCAAGAGTGTGAAAAAAGTAAAATCTAGGTGAGATCACACACCCCTACAACATTTAGTTAAAAGCAAGAGATTTTTATATAATATATATATATCATTTTTTTTGTTAAGTTCAGCTAAAAATAAAAAAAACATTTTGTAAAAAAAAAAGGAAAATCTAGTAAATAATATGTTTCAAGCACAGCAAGTTCACCTAACTAAAGTGAGAACTTCTCACCAAGAGGTACAGGAAACCCAAATACCAAAGAATAAAATAAAATAAAATGTAACAAAATACGGGATAATTAAAAACAGCAAGACTGCTGCTAACACACAAATCATTTTGTAAACTCCTTACTAGTTATTAATAATCCCATAAAATGTTACCTTATGATTAACCAGTAGCTGTAAATCTTAGATCATTCTGTTCACGAGGGTGCAGGAACGTTAGATTTTATCCTGTGGTTAATAACATGTTTAAAGTACAGAATTTAGTCAACTATATTAAAATGAAGAGGCCTTGCAAATTGTATTGCTTCAAAAACAGAGAATATGGAAACTCAGAAGAGACAAAACCTTTAGAGAAACTCAGTAGCCTGCCCATTCAGGTGTCAAAATGTGGACCCTAATGCTCACTTTGCCTAGAGGTGTATCAGCTACATCTCGCTGGAAAGACCCAAAGAAGTTTGAAACGATTGTCCGTGCAGTTGTAACTCTTGTGCTTTGAGAACGTGCCGGGATTTCGATGGACTGCCTTTATGGGTGGGATCAGTCGGATATGCAAATTGTGAAGGTTCTCTTAGTTATGGCACAAGTGAGCAAAAGCATTTTTCAGACATGAGCGGGGATTTACCGAACGACAATCTACCGAGTTCCTCAAAGTTTTTTCCTGTTCTCAGAGTTCTTATATTCTCTGTTTGCTGCAGGACACTTGTTTGGGCTCTCCCTAAGCTTAAAGGGAAATCCAGACATAAATCCCATGCTCACTGTGCCTAGAGTGCTATTAGCTACATCTACATCTACAGAAACATACAGAAACATTTGTTAGGTAATAGGGATTTGTATGGGTAAAAAACTTGGTTCAGTTCGGACTTAGCTACATTAGCTACATCTCGCTGACAAGGCCCAAAGAAGACATAAACAATTGCCTGGGATTGCTGTATCTCTTGTGCAGAGAGAACTTGCCAGCATTTTGGTTCTGGGCTGCCCTTATTGGGTGGGATCAGTCTGATATGCAATATTATATTTTGTAATGGCACAAGTGAGTAAAAACATTTTGAGACCTGAGCAAGGAGTAACAGAAGGGCAAGCTACTGAGTTTCTCTAAGCATTTGCCCTTTACCAGAGTCATATTTTCTGTTTTTGTTGCAATACATTTAAATGTATTAAATGTATAAAACTGGATGTCGTCACGCTTTCTCAAACTTAACCTCTCTAAAACTGAACTCCTTGTCTTTCCTCCTCCTAATACTGATCCTCCTCTCTCACTCTCCCTTCAAGTCAGTGATATCCACATAAGTCCATCCCTACAAGCGCGCTGTCTTGGCGTCATACTTGACTCTGGTCTCACCTTTGAGTCTCACATCCAGTTTGTTGCCAAGTCCTGTAGGTTCCAACTCAAAAACATAGCCCGCATCCGCCCCTTTCTTACGCAAGATGCTACCAAGGAGCTTGTCCATGCTCTAGTAATTTCCCGCATGGATTACTGTAACCCTCTCCTGATTGGTCTCCCCAAAAGCCATACTGCCCCGCTACAGTCTGTAATGAATGCTGCAGCTAGACTGATTTTCCTATCCAGTCGGTCCTCTCACACCTCGCCCCTCTGCCAGTCCTTACATTGGCTCCCTGTATCCTATAGGAGTCAATTCAAAGTGCTAACCCATACATTTAAAGCACTGAACAATTCCAGCCCCTCTTATATCTCTTCACTGATCCAGAGGTATGCCCCTCCTCGTACCCTCCGCTCTGCCCGCGACCACCTCCTGACCGCTGCTCGCACCCGTACGGCCAACTCACGCTTGCAGGACTTCTCACGGGCGGCTCCTCTCCTATGGAATAACTTGCCTACTGTCATCAGACTCTCCCCTAGTCTTCAATCATTTAAGAAGGGCCTTAAATCCCATCTCTTCAGGAAAGCGTATGGCCTCCCAGAGTAATCTCTCCCTTACATACCTGTCCCTATGGGATAGTGCTTTGCTCTCTCCTCCAGCTCTGCTTCACTCCTACTTGATATTTCCTATCCTAATGTTTCTAATACCCCACCTCCTATAGACTGTAAGCTCATTTGAGCAGGGTCCTCTTCAACCTATTATTCCTGTAAGTTTTCTTGTAATTGTCTTATTTATTGTTACATCCCCCCCTCTCAAAATATTGTAAAGCGCTACGGAATCTGTTGGCGCTATATAAATGGTAATAATAATAATAATAATAATAATAAATGTATTCACTTCCAGCTGACCACTTATTTAAATTTAATCACAATGCCCCACTCATATGATCTGCCATATGTAGATGGTTCTGGTGACTATAGTGGCCCTTTAATATGAGGTAAATTAGAGATTAGTGCCAGTCATAATATACTGGATTGCCCACTTACCACCAGATGAGGACAAGAGGATGATGATGGACTCAGGCTGCAGTCTGGCTCCACTGGTCTGGTGTTAAAACTGGCTTTCTGGAGGCAGTGCTCACAAAAACAATTAACAGAAAGGAACTCCATTTTTTGGGTCCCCCTAAAATGATCACAGTATGGGGCCCAGGGCCTGACCATCAGTATGCCTTCAAGGCCTGCCCGTAAACCTGATGCCTACAAAGCCCACTCATGAGTTCGCTCACAGGGAGTGGAGTGTATGTGTGTAGGGGATGTGTTATGTGTTATCGTAGAGGATGTAATGTGTGTGTGTTCTTATTTAATGTAATGTATAGGGATACCAGTTTGTGTAAGGGATGTAGTGGGTGTGTATAGGGGATACAGTGTGTGTTTGTGTGTAAATACTGCATTATTTGTTTTTGTGTGTGTGTGTGTGTGTAAGGGAGGCATTGTGTGAATCTGTGTTTGTATGTGTAAGGGATGCAAGGCATGTTTCTGTGTATGTAATGTAATGCAGTGTGTGTGCCTGTAAGGGGTGCATTGAGTGTGTGTAAGAGATACATTAAGAGAATCAGTGTGTGTGTGTGTGTTTGTGAGGTATGCACTGTGTATGTGTAAGGGATGCATTGTGTGTAATGGATCCATTGTGTGTTTATGTGTGTGAAATGGAAGAGTGGTATGTTTCTGTGTGGGTGTAGGATGCATTGTATGTTTCAGTGTGTGTGTGTGTGTGAGTAGGGATGCATTATGTGTCTCTGTGTATTAGTAAGGATGGATTTTGTATGTGTGTAGTGTGAAAGAGAGGGTTTGTGGGGTAGGATAGGGGCTGAGAGGGGAGCAGCTCTTTATTTTTATTACTATATTTATTTTGGTAATATAATTTTTTTGTATATTTTTTTCTTTAGGTTTTGTGTCTTACACTCCCCTTTAGTGTATCTCTTACAAACCCCTTGGGTGTCTCTTATCCCCCCTCTTTGTATGTCTCCCACATCCTCCCAATCCCTTTGCGTGCCTTACTCCCCCAAACCCCTTTGTCTATTACTCTTCCCAGATCCTTGGTGTGTCTCTTTTCCCTGCAGGCCCCTCTGTGTGTCTCCCTCACAAGCGACTCTGTGTGTCTCTCTCCTGAGCCCCTCTCTATGTCTCCATCTCCCCCACCAGCCCTTCTGTGCTTCTCTTTTACCCCTTCCTCCCCACGTCCCTTAATGATCTCTTTCACTTTCCCCGTCCCTTAGTGGTATCAACTCCACTTCTCCCCCTGTCCCTTTGAGGTCTCCCTTCCTGTCCTTTAGTGGTCTCCCCTCCTGTCCCTTAGTGCTCTCCCATTAATTAGTGATCTCCCCTTCCCACCTGTCCCTTTGTGATCTCCCCTGTCCCTTAGTGCTCTTCCCTGCTTCCCTCTCCCTTGATGCTCTTCACTGCCCTCCTGTCCCTTAGTGATATCCCCTCCACTCCTGTCCCTTAGTGGTCTCCCCTCCACTCCTGTCCCTTAGTGCTCTCCCATCCCTTAGTGATCTCTCCAGCCCACCGGTTCCTTAGTGATCTCCCCTGTCCCTTAGTGCTCTTCCCTGCTTCCCTCTCCCTTAGTGCTTTTCCCTCCCCTCCTGTCCCTTAGTGATCTCACCTGCCCCCCGGCCCTTAGTGCTCTCCCCGGCCCCCCCTTCCCATAGTGATTTCCCTCCCCCTGTCCCTTAGATATCTCCCCCTACCCCATCTTTCCCTTTAGTGGTCTCTCATCCCCCTGCTCTCCCAGTGTCCCTTAGTGATCTTTCCTCCCCCCCCCCAGTGTCCCTTAGTGGTCTGTCCTCCCCGCCCCTTCCAATATCTCTTAGTGGTCTCTCCTCCTCTCCAGTGTCCCTTAGTGGTCTCTCCCCGCCCCCCAGTGTCCCTTAGTGGTCTCTCCTCCTCTCCCTCCCCCGGTAGTGTCCCTTAGCGGTCTCTCCTCCCCCCCAGTGGTCTCTCCTCCCCCCCAGTGTCTGTCCTCCCCTCCCCCCAGTGTCCCTTAGTGGTCTCTCCTCTTCTCCCTCCCTTCCAGTGTCTCTTAGTGGTCCCCCCTCCCCCCTAGTGTGCCTTAGTGGTCTCTTCTCCTCTCCCTCCCCCAGTGTCCCTTAGTGCCATCTCCCATGGTCCCACCACTTCCCTGTTGTGTCTCCTACCTCTGTGGAGCGTGGCCAGGCGGTGAAAGACCGCAGTACAGGAGCTTCTGTTTCCTATGCCTGGCTTGACTTACAGGAAGTGCTCACTGAGAGAGCACTTCCTTTCAGTCCGGCCAGGTACAGGAAGCTCCTGTACTGCGGCCACGCTACACAGAGTGACCTGGTAGGAAGGAGCGCTGTGTGCTTCCCTCCTGCCGGGTCACTCGAAACTTGTGCTCCCCCCCGGCCCGGTGCGCCATAGGCGACTGCCTTTAGGAGAGGAAATCGTTCAATGCCATATCTTTATGAATGGAATATCTCAAGATAGGTGTACTTCAGCTGGTAAAATACATACATATTTTTTTACGTGATTTCTATTCAGAGCTATTTAATAAAAAAAATTGCAATATCTTTTTCTAAAATCCAAGGCAGGATGGGGCACGGCCAAACACCGTTTTGTCAAATCATCACCTACTTATAGAGATGTATTGAACCAATGCATCTCTATAAGGAAAATTCAGTGTCTTCTTGCAGAGCGTGGAGACGCTGAATGGCAGTGCTGCCTACTGTGCGGCACTGCCCCAGTAAGCACCTCTAGTGTCCATCTGAGGAGCAACCACTTGGAGGTATCCCTAGGGGGGCAATATAAACATGCCTGAAGGCAATGATTATACTCACCGGAACAACTACATTAACCTGTAGTCATTCTGGTAACTATAGTGTCCCTTTAAGAAAGGTGGTGGGAGGAATATATGTAACTGATGGTAAGTGAAGGTTGTCAGGGATGGTTGAAGGTATGGATCAGCAGTATGTAAATAGGTAAGAGTGGAACCTTATGAACAGTTAAGGTGACCTTGCATTCTGTGTCTGAGATAAGGCGTTCCTGTCAGATTATCTATTCAACCAGTACTGAACTTCCTTGGGTTTAACCAGGAGTTGTTCCGTGTGATGTCAGCTGAGTCCTACTCAACATGGTGAAAACTTGCCCCAGCAAAGTTACTCAACCCGTGAGTAACCCAAGTAAGAATTCTCTTTAAAGGATCACTAACATGTATTCCTGACCCTATAGTGTTAAAACCACCATCTAGCCCCCCTGGGCCCCTCATGCCTCCATACATATAGCTAAATCTTACTGTATTCAAGCCAGAAGCTGTGGGTCTGCATGCTGTTTGCCTCAAACAAAAACAAGCAGTCTGCTGACATCATCAGAAGTGGTGGCCTGATCCAATCACAGTGCTTCTCCATAGGATTGGCTGAGACTGACAAAGAGGCAGATCAGGGGCAGAGCCAGCATGATTCAAACACAGCCCTGGCCAATCAGCATCTCCTCATAGAGATGAATTGAATCAATGAATCTCAATGAGGAAAGTTCAGTGTCTGCATGTAGAGGGAGGAGACACTGCATGTTTGGATGCATTTTAGGCAGCCATGACCCAGGAAGGATCTCTAACAGCCATCTGAGGAGTGGCCAGTGAAGTTATCACAAGTGGAGGTATCGCTAGGCCGTAATGTAAACACTGCATTTTCTCTGAAAATACAGTGTTTACAGCAAAAAACCTGAAGGTAATGATTCTACTCACCAGAACAAATTCAATAAGCTTTAGTTGTTCTGGTGACTAAAGTGTCCCTTTAAGGAGAAAGGGCTGAGCTTAAATAATACATCAAGAGCCAAGTTCAGCAAAATATTAATCTCATAATTTTTCTTGACGCATTGGTGAGCACTCTGCTCGGTCACTTTGTGATCATGAAAAGGTACTTTGTAGACTTGGAGATTTATTTAGTTACAAACTGCAAGTCAGCTGAATTTTGGCCTATCGGGTGATCATATAAATTCCCGGACTCTGAGCCAAATAAATCATGCAATGGATGAGCATGCTAATTTTGATTCATGATTTGGAATTCTGCCTGTGGCAAAAAAATAAAATAAAATAAATGATTGATGGAAAAAAAAAATGATTGGTGGCTAGAATGCAACAACTAAATGTTGATTTTATTCCCAGATCAAGTGAGAAGTGACAAAGAGAGCCCCCCTCTATAAAAGAGGAGCAGAAAATATCCTATATTTACCTTTTTTTCGCTCCATTGGTTACTTTTGCTCTTTTGATCTGTGAACCAAATGGCAGGAACATGTGCCTCTAAGTGTTCTTCAAGATATGTACATCATATATTTGTGCTCCCAAAATATTTTTAATTAATGACATTCAGATGGGCCGAGCTACGATATGGCTGAAATTCATACACTTCGAAAAACGTTATGCTTTCAGATAAAATGGTTCAGCCAAAACAAATAGCTTTGTTGTGCACAAGTCTTGTACATTGCGCATCTTGTAAAAATAGCCGTGACCGCTCTGCAACTCTCGTTTTAAGTACAATACTAGTAGTAGTCTTCGATAGTGTAATTTTACATTTACAATGTAAATATTTCCTTAGAAGAATGAAAAACGATTGTATGTAGCTGAGGTTTACTTAACAAGTCTAGGCCAAAATACAGCATGGTAATTCTTACATAATTAATGAGGTCTGAGTTAATATGCTCCCTTGGATTCAGTTACTACCAGAATTCAGAAATATAATTTCTAATTAAATAATACACACACCTTATTAAAATTGCAGGTAGCCAGTCTTGGATTCTATCCGGCTTTATATATTTATAACTACACAAGGCTTAATCACCTTAATGTGAGGTTTATGTCTGAAATGGCATGTTGCAAAATGTTCCAGCCGTGAACAACTGCCTGAATCGCTGCAGTTCACAATTGTCATTTGAGCATATATTTTTCCAAGCATTTAAGCAAAGTGATGTGTACATTTTTCATGTGTAATTAGGCAGAGTAACATGATCTCTTGCTGCAGTTAGGCTGCTATGTGCCGCAGCCTTCCAGAATGACTTCCAGATTTCAATTGAATCTCCTCTGTCTAGACTACACGTTGCTATTTTTTTTTCCGCTGCAAGTTTAAAACAACCTCTAACATGGAATGCCAAGAACAGAAGTTTTCGTCCATCTTTCTCTCATAAAGACTGCCGCACAATTGCCCCAAATATGGCTCGGTTGCTTGTGCTAGGGATAGGAAGCTTCTTGCACTTTGGAAGCAGTGGACAACATTGACCGGCTAAGTGTTATGGGAGTTGCAATTATCGAAATCTGGAATTTCAGAATTTTGTGATTTCTGCATGTAGTTGAATCTCATGAGGATTTCCCCCCAAGTGATTAAAATTGGACAAAGTTTATGATTAATATATATATAGAGCTGCGGAATTTGTCATCGCTATATAAATAATAATAATACGATAAACACTTGCAGACTGCTACCTATTATAGCATCAGGCTCTTGTTGGTCTTTAACCCAATCCAGGACCATGGAAAGATTCATACGTTGGTATAATACCAGTGGAGTACTATTCATTCAAGAAAATGTTTTACAAAAAGTTTTATTTACACCAAAGTCGAGGTGTCAGGTTTGTGTTATAAATCTGCCCAAAGTGTTTATTTCCAGCTGTATTAACTTTGTTGCATAGGCAGTATGGAAAAACCATGGTCATGTAGCACCAGACGTTGAGTGGCCTCCTACAGGACTCTACTCAATCTTATAGCTGGTTATTCAAAAGTTACCTTCTCAGGAGGAACTTCACCAGCTGAAGACAAGTTTCTTAGACATCAGACATACTGGTACCTGTGCCATCATGCTAGCTACACCTACCTAATTTCAACACAGGTACAACTGTTTTAAAACAATAAAATACTTAAAAATGGCAGCCCTATAACTGCAACCTCTGGAGAAATTAGTGCTGAAGGTGGAAGACCACATCTTCAGTTTCTTCCAAAATGTGTGATGGTCTTCCGTTAATGTGATGGCATTACAATGATGTGCGCTCTGTACCAATGTTTTTGACTAATGCTCCCTGCCCTTTAGAACTTAAGGCAGTAAAAAGGAACATTATGTTTGTGTGTATCCTGAACATACAATAGTCTGCTGTGGTGAAAGCTCTGTGGAACATAGTGAGGAGTTTCAATAGTTCGTTGTTTGGTTGGAAACCACTGTAAATTCTTGAGATTTCATTGTACTTTTCTTTACAGGGAGTGCAGAATTATTAGGCAAGTTGTATTTTTGAGGATTAATTTTATTATTGAACAACAACCATGTTCTCAATGAACCCAAAAAACTCATTAATATCAAAGCTGAATATTTTTGGAAGTAGTTTTTAGTTTGTTTTTAGTTATAGCTATTTTAGGGGGATATCTGTGTGTGCAGGTGACTATTACTGTGCATAATTATTAGGAAACTTAACAAAAACACACATATATACCCATTTCAATTATTTATTTTTACCAGTGAAACCAATATAACATCTCAACATTCACAAATATACATTTCTGACATTCAAAAACATAACAAAAACAAATCAGTGACCAATATAGCCACCTTTCTTTGCAAGGACACTCAAAAGCCTGCCATCCATGGATTCTGTCAGTGTTTTGATCTGTTCACCATCAACATTGCGTGCAGCAGCAACTACAGCCTCCCAGACACTGTTCAGAGAGGTGTACTGTTTTCCCTCCTTGTAAATCTCACATTTGATGATGGACCACAGGTTCTCAATGGGGTTCAGATCAGGTGAACAAGGAGGCCATGTCATTAGATTTTCTTCTTTTATACCCTTTCTTGCCAGCCACGCTGTGGAGTACTTGGACGCGTGTGATGGAGCATTGTCCTGCATGAAAATCATGTTTTTCTTGAAGGATGCAGACTTCTTCCTGTACCACTGCTTGAAGAAGGTGTCTTCCAGAAACTGGCAGTAGGACTGGGAGTTGAGCTTGACTCCATCCTCAACCCGAAAAGGCCCCACAAGCTCATCTTTGATGATACCAGCCCAAACCAGTACTCCACCTCCACCTTGCTGGCGTCTGAGTCGGACTGGAGCTCTCTGCCCTTTACCAATCCAGCCACGGGCCCATCCATCTGGCCCATCAAGACTCACTCTCATTTCATCAGTCCATAAAACCTTAGAAAAATCAGTCTTGAGATATTTCTTGGCCCAGTCTTGACATTTCAGCTTGTGTGTCTTGTTCAGTGGTGGTCGTCTTTCAGCCTTTCTTACCTTGGCCATGTCTTTGAGTGTTGCACACCTTGTGCTTTTGGGCACTCCAGTGATGTTGCAGCTCTGAAATATGGCCAAACTGGTGGCAAGTGGCATCTTGGCAGCTGCACGCTTGACTTTTCTCAGTTCATGGGCAGTTATTTTGCGCCTTGGTTTCTCCACACGCTTCTTGCGACCCTGTTGACTATTTTGAATGAAACGCTTGATTGTTCGATGATCACGCTTCAGAAGCTTTGCAATTTTAAGAGTGCTGCATCCCTCTGCAAGATATCTCACTATTTTGAGATACTATTTTGACTACCTGTCAAGTCCTTCTTTTGACCCATTTTGCCAAAGGAAAGGAAGTTGCCTAATAATTATGCACACCTGATATAGGGTGTTGATGTCATTAGACCACACCCCTTCTCATTACAGAGATGCACATCACCTAATATGCTTAATTGGTAGTAGGCTTTCGAGCCTATACAGCTTGGAGTAAGACAACATGCATAAAGAGGATGATGTGGTCAAAATACTAATTTGCCTAATAATTCTGCACTCCCTGTATATTGATGTGGCTGTTACCCTCTGAGCCTCACTAACATATCCACTAAGTATTGCAAAGGATCTACATTTTCATTATTCACTATTCAATTAATACAATTAATTACATTAGTTTTAGCAAGAATTAAAAAATAGCTTTTACTCTATTCCTTCAAGTCATCTGTTTTTATGTTCTAGAACAGGGGTAGGCAACCTTCGGCACTCCAGATGTTGTGGACTACATCCCCCATAATGCTCTTACACCCATAATGCTGGCAAAGCATCATGGGAGGTGTAATCCAAAACATCTGCAGTTCCGAAGGTTGCCTACGCCTGTTCTAGGATCACTAACATAGGCCTTGACTTAGTATTTTTGGAAAAACTTTTCAAATCGTGTAATATTTTTGGATAGAGTTTTAAAAGAATTGACATTTTTGCTAAATGGTTTACTATTTTAATATTTTTGATATATTGACATATATATTATTTATATATGATATATTTTTTATATTTTAATATTTAGAAAAAATCTTAAAGATTAGCCAAAAATATTAACTCGAGGCCATATTTGTCCTTAGAAACATGTTTGCTTCTTTGTAATTCTAAAATTTGCAGCTCATCCCTCTGATTGGTATAACGGAAAAACATTTTTTAAGTATCTTTCTGACATCTCTGTTAAATCACTATTTAGAAATCACTTCTAAGTTTCTTTCCCATGTGCAAGTTGCTAAGTGTATCGGTTTAAAGATATTTTACTTATCCTCTGTATTCTTACGGAAATTTCATACCAGTCAATGATCTCCAGAGATTTCCTCAGCCTGTCAAAGTTGGCCTTAAAATCCAGCCTTTTAGTGGAGCTCATACTAATTTGACACCATGTTACACTCACTATTCCCCAAGCGTTCTTGTATTTTTCACGAAAGTGTTACATTATTAGCTATTACCAGATCCAGACAGGCATGTTTTCTGGTTGGTGCCTCTGGTAATAAACACATAAAGCTGCCATTTAACACTTTCAAAAACTTGCTTCCATTAGCTTTACTCCAGCAGTAAGCCAATCAATATCTGACTGGCTTATTCACCGAACTAGGAACGGTCAGACATTGACTAGAGGAATGCAAATTTAGACAAAAGCTGAAATGGAAACAGAAAATTGGGATCTCAGAACTTTTAAAAGCTATTTCGGCCTAAAATCTATAATATCCTAGTCAGATCCTGACAGTACCCCTATAAGAGGAAAGAAGCCAGGGTCAGTTGTGTTAGGTACCAGAGGACCATTTTTGGGGTTACACTATTGCAAAACGATTTAACCCCGGAAGTAAGATTGCGCCGTCAGATTCCTGCCCCATAGCAACATCAATGAGCTCATGGCGATGGGAGTGTTCCTTTAAGCATCAGATAGACTGAAACTTGTTAGAGATGGAATACCTCCTGCCCACTCATTTGATAACAAAGTTCTACTTTTGACAAGATATTTAAAAAAAAAAAAGCAAATTGGTTTTAAGGATAGTCCGTATTATGGAACTTAGAGTGTCAGTGTCACAATATCTAAAGAAACAGTTGTGGTTAAAGTGACGGGCTAAAAGTTAGTGAGAGGCTGTTTGAATCAGATTAACATGAGATAAACACAGGATGCCAAAGTGAATGTTTACATTTTTATTGTATGTTTACTAAATAATGTATTATGAATAAACAGTTCTTGGAAAAATAATCAAATTGAAACAGAAAACACATAAATAAGAGAATCTAATAAGAACATAATTTTACTCCATTACACAATTTTTGAAGGGACACTATAGTCACCAGAACAACTACAGCTTATTGTATTTGTTATGGTTAATAGAATCATTCCCTTCAGGCTTTTTGCAGAAAACACAGTTTTTTCAGAGAAAATACAGTGTTTACATTACATCCTAGCGATACCTCCACTTGACACTCATCAGATGGCTATTAGAGGTGATTCCTGGGGCAGTGCTGCACAGTGTGACTGACATTCAGTGCCTCCACCCTCTGCATACAGACACTGAACTTTCCTCATAGAGATGCATTGATTCGATGCATCTCTATGAGGAGGTGCTGATTGGCCAGTGCTGTGTTTGGCTTGTGTTGGCTCTGCCCCTGATATGCTTCCTTGACAGTCTCAGCCATTCCTATGGGAAAGCATTGTGATTGGCTCAAAAAATTACTTCTGAGGATGTCAGTCATGTAGACAGATCAGGGCCAGAGGTAGAACTTGCAGACTTCAATGCAATAAGATTTTACTATATTTAGGGAGGCAAGGGGAAGCCAGTGGGCTAGATGGTGTTTTTAACACTATAGTATCTGAAATACAAGGTTGTGTTCCTGACCCTATAGTGTTCCTTTACATTTAAGTCATGGTACTTAAATTGAAAGTTTTGAGATATATACATGTAATTTGATTGTCTGTCATTTAATCTATCTATCTATCTAGAACCATTGTTGGTGCAGCCGCAGTGACTGCACCGAGGGCAGCAAGCTTTGTTCATTGCAAGTGTTCATTGAGTGACCCTCACACTTAGGGACATCTGATGGGCATTTCTAATCAGGGGCCCTGTTGGGTGCAGCATCACGGGGCCCCTGTCAGATTATCTGGAAATCTATTCATAAACAGGGCTTAACATAAAACACGAGGTCACGCATTTAGGCTGGAAGAAAAGATAATTCATCTAAGGCAAACATAAGGTTTTTTTTACAGTAAGAGCAATAAGGATATGGAATTAGCTGACTGAAGAGGTGGTTTTATCAGAGTCCATACAGATGTTTAAACTGCAATTGGATAAATACTAGCAAAAACATAACATACAGGGATATAATTTCTAATTAGTGGGGTAATAGCTGCTTGATCCAAGGAGACATCTGACTGCTATTTTGGGGTCAAGAAGGATTTTTTTCCTAGTTTGTTGCAAAATTGGAAGCACTACAGACTGGGTTTTTTGCCTTCTTTTGGATCAACTGCAAAAGCATATGTGAGGAAGGCTGAACTTGATGGACACAAGTCTCTTTTCAGTTATGCAACTATGTAACTATGTAACTATGTAACTATGTAAGAGATAAAACAAAAAGGGTAGAGAATTAGATTCTGGATCAGCATTGTTTTGAGGGATGTTTCGCTGCTGTTCTGATATATATGTTGTATATCTGTTATCTGTGTACTGTATATTAAAATGCCAATAAAAACTAATTCATGGAAAAAGAAGAACCTAAAAAAAACAAAAAATAAACCCTCCAGCACCGAATATTGTTTGAATTGAATTTGTCTTACACGATCAACTAAATGTACTAGCCTTTAAATATAACAAAACAAGGTAACAACAGGGGAAAAGCCAGTTGAATACCAAGGTTATATAAAAATAGAGTTTAAAAAAAAAAAAAAAAAAAAGTTTAAAATGTAGACATTAAGATTTTGATTTAAAAATATCACTGCAATGATTTAAAGTTTAAAATAATGTACCTTCATGATAATACTTTAATAAAAGTGCCAGGTACACCACTATATCTGATGATGTAATGATGCACAGTGCAGTATACAGAGGAGATTTAGGGGCATTTAGGTGGCCTAGAATAATGCTAATCGTACTCTAAACCCACCTTATCCACTGCTTACAAATGCTGCACAATCACAGTTTAACACTACTGAATGGCAGCATTTTAAAATGATTGTGACAACAAAATTTCCCTAGGCCAAGTTCTTCCCAACCTAGTCATCAAGTACCGCTGACCAGTCCACGATTTAGGGATTACCCTGTTGTGTCTAAAAAAAACAATAAAAAAAAAACACTTTAGACACAACTGCGTAATCCCTAAATCATGGACTGGTAGGGGGTACTTGAGCACAGGGTTGGGAACCACTGCCATAGGTCAATGAGGGGAGGACTTTGGCAGCATCGATGAATGGTGTGTGCTGCCATTGGACACATGTCACCAGGATGCTGTGTGTACAGACAACAGACGTCCATCGGGCACAGAATTCGTATTACACACCTGGAATCGTGTCCCTCACTGGCTAATGATGCCCCAGTGATTCTGCCAGAGCTGGTGTTACATGTCAAGCAGTAAAGTAGTTAAACTCTGTATGTGCAGCGTTTTATAGCAAAAAGCAGCACAAACAGATGCTAAGCACCATGACCACTTTAACCCCTTAAGGACACATGACGTGTGTGACATGTCATGATTCCCTTTTATTCCAGAAGTTTGGTCCTTAAGGGGTTAAATCACTGGAGTGGTCATGCTACTTGACGTACGCCTCCAATTCACAAAAAGTAACAGATTCTCATTTACTGCAAGAGTTCAAAAAAGATTGCCATGGTACATAAACACATAGAATTGTTCATATAACTGGGTATCAATAACATTCAAACAAGCTGTCATATTGGGAATTAGACAATGCAAGCGCATCGTCAGGTGAGAGCTATCGTATGCAGCACAAAAGTGGAAAGATTTCATTTTAAGATTATTCTACTTCAAATGGTCTAATGCATCTGTTGGCAATCTGCTAAGAGGACAAATATCAAAATATAATTCAATCAATTCTTTTTAAATCTTTTTTTACACAACTCCATTTTTTTATATGGCGCGATGTAATTAAATGGAAACTGCTTAGGCATTTTTTTCCCCCTATCTGATAAATTGCTGTACATTGTGTCTAAACAATATCTTTATAAATATGATCCCTGAAAGACAAATATTTACATGATCCCTTAAAGACTTTCTTGTCCTCACTGAACTGATTTCTCCCAATTCTGTCATTTGAATTATTTGACAGATGTATTCCACAATGTGTTTTCTATCATGCGTTATTGTGTGCTCTCTCCAGGCTGATAGGAATTATGTCGTATGACAGTTAACAGAGCGCATTGTGGTTACCATATGTTATTAAAAACCTCTGCGTGGACAGAAGGAGGCCGATAATTCTAAAGTACTTAATTGAATAAAGTCTGTAGAACAATAGCTTGCTTACTGTTGCATTATGCTACTGTTGTCTAAGGCCTGAAATGAAACATATTAATAGTCTAGCTCGTGATTTAATTAAACACATGAAATGTGTTCCCATTATAAAATAATTTCAAAGAGTTTTTTTTTAGTTTTTCCTAAAGACTGTTTGTTTACAAATTCCAATGCAGTTAGAAGATATACATCAGACAAAGTACGGGCTACATTGTTTCGTGTAGGACCTGTTTGCCTGGAAAAAAAAGTGTCAGTGGGCGGAGCTTCCACTGTCATATCCAATCAGGCGTTGTTTGTAAAGACTGATGCAAACAGGCATTTTTTTGCTCAATGGACACCATTCATGTGCTCAGAATAAATTTGCGGAAGAACTCACTGTCTTCCAGGGTGGTCCATAAACTGATATTTGGAATGTGCAGAAGTGCCAGGACATGAAGATGAAAAAAAAGATGGCAGCACAGAGTAGCAAGCGATTTATGTAAATCTATCTATCGTTCCCTTCTCCCACTCATAGATGAGCCAAAATACTACTTAATCTGAAATTATCCATAGGCCAAAACATGAATAAAGGAGACAGACATAAAGACTACACATAAGGCTTCCATGGTGGCATGAAGCATGCACTAGGAATGGTGGGATGTCAGATATGTTGTGTGTGTGTTACCAGCTGCCACATTGAAGGAGGAAGTGAACTTCAGATCTTTCTTTATTTTATACACTTTAACACAATGTGGTCATGGAAACATGGCCAAATACACTGATCAGCCACAACATTAAAATCCCCTGCCTAGTAATGTGTAAGTCCCCCTCGTGCTGCCAAAACAACTCAGATGCAACCTCCAAACTTGAATATCCTGCGTTAGGGGTTGCTATGACTGTCGCCATTTTAGATTAATTGATTCTTCAAAGGGATTAATGAGTTGAACCAAAAATTCATTAAACTCACAAAATTATTTTTCGATTTTTGTTTCGGACTGAATTGATTATTGATCTAATTTCGGCAAAACTGATCATAAAAAAATTACAGACAGAACAAAAATGAAAATTCTTTCTGAGCTTGACTCTATAAGTCGCTTTACATAGTTTCCTACCCTGTAACCATCACCACTTATCCTTCCTTTAGCACTTACATATGATAGTTAATAACCTATCCATTGAAAACATCAGTCTGCTATTTCCATGGCAATATTCGTATTTCTTTAATTTCCTTACATAAGATTTCTTCGAACCTTGATCTATTGCCTTTTAGAATTATGCCCTTTGAAGATTTAACTATATAAGTGCGACTAATCCGCCTCCATTACCTTGTATAAATCGGAATTTGCAACATCCTCCCTAGTGTGCGTTTTTACTAAAGTCTTCTTACCCTCCCAGGCTGTAGGTCATTAAAGAATGAACTGAATCTCTTTTTCTCTCCACCTGCAAGTACGAGAACAAATGTGAACTTTATTACTTGCAAAAGTATAAATTTTGCATCAAAAGTGAGATATTTCATTATGTATTTTTTTCCCCTTACTTCGTGTCTCCCGTGAACTTTGTGACTTGGCTGGAATCAGATGTGATGAAGATCTTCTGATAAATGATGTAAACCTAAATACCAAGACAAAGTACAACAGATGATTAACACGTGTGAGAGTATACAGCGATATCCCATGAAAGTGAGTTTGATAGGAACCATGGCTTCTCTTGTGTGATTATTAATACAAGGGCTCTTTGTAATAAAGTGACTTTGAACCCTTACAGGCTCACACAATTATCTGCACCTCTTTGTACTACAAAATGAATTTATGTGCACATATTCCAAACATTTTCTGTAAAACCTTTTCACCTCATCTTCTTACACATCTTTGGTGTCCATGAGGTCTGCTTGGCCGAGCTTGTAGTGATTGTTGGCTAGACTGATGCCTAATTTATATATATTGCAATTAATGCCGTAAGCTTCATGTTGAACAGACGTGTATTGGGCGAGCTCCCACTTAGCTCACCGATTGTTGGGGGTAATCATCCACCACTGCACCCAAAATGGGATGATTCTAAACAGCCTAAACTGGGGGTGCTGTGGGGAATCCACCAATACTTTGCTCGGAAGCCTCAGACATCGGGGAGACAGAGAAGGCTCGCTGAGGCCTCGGGCTGGGGAGGGACGGACGACTTCCCCGCTCTCAAGTCTGCTGTGCAGGCCACCTTTGCTCCAACATCTCCTCCCCCCCGGTCCAGCGGGGATTATCCTGGTCCCTGCCGAGCCGACCCACTCAGTCCTGATTTCATTACGGACAGTACCTGTAACTACAGAGCATATACCCATGCCTGCTAAAATGTTATTACAGTTATTATGCAAAGTTACAGTTATTATGCAAAGTTACAGTTATTATGCAAGCTATTACCATGCTATTGGAAAATAGTCCTCACTATTACCTGCATGTTTTACTTAAATCAACTCGCTATAATCAAGCAACTCACCGCTGAGACATGTCAGACTAGTTCAATCTGTTCCTATAAAACAAAAATGTGCACATTTTTCATGCCACTGTTTTGGGTATATGTCTACGTGTATGTATAAATGTCCGCTGTTGTGGCATTTGATTTTCTATTCTACTCACCTGCACAACAACAACAAAATTAAAAAAATGAGTGTCTAAAAAGAATAAAGTAAGGCAGTGCTCCATCCTAGTGCTGTAACCCATAAAAAAAAAAAAAAAAAAAAAACAAGGTTACAAGCCTTTCATTATTTTTAGATACATTCTTTTAACCGACTGTCCCCATATGTCAAACATGTTTTGCCAGAATTCATTTTTTACCTTGGTTTTGTACATCATCGTCGCTGAATAAGTTGATGCTGTAATTGTATTGCTGAGTATCTTGGTGTGGGGAGGTCATAAGAGATACTATCTCTAGGAATTTTACACAGCTGGTAGTAAATGATTTAAATGGCAGCATCATGAGTTATTGGTAGTTCAGATCTCTTTAATTTAGATTTTGGGCCAGATTTTTTGGTTTGTTTCTTTTCTAGGCATTCTGCATATTTGTTGTATATTACCGTATAACCAGCTTCAAATCAGTATATGTATACAAGTTAGTTGATGGATAACTGTTTTTGTACTAAATGTACATTTCGGTTCCATAAATTGATATCAGTAGATCATGAATTCCCCCAAAATGTCCATATGTACACCTGCCACACCACACCTGTTCATATCTGGAGGTGTATTTAATGGAGGATGTGGTGCCCTGCAGATATAGAACCCCAACTTTATAGATCTCTTCCCACTGATTACATATTTACTCTGGTGGTGGAAATGGAATGCACGTAGAAAAAATAAACATATTTGCATGTTGGAAAATTAGTTCTCCGGTATACATCATTAAAACAAGTTTTGAAGAAAACAGAATATCACAAGAAAAAAAAAAAGGTTAACACAAGTTATACGTAATTTTCAATGTCTTACCCAATTGTGCAATTTTAAAGTGATAGCCCCCCTTTAAATTGTAGATGATTGGATCTTTATGTTAAAAGAGATGATAGATTCATGGTGAGACAACCGACATCACAGTATTCACTCCCCAATCGCTACTAATTACAACTACAGTAGATTACTATTTTCAAGAAAGTATTTTGTTTCTTATAAATCCTTAAGGTTGATGCTCATCGATTAGAATTAAAACAATTTTCATCACCAGATCAGACACATCAGAAGTGAATATAACTACCCTTTTTTAGAAATTGGTATTAATTTTTTGAGAACATGCTACACAAAGAAAATACATCTGCCTCTAGAGGGAAAAAACACAAAAAGCAAATTCATTTCTTGATATTGTCAATTTCTGTATGTGAAACAGACCCAGTATTTTCTTCCTATATTCATTTTGTTGACTCTTTTGAACTTTTTCCAGTATCATAATGTCCTTTATTTATTGTCTCCTTCTCCATATTCATCATACAATTTCACCAAGGATTTATTGAAATTCCAAGCATATTTTCATCTGGTCTGTGCAGATTCAAATAGAATTCAATGTATGTCTTCTGATGCATATACAGTTAGTGGTCACCTTTTATTAACAGGTAGGACCACGAGTGACCTATTCCTGGGATGAATTCAGTTCAAGTACTGGAAGTATATATTTTGCAGTAGACTGATTGGGATGTTTTTCCTCCCATTTAAAAAAATATTTACAGGGAGTGCAGAATTATTAGGCAAATTAGTATTTTGACCACATCATCCTCTTTATGCATGTTGTCTTACTCCAAGCTGTATAGGCTCGAAAGCCTACTACCAATTAAGCATATTAGGTGATGTGCATCTCTGTAATGAGAAGGGGTATGGTCTAATGACATCAACACCCTATATCAGGTGTGCATAATTATTAGGCAACTTCCTTTCCTTGCCCATGAACTGAGAAAAGTCAAGCGTGCAGCTGCCAAGATGCCACTTGCCACCAGTTTGGCCATATTTCAGAGCTGCAACATCACTGGAGTGCCCAAAAGCACAAGGTGTGCAATACTCAGAGACATGGCCAAGGTAAGAAAGGCTGAAAGACGACCACCACTGAACAAGACACACAAGCTGAAACGTCAAGACTGGGCCAAGAAATATCTCAAGACTGATTTTTCTAAGGTTTTATGGACTGATGAAATGAGAGTGAGTCTTGATGGGCCAGATGGATGGGCCCGTGGCTGGATTGGTAAAGGGCAGAGAGCTCCAGTCCGACTCAGACGCCAGCAAGGTGGAGGTGGAGTACTGGTTTGGGCTGGTATCATCAAAGATGAGCTTGTGGGGCCTTTTCGGGTTGAGGATGGAGTCAAGCTCAACTCCCAGTCCTACTGCCAGTTTCTGGAAGACACCTTCTTCAAGCAGTGGTACAGGAAGAAGTCTGCATCCTTCAAGAAAAACATGATTTTCATGCAGGACAATCCTCCATCACACGCGTCCAAGTACTCCACAGCGTGGCTGGCAAGAAAGGGTATAAAAGAAGAAAATCTAATGACATGGCCTCCTTGTTCACCTGATCTGAACCCCATTGAGAACCTGTGGTCCATCATCAAATGTGAGATTTACAAGGAGGGAAAACAGTACACCTCTCTGAACAGTGTCTGGGAGGCTGTGGTTGCTGCTGCACGCAATGTTGATGGTGAACAGATCAAAACACTGACAGAATCCATGGATGGCAGGCTTTTGAGTGTCCTTGCAAAGAAAGGTGGCTATATTGGTCACTGATTTGTTTTTGTTATGTTTTTGAATGTCAGAAATGTATATTTGTGAATGTGGAGATGTTATATTGGTTTCACTGGTAAAAATAAATAATTGAAATGGGTATATATTTGTTTTTTGTTAAGTTGCCTAATAATTATGCACAGTAATAGTCACCTGCACACACAGATATCCCCCTAAAATAGCTATAACTAAAAACAAACTAAAAACTACTTCCAAAAATATTCAGCTCTGATATTAATGTGTTTTTTGGGTTCATTGAGAACATGGTTGTTGTTCAATAATAAAATTAATCCTCAAAAATACAACTTGCCTAATAATTCTGCACTCCCTGTATTTTCTTGAATATTTGCCATTGATGATATTTAGATGAGACAAACCATCAAATGAACAAGTCTCAGAGACCCTGAACTAAATTTAATTTTGAAAAATTAATGGTTTGGCCAAACACACTCACGCTGTCCCATGGACACTAGGACCATACAGACATTGCTCCTAATACAAAGTGCCTAGTTAGATAGCCTGTGATCTTGCAATCTAAAGGTTATATACATGTTGATCAGCCACAACATTAAAACCATTGACAGGTGAAGTGAATAACATTGAGTAGATTGACACCTGCCAAGGGGTGGGATATGTTAGGCAGCAAGTTGGAAGTAGATGGACAAGTGTAAAGATCTGAGTAACTTTGACAAGGGCCAAATAGTGATGGTTAGACGACAGGGTCAAAGCATCTCTAAGATGGCAAGTCTTGTGCGGATGGGCACCTAAGGCTCATTGATACACGGGGGGAGCCAAGAATATTAAATTTTACCATGGAATATTAATATTATCATGGCATATCAAACAGCACATTTTTATGTTACAAAGAAAACAGGTTAGGAACATTAGTATACATCACAAGACCTGCTTAGTAACAGTGAGTTAGAACGTACATAGCTACAATTAAGAAGGTCATAGACAAATTAATAATAATGGTAAGCATGGTACTGCAGTGTGCAGACAAACAAAAACATGAGACATATCTGAGTGTACGACTGACAGTATGATTGAACAAGGCAGTATGGTGTAAAGAATAGGTATAGATATAGCATGTGTGACAAGAGTACTGCACAGTTTATAGAAAGTGAACATTTCTCGTGAAACATTCGCAAAGATTTTGTAAGGCACACTCAGTAAGAGTAAACCTAATGCTTGGAGACAAGAGAAGGAACCCAGGGAGGTCTCAGGTTGGTGACAGGTGGTAAAACTATGTTATGCTTATGTAGAATTCAGAAACGGCAGAGAAGGGGGTTAAATTCCAAATAACAGGCAGCGAGTCTGAAGGTACATTTGCATGGCATCCTAAGAGGTCGCACATTTTTATGGAAATAATAATAAAATAATCAGGCAAACCAAACACACCTCTGCTTAAAACTACACTATATTATTATCATGCATAGTGGCTAATCAGTGCGTGGACGATGGACAGTGTGAACATGTTTTAGTTAAGCACCTATGTCTACATTCAAGATGGAAATGGTTCCAATATGCATGAGACACTTTAGGCATGGAAACTGTACAATGTATGGGGGGATATGATAGAAACATTTAAATACATGAATACATAAAGGGAATCAACACAGTACAGGAGGAGACTAAATTTAAAAGAAGAAAAACTACCACAACAAGAGGACATAGTCTTAAATTAGAGTGCCATCACATTCTATGTTTCTATGTGTAGTATATGATATGGATAATAAGCTAGGTCTACGCTAGGAAGGTTACCACTAAAGCTAAAAGTGCCACCTTACTCCTGCACAATAAAAGTTAAAAGAAATAAGAACATGGCATACAAAAGAAAAATGGTTTTGAATCATATCTGATGGTGGCTATCTAAAACTTAAGAAGCTCAAATATTAGGCAGCAGGCCTATTCCTACCAGTCAGCCAATTCCCAGGTACGGGAAGAGCCAGGAGTGTGCTGATGGGCAGTAAAGTGTCCCTGACAGAAGTGGTTGCTCAGGCTGGCATCTCATTCCACCAATTCCCGCTGTGGCTATCCTGAATTTCTGCATCACAGCAAGGTAGTGCGGGTCTCAGCACCCAAGTGTCGGTAGAAGGGGCTGGTCTGCTTATCGAGTCCGGATCTGTCGTGGAGCGGGATTTCGCAGTCCTCTGGACCCAGGTACCGCCAGGTACCGTGAATGGGCTTGTCGGGACTTGCTTCTCCGGGGTGTGCCTTGTGTCTACGGTGGTGTCTCATATGGATTTTTACCCTCTTGTGCTGGGGTCGATTGTGCAGCTTGGTTCGCCGCCATGATGAGGCCTGTACTGCAGTTAAGACCTGCAGAGCATTCCTCTGGGCTGGAGACAGCTTCTTGGGTAGGTGGCTACTTGGCTGTCGTGAGGAAAGTGGCTGTGTTCTGCCCTCCAGCTTGAGCCAGAAATTGGCGAATAGTGCGTCCAGCTTTTGTAGGACTCCATGCTTTGAGTCAGTAGGATCGGGGAGACACGTGACGTCCGCAATGATGGGTGGCGCGCTGAGTTGTAGGCGTTTTGGTGTTGCTTCACCCTGCACTCCCTCTAATCTAGGTTTTCCTCGCTGGGGTGGACCGCGATCACCCCCGACGGTCTGAGGGGGGGAGTAACAGGGCTCTTGCTCGTCATGAGTCGACATCATGCGGCGCCGGACCGGGAGGTCTCTCCCACCCGACGAACACAGGCCTCATTTTGCAAGTAGTGCGGCCAGCAGGCTTTAGATGGGTCACAGACTGCAGTATCGGTTCCCAGCCCAATCGTGGGTAAGGTAAGTAAAGTGGTGTCGCCAATTTAAGGTTTTCTAGGGCTAAAAGTGACAGTAATTGCCCTGTTTTCTAAGGAGCTCTGCTAAAGCACGTCTGTCCTCCATGCTAGACAGGCCCCGCCCATCTTGCAATGTTCTAAAGTTTCCTATGTCAAATAATTTCAATATATATTTTCTTTATCTTTAATAACAATTTCTTACCCTCCCAACATGAATATCTTGCTTTAGTGGTTGCTGTGACTGCCGCCATTTTAGATTAATTGATTTTTCAAAGGGATTAATGAGTCGAACCAAAAAATAATTAAATTAACAAACTTCTTTTTCGATTTTCGTTTTGGACCAAAATGATAATTGATCAAATTTTGGTCAAACTGATCATCTAAAATACAGACTGTACTAAAATTAAAATTCTTTCTGAGCACAACTCTGTAAGTCATTTTACATAATTTCCTACGAGGCTCTAAACTAAATTTCATTTTGAAAAATTAATGGTTTGGCCAAACACACTCAAGCTGTCCTGTGGACACTAGGACCATACAGACATTGCTTCAGCAGTGCTCTCTGTATGTTATGCCAGAGTGACAAGTCCCTTCAGTGGGTGGACCCTTCCCCATCTCTGTACATCACTGGCAACTCCCCCAAGGTCTGCCCACCCGCGTCCCAAATCCATCCCTCCCAATATTGGAAGGTTTGTCATGTAGGTTAATGCTGCACCATTGGAAATACACAGAGCTGCTGCCTTATGCTGAAATGCTCTAAATAATCTTATTTATTTATAATGTGAACTCTGAATTTGTTTTCTGTTTTGTTTGTTTTTTCTTTTTGCTGCATTGCACTAGATTTTTCATCCTGTCTTTTACTTTTTAGATATGTTGTGAAATTAATTAATTTGACTGCTATTTATGCTTTTATTGACATCAGTCAGCACATGTAAGTCTGCATATAAATATATATATATATATACTTTTGTAATGCTCCTTGATTGCAACAAATGTCTATGGATGATATACAGTTACAACCATAGCGAGGTCGCACACTTTGATTTCTGTTGCTTGAATCATGGTCAAAAATGAGATGGAACAACAGAGTGTAAGAAAAATTTTAGTTTTTAAAGTTTCACAAAATTCCTGATCACAGCTTTGTGTTTTTACATATGTGTGTATGTGTCGGTGCGGGTGTGTGTGTATATGTATGTATGGCTTATATATAGACTCAATTTGAAATTCAAAGTACTAAATGTACAGGAATAAGAAAGGACCCTCCATATGTTTTCATTGTGATTGCCATGGAAGGACTGGCTACAATTAGTCTGGGGGTAGGTGGGGAGGGGGGGGGGGGGCAACTGCAAACAAATAGACCAATGGTGCAAAAACCTTCCCATTGTCTCATCACATTCAACTCCCAGTTCTTAATTTGACATAAAATATTTTATACTAATACAACAATACAATAATATTAATAAAATAAAATATTATACTTCTCTATACTAGGGTCCTTGGGGACAAATGCTCCCTGGACCCCTTGCCAGTCCTCCCCTGACAATTGCTTTCAAAACTTTGCCCAAAAATTCTCCAGGTCCTTTTTAACCAACCAATGACGAGGAAAGAAGAACATCTTCTCCACTGTAAATACGGGCAACAGGTAAGTACCATTTAATTGTGGAAATATTTGTAGAAGTATGTGGAAAACAACTTGGGTGGTCTTCAAGTTTAGTCTTTTGGGATTAATCAATGAACAACTGGGTTTTTTTGCTACATCAACCAAAACACTAAACTCCATAACTTGATTTCCTTCTCCGTTAAAACCCTTGTTTATGTCCTCCCTCCTAGACTCTTGGAACGTTTGGTTAAATTTTTGTGTGGTCTGCCATTAACAACCATTTCAATTTCTTTCACACCTTTACTATTCATATTAAAACATTTTTGTGCACACAGAAAATATTAGAATTTGCTGTTAATCTGGTAATTAAAATGTAAAATATAAATCACTCAGCTTGAAATAGAGCAGAAACGTACCGAAGTGCCAAAATATACATCTGAATATAAGTATATCACCTTGGCTCGCTTTGTTAAAATGGGATACTACTATAAACTAATACTGTAAATCGAATTTCTGAAGTTCCAAAACCTCTCGAAACATCGTACTTCTTCTGGATGCCTGCACATTTATTAATTTACGTTCTATGAATAAAACTCGCATGTCTTGGCACATTTACGATGAAGCATTGTATAGTTTTGCTAAAACAAGTAGTCTCACAAGAAGCAAACTCCCCAAAACTATGCCAACTGCTGAAAATAAAGAGAGGTTCAAATAAGATCAGATGCTGTCTTAATATTTTTTCCAGAGATTCTATAAAAGAAGGGTGACTCTATATAAAAAACAATTATTGGCCAGTGTTCTATATGTGAGCAGTCGACGGGAACATTCACTTGGTTGCTATGGTAATTGCTCCATGCCAATAAATTTTCACAAACTTATTCTTTATAAAAAATGTCCAAACTTTCCAACACCTACTCAAGGCTGGCAGAGAACTATAAGGTTTTTAGTTTAACAGCTGGATTAGGTCCACTGTTCTAGAGCATAGACCTGCGAACAGGGATAATCAACTTTCGATTTAATTCAGAATTCAAGGTTTCGATTTAATTCAGAATCAGAAATAAATTTAATCTGTTAATCTGAAAAAAATGGAAAGCAAAAATTCCCTTTAATGGCGACTTCTGTATATAAATCATTTGATATTTTTTTTTCTAAAAGAATGGAATAATTTCTGATTCTTATTAAATTGAGGCGTTAATATGTAGATATTTTCAAGATTAGAATTTTTTCACACTTTTAAACTTTTAAAATTACTTTTCAATGGCAATGCTATTTTACTGAATATAAAAGTTGATTGTACTAAAGCTCTACAGGTATATTACACAAGACTTTACACTAAACGTTCTCCATAGAGATAACCAGACTTCTCACTCCTGCCTCGTAAGTAAATATAATAAAAATATAAAATACTTGAGTGAAATAATATTTGTGATCTCTCCCATATTTGAAATTGTAAAGTATTTATGATTTATTTGTTTTAAGGGGACACTATAGTCACCAGAACAACTACAGCTTATTGTATTTGTTCTGGTGAGTAGAATTATTGCCTTCAGGCTTTTTGCAGTAAACACTGCATTTTCAAAGAAATTGCAGTGTTTACATTACAGCCTAGTAAAAACTCCACTGGCCACTGCTCAGATTGCTACTAGAGGTGCTTCCTGGGGCAGTGCTGCACAGTGTGACTGTCATTCAGTGACTCCACCCTCTGCATGCAGACACTGAACTTTCCTCATAGAGATGCATTGGTTCAATTCATCTATATTGGGAGATGCTGATTGGCCAGGGCTGTGTTTGACTGGATCTGCCCCTGATCTGCCCCCATGACAGTCTAAGCAAATCCTACGGGGAAGCATTGTGATTGGATCAGACCACATATCAGCAGACAGAGGCAGTTCACAGGCAAACGGGGGCTGAGCCAGGAGCTGCAGACTTGAATACAAGTAAGATTTTACTATATTTAAGGAGGCAGGAGGGGGCCAAAGGAGGGAGGGCAGGTGGAATACGTTTGTGTTCCTGACCCTATAGTGCTCCTTTAATTCACAGTTCAAACCAAAGTAAGGATATCGGTTGTATTATTTTTTGTAGAATACATATTAAAAAAAAATATTTAATTTACATAGAGATGAGTTGATGCAGAGGTTCACTATTTTAAATTGGATCTTTTCATACTGAAAAACGACTGTTGAATATTTTGACTCGAGAACCATATTACAAAGTTGAGATGTAAAAAATAAGTTATTTTGAAGCAGGGCTTTTTATGCCCTATTGTTAATTCCTAACACCACAACTCACTTATTCCAAAAAAAAATGCACAATGTAAACAAATCACAATATAAGTGAGTAGTAATTTGCATATTTAATTATTAAAATTAAATAATTCAGAATATGTGCATTTTTAACAAAAAAATATCTTCACATAGTTTTCAAGAAAAATACAAAACACTAATAAAACAGCTGTCCCCAGAATATTAATTTAACAGTAACGGGCATTGCACAAAATAATCACATGATATGAATAAGTTGCCATATTTATTTGCCTGTTATTGGTATTCATTTAGTTTGGACAAATCTGACGAAGTTACACTCTAGATAGGCAAGCAGACTCAACAACTGCCAAGAATAGACCGACCAACAGTCTCAATTTTGGAAATCTGTCTTTCTGTCCTGATTTTGTTCCCTGGTGTCTGGCATTCAGGGGCACGAAGGAACTGACCTCTGGTAGCACAGCGTGAGCTCATCATTAGACGTACTCCCTACATAGTTCAGTAGGTTGGGAGCCAACCAGAGAGGCCCCTTCAGTGAACAGGTCCAACCTTTTCCAGGCAGTCCCACCCATCAGAGGCATCACCAGTGACACCGTCAACAAACTGGGAAATATGACAAAGAGTTGTACCTTTTACGGCAAAGCAGATACATAGAAAATATGTTGGTCTTAACCTTGAAATTCACTCGGACAATTTTCTATCGTTGCAGGTAAAACAAATAAAACCAATAGTGATTAATAAGAACACGGCTATGTTGCAGATACTGGGTATAAATCGTCTGGTTTATGAAACTGGTTTAGTCTGCTATGGGAAACTTTTAGAAGGGAACGAGTGACCTTTTTATACTCCTGTCATACCTTTCTCACAATATCTTGAGCAATAGGCTGCTGAAAATGCAAATATTAAGAATGTAGATAAAAAGCCTGCTTCCCCCACCAAAAAAAACACAGCTATATTATTTCAGTTTAGGTTTCATCACTCTTGCAAACGTTTACATATATGATTATGAATGTTCAAATATCCTAAAGAAAGAATGTAGTTGTGGTTTGTTACTAGCATTCACCAAAGATAAAGATGCAGACTCCATTCCCGCTGACATGTGCAAAGTGATGCAATTTAGAACCTCATTACCCCAATCATCCAGCCAAACCTGTAACTTTGTACGCTTGGTGCAATTTAACACAATTCCACAGAAACACAAACATCTTTGGGGGGCCAGGAGAAACCAGATCGTTTGGGATGAAAAGTGGTGATTGCGGTGATATGTGTCCATAAAAAAAAATTAATCAGGACTCGAACTTTGCCTTGCAAAAACAAGACCACCAAATTCCACTTTGGATCTGACTCATTCTTTTCTACTTTATAATATGTATTAATAAAATTCCAAACCCTATGAAAAATAACAACAACAAAAATCATGATATTCACATTTAAAATATTTCTTGCCAAGCCCCAAAATCTGCATCTTGAGGTAAGCTCACACCAAACCAGGAAATTATTGATGGTCCCAATTTTCTGTAGTGCTGCTAAAGGAACACTGTTTAAAATTTTTTAAGATTTTGCTATAATCAGTATGTTATAATATGCCGTCATTTTACAGATAGAGCACATGACTTTGAAAAGCAACAGACAGTTGAAAAATAGTATTGGGTCAGATAACTGACAATCCGACCAAAGGTGCATAAAAATAGCTATCAGAAAACAGAGTTCCTAGCACAGGACACCCTCAGAGATGAATTACAGGCAGGCCTCGACTGGCTATTGGGCAAACCATGCGAATGCCCTGTGGGCCGCGATAGCTATGGCCATCACATAATCTTCCTGTCGGCCCCTCTGGGGTTGAACTTAAGGAGAGGGTTCCGTGGTCGGCAAGGAGAAAGTGCTGCAGTCGGCAAGGAGATAGTTCTGCGCTTGGCATGAAGATCCAGGATTTCTCTCACCAGTCAGACCTCTGATCACAGTGCTCTGTGTCATTTTACACAGCGTGGGAAAATTCCAAAGAACTTTCCCACGTTGTGTAAAATGACACAGAGCACTGTGATTGGATGGTTTTCAAGCCATCCAATCACAGTGCTCTGTGTCATTTTACACAGCGTGGGAAAATTCCAAAGAACTTTCCCACGCTGTGTAAAATGACAAAGAGCACTCTGATTGGCTTAAACCCACCAATCAGAGTGTTCTTAGCCTAATTGCAGGGCGGGGCAAGGCTTTATAAGCCTTGCCCCGCCCTGCGTAGCTCAGTCTGCGCGGAGCCCTCCATGGGTGAAGATGGATTCTTTTTTTGCGTTTTTTCTTTTTCGTCAGGTTTTTTTTTTGCGCTCGGGTTTTTTATTTTATTTTAAGTTCGTCGGGTATGATGGCTTTTTATTTGGCCTTTTTTGGGGCTGAAAATGAAGATTTTAGAAAAAAGAAGACGTCAAATGAAGTTTAATTTTTTTTACTGGTTAGTTATTTTATTCCCCCCTATTATTCCCCCCTAGACACTATTTTTTGGGCGAGGGGGGTAGGTAGGGGATAGCTTGATTTGGGTGGTGGGGGGGGGGGGTGACTAGGGGCTTGGGACCCCTAGTCACCTTGATTGGGGGGGGGATTTTAATTTAGGGCCCCCACCTGCCGCTCAGGGGTAGGGGCCAGGGGAGGACAGTAGGTCCCCCCCTTATTGTTTTTTTAGGGCCCCCACCCACTACTCAGGGGGCTGGGGGGAGGACGGTAGGTCCCTCCACCCACCATTATTATCTAGGGCCCCCACCCACTGCTCAGGGGTGGGGGCCGGGGGGAGGACAGTAGGTCCCCCCCTCTCTTTATTTAGGGCCCCCACCCACCGCTTAGGGGTGGGGGCTGGGGGGACAGTAGTTCCCCCCCTTATTTTTTTTTAGGGCCCCCACCCACCGCTCAGGGGTGGGTTCCGGGGAGGAGGATGGTAGCTCCCCCCACCATTATTATCTAAGGCCCCCACCCACTGCTCAGGGGTGGGGACCAGGGGGAGGACAGTAGGTCCCCCCTCTCTTTATTTAGGTCCCCCACCCACCGCTCAGGGGTGGGTGTTGGGGCGGATAGTAGGTCCCCCCCTTATTGTTTTTTAGGGCCCCCACCCACCGCTCAGGGGTGCGGGCCCGGGGGGGGGCAGTAGGTCCCCCCTTATTGTTTTTTTAGGGCCCCCACCCACCGCTCAGGGGTGGGGGCTGGGGGGGAGGACAGTAGGTCCCCCCCATCTTTATTTAGGGCCCCCACCCAACGCTCAGGGGTGGGGGTAGGGGGGGACAGTAGGTCCCCCCGATTGTTTTTTTAGGGCCCCCACCCACCGCTCAGGGGTGGGGGCCGGGGGGAGGACGGTAGGTCCCCCCCACCATTCTTATCTAGGGCCCCCACCCACCGCTCAGGGGTGGGGGCCGTGGGGGAGGACAGTAGGTGTCCCCCCCTATCTTTATTTAATGTATAATAAACACAGGTTACTGGCTATGGGAGGGATAATATATAATAAACACAGGTTGCTGGCTATGGGGAGCATAATGTATAATAAACACAAGTTACTGGCTATGGGGAGGATAATGTATAATAAACACAGGTTACTGGCTATGGGTACCCAAGCTCCTACATGGCCGAAGGTCTACACCTAAACTCTCACTAAATAACTACACCTCACCATTAGACCTAGTCCAGATTAATTGAAGCAACACTAACCAGAAATCAGCACAATATACACTGAAATGGCCCCCGGCGAGCCAAAACCACTGACACCCACGGACCAGTGTCCCGATCACTTCAAGGTACCCGGCAGAGACACACTCTTACAGATCACTACCCAGCTTAGACAACACTCTTAAAAAAAAAAAAAAATAATAAATAAATAAATAAAAATAAATAAAAAATATAAAACCACTCAACCACAACGACCCGGGCACCTCTATTCGACTGGCTCCACGGCTAACCAAGTGGAGTGCTGATACCCTCACCTAGACGAGTGGTCCACACTCCCTAACATCCAGACACACACCTCACTATAACCTATCAGTCCACACAAAAAAAAATGGGCGAACTTAACCACCACAATGTCTTATATTGCATTTGTTTAGTTATAATGTCACGGGGAACAACTGTTGTGGCTGTACCCGTCAGTTTGTTATTCTTTCGCTCGAAAAAAAAAGAAGAAAAAAAAAAAAAAAAGTTTACTCAATGATGACGAATAGGGGGCGGACCGAACATCGCATATGTTCTCCATTCATGGCGAACGCGAACATGCTATGTTCGCCAGGAACTATTCGCCAGCGAACCGTTCGGGACAGCACTACTTAACAAACTAATATAATTATTTACTACTGTATTTTAATGTCTTTACCTCTCCGCTGTGCAATCCCTTACCCCGCTTAGTGCAGCCCCTTACCTCCCACTGTGCAGCCCCTAAAAAAAAACCAGTGCAGCCCCATACCACCCCCACTGTAGAGCCCATTACCCCAACCAATTGTGCACCATGCAGCCCCTTAACCTCCCACTGTGCAGCCCCTTACCCCCCAGTGTAGCCCTTTACCTCCCACAGTGTAAAAATAGCTTGATTTTTGGGGTGCTTTTTTTTCTCATTTATTGCTTTTCATCGGTCACACTCAGAGCTGAATTACAATGTAAAAGGTAAAAACAATGGAAAAACCGTTTGATTTTTTTCTAACTAAGACTAACTGAGATCACAGTCCAGTTAAGTTCTGGCACAGCCAGGGCACACAATACATTCTAGGAAGACAATCAGAAGCACTTGAGGAGATATATCAAACTATTATTTGAAACGGATTCAGTAAAATATTCCTTTAGGGACTATTACTCCAATTTTACAACATTGCACCTCTTGTTAGATCCCTACACTTTGAAAAATGTCCTTTGGTTTATGTTCTTCTTGCTTACTATGTTCCCTTCTGGCCATTGATTACCTTTACCTAAATTAAGATATTTGATTTGATTTGCGAGGTCTCTGTGCTGATTTACAGGGAAGTAGATATTAGTAGAAAATATCATATCTTATAACGACGATCGACAGGGAGGCAAGATGAAAGTGCTCAGTTCTAAGACACAGCTAAAAACAACAGTTTTCTACATTTTATTTTATTTTTCATACACACATATTTGTTAAATACAGGGGATCATTAAATGTTATATTAAAAATCCTGAGAATTCCCCTTTAAACTAATGTAGAATTTGCCCTCTGATCTTCTGCAATGGAAACACTCCAAACCCTACAGAACCATATTCCCAATACTGAACCGCTAAGTAGACACAATTTAACGCGTAGAGACAGGTGAATATAATGTTAACTCTATAGGAAGGAGGACTTGACAGCTAAGTGGTCACAGAAGTGGAGAATGGGAACGTGACTGCCAAACTGCACATGTCAAAGCCATGTCCCATTGACATATTTATCAGTTACTGAATTAACAGTGATGTGTGTATATGTTCATTTATTTTTCTACACTAGTGCAACCTTCAAATATATTTTGTAGTACCTTCATTAAAAATTTTTCGCATTTCCAAAATGCGAGGAATGTGTGTATGTTTGTATTTGTGTGAGTGTGGGAATTGTGTGTGAATATTATGGGTTACATATGTGAATGCATGTCTACCAATTGTTTGTGAAAATATGAGATTGTGTAACATGTAAATGCATGGAAATGTGTAAATAGTGTATAGGCATAAATGTGCATTCATTTTTGGCTGAATTGCAATATGTCTGAATTTATGCTAATCAGCGCGTCATATCGAATTAACTGCAAAGCGCCATATGGATGTAGAACTGAACAAACATCGCTTGCAATCAGTGGCGTACACACAACCCATGGGGCCCCGGTGCGAAAACTGATCCGTATTCCCCCCAGCGCTTACTCTGCGTAGTCTGGGGCCGCAACACAAGGCATGGGAAACCCCTGCGACCACGGTATGTACGCCAGTGCATGCAGATACACATACACTTAACCCCTTCAGGACGGAGTCAATAGTGCACGTTCTGATCAAAACAAAACGTAAACAAAAACTGGAATTTGCGCTATATGTCTGTTCACCCGTAGTTCCCCTCTTTCAAATTATATGCACCCACACTTATTATATATAATTTTGTTCAGGGGAAACAGGGCTTTAATTTATCATTAACTATTCATATATGGAACATAATTCGTTATGAATACAATTTAAAAAAAATGTGAGAAAATAAGATTTTTTTTTTAATTTGTATTTCCGTCTGACATTTTAGCTGTGAATGTCATAATACTGTTAGGCTTTACTGCACAAAAATGCACATATTTGTAATCAGCGATGTCTCACAAGTACAACAGTACCCCCCATTAACAGGTTTTATGGTGTTTTAGAAAGTTACAGGGTCAAATATAGAACGTTCCATTTTCAAATTGAAATTTGCCAGATTGGTAATGTTACCTTTGAGACGGTATGGTAGCCCAGGAATGAGAATTACCCCATAATGGCATACCATTTGAAAAAGTAGACAACCAAAGGTATTGAAAGTGGGGTATGTTTAGTCTTTTTTAGTAGCCACTTAGTCACAAACACTAGCCAAAGTTAGCGTTCATATTTGTTTTTGTGTTAAAAAAGCAAAAAACAAATATTTGGCCAGTGTTTGTGACTAAGTGGCTACTAAGAAAGACTGGACATACCCCACTTGAAATACCTTGGGTTGTCTACTTTTGCAAATGCTATGCCATCATGGGGTAATTCTCATTCCTGGGCTACCATACGCTCTCAAAGGCAATATAACCAATCTGGCAAATTTCAATGTCAAAAAATGAAATGCAAGCCTTATATGTGACTCTCTAACTTTCCAAAACACCATGAAACCTGTACATGGGGGGTACTGTTATTCTCGGGAGACTTCACTAAACACAAATATTAGTGTTTTAAAACAGTAAAACATATTACAACAATAATATAGTCCATAAAAGTGCCGTTCGTTTGTAAAAAATGCAAAAAACGTCACTATTACTTATCATCGTTGTAATACAATTTACCAGTTTGAAACACTAATATTTGAGTTCAGCGAAGTCTCCCGAGTAAAACAGTACCCCCCATGTACAAGTTTTATGGTGTCTTGGAGAGTTACAGGGTCAAATATAGTTCTTGCAAATTAAATTCTCTGCACTTTCTCCCTGTGTTGTCAGGTATGTCAATCAAATGTTAATTAATCAAATCACCTAATTATGTTAAAAGATTACTTAAATATACACGTAGAATTTTAATATATATGCATTTATAGGTATTTAAATTCTACGTGTATACTAATGTAATCTTTTATGTAATTATATGTATTTATCTCTATATATATATATATTTGTGGTTATTTGCATTTTATATATAGATAGATATATATAGAATGTCATTCTAAGTGTATTTTGTTACCAATATATATATATATATATATATATATATATATATATATATTAATAACAAAATACAGTTAGAATGAAATTACATATGTATATATAATTTATATAAAATTTTGTTTCAATATTTTATTTATTAATTTTATTATTGTATTTATTTATTATTGTAATTATACGTATATATATATATAATATATATATATATATGTAGATCTATTATATATATAATATATATATACATATTATGTATATGTAACGTCATTCTAAGTGTATTTAAATACTAATATATATACTTATATTAGTATTAAAATACACTATGTATGACGTTAAATATATATAATATGTATATATATTATATATAATATATATACATATATTATATATATATATATAAATATATTTATTTTATTTTATAACCTGTCTAATATTTTTTTTTTACACTACCTACCAGCAGGGGGACTGTCTAATATTTTAGACAGCCCCCCTGCTGGCAGATCCACAGCCAGCTATAGGGGGCCATGTGATCGCTCTTTGAGAGCGATCACATGGCCCCCGGGGGCCTGATTTGCTGTGGGGGGGCTGCTTGGGCTGTCACGCAGTCCTCCCGAAGCGGAGCGCCGGGTAGGTGAGTATCCCGGGCGCTCCAGGGCTCAAAGCGGTTACGGCGTTCCATGCCACCGCAACGGCTTTAAAGCCCACTAAATGCGGGACGGCATGGAACGCCGTAACGGCGTTAACGGGTTAAAGGACCACTACAGACACCCAGATCACATCAGCTCAATGAAGTGGTCTGGGTGCCAGGTCCCTCTAGTTTTAACCCTGCAGCTGAAAACATAGCAATTGCAGGGAAACTGCTATGTTTCACTGAGGGTTAATCCAGCCTCTAGTGGCTGTCTCATTGACAGCTGCTAGAGGAGCTTCCGCGATTCTCACTGTGAAAATCACAGTTAGAAGACGCTGAACGTCCATGGGAAAGCGTTGAGTAATGCTTTCCTATGGGCGGTTTGAATGCGCGCGCGGCTCTTGCCACGCATGCGCATTTGGAGCCGAGAGGCGGATCGGGGCTAAGAGATCCCCAGCGCCAAGGGAGTCCAGCGCTGGAGAAAGGTAAATGATTAAGACACACACACACACTCTCACGAACAGATGCATACACACTAGCTAACAGACACACACTCAGTGACAGACATACATACACACTCACTGAGACAGACACACACTCACTCACATACAAAACACACACTCACTAACAGACGCACACAAATTAACACACTCAGTGACAGACACACACAGTAACACACTCACTGACACACTCTAACACTAACACACACACTCTAATACACACACTCTAACACACACACCCACTCTAACACACACACACACACACACTCTAACACACGCACTCTAACACACACACTCTAACACACACACTCTAACACACACACACACACTCTAACACTAACACACACACACTAACACACACACTCTAACACACACACCCTAACACTAACACACACACTCTAACACACACACTAACACACACACTAACACACACACTCTAACACACACACACACACACTCTAATACACACACTCTAACACACACACACACACACACACACACTCTAACACTAACACACACACACTAGCACACACACACTCTAACACACACACTCTAACACTAACACACACTAACACTAACACACACACTCTCTAACACTAACACACACACTCTAACACACACACACTCTAACACACACACACTAACACACACACACTAACACACACACTCTAACACACACACACACTCTAATACACACACTCTAACACACACACACACACACACTCTAACACTAACACACACACACTAACACACACACACTCTAACACACACACTCTAACACACACACACACACACTCTAACACTAACATACACTCTAACACACACACTCACGTTTTTTAAAACATGTAATCCCCCCAGCCTCCTTACCTGTGGGGGGAGCTCAGGGGATTCCCTGACGTTATCTTCCGGCTCCGGTATCAGTGCGGTGCGCAAGGGAGCTGAAGAGGAAGCACTCAGGGGAGAGTGCTCCCTTGAGCGCCCGCCAGCCTGCCCGCCGGGTGATACCAGGGCCAGCCTCGGGGGGCCCTGAGGTGGCCGGGTCCTGGGCACCCCAGGAGAAGAGGCTGGCCACAGTGGCGTACATACCGGGTTGGAGGGCGGCCCGGGCTCCCTGGTGGGCCTGGCCCGGTCGCAGCCGCGACCCCTACGACCCCGGCATGTACGCCACTGCTTGCAATGGACAAGCATGTTCATTTGATTCGTGATTTGGAGTTCTGCCTGCAGTGCCAAAAATAACAAACAGATAAATTGATGATTGAAAAATAATTGATGGTCAGGGAACAGTCACTAAATGTTGATTTCATTCTCAGATCAACAGAGTCATTCAATAACGTCTGAATGGTCCCGAACCAAATCATTCTCTGCTGTACAGACCCTTCAGATTGCAAATGTGGACATTAATGATAGAATTCATTAATATCCGGATTTTGTAATTTAGCCCCCAGATGGGCCTGAATTTGGTCTGGATTTCAGCCTGGTCTAACACCACTGGACAGCTGTAATCCGGGACAAATGCTGCAGATCCAGGCTCGGAGAATCCAACTCTGGGATGGATTCAAAAAACACCAGAACTATTTGAATGCTTGCACCACTAGCAGCCAGCGGGCAAATAGTTAAATAAACCTTGGCAGCACTTGGGTTAATTATGGGCAGCATAGAAAACATGTACAATAACAATTAATTTAAGTTAAATTATAGTAGTAAAAAAAAATAATAAGTAAATTCAAATCGTATGGGGTTTATAAGACCCCCATATTAATATAATAATAATAATTACTATAATAATTCAGCATGTGGGGGGCATGTCTACTAAACATCAAAAACTAACAACAAGTGTGGGGGGCTGACCGGCCGCCACATAATTCACCTTTATGCTGCCGAGGGCTTTTAACTATTTGCCCTCTGGTGCTGCCAAATAGTTCTTCATTTATCAGTTGACTTGCAAAAAGCAAGTGAATGATAATTTGCTAACATGCATCCTGCGGGATGCTTCCAATTTATCATCGACCACCATGCGGTTGTTGATGAATCTCCTATTCCAGTGCTGTAAATTGGTTAAGATGTGAAAATCAAATACACAGATATACAGGTATACAGATTTCATGGTGTTTTGGAAAGTTACAGGGTCAAATAAAGAGCGTGTCCATTTCAGTTTCTATACATTGAAATTTGCCAGATTGGTTTGCTGGGCTTATGTTGCCTATGAGACTGTATGGCAGCCCGGGAAAGAAAATTTCCCTCATCATGGCATACCATTTGCAATAGGTTACAATTCTGGGTATTAAATAGGGTATGTCCAGTCTTTTTTAATAGCCACTAGTCACAAACCCAGACCAAAGCATTCACATTTGTTTTTTGCATTTTTAGCACAAAAACTGCACTTTTACTGTTGATATCATCGTCACTATATGTTTTACTGCTCGAACGGTACCCCATGTCCAGGTTTTATGGTGTTGTTTTGGTGACTATAGTCTCCCTTTAATAAAATAATATAATTACAAATAATTAGGATATTAAATACATTTAGAATGAAAATATATATAGTCTCTCTCATTCTAAGTGTTTCAGATCCAGTGAGGAGTGTAAGTATACAGACTGCTGGGAGGGCCCGATCGTTGGGGCGTGCTATGCCATCCAAACAGCGTTACAGCACTTATTTTGTAGGACAGCATTTAATTACACTCTTGTTTGACATTGTATTTGTTTGTGATTTGTCTTTGGTAGTCTCTATAAGTGGATAACAGAAGACAAAAATGGCCAGGAAAGCATTTGTGCATATGTTTGGAGCAGTGGTGTATTCTTGTTTTGTGCTGTCCCAGGCATTACAAATCTCGTGCACTCCCCCATCCCCTTCCAAATATTTATTTGTGACAAACACAAACCCTCCCTGATACATTCACTGACATACACCAGATACACAGTCATTGTCACATATACACTGTTTACCCAACACACACTTTCACTGAAACATTCACATTCACAGAAATACACACTCACTCATTCAATAACTGACAGACATGCATTCACCGACAGACTCATACACACTCACTGACAAGGCACACATGCACACTCACTGAGAGACATATATGCACATTAACTGACAGGCACACATACACTAGCTCAAATAATACTAGAAGGAGGAGCACAACCAAGTAAAATACAAGAAAGCTTTATTACACAAAAAACACATGTATAACAGGTATCAACATAGATATCAAAGAATTGGAAATGCTAAAACGTCTCTATCCAATGTGTAAACATTGATTGCAGATAAAGTAAAAATAGGGAAAAAGACGATATTGATCAAAAAGTGATCTAATTAAAGTGGTATAACCACTTATCCAGAATAGCATTATTATGATACCTGTATATACTGGTAAACAAAAAGATACATACCAAGAACAACAGGAAATATGAGAGGAGGGTACAGACATCAAATACAAAAAATAGCCCCCAACGTTTCAGCGTATCCACCTTTATCAAGAGAGCATACACTAGCTGACAGACTCACACTGACGGATATACACACTCACTGACAGACACACATACTCAGTGACAAACACATATACACTCTCATTGACAGACACACTCTCACTAACAGACAGATACTAACTCTCACTAACAGACACACGCTAACACACAAACTAACAGGCACACACACACTCTAACTAACAGACACACACTAAAAGCACACACACAATGTCACTAACAGACACACACTAACACTCACTAACAGACACACCAACACTTGTTAACAGACACACACACTCACTGACGCGCACCCTCACACTCACTAACAGACACACACACACACATGCACACTCACTAACAGGAACACACACACTTTCACTAACAGACACAAACTGACACACACACTAACACTCACTAACAGACACACACACACATACTAACACACACACACTAACACACTCACTAACAAACACAGACACTCACAATTTAAAATAAAAAAAAATTCAAGTTCAATCTACCCAGCCTCCTTACCTTTAGGAGTGCTGGAGTGTATTCTTCCCTGTGGTCCAGTGGGGCTGGCTGCAGTTCGGCGGTCGGGCAGGCAGGCAGGCAAGCGCAGAGTTGAGGCAGGCTGCGAAGGAGCAGTGATCTTATCTGCTCAGCTCCCTAGCATGCCTCTTAGTGATGCCGAGGCCGGAGTGATGTCATATTCCGGCTCCGGCATTACTGAGGTGCACGCAAGGGAGCTGAGCAGGGAAGAGCTCAGGGGAGAATGCTCTCTCACCGCCCGCCTCCTTCATAAGATAGTAGATGCCAGCCTCAGGGGGACCTGAGATGGCCAGCCAGTCAGTTCTTGGGCTCCCCAGGACAAGAGGCTGGCAAGGCATTTGCCAGGGCATTTGGGGGGCTGCTTTTTTTGCCGCCCCCATGAAAGTGCTGCCCATGGCAAATGCCTTGTCAGCCTTGCGGTAAATACACCGCTGGTTTGGAGGCTGCTTGTGGGATTGCGTGTGTGTAGAGTGAGCTGATTGTGGTGTGGTGTTTTGTGTAAATAGGTTGGTTATAGTTCTGTTGTGTTTGTGGTGTAATATGTGTGACTAGCAGCTAAAGAGAGTGAGAGAGTGTGTGTGTATAGTGGGCATAGTGTGTATAGGTGATGTAGTGTGTGTAAGGGCTGTAGAGAGTGTGTGTTTAGTGAATGTAGTGTGTTTAGTGTGTGTGTTTGTGTACAGTGGATCTTGTGTGTACATAGAGGATCCAGAGTGTGTATGTCAGTAAAGCAGTATATGTGTAAGGGGTCTATTGTGTGTATGCAATATCCAGAGTGTTTATACAGGATCTAGTATATGTGTAGCATCCTCCTGTTCAGCTCCCTCGCGCGCCGCAGAGTGAAGCCGGGAGCCGGAATATGACATCATATTCCAGCTCCTGGCATCACTCTGCGGCGCGCAAGAGACAGCTCACTAATCAGCGCTCCCTTGCCAGCGCCGCTTGACCGGATTGTTAGTTAGCTGCCAGGCTAACAAGACATTTGCCCTGGGCATTTGGGGGCGGCTTTTTTGCCGCTCCCTGGAAAATGCCGCCCAAGGCAAATGCCTTGTTTGCCTCGCGGCTAATACATCCCTGCATGTATGTGTGAAGGGTGTAATGTGTGTGAGTGGTACAGTGTGTGAATGTGGTACAGGCCTGTATTAAGTGTGTGAGGGGGTCAGAAGGAAGCAAATATACTGTATATACTTATTTATTTATTTTTTAAATAAATAAACTTAAAAATATATTTATTCATTTTACAAAAAACCACACCTCCCTTCTTACTTTTACCCTGGGCAGGGGGTACATTCCAAACTGTGGAGGTGCAGTGGTGAGTAACTAAGGCCTGCAGCTCCTCCAGCTGCAGGCATAATTCAGTCCTCTTGCAAGATCTGGCCGGAGGGTTGACATGGTAACCGTTGCAACTCTTTGACCTCGCAAGACAAACATTTAGGAGATGCTGGCTAGAGCTGCCAAGTCCACCTCTCTCCTGCTCTGTATTCCAGTGACTTTCGGCTGGAGATCTTTGATCTCCCCAATGGCCCGTAATGGCACACAGTAGAGCTGCACTGCATGGGCCGGCATGATCCTCTGATCTCTGCTTCCAGCATTTCCCGGTTTGCCTGATGGCCAGCCTGGACTTGTTTACACTCCATTTTCTGGATGGACCCATCCATTTTACCACATTTGAGATATATATTTTTTCTGTTCTATCTGAAAACACATTAGACCCACAATGTGTATTGATTATTGGTATAGTTTCATATCCACTTCATGTAATTTAGTTTTGCATGTTATAATACAATATATACCAATATTTGATTAGTCTATTGTATAGCTTCAGGTAGAAGTGCAATATTTGGATATTTTAGAATTTTATAGCAATATAATCAAACAGGTGATTTGTAATTTTTGGAACACATTAATATCAGTCAGATTCAAACAGAAAATCCCAAAGAATGAATCTGTTAAACTTTGATTTAAAACAAAGTATGAAGTAATAAAACCTCGACTTTTCGAAAAATTACTCTACCGACACCAAGCCAACACCATTGATGTCTAAACTTTGACCCACTAATCTAAAGGGCAGTGTGAGAAATACGATTCCAAACTCCTAGAACACCAGAGCATCATGGGAATTGAAGTGAACACCAGTTAAAGTGTTGAAAGTTAGGCTTCTCTGGCCTACACAAGGGGGTTAGAAAATCAGGAACACACGAGTTGGATAAATAGGTAAAGGAAAGGCAATAACAACACTTTGATGACATGTAAGAGCGGAAGAAAGAGAAAGCCTGGGAGGGACAGATTATATTTTACTTGTAATTTTATTCCAAGTTTCCATTTATTTGCAGAAAACAAAAGATATTCGCCAAAGCACCTGAAGATGATCGATTCCAATTCTGTATTGGGATTATTTTATTATTTTTTTCTCACAAACAGGAAATGGAGCCCCGAAGGACTTCTTTTTTTTGGAAAGAAAAGAGAAAAAGAGCAAAGCAGGAAAATAAAAGTGTCGAAGGAGTGAATTTGGGAGGGATTGGGGGGGAAGAAAAATTAAGAGACTACTGGACACTAACTCTATGTAATCATTTCCTAGGCTCACTCTGGCTTGGGGGTCTCTGCGTATATTTTATTATTTCTTCTTTTTTTTTTTTTCCTATTATTTGGCAGACTTTTTGGAATGTCTGGGAGCTCATGGCTTTGCTTCACGGAGCAGAATCCCGAAGTAAGAAAAAGGGAAAGTTATAGACTAAACCACAGAAATGTAAACACGTCTGCAGCTAAAATAACTTCACTTTCATTGGAAACACTCCTCACTCACAATCAGACTTCTGTGTGCTCTTCGCAGTCAAACACCACCTTAATAGCCACCAATTAATAGATTATGCAGTTGGGCTTTTCAGAACTCCGGGCTTCTTGAAGTCTCTCTTTAACGTACTGCCCTGCAAGAGGCTTTTTGTATTTTGTAGTAAAGTTACAGCCAACATTGGACATGTAAACATAGCGGAGAAGAGTAAGTGGATATCCCAGCTCGTTTATAATTCTACATTTCTACGTCTGATGATTTCATTTAGAATTCGAAGCGTGTCTAACAGAGTATATGTAATCCTAATCCGATTTGCTGTGTGTGACTTATTTTTAATTTTTATTTTTTTTAAAAAAAGGTAATTTTTCAGAAACAGTCAGCAGCATACTCCAACGAAAAATATATGGGCTTATGAAATGACTGAAAATAATGTAAAAAAATATATGTTTTTGGTTTTGTATAGTGTTTACATGGGGTTTATCCACTAAGCAGCAAAGCTTCAGAAAGCAGGAGAACAGTACAGAAGCATAGAGTCTAAATAGCCGCATTTAGATAACTTTTAAAATTCAGCCGAGCTGAATATATTTATCCCAGTCGTATCGGTTTGCTTTAATTTTCCACGTCAAATGTATCAATGTCTGCTGTTTAGTGAACAGCATCCTTCATTTTTGTTATAAATGCAGCACTTCAGGGGTTAACTTTGGCTAACATTCTCCAGTCTCCTCACTTTCACTGGCGTTCGTTAAAAAAAAAAAAAAAAAGAAAAAACATTTAAAAAGATGCATATGCTTAAAAAAAACACACACGATGAATCAAGATATTTTAAAACTCATTAGTCATCCGTGAATTTATGTTGGAAATATTCAAAGCTCTTAGTAGCATTTAGTTTCTTTTTAACCATGTGAACGACTTAAAGGAGGATTGAGAAAACTCTCTCTGTCTCTCTCTCTCTCTCTCTCTATATATAGTCTCCATGGTATGAGTCTCCATGGGATTAGATGTTGTAGCAAGTAGAGGGAACTGTAGTCAGTTTTCACTGAGCCATGATTGGAGAAATGAAAGCGGCCCATTAAAGAGGAATGCAGTGCCAATACCTGTGAGTCAGTGTACGTCCCTCCATCCACAGGCACAGAGCTCCCACTGAAAACATTACCCACTCGCTCACACGAAGGAATTACACATAGACTTCTAGACAAGCTGCTGTTGCTGCCTGCAACCACTGCAGCATCCAATCCAGCCTCCTGTTATCCACTCTCCTCCCTCTCCTAGTGCAGTTACAAACTCTCCATCCACGGATCTACCATCTACTCTGTTCTGTTGAATCGGTAAGTGTTTAACACTTTTTTGCTATTTTCCCAAGTTGCTATGCGATCAGACAGTCGGTTGCTTCTGCCTGTCAACTTTTTGTACCATAGACGCTCGCTGAAATGTAAAAGGATGCGTTTAATATACAAATGGTTTTCTTACGGAAACTGGATTTGAAGAGTTTTAGTACCCTTGCTACTTTTACGAAAAAAAAACAAACTTTTATTCAAAACACATGTTGTTAGGAATGTATTAACGACAAAAAAGTGGCTCTTGTTGGAAAATATAGTAGCAGACGGACTGTTGGTCTCTCGTGTTTGGTATTAAGAAAGATGACTGCAACGTTTTTCTTTTCCTTTTTAATGTCACTGACATTGAGTTACATGGGAGAGTTGCAGTGGTTTTTAAGCTTGATCTTGGAATTCTGGGAGAGCTGACGGCTACTTTTTGATACGATTAATATTACACGTTGCTGCCTTTTGCTGGGAAACCAGATGGTGTTTGGGACTCCGAGTCCGATACAGCGAAATACACTTCACAATAACTTTTCTTTGACAGATGATAGCCGCTCGTCCCTTGATTGAACGGAGCACTTTCGTAAGAGAGGAAGTAGCATGTGAGGTTTAGCTAAAGATTCATAGTTGTTTTATCCACATGGTGAAGGAATAATATTTCATTATTTGTATTTTAAACATGTTCTGTGAGCAGACTAAATAACAAAAAGAGGAAAGAACAATATATGAACCATGACTTGGAAATGTATTTACAACTTAACTGAAGTCTTCTGGTGGAGGTGGGAATGCTGTTAACCCTTTGAGTTCTTGATTCTACAAGAAAACGTTCATTTCGATAATTAAGCAGTCCAGCCATTAACAGGTTAATATGGTAGTGATTTTCATGAATGGCCCAATTTGTCATTTATAAGACAGTGGCTATTGGCTTGAAATGGAAATGACCTCACATAGAGAGCCTTCCAGCGTATTAGAATGAAACACAAAAATGCAATGATTACTGCTTCATTGTAACGTCTGCAGAACTCAGAATTAAGGCTCTGTTTGTAGTTGAGCAAACCTTCATCAGGTCAGTGTAGCTGACAGACATGTTTTATTAAGTAGCTGTCATGTACTGTATTTTTCACACCTTTAGGGATAGCTTAAGTCTCACAAGAAGTGAATGAAAGAAGATAGGGCACTTTTTTTTGCCAAAGGAGCAACACAGGAAGGTCACATTCAGAGCTGGTTTATTAAGAAAACATGCGGATCAGTCACCAGGGAGAAACATTCAGCTGTCTTTTATATCTGTGCTTTGGTATATCGACAGACTTAAACAAGAACCTCACTGTAGGGGTTCGGAAAACTTAACTTGATGCAGATGCTCTGCTGAATAAATTGTTAAACAAAGTTAATGTTTTTATGATTTTTTTTTTCTACAAATGTGTATTCCCTGTCTAGATTTACACGTGTCTCTGCTTTTTATAGATTCTTCTGTCCTCAATTTTCTTGCTGTTAAATCTAAGACTTCTTTATACCTTGACCCAGGCCTTTGAACTTGCATTTGAAATGAATAAGCTTTTATGAACTTAGCGCTGTATTGCCTATTTATTACCTGTGCATTTCCTGCGTACATATCACACTGCCTTGCTTTTCCAGACACACGGGAAAGGGAGATATAGTCTATTAATACATAGTTGGACGTTTTAAATTGCATGAATGAGGTTACTGGATAGTGGTTACTATAGCAAAGTACTTGAACTACCGTTTAAGAACACGTCTAGTGTACGCGTCCACCCTGCCTCCCGAATTTTTCATGGCTGCCTTGTGTGTATCCCATAGGCCCCTGCAAATCAAAGACTTATGGGAATTAGAGATAAATAATCACCTTTGTACTGAAAGCTGTGTAACCCATTGCAAACCTGCAAGAAATTACTTAATTCATGAAAAACACGAGGCATACTATTTTTTAAAATTATTTTTCATCAGGTAATAGAAGCTAAATGCAAATAGCGGCATTCGCGACTTTTATGTTTGTGCTAGTTGTATTATTTTATTTTTATTCTTATTGTAATGTGGGTTCAGATGTACTGAAAGGTATGAAACAAGGCAGACTGTCTATAAACGGATTTGCTGATGAAAACCAATCAATTGAGCTATTTGTACAAAGTACTAGAAGCCATGGGTATGGCTTCTATAATGCTATGTGTGTCTTCATTCGTGTTTTTTTTTTATAAATGAAGTAATCGTGTCCATGCACACTAAAAGTTACTCCCAGATTAATATTACCATGTATAATTATGTCAAATACAGCTGTACTATTGCAGTAATATTAAACCACAATTGATAAAGAGGGGTGGACCGACGACTGATACTAATTTGTAATTCTTTGTAAAATAAACATTAATAAGATTAAACAAGAATAAGTAATTGATCCTTAATTTAGTGATTATCAAGGTTTTGTAGATTCTTGAACAATTTGTCGTCTAGATTGTTTCACCCAATTTTTTTTTTCATTTTTGTTTCGGGCGATTCTGGTTTCATACTTGCAGCTTTTAGTTCTGGCAAATTTTGTCCAATGCGATCATTTCAAAGGAAAAATTATTCTTACAATTCAAAAAGGCGCCTATTAGTGTACACTACAAAATATATGTATCATATGATAATAATAACAAAGTATTTAACCAGGAAAGGTACATTCAGATAACTCTGGTTTTCAAGTACGTCATGGGGATGCTACCTTAACCCAACATCCAAGGGTTGTTACTATTACCCAATTTAATGGTACTCTAAATATTGTGTAGATATTTTGACGTAAACTGATAGGAGCTTTATTGCACCATTTGGTTTATAGATTAAGTGAGAAGAAATAACCAATTGAGGGGGAAAAAGAAGTGCAGTAAAAAAAAAAAAAGATTTTTATATATTTCTTAAATCTATAATTTATAAATTAGAATTTAATTTTTTTTACTGTTTTTTTTTCCCCTTTGTTGGTCTCTTCTCCCTTGATCTATGAGTAAAAGAAATACTTAGTGGCTGATCCTATCATCTTTTTAACCATCAGTCATAATTTTTGTCGCCCTACAGAATGTTAATCCGAATCCCAGAACAAATGAAAAGGCTTGTCAATTCCTTGTTTGCTTTGTGATTCAGCCATATGGTGATTTGGAGTTATGGAATTCTGACGATAAGTCGGTCATATCGCCATTCATTTGAAACTGAATGCACAAGTCTTATATTCAAGACCTTATATTGAATTAAAGTTTATTAGTCCGGCATATATACAGAAAATTTCCACTGCGAGGGTCTACACTGATCATATACCCTACAGTATTTACACATCTAATATATCCTATGGTCCATGATAAGTTGCTCCATACTGAAAAGGTTCCAAAGCAGTCTTCATTGTCTAGTGCCTAATCCTTTTTAAACTCATTTCACCAGCTCACGTTTCACCGCTCTCACTATATTTAATATCCATTTCTCATCTCTACATCCCTAAATTCATCTGTCAGGTAATATTCAGCAAATATTTCAGTTCTTAAAGCTCTGTTGTAAATTTGTTTCTTAAAAAACAGTCATTTCTAAAATTATTTACTACCTCTATAACCAGTTCCAGATGCCCTTAACCAATATATCCTTTAATATTGCCTGCACTATTTCAGCAAATATATAATTTTCTTTTAAACATGACATTAAAAGCAGTTTTGTTTTGTAGTGCTACTATCTTTACTGTAAGCTGAAATTTATTACATGGGTTTGTAAAGGGCTTCAGAAACTTACACTGAAATAGATCAGATTGATCTTCCATGTGTATTCAAGGAACACTCCATGCACCAAAACAACTTCATCTGCATGAAGTTGTTTTGGTGCCACAGGGCCCCTGGACGCACTCTTACCTCTGTGGGTTAAACTGTTCTCAGACGGTTTAAGCTCTAAGTTGCCTCCAGCGCTGGCCTCCACTTTTTCCCTGGGATTTTGAGATTTAGGAAGAACAGAGTGCCGCCAGGCAGAGTTGTCAATGATTGGTTGAGAGCGCTCAGCTGACGCTCTCAGCCAATCAGTGACTCCTCATTCACAAAACTGACTTGCAAAAAATCATAACTTTTTTAAGCAAGTATAGCAAATGATGAGTCACTGATTGGCTGAGAGCGCCAGCTGACCGCTCCCAAGCAATCAGCGGCGCCCCTGCCCGGTGGCACTCTGCGCTTCCATTTAATCCCTTGAGGCAAGAGTGCCTCGTGGGGCCTTCCAGCCACCAAAACAACTTAATTTAGATAAAATTGTTTTGATGCCTGGAATGTCCTTTTAATCTACGTTTAAAAGTAAAACACACATTACCGTATTTATATAAAGTGATACAACATTTATATAAAATGATAATATAGAGCAGTGTTATGCCCCTCTGATGAAAATGTTTCTATAGCTTTATAAATAGGCAGAAATACAGATGGGCAGACAAACACAAAGACAGAAGACAGAGAGACATATGGATGGATGGATGGATGGATGCATGGATGGATAGAGAGACAGGCAGAAGGGTTGCTAAAGAAAAGGAAATGTTAAAACACTACAATGAGCAATAGTGGTTATGGTGCTTAGAGCTATACTTTAAAGATGCTAATATGTCAAAATTGTGTCTGTTATTCACGATAACTTAATGTGTCTTGTCAGTAAAATGCCAACAGTGTCTTGCAGATGGATTCAGATTGATTCTCTCATATATTGAATGACAAATGATAATTTGAATTCCATTCTTTTAGCTATTCTAACACACTGAAATTAAAAATCAATCGTTTTAAGGTGGCAGTGGTTTTATGATGGTAATTTCTGTAGGAAAAATGAGAAACTGAAAAATCTATTGCTTGCCTAGGTATTGAACCCATGTGCTGTGGAAGCTCCCGGTTTACACAGATGAAATAAATTGACCTTACGAGGATACAATAACCTTACCATTGGCCTCCACCTGTGAACCATTAAACTCACTGCTAAGTTTCAGGATGGAAACCCGACTGTTGTATGATCCCTGGTCAAACTGCGGACCTGAAGAAAAACATTTTTTATAGCAGTTAGAAATAAATTAACACCAAGACTACATTATGAAATAAATACGACAAAATATAATATATTTATGTTTTAAAATATTGTTGAGAATAGCTGGTAAAGAATGAAGAAGAGATTGCTAGATAACACCACTCCAGGCTCCAGGAGAAAAAATAACATCCTGCAAAATACATTGTTCAAAGTAGGACGATCCTTGTGTTACAAAAACACAGAAACACCAGCAATCATTTAGAAGGAGCTGTCTGGTTTGAGGGGTTGACAGATAGTCATCATCAGACACAGGACATCTCGTTAACGTTTAGAGAAAAATGTATGGCGCAAAAAATCTGAAGTGCTAAAACTCTGACAGTTCTTAAAGAACTTACAACCATCTTGCAATTTTACAACCGGTAGCAATTTTGCCAGGAAGGGTAGACCAAAATCATTCTGATACTGTGTGCTAAGCTGGTACATACTTCCAAAAAGTAGGTCGCTACTCTGGCAAAATGGAATCTGTCAAATAGTAAAAGTATAAAAGTACATACGCCACGCATAATGGTTTAAAATGTTACAAGAGTTTTGTTCCATGGGGTTAATTTATCGCAGAGAAGAAAGTTATTGTCATTCAGTGATAAGAAACAACCAGATCCCATTACAGAAAGGAATTATTTAATCTTTTACATTGTTAGTAAAGGCGCTAATTCAGAGCAAAAGTGAAATGTTGCATTGTAAAAGGTCATAAAGTGACTGGACTTTCCAATGCTTGTTGTTAAAAAAATAATTCACTGAGCATTATAAATACAATTACAGAGTAGATGTGTGTGGCAAAAAAATATTGGCAAGCTGCTATGGTCAAAACATTTAACATCTACAGGCTACTCAAAAACAGAGCAGAGCCAATAGAGCCAAGATGTGGAGGGGGAAAGCTACGTCAATGACCCCCTACAGACAAAGTCTATGGCATAAAATCTAACTTTTAATATTTTGCGAATAAAAATCCCAATTCCCAAACACACACAGCGAAGAAGAGAAAATGACCTCAATTCACTAGGGGTTACCCCTCCTCCTCCCCCTCCCCCCCGCACAGGAGGTTTATAATTAATACACCTTTTCATTCATTATCTTCAGGCTACTCATTGCCGCTTATATTGATACCAACCACCACTCAATGTCAAAGTGGCCACTGGGACCTTATAAAAGGTCTACTCAGCACATTCAGTGCACTTCACCTGCAATTATCTCAGCAAACTACCTTTAGTGCTTCCACATACAAGACTTACCTAATTTTCCGATTATTTGTTCAAAACTGTATACACCATGCTTACAGATAGACTTCAGCAATTAAAGGGACATTCCCGGCACCAGTACAACTATAATGCATTTGATAGGTTTTGGCCTCAGTAATATGCTTTATTTTTGCATGCTTAACTCTTTATAGCTTTTGCATACAATAAATAAATGTTTTTGCACAATGCTGCACCATAAGCCTGCCTCTTTAGCCACACCCCCTTACTCCACACAGAATACTTCCTTATCAAATGTATGTACACAACGCAGTCACTGACAGCACTGAATGATTTGATCAGCAAAACAACCTATATTAGAAGGAGAGGACACCCAGGGACTGTCTCTTACCTTCTGCAACCAGGCTGTGAATTAAAAACAGCTTATTTAGTGCTGTTGGGGCTGAGACTGTGTGCACACATTTGATAAGGAAGCATTTCTGGCATGAGGGGGTGTGACTATGGGGGCTGGCTTATGGTGCAGCATTCCAAAAAATATATAAATGAGGAAGAAATCTATCAAATGCCTTTAAAGCTGCATTAGGGCTTGGAGTTTACCTTTAAAAATAGTTAAATATTTAATTTTTTAATATAAGATGTACTGAGAGCTTGCAGTTGGCAACCTGTTTTATGCACCTTGTCTTTACCTCTAGCTGATGGAGGTGTAATTGTTTGTTAGATAGTTACAGGTGATTATTTTCACCATTTAGAATGGATGGAAACCAGGTGTTACGTGGTATTTAGTGCCTGCTATTAATCTTTATAGGGAAAATGTAAACTTTCACCAGCTGCTGTTATTGAAAATTAAGTTTTGTAACATGGAAATTGCTCGTAATCGCTAACGATAGCGAGAGCCATTTTAGAGAAACTGGCATATTGCTAAAATGATTACAACAAGCAGATTGAAACGAAACCAAAGTTGGGTTGAAACAACCCCATCTCAATTTATTCGCTAATCTCAATAGTTTCAGGGGTGAAATTCAGGGTGTGATGTGTTCTCGGGTTGTTTGTGAGATTTTACACGTTTAGTAACATAAATCAGGTGCTAATTAATTTCACATTTCGGCGCACTATGCGAGATCCCTATGAATATTTAAATACCAGGAGGTTTTAGTATTACTCTAATGGCCCTTAAAGTGTAAGCTTACCTGCCCAACCTTTGGAGTGATACTTCAAACCTTTCAGAAACCATTGGAAAGGTAATTGTGTCTTTGAATGGTGAGTTTTTATTTATCTGTGTAAACTTGGATCTTCCACAGTCTGTGTGTCTTGTTTCTTGGGAATCTGGGGACGCACGGTTATTTAGATACACCCACAAACTGAGCGTAGAGGGAATAGCAAGAAACCATTTACAAATGGCTCATGGTAGGTCTTCTCTTCTTTGCTTTTCCCCTTATCTCTGCACCCCAAAAAGAGATGTGAAAGGACCCCCTGGATTCCCTATAAATACCTTTTGAGGTATTCTGATAGAAAAGTGTGTTAGTTATCATATGGAATATTTTATCTCATATCACTGTTAATTGCATTTTCACATCTAAAGGAACACCATAACGTTAGAAATACAAATCTATATTCCTAACGCAGACATCCCAACATGTAAAAACTCATTTCAGGGCGGTAGCTTCACCAGCTACTGCGCCCCCAACACACACACACACCAAAAATGAACATTACATTTTATTATAACAGAACACAACTATTTATTTAACAACATATTGCAACTATTTGCACATTCAATTAACCCACTGACACATGCACACATCTCGACACCGGCACACACCTAGACACCTGCACACACCTTGACCCATACACAAAACCTTGACACACAGATACACACACTGACACATACACACCAACACTGGCATATACACACATTGACAAATACACACTCACTGGCATATACACACATTGACACATACACACACACACACACACACACACACTGGCATATATACATACTTTGACACACAGATACACAGACTGGCACATACAAACACTTGCACATGAAAATTCAGATACACACATTCATACACACAGATACACACACTGACACATACACACAGATACATACACGTGAACATAAACACGCACACTCAGATACACACTGACACAGATACACACACAGTGGTACATACACTCAGACACATACACTGACACACACACTTAGATGCACACACTGACAAACAGATACACACCCACACAATCTGACATACATAGACACACACATACATGTTTTAATTTTTACATTTGCAGCCACCCTCCTGTTCGCATACCTCTTGTGTCCAGGAGAGTGGCTTGCTTGCCTGTGCTGCAACCGACTCCTCCCTCCCACGCGGCGCTCTCTATAGCCGGGAGGAAGTGATCGTCTGTCACTTCCTCCCAGACGGCCGATACCACAGGCGAGCCATATTCAGTTTGTGTACCCAATGTCAGAACTGCAAACAAATAAACATACAGATTAAGAATAAATAACAGGATTTCAGTTTGATAGCTGTTTGGGCGCATCCCCCACTTTTGGCATATTACACTCATTTATTTTCCTGCACTGAAGTAGACCATAAATGATGTCATAAATGTGGAATGCAGACAGCTGATTACTATCACTTTTAGTTTCTCTCGATAAGTGCAATATATAGTCTCTACGTTAACAGTATCCCTTTACATGCATTGCTAATCACCACATACAGGTACACTGTCTCACCCCATTTATTAAACAGAACCTACATACACACATAGATTGTTCATATTTATCTGCTGTCACTTCATAAACAAGAATAGTAATAAAAATAAAAATATAATGCTTTTCATTGTGTCAAATGTTGACCCTTCAGCTGTAGCTGGACTCCATTCCCCTTAATTCTCTGACAGTTATAGTTAAATAACACCTGGGTTGCAGTATTACACCCCCTGCTTTCAATGATGCAGATGCTCAGTATATGAGAGTCTAAAGCTGCTCTGACAGGACATTATATAGAAATTCTGTTATTCCCACTGCTTGGAAATCTTAGATTCCAAATATTGTGCTCACTTCCTGTTACTTAGAGATATGATGAAACATTATACGTAAGGCAAGAAATTATTCATATGCATCATAAAAAAAACTGAATGACATTACTAGTGAGATAGACAGACGGAGAGGTAGACAGACAGATAGACAGACAGACAGAAATACCTGAATGATATTACTAGTGAGATAGACAGACGGAGAGGTAGACAGACAGATAGACAGACAGGCAGAAATACCTGAATGATATTACTAGTGAGATAGACAGACGGAGAGGTAGATAGACAGATAGACAGACAGGCAGAAATTTCTGAATGATATTACAAATGAGATAGACAGACGGAGAGGTAGACAGACAGATAGACAGACAGGCAGAAATACCTGAATGATATTACTAGTGAGATAGACAGACGGAGAGGTAGATAGACAGATAGACAGACAGGCAGAAATTTCTGAATGATATTACAAATGAGATAGACAGACGGAGAGGTAGACAGACAGATAGACAGACAGACAGAAATACCTGAATGACATTACTAGGGAGATAGACAGACGGAGAGGTAGACAGACAGACAGAAATACCTGAATGACATTACTAGTGAGATAGACAGACGGAGAGGTAGACAGACAGATAGACAGACAGGCAGAAATACCTGAATGATATTACTAGTGAGATAGACAGACGGAGAGGTAGACAGACAGAAATACCTGAATGACATTACTAGTGAGATAGACAGACGGAGAGGTAGACAGACAGATAGACAGACAGACAGACATAAATACCTGAATGATATTACTAGTGAGATAGACAGACGGAGAGGTAGATAGACAGACAGAAATACCTGAATGATATTACTAGTGAGATAGACAGATGGCGAGGTAGACAGACATATAGACAGACAGACAGAAATACCTGAATGACATTACTAGTGAGATAGACAGATGGAGGGGTAGACAGACAGATAGACAGACAGACAGAAATACCTGAATTACATTACTAGTGAGATAGACAGACGGAGGGGTAGACAGACAGATAGACAGACAGACAGTCAGACAGACAGACAGAAATACCTGAATGACATTACTAGTGAGATAGACAGACAGAGAGGTAGACAGACAGATAGACAGATAGACAGTCAGACAGACAGACAGAAATACCTGAATGACATTACTGATGAGATAGACAGACGGAGCGGTAGACAGACAGATAGACAGGCAGACAGACAGACAGAAAAAAATATTAAAACACTACAATGAGCTCAAGTGGTCATGGTGTTTTTTTTTTTTTTTAAATGCGCGTTTATATACGTGTTTATGTGTTTAAATATGTGTGTATATAAAGACTGGCACCTGAGGGAAAAATAATGATTTTAACTTATATTTTGTTATTCTACGCCATAAATATATGTGGATGGGGGGGGGGGGGGCAAAGAAATAAAAGGACACTCCCACCACCATATCAACTTCAGCTCATAGAAGTTGTTATGAGGGTAGCCTGCATAAGTTGACGATATATTAACATGTGTCCGATACAGCTGCTCCCATATTATTCTTCTTGAGCTGAAGTTGTAATGGCTTAGGAGTGTTAATTCAAAAATAGAGATGCAGATCCCTGCTATTGCTGAAATGGGAATTCATACAAAACAAATCCAAATTTATTGTCTGCAGGGAATAGATTTGCGAAAAATAGCACACAATGATATATATGCTAATTCGCCTTTCAGACAATACTAAGCCAACTCTAAACATTGCAGATATTTGGAATAGTTACAGTAAGACCCATGTGCATCTGCTGGTTTGTGCGTACTATGTCTCCCGTGATGCAATGCGACACAGGAAGTGTTTGTGGGTGAGACTTTACTAAGTCTGCCTGTGGAATAATGAGTCCGCAGAATTTGTAATTTCTTGGCAAGCACACTGATAAATATTAGGCTGATCCCTTACTGAGAAGAAGTAACTGTCTGTGCGCTAAGGAATAAAAATAAATATTTGCTCAGATTGCACAGTATCAAAAACATTAGAATTTATTATAACAAAACAAATCACATCATCTTTGCTGTTTATAGCTTTTGACCACTTTTTTTTTTCTTCTTTTACATGATTTCAGTGTTTGTGACTTATTGCTAGTACGTGCCGCAGCTATGCAAAGGTAAATACTGGATATTGTTACATTTACGTTTTAGGTCACTTTGTTTTATTTGGTGGTTAGTGCGGATTTTCAGTGAAGGTTGTTGTGTGCCAGTTTGGCAAACCAGTCGAAAAATAACCATTAACGTGCATTGCGGTTTCCATTTGGGAGTGAAGAATTGGCTTTATAGTCCCGTCTTTAGTGATGTCACGAACATAAAATTTTCGGTTCGCGAACCGCGAATGCGAAATTTCCGCAAATGTTCGTGAACCGGGCGAACCGCCATAGACTTCAATAGGCAGGCGAATTTTAAAGCCCACAGGGACTCTTTCTGGCCACAATAGTGATTGAAGGGGGGGGGACCTACTCTCCTTCCCCCCCGGCCCCCACCCCTGGGCGGCGGGTGGGGGCTATAAAGATAATGAGGGGGGGGGCCTACTGTCCTCCCCCCTGGCCCCCACCCCTGTGCGGCGGATGGGGTCCATAAAGATAATGAGGGGGGGGGACCTACTATCCTCCCCCCGGCCCCCATCCCTGGGCGGCGGGTGGGGGCAATAAAGATAATGAGGAGGGGACCTACTGTCCTCCCCCTCTCCGGCCCCCACCCCTGGATGGCGGGTGGGGGCCATAATGATAATGAGGGGGGACCTACTGTCCTTCTCCCCCGGCCCCCACCCCTGGGCGGCGGGTGGGGGCCATAAAGATAATGAGGGGGGGACCTACAGTCCTCCCGCTCTCCTGCCCCCACCCCTGGGCGGCGGGTGGGGGCTATAATGATAATGAGGGGGGAAACTACTGTCCTCCCCCCCGGCCCCCACCCCTGGGCGGTGGGTGGGGCCATAAAGATAATGAGGGGGGGACCTACTGTCCTCCCCCTCTCCGGCCCCCACCCCTGTGCGGGCAAAACGTTGTTTTTTTCTAAAATGACACAGAGCACTGTGATTGGATGGATTTCAAGCCAACCAATCATAGTGCTCTGTGTCATTTTACACAGCGTGGGAAAGTTCTTTGGAATTTTCCCACACTGTGTAAAATGACAAAGAGCACTCTGATTGGCTTAAACCAGCCAATCAGAGTGTTCTTAGCCTAATTGCAGGGCGTGGCAAGGCTTTATAAGCCTTCCCCCGCCCTGCAGAGCTCAGTCTGCGCAGAGGCCTCCATGGGTGAAGATGGATTATTTTTTTGCGCTCTTTTTTTTTTTAATTGCGTCGGTTATTATGGTTTTTTATTTGCCCTTTTTTGGGGCTGAAAAAAGAAGATTTTAGAAGAAAGAAAACATTGAATGGTAAGTTTTTTTTTCTAATTTTTTTTAGTTAAAGGTCCCCCCCTCATTATTTTTAGGGTGATGGGGGTAGGTAGGGGAATATTTTTTTTGGGGGGGAGAGGGTGACTAGGGTCCCTCCCATTTGTATATAGGGCCCCCACCCGCCGCTCAGGGGTGGGGGCCAGGGGGGAGGACATTAGGTCCCCCTCTATTAGTATTTAGGGCCCCCAACCACCGCTCAAAGGTGGGGGCCGAGGGGGACAGTAGGTCCCCCCTTATTGTTTTTTTTAGGGCCCCCATCCACCGCTCAGAGGTGGGGGCCGGGGGGGGACAGTAGGTCCCCCTCATTGTGATTTATGGCCCCACCCACCGCGCAGGGGTGGGGGCGGGGGAGAGGACAGTAGGTCCCCCCATTGTGATTTATGTCTCCCACTCACCGCGCAGGGGTGGAGGCCAGGGGGGAGGACAGTAGGTCCCCCCTTATTGTTTTTTTTAGGGCCCCCACACACCGCTCAGGGGTGGAGGCCAGGGGGGAGGACAGTAGGTCCCCCCTTATTGTTTTTTAGGGCCCCCACCCACTGCTCATGGTGGGGTGGGAGCCATATTCCCCTATGTAACAATGTTTTGCATTTAGTGAATATTGGGGAATATTCACTAAATGTCAAACATTGTTATATAGGGGAATATAACAATGTTTTGCATTTAGTGAATATTCCCCTATATACCAATGTTTTGCATTAGAAGAAAAAAAAAAAAGAAAAAAAAAGATAAAATGATTGCAGCTTCCGAATGAATCTAAAATGGATGCTGTCCAGTAGGTGGGAGGGTCTGCTAGGGAGGGTCTGCTGCTGATTGGCTGTAATGTGTCTGCTGACTGTGAGGTACAGGGTCAAAGTTTACTCAATGATGACGAATAGGGGGCGGACCGAACATCGCATGTGTTCGCCCGCGGTGGCGAACGCGAACATGCTATGTTCGCCAGGAACTATTCGCCAGCGAATAGTTCGGGACATCACTACCCGTCTTCGATAACCCCCCATGGGGGCTTAAAAAGTTAATGTAATTTCTCTATACAATTCACGTTCAACTACTCGTAATTCTGTTATGCTGTCACATTGTAATATATTAGCATACATCCGTTTGTGTTGAGCAGTGTATTTTAAGAGACTGTACATTTTTGTGCTGGTTATAGATTGAAAACTCAAAGGGGGGCCGTAAACATAAAAACCAATACAGCATTTTGTAGAAGTTATGGTGCCAGAAGTCCCCTATAACCATCTCATTGTTACGATTTAACCCATTTTTGAATGATTTGACACTTACCAGGGTTCCAAAGGTACCTGTGGTCCAACCCGCCTTCACAGATGTTACTAAAGCAAAAGTCACCATTCCATTTTACAAATATCAGTTTGGTCAATCAAAACATGGACTAAGGAATCAATATTGTTATTGTGGTAAGGGAACTTGTGGTATAACAGTATCTATGAAGAGGAGCATGTGGGTGCCTCGGGGAACCCATGTAAACATCAAACCATTCTAAAACAGTTTGCGTATTAATAGTGGGATGATGCTATTGGACTCGTGACACCATAACACTGTGTGCTAATGCTGCATAGTGTGTCTCTTTAAGTCATCTGGCGATAATGCGTGTTTGTTGCACCATACCAGAGAAGATCTATGGGGAGAAAAAAACAATAACAAAAAAACAGAAAATTGAATTTTTCCTGTAGACTATAAAGGAACACTCAATAACCACTACAGTGTGCTTTTTAAACATTTGCTAACAGTTTGTCAACTAACCTTGGGTCCACTGACACTGGTCATCCCCACCAGGAGAGACAGAAACTTATTGGCTGAAAGATTTCAGCTGACACTCTCAGCCAATGAGCTGGCTGTTCATGCCCGGTCTTTAGCTCGAGAGAGCTTATAAAAGCTCCTAGCAGGAGCTTTCAGCTGTCCGTGGAGGAAGTGCTAGTGCCAGCAGACCACAGGAACGTTTTTAAAATCATTTTCAAACACTTTGACTATTCACATAGGAGTGGCACCAGGACACTGATGGTAATGGTACCACAGCGTGCTGTAGTGTTTATGGTGCGTGAAGTGTTTCTTTAATTAAACATGTCTCTGGTAGCTGAATACAACCCTATATCTTTAAATAAAAGTTAAAATATTTTGGGTATTTTGAAAGTGTACATTTATTTTTGTGCTAGGTAATTTGTGCGTTGGTGTATTGTCCTGTACCAAAATGGTATTTTGTTACGTTTGTCAACAGGTCCCACAGGTGTAACATTATTATATACTATATACCATATATATATATGTGTGTGTGTAATGGAACTCTAACACTTGTTGTAGTTGTTATGATGCAATGCAGCTTTGGTTTTCTGTCAAACCATTTTAAAGTAATTTGATGGCAAGCTGTGCTCTCCAAGGCGCAAAAAGCCTGTCCATCTGCAGCCAAAACGACTATAAATAAGTTACAATTCCACATCATCTGTCTAAAACCATCCAACCATTTAAAACAGCATACTATAAATGACCTAAATAAACAGAATGACACCATAATAATGCATTCATATGACCCTACATCATTAAACCACCACAGGACAAATACTGTATTTAAAAGGAAGTTGATCAAATAATATTCGGGCTGGCGAGTTAGGGTTTGGGGTTACTGTAGTTTTACAGTTGGAGCAGCCTTAGATAGACTTAGAAGGGGTGCTTTATCTGCTTGATTATCATATGTGTTACATTCCATAGCACAGCTTCAGAAGTAAAAAGCCAGTATGACGGAAAATGGCCGTCATGTGTCCTTAAGGGGTTAATGTTGTTGCAACCAGGCAAATGCAGCTCATTATAGTATTTCTCTATTAAGTGATGACTATTTTACTTTATTTGTAAAGTGAATTGGTAAATGCGTACACAACAGTGACTGTATTTATCTGTCTTTGCAATTACCAAACCCATGTGTGATGTATGAGCTCGCTGATTCACAAATCCCAATGACTGTGCAAAGCATGAGGTTAAAACCAACCAACAAGGCCATAGATTTGGGTGCCTGACAAAAGAAACACGTATGTGCTGGGACAGCTTTGAATGGAAAAAAAAAAGTATTTTAAGTAACTTGGTTTCCCTGTGGACACAGCAAGTACATTTTAACCGCATAGGATTACACTTCTGTATTTTCCAAAGAAGTCTGAGAAAAAAAAACCCTGTATTTATTATGATTTTTTTTTTTTTTTTTACATTTTGAGGTTTAGTCAATAAACAGTGAATTATAGTGACTTGAAAACCAAATTGAAAATTTAGACAGAAAATGCTGATTTAGAAGAAAAAAATACAAAATCTCCATTTCAGCATGAGTCACTGCTTTTCTACTTTAACACGAATTTTGCAATTTTTTTTTGCAATACATCTTAATTCACTGTATAGGGAATTCACCACTTTCTTCTCTGACCAAAAATAATCCATAGAGGTGAACATGCGCGCAGAAAGCAGTAAACCGAAAGGGCAACGTGTTTTATCAGAGCATTCATTATGCTATTGATCTAGTATGCTAATAGAGAGCCTGTGGCACAGGTGACATCAGTGGCTCTCGGGGGCTTCTGACATGTCACTCACAGTCTGTGTACTTTGTAGCCATTAATCCTGGAGGCGTAAATAAATACTGAGCCTAAAACACCATGACATCATGAGGTAACAGAAGTAGGTGGCAGACATGTATACCTCCCAACGTGAATGGCTATTTCAAACTCGCAGTGTTTTTATGTGCTTTAATCGAACATTCTAAGTACCATAACTACTATTGCACATTATAGTGGTTAATGTGTGTTATGTATCTATGGTTACCGTCCCCGATTTTCTGGCACAATTCATTCAATAGTGGACATCAATGATAAACTGCTGGGAAGAGTGATTGGCCCACTCTTGATAAAATACAAGGATAATTATTCATTGGAGAGGAGTCCGACTTCAAACTCTAGGAGAAAGCTATTGAACAGAAGAACAGGGGTGGTGCAGAGCAGGATTAGGTGTCCTAGTGGGCCGCTTAGGGTCCGTGGGTTAGATAGAGTCCAAGGAACTATGCATTTGCTTGCCTCTTTAACCATCCCAATATGAAGAATGAAGGGGTGGGACTGATCATTTTCCTGGAGCCCTGTGGGAACTTAATGCTTCTCTGGGGTTATGCCCATTGATGCAAAGCACCATAACCACTATAATAAGCTGTAGCTGTACTGCAAGGTAAAGTGGTTATGGTGCGTAGGATACTCTACTAAAAAAGATCCACTTTTCCATCTACTCCACTAAGATATACCACATTCTATGAGAACGTTTTCTTCAGCTTGTGATTCCGATGAGACAAAGTTATGAAGATGAACTATGATAATATTAGAAAAACTGCATTGTTTGTCACACATGAGAAAATGGATATGAATTCACCAAAATGTGCATGTATCTAATCTCTTTTTAGAGTATTTTGGTCCACTAAAACGATTTGTCTCTAAACTTTTTGTTACAAATTCAAAATTGGTTATTTTATTTTGAAGTAAACCAAAGAGATAGGAGCACAGTTTACCTCTATAAATCAACAGTTAGGAGTGTAAGTTTGTTGCAATTCATTTAATCCTTTAAATAATCAGATGACCTACTTCAGGTCCCAATGCTTGTTTATGGGCTTTTATAAAATCAGAATGTACACACGGCAAATAATGCTACATAACTGGGCTTTGTGGAAGCTAAATGTGTTACAGTATATAGTTTATGTACTATTACATGGCTTGTCTCGGCCGCTGACGGAATTATTCACTAAAGTTAGAATTTATTTTAAATTTAAGGTTAAAATAGCCAAATTGGGAACTGTTCTAAGTCAGTTACGCTTTTAGTTTAGCTATCCACTTTGAATTATCATTTCAGTGAATACCCCTACGAGAAGGTACGTAATTTCCTAGTAAGCCAGCTTGCATCTAATTTAAACAGGACCGTGCTAGTTGGAGAGTTTTATTGATGACATTCTGTACACTTGGATGACTGTATACAGCGAGAGGACAAGACTCATTGAAACCGCTAGTGTATAATGAATTCTGTTGACAATAAAGAAGTGCTTAAAGTTTGGTGAATTACATCACTTTCATGTGCTCAAGACTCCTATAACATCCCCATGAGTACCAATAAATTGGGTAACAAAAGCAATATCCCCAGGACATACTTGGAAACCAGAGTAATGAATGTACCTATCCTGGTTAAATACTTTATCATTATTATTATTATTATTATAATTATTATTATTATTATGTGCACATGGGGCAGTCATGACATCATGATCATGCATCCATGCAGTAGATTTCAATGCATTCCTATATAAATAATTAAAGGATACTCCAAACAACATGAGCACTTTAGTTAATTGAAGTGGTCAAGGTGCCTGGAGTCTGTATATGCCAGGTGGGCATCTCTGAAATGATGCACGTATGGAGTTTAAACCCTCTGCTGACCAAGGAATAACTCAACTCCACTCCACTCTGGGCTGGTGTCAATTCTGTGTCAACTTTCATTGCACAAAAAGTCAGTCATTGGCTGAGAGCATGTCAGCTGATGCTCTCAGCCAATGAATGGAGACGACTTCAGAGTCGCAGAAGCCATAAGAGCGTCCCTGAACCATCATTGATCAATGGAGGTGGGTGGAAACCCAGATAAGGGGGCAAACGGTTGCTAAACGGACTGCACCAATACTAGGGAACCAGGCCAAGATACTTCTGGCATCTGAACCACTGCTTTAAGATAAATGAAAGCAATGCTGGGAAAGCTTGCCTTGACTTGATTGCAATCTCCAGGCATCATTGTGCTTGAATTTCTGTTACGTCAACCCACTGCAGTTGATATATTGGAAGAGGGTCTTGATGACATCCCTCGATTCAATGTGTCAATTGTGTATTATCAATGCAGTGGATGAGGGATCAATGTCTAGATGTTGGAAACATCCCTGGTTTATGATAAACCATATCTCAGTTTGACCTAAAACCTATAAGGATGCATCTGCCGCCTTATAGCACTTTGACTGGATCCACAATGCCCTTACCAATTAGGGAGGGCCTGTTAAACTGGTCTCTACTTGTAATAGGGCCCTCTGTAACCACTATTATGGGCGGGTATATATGGCCTATCTTCTCTCGTCACGTTAAGGGTTGAAATACCAGGTAAGGGGCTCAGATGATACTACGTATTCTTTCCATTTCAATGAGGAAAGACTAGCAGATCTGAAACATGTTGAGCTGTGCTGTACTTTCCCTGCTGTTCACACTGGGTGAATTAGAAAAGGATTGAATTATTTTTACACTTTTCCATTTGAATGCTGTTTTTGTAACTTTTCTCATTACTATGTTCTTTTTATGCCGAGTTCTGTGAAACTGAGGCTGTTATATTTTAGGATAAATAATTTATTTAACGAGATAAACAAGGATAGACTCTCACATAAAAAATTTATTTTTGCTTGGTTTCTGAGTCCTGAGTCTCTTGAAGCATAAAATAGCAATAATACTTTTCTGGCCTTTCCTGACATCGAAATCAGATATTTTAGAGTAATTTATCAATTCTCTCCAATTCTCAGTGAGTTATTATTTCTTCAATTGTCTTACTCTGTGCACAAACCTTTGTTACATATTGAATACAGAACACGTTCCAGGGTCCTGTATTCAAGGTTCCCTGTAAGAAATACTCTTAAGCTTTTAGTTCACCCAGAGTTGACCAGAATTTTTTTTTTTCTAAACACCCCGAGGCTATTTTCTGGCCAGTTCAGTAATCTCCCAAACGACACTTGCTGCTATGCCTTGTCAAGCGTCAATCAAAGAAAAGCTGCAACTTGTTGACTTTTGATATCCAAACTGTGATCTACTCACTACGCACCAAAACAAAACATGAGGTCAGTCAATGAATACTTATTCAATAAGTCTTGAATTACCCCTGTCCTAAAATAGCATTAAATCTTCTACATTGTAACTCCAACATCTTTGTATACAAAGTTGTGTTATATATAGTGTATGTATCCATTTTTGTATTGTATATGCAGGTGTGTATCTAGGTTGGTAGATATGTAGGTATGTGTGTGAGTGTGTGAATGAATGTATGTGGTGATGGGTTTGTGCGTCTTGCAGATGCATATTTTCAATCTGGACAAAGTAAAAAAAATTGTGAAAAAAAGTGATATACCAAGAAGTAAATGAAAATATGAAAATAATTACATGGACTCCCGTGGGACAGGGGGGGAGTTAAGAACAAAACGCACATTTTAAAAGATTTGGCTACTCAGCGCTGCCTTTCAAAGAAGGGATATTACATTGTTAAACTTCATTCCTCCACTTTTTTTTTCAGAGCACTAAAGGAAAGGTTCATATAACATGTCCAGAAAAAATGTTTTTGTTCCCCAGCAAAGGTTTCAGTCCCAAGACTGCCAATTAAACCATTCCATAAATCCTCCATTATAGGTAGTAAAAGCTAATTTTAGATTTCCTGCCGGCTGCAGTGTCTTGCGTGATTGCTACCAGTTGCATGGTGGCTCAACCTGTCATGGGACAATCAGAGAAAAGCAAAGTGTTCTTTGCCACAAGCGAGAACTCCTGGTTTTAATATCGCAGGCCACGTTCTAGTTTTGTTTTGTTTTTTTAACCCTGCCAGCGTTGATTCCGTTGCAATTTGTACTACCAGGCAGGCATTTTATGGTTATTATTATTATTAATCACAAGCATTTTAAAATAATATTGCTATAAAAAACAATTTTGTTTTACTGTGTTGGCCAAACAGTTTTATTAAAGAACTCTCTAATGGGTATAAAAAGAGCAGTATATACGCATATATTAAATAAAATGATGTAGAGGCAGAAGTGGCTGGTGGAGTTTGGTCAAAGGGTCTGAGGCTTCGTCCTGGTTTTGGTCTTTTTACCTAAGGCCTCGATTTAATTAATAATGTTGGATAACATTTTCTAATTATTTCATATTTTTGGATAGTCTTTTCATTTTTTATTTTTTTTCCAAATATTAAAGTATGATTAATAAATCATGTATACATAAAATATAAATTTATCAAAAAATATTTAAAACATTTTATTAAAAATATTTATCATGGTATTAAATAATTTTAAAAGTTCATCCAAATATGAAATTAAGGCCTTGTCTAATACCGGAAGATGAAAACTAAAGTAAAAACCATAGTGTAGTAGTTGCTCCTGTCTGGAGTTACTGGACGGTTACCTTTATTTTGTTATAAAATAGATCAGCAACTCTTTTTTGGTGGCTTCAATGTAAAAGTTGACCTTGCTTCTGGATTAGATTGTTTCTGATTCTATTGTTGCTATCTATAAAAAGCAATTCTTGGATCGAATTTTGAATGTGGAGCTGTCACCATGGAAATCAATGGGATTTCTTCACCCACTTGTGCCTGAACTGCCTTTAATATAGAAACCCTACTGAACTGAAAAATATAGCTAGCTACCATTGAAAAAAAATTACCTTTAATGTTTGCTAGTTGTTATGTTGTGATACGTTAAAGGAACACTATAGTCACAAAACAACTTTAGCTTAATAAAGCCGTTTTGGTGTATAGAACATACCCCTGCAGTCTCACTGCTCAATTCTTTGCCATTTAGGCGTTAAATCACTTTGTTTATGCACCCTAGTCACACCTCCCTGCATGTGACTTGCACAGCTTTCCTAAACATTTCCTTTAAAGAGTCATCTAATGTTTGTATTTCCTTTATTGCAAATTCTGTTTAATTTTTAATGTATTATCTCCTGCTCTGTTAATAGCTTGCTAAACCCTACAGGAGCCTTCTGTGTGTAATTAAAGTTCAATTTACAAAGCAGGAGATGAAAACTTTAAGATTAAGTAACATCTGATTGAAACTGAAAGCATTTTTTTTTATGCAGGCTGTGCCGGGGAGGTGTGGCTAGGGCTGCATAAACAAAAACAAAAGTTATTTAAAGGAACACTAGAGTCACCTAAATTACTTTAGCTAAATAAAGCAGTTTTAGTGTATAGATCATTCCCCTGCAATTTCACTGCTCAATTCACTGTCATTCAGGAGTTAAATCACTTTGTTTCTGTTTATGCAGCCCTAGCCACACCTCCCCTGGCTATGATTGACAGAGCCTGCATAAAAAAAACAACTGGTTTCACTTTCAAACAGATGTAATTTACCTTAAATAATTGTATCTCAATCTCTAAATTTAACTTTAATCGCATACTGGAGGCTCTTGCAGGGTCTAGCAAGCTATTAACATAGCAGGGGATAAGAAAATCTTCATTAAGCAGAACTTGCAATAAAGAAAGCCTAAACAGGGCTCTCTTTACCGGACGTGTTTATGGAAGGCTGTGCAAGTTACATACAGGGAGGTGTGACTAGGGTTCATAAACAAAGGGATTTAACTCCTAAATGGCAGAGGATTGAGCAGTGAGGCTGCAGGGGCATGTTCTATACAACAAAACTGCTTCATTAAGCTAAAGTTGTTCAGGTGACTATAGTGTCCCTTTAACTCCTAAATGGCAGAGAATTGAGCAGTGAAACTTCAGAGGCATGATCTATGCACAGAAACTGCTTCATTAAGCGTTGTTTTGGTGACTACAGTGTCCCTTTAATATAACCAGTAATTATAATTTAATAAAGTACATCTATTAATAATGCTGATAACAAAAACAGTTTTTCTTTGTTTGTTTTTTAAATCATGTACATTATTGTATTAATGTAAGCTAGCCAATGGTATTTAAAGGATCACTGTAGGACCACCGGCTTTTATGCATATCCCCATGCAAGGGATCTCCCACACAACCGTACAGGGTCACATCACAGGATCCTTCCCCTTCCTGGGGCCCTAGCGTGGGAAGGGGACTCTGTTCCCTTTGTCCTCTAAGCCTGCCACCAAAACACAGGGTTTTAGACCCCAGATGCCAGGGGGTCTTCTTCCCAGGAGCCTCTGTGAAAAGCACGCCCGCAGGATAAGAGCTCTTTGTCCCTCGGGCACAGGAAAGCCTGCCAAACCAGCCATTGCTCCAAAAGTGTCCACACCAATCTCAGGACCCACACAACAGCTCCTCTTCCGACAGACCTTCTGAATAAATAAACTAACAACACAGCATGACTACCTAGCAGAACATATAAATCAGCTACTAGCAACAGACTCCCACTCTTACTGGTTAACACTAGGTAGAACAATACTGGTCATGAATGACCCTCACAAGGGAACAACGTTATCTGACTACCGACCAAATCACCTGCCTCCCCACAAGATAGAAGAGCCCTTTAAAATTATATTTTTTTTGGTGTGCGGTGTTCCCTAATCTGTATTTTGTATATATTTTGGTCTTTACGGTAGCACCACTACTTAGAAATGCATGTTCCGGGTGTGCCCCCTTTTTTGCCAGTTAGTAGATGTGACTTATGTGGTTAGAAAAAGGTGGTTAGAAAAAGGTGGATTATTGAGTCACTAATCCAACAGCTCAGGAACAGGCACTCAGTTCCAGATCAATAGAAGCGGGGGTTCAAGGTACAGGTTTTACAAAGAGGCCACCAGCACATAATAGTACAACATGTTAGCAGGGACAAAATACACTGACAGGTACAACAATGTTGCTGGGATTGTGTACAGAAATATCTGCATAGAATATGGACTAGACCAGCCTAAGTCCAGATAGGAGATACCACAAAAGGTAGTTAAGAATGACATGACTAAGATCGTATGGAACTTTCATATCCAGACAGACATGCAAGTACTGGCCTAACAACTTTACTACAGTGGTGGTGGATGTGGAAGTACCCAGTGACTATAATTTAAAAAATAAGGACCATGAGAAGGTAGACAAACACCAGGGGCTGACTGAGGAGATAGAATGGGTGTGGAAAGTGAAGGCAGTAGTAGTCCCAGTTATGATAGGAGCATATATACATATATATATATATATATATATATATATATATATATATATCTGAGCTGCTGGTACAAGGAGAGAAAACAAGGGATAGAGAGAGTGGAAGTAGAGGGAGCAAGAAAGAGAGAAGACCATTTTCACCCATCAAATGTAATATTTTCAGAAAACAAATAGGATAAAGGAGCCTAATGTAGCCCCATGTAGCCAAAGCACAGCTTAGCGGAAAAGGGCCTTGGCAGGGGTTAGGAGGCGAGCTTAGGAGGAAACGGCCAGGACTGGTGGGTTGTGGGTTAGGGGTTTGGCTATTTAAATAGGCAGACATTTTGTAAGTATCATTTTTAATCTCCTACCTGGTTAAGTTTGTCCCGCCCACCCTCCCTCGGTCTGTATTGAGTGAAGGGGTTATCCCGTTTTGTCACAGCGGCGGGATAGTGAGCCAAAGAAGAGGAAAGAGGCTCCCCAGGAAGAACGTGATGGACAGGAAACATTGTGGTCATTGGTGGTTGGTAGGTTTCGAGTCCTGGAGGTGGCTCAGAACCTGATGGGGTAGGTGTATCCGGGTATACCCCTGCCATGGTTAATTATGTTTGGCACTTTAAGTCATTTACGTTGGAGTAAAGTTGAAGATGTTATATATATGTATATGTTTATTTATGTGGGGTCATTGCCTTTTATATGAAAAGAAGGATACAGATGTGAGGGCCGAGCATGGGGGGCAATGACCCATGTTAACATGTTAATTTATTATTATCATTAATATGATCGTTATTATTATTATCGTTATTAAAGGAGATTGTTTTAATAAAGCTGTGGACAATTTGACCCATATACCTTAGTGTCAGCTTGTTATTGGGAGTAGGGATGTGGGGGGGATTTCGTCCTAGATTCCGACTGCCCATATGGCGACTATACACCGGTCATGTATTTTTCCACCATGTGAGGTATTTTACATGAAGGAATCTACAGATAATGGACAAACTGATTGTATGGATTTGTAAGTCCCTCTGCAGCTCCGTACAACAATATGGAATATGTTTATTTTCCATTAAAAGCAGGAACATTTATTGTTCGCAACCTATATAAAACATACATAAAAGCATCATAGGGTGATGTGCAAAATCCAATGCTGAAACATGCAACATAAATGTGATATAAACCACTACAAACCATGTAGCGTATATATCTGGCAGTGTGTCTGTTTATAGAAAATTTGGGCATTTTACTGCTTTCTGTGTTACTCTATCTTGAAAACCACCGATCTAAACTTAAAGTGTGTTTTTCTTGACGAGCGGCCAGAATGAGTGATGCAGTTGCAAAAACTGAAAAGTACAAACTCAAAATAGCCACACACGTATAATCATTTTGGAGTGTAAAAACAAGCTGGCTACATTTTGTCATTTTCTTACTGTCCTGCCTGTACTTTCCTTTTAGCTCTACTGGAGCTCTGTGTTATATGCAGCGCCCACAATAGTAAGATGGAATGCAGTTTAAGGTAAAAAAAAAAAGTAATTACGTTATTTGGTAAAATAATTATAGGCATCCAAGAACTAGAGGAGAGGACTACTTTGCTATGGGAACTTTTGGAATAAAAGAAAACAAAAAAAATCCAAGGGTAAATGAGGTAGAAGTACAACAAGTAGAAGTTAAAGGAACCATATCGGCACCCAGACCATTGGTGGACTTCCAAGAGACCAACTTGGTCGATTTGAAGCCGAGAGGTGAAATTCCCATACATACTAGGTGGGTGCTTATAGGACAGTCCTGCGTCTACAATTTCCTCTCGTATTAATAGTTTCTATTATTGGAAATAACTCATGAAGCCACAGTTTTGAGTATTGCTAATTTTAGCCTTGACCAAGAGAATGTCCATAACAAAATATTTATGCGTTATGGAATGGAATGAATTATCCAGTACCCAGTAGCAGAACTTAGCAAACCTTGGCCAACATACTCACTTGTAATAGAAGTTTAATCTACTGGATAAATATAGTGCCAGCTTTAAGAGTGCGGAAACATATAATTCACTAGAGTGGTTTGCTAAAACTCTGTTTTAAATTGTATTTTTTAGCTGCTGTATCTGTCTGCCATTATCCTTAGCTTTTAGTCAGTTTTAGGAATATGATAACTTTACCATATGGGAAGTCCATTGAATGCGTAGATGTACCAAAATGGGTCTATTCATACACTGAGTCCTTTCCATCTCTTCTTCTTAAGCTGGCAACAACATTTTAAAATTCCAGACCAACCACGGTGCGTTATTGGATCAAATTAAGTCTGGAACATCCTTTAGAAAAAAATTAAAATACGACCCTCTTTGACTCAGACTAATTCTAGGGATTCTAGCACATGAATACAATGTCTTTCTTCAGCTTTAAAAAAAAAAAAATTGGCTTAATTGTTAGAAATATGAACCAAGAGTCACCTAAAATTTTGGCATATTTGAATACAAATCCTTAAGAGAGAAATATGGTTTTCTTGTAAATAGAAAACAAAATATTAGGGAAAAATGGAAAGTAGAGGAAAATGTTACACATTCTGGTCATGGTTTTCTGAGAACAGTAGCTCATGTTTCATTGCAAAGAGACGATAAAGAAAACACACTTTGCTACACTTTCCATCTCGCGAAAATGAATTACAAGTTACAATTGAATGTTTTGTTTGACTCAAGATAATCTGATTGGCTTAAATCTTTGGGCGTTCTTCCCAAATGTTTAAAACGCAGAATTGTCCCATGAAGTGAAATGAGAACCAGAGGCTTAAAACCACATTAAACATCTGCGAGATGTCAGATCCCTTCTTTGGTATGATAGGTAGTAGATAGTGAGCTCTTCAGCTAAATTTAAGAGATTATATAAAGTGTGACACACTGAAATTTCATAATTCTTTGTAATTCTAGACTCTTACCGTTTATCTATAGGCAGATGAGATTTGGAGATAATGTCAGTTATACATTCTCAGCTCCTTAAACAAATTATATTGTATTACATTGAGGAACAAAATGCCATGCCATTCATACTTACATCTTTGTTATTTTATATATTTGTATACATTCTTTATATTGCAAATTTTTTATATTCCTTTACATATATATATTTGGGAAAGTACATATATTTTGTATAGAATCAATGAAGTGTATATAAGAATCAATTCCTTTTTTGTTTTTTTAAACTATCAATATTTTTACCAGGTTTTTTTTTTTTTAATACTACTGAAATAACTACATTTAAGGATGTCAAGAAAATGTTCCAAATGTCCAGGTGTGCAACCAGAGAAGGACACAGAACATCATTTAACCACTAAAATATTACTGAAATCCATTCTAGGTGTCATACACTATATATATCCTCAATTTTTAGAAAGGCCAACAATGCATCTCTACTTATTGCATCAATGGCATACATTACTCATTATTATAAATGTCAAGGTCAATTAACCAATCATTGCTTCTCATCAAGAGAGAGACACAATACAGGTATATTGACCATTACTCAGACTTTCCACAAGCGTGGTATGACAAGATTACTGTATCAGCCTACTGTGTTATGATGACATACAATGAGCAACACTCTTTAGAACCAGGGTGGAGGCTATGTAGTCAATCGAGACCTACTAGTTGATCATGGTCAGTTGACTAGTAGATTGCGGTAAACATTACAAAGGGATGTGAAGAGGAGACCTCATGCTTTGCCAGCTATGGTATAAGTATTCGGACCTATGGTCACAGAACCCAAAGTTCTTGAGTGCCCATCAACATGCGAGCACATCCCTGAGCTCTTCTATGTGTATGGAGGGAGGGGGGGGGGGGGATCTGCTCCCTGGATCCATCACAGCTAGCCTGCAGTTAAGCATGGGTGCTGGGCATTGTAAAAAAATAAAAGGTAGGATGGAGGGGAAATAAAAGTGCTCTAATGATTTATTTAATACAGATGTACAGTGAAGGAATGTGGAAAGTGACTATGTGGAAAGGAGGAGAAAGAGAAGAATGGGACATTGAAGAAAAGGGGGGGGGGGATGGGGGTAGCGCATACATCGTAGGGACTGTTATAGAAAATTACTTTAGATATCCCAAAAAATAAAGCCCACATACAATAAACTCAGACTGCATGGGAACAAACTGACACTTCAAAATACACCCCACATTCATTGTCGGATGTTCAGCAGCAAAACACCTTCACATACTGACCTTCCACAAGAATGCACTTCACATTCACATACTGACCTTCCACAAGAATGTACCTTACATTTACATACTGATGCTTCACAGAAATTCATCTCACATTAAAATGTTGACATACCACACTGACGCTTCATAGACGCTTCACTACTGACGCTTCATAGAAATATACCCAATATTCACACACTTACAATCTCAAGATATATACCGTACATTCACAGACTGACACTTACAAAGCCACAGAGTACATTCAAAGACTGAAGCTCACAAAGCCACACCGTACATTCACAGACTGACACTCACAAAGCCACACCGTACATTCACAGACTGACGCTCACAAAGCCACACCGTACATTCACAGACTGACGCTCACAAAGCCACACAATACATTCACAGACTGACACTAACTAAGCCACACCTTATATTCACATACTGGCACATCATTGAAATACACCCCACAGTTACACTTATAGGACATAGGACCAGAGCTAACTTTGATAGCAGATTGCACCATAACTGGTCCATACAGAGGGGAATTGTTCCTTTCATGGGTCAGTGGGGAGATCATGAATTTCCCTCATCAGTCAAGTGCACCCAATGCTGTTGGGGTGCAGTCCAGAACAACTGGCAGTGGATTTTGGGCCACGAGGGATCTCTTACCTGGCTCAAGGTATGGGAAGGGGAATAAAATAAACTTATATTTTTGGGATACTAATAAATATTATTAAAAAATAAATAAATTGCTCCCTCACCACCTTCATGCACACAGATTAAAGCCTCATTGCACCCTCTCCCACATGCAAACACATAGACTACTACTCCTGAAAACGCACACACTGCATCCTTTATATATCTACACTGATTACAACACCAAGACACACTATCTACAGTCCCTAGCCACACATACTACAACATAAGCACACACACTACACAACGAACAGCTCTCTCTACACACACACTCCCGCAAACACCTGCACATCTGCATTATATAAATAACATTTATGATTGTATGTGGTATTGTTGCGTAAATGTTGCATATGGGCTGTGTTCGAGTGGGAGGGGGGCAAAAAAACATTTGCACCTGTGTACTCAAAAATCTATGCATTGGCCTTGACCCCAAATTCATACACTCACAGTCTGCAGAAATACAACCTCCATATTCACACAAGAAATTCATCACCCTTATGAAGGCACTATGGGGACAGGGGTAATATGATTGTGATCTAGAGGTTCTGAGAGGTTAATGTAGGTGATGGGAGAGGTGAGGTTGGAGATTGCGGTCACGTTATTGGGAGTGGAGATGATTAGACATAATAGGGTTGCACACACCATATGCAAGCACAAACATCACATACAGCTGGCTCACACCACACACAAACACACATACACATTAAATACAGCCAGCACACACGCACATTACATACAGTCAGCACAGACCACACACACATTACATGTTTTATTGTGAGAAGTACTCATATTTAAGCTATATAAGGAATGTTTAGAGATGCCATGGCAGTGGAATTTTATTTTTTGTAATGAGGTAGATGGCATACTTTATTATTTGTTACACATTTGTCTTGTCGATGATAGAAATTTGTGCAATAAATGTGTGGTTGTTTTCTCCACGTTACACTTGATGTGTGTGTGCGTGCACACATTTGGGTTCATAGAGCACGAAGCTCTGTATGGCAGGATGGGGCTTATGTTTCTTTCTGAAATATCAAAGTCAGCTATTTACTAAATGCAGGGTGGCCAATAACATTTTGTTGCCATTGACAAAGAAAATATTTTGTTTGTTTTAAAAATAATAATCTGGTTTGGTACAAAACATGGCACATGCACCCGAAATAATAGTTATTTTGTTCAGGAATAATTTTTCTGAAATGATTGAATTTTAAAAATAAAGCCAATATGAGCTGATTTTGATTGAATTTGATAACATTTACTATCATGCAATTACTAAGGCAATGACAGCTAATAGTTGCCCCTTTCCTATTTAATCATAATTAGTCTCAAATTGGATTCCAAGATTAGCCCCAGATTGGTTGCCCAAAGCCGCAAAGATACAAGCTCTCACTAGCCATGTGATAGAGGAAAGGACAAAAGGAAGCCACAAATCTAGGCTTCGTTACATTAGCTTATAATGGACCATGCCTGAAGTGGGAGAGGTTTTTCCCCTTCTAAACCTGTTATTCATCTGAGCGCAATTACATTTTTTATCCTTTACCTCTGATTATAAAGGGATCCAACAGCACCAGGTTTTAAATATTTAAATATTTTTTATTTTTTTTTTATCTGCTTAATGGTGCTGGTGCAGTTTGAAAACAATTTGGCGTTTGATAAATATTTATATTTCTGTCCGTCGCTTCGAATTGATGTATTCACTGATTTCTTGCACAAATAAAGCTCTTGATTCATTCAAATTTAAATGTTGTGTTGTTATATGGAAAAACGATCTGGCTGACCCAAACTTTCCCTCTGTGCACAAGTCTACTATTCACTATTTTTAGACCACAGGAAAAATAGCATATTGACACTTTACTGTAATACTTATTGAGCATATGGATATAAATTACAAAATAATAATTAGGAAGAATGTCAGCTTAAAGCACAAGAGACACATAAATAAAGAAAATCACACCAAATAAAAGAAGGGAAGGAGTCAGTAGTATGGGGAAAAGGATAACAAATTTATATATATACCCTTACTGAGGGCAAGAGGCCGCTGCCCTGGTGCCATCACCTCTTCTGCTTGTATCTTTGCACTCAGAGTCACCACCTCCTGTTGTGTGATTTGGGGTATTTTCTCTCCAAATATATCTGGTGTCTGTCATTATGGCCGTATTCCTGGCACTATAGCTCCCTCCTGTCCTAGGTACCTGATACACCCAGTTCTCTTGTTGCTTGCATCCCATAGCATTTTGGGGACCAGCTGGCAACTATGTTGATCTATCCATGCATTAGTAAAGATTAAGGAGATTTAAAGGAGCTCCTGGCATGCTTTTCCTCAGCTAAAGCTGGGCACGCCTCACCAGAATAACAGATTTTTTTTAGTTGAAGTGGAAATGAATCTCTCAAGTCTAAAAATGATTTTCCATACAAAGAGTACGGGTAATTTAGAAAGTTTCTCCAAAGAGAAGTAGAGAACACCTATGTTTACATCTATATAGAGTGCTGTCCAGACATAGCTGGGATTTCAAACACAGTGATCCATGTGTTGCGAGGAAAATGCAATCAAGTCATATTTATTTTTATTTTTTTACTTTTTCAGAGACAAAAAATATTTGAAGGATTCTTTGGTAGGGTGGAGGTATGTGTGTGGAATGCTAAATCAGAGCTAAACGATCCCCTATTAAACGCAACCATTCTAGAATGAATATCGCTACGAAAAAAAACCCAATGCAAACTTTAAAAGAGAGCATATGGGATGGTAATAACAGGTTTCAGGGAAAGCATTTGAAAACTAGTAAGTGTTGACACATTCGTGGTGCCTCAGAAATGAAAGATATTATGAATTTTAGTTCCGTAGTGAGTAAGCTTAATTATGCTCTGGACAAATTATATAACCACAACCTTTCATTCATAATATATTTATACACGTGGTGCCAACTTCATGAAGGGTAAGACGTGCAGTGTTTTGCTTTTTTATTTGTGAAATTAGTGTGAATCGACAAGTTACTATATTTAGAGAAGGTGTGGTCATCCAAGCATGTCTTTTAAATTATTAATATTATTATAGGTTTTAAATCTAATGTCTTCCAGTGGCCATCAACCACATGGATTACAAAAGAATACAAGTAGATCTCTTGCAACAAAAAATATATTATTGCTATAATACAGGGCAAAGTATTGGCAAAGTTAGTTAAGATGGATGAATATAGGAGAGCGTGCCCTCTAAGTGCTATATAATTGTCAGCCAGCGGGGGAGACCTAATGCGCATGGACGGCAATGGCCACACGCGCATTAGACATCCCCATAGGAAAGCATTATTCAATGCTTTCCTATGCAGAAAATCTGACCCTGGAAATCCTCATGCAGAGCGTGAGGACGTCCAGCATCAGATATCTGACCAAAGGTCCGTTGTGATTCAGGAAGCGCCCCCAGTGGGCGTCTGGTAGACAGCCACAGAGAGCAGACTTAGAGCTGCAATGTAAACATTGCAGTTCTCTGGAACTGCAATGTTTTACATTGAAGAACTAGGTGCAAAAGGGACACAGCACCCAGACCACTTCAATGAGCTGAAGTGGTCTGGGTGCCTACAGTGTCCTTTTAAGGCCAATGTAATCGAACTGACAAACTGCATTCAGTTTAGCTCATTTGGCATTAAAGTTGAAATTCACTTTGAATTCTCATTTTAGTGAGACTATTTTATTCCCTTGCCCAATGCCCCGCAAATAGTAAATGTGGCACTGTGACAGCCTGACATGCCTTGTATCTTACAGATCTTTGGTGTAGCTGTACTTACTGTATATGAGCATCATGTCTATTGTACATATTACTTTCTATACTGTCTATAATTTAATTATGAAAACGTTACCTTCCTAGAAATGCCATTAATTCCAAAATAGTATTTCTACTTCTATACAAAAAGCTGATCACTATCAGCCAATGAGCTAAGCCCTGCACTGCCAGGTTTAGCTCAAGGAAGAGCTGCAGTGATAATGGAATGCGGTGCCCAGTAGAATCCAGGCAGGAAGTCAAACTGTTCTAAAAATCGTTTTACTTTATACAATGGAGGAATTTCAGGGCACTCCAGACACCATAACTACCACAGCTTGCTACAGGGGTTATAGTGATTGGAATGTTCTCTAAAGTTGCATGGATGCTGCTTTCTGTCACTATATCACCAATATAACATCGTATACTTTTGTGATGCTAATTTTACTTTAGACTCAAACAAACATTATGTATTAAAGGGATACTATAGCCACCAAAACAACTTTAGCTTGATGAAGCAGTTTTGGTGTATAGATCAGGCCCATGCAGTCTCACTGCTCAATTCTTTAGCATTTAGGAGTTAAATTAGTTAGCGTATACAGCCCTATTCACACCTCCCTGCATGTGACTTGCACAGCCTTCCTAAACACTTCCTGTTAAAAGCTATCTAATGTTTAAACTCCCTTTATTGCACAGCCTTCCTAAACACTTCCTGAAAAGGAACCTAGATATGCAAAGTCTGTTTAATATAGGATGTCTTATCTACTGCTCTGTTCATAGTCATTTAAAGCCTACAACCTCCTATGTGTGATTATAATTCAATTTACAAAGCAGCGTCATAATCTACACCCAAACTGCTTCATTAAGATAAAGTTGTTTTGATGACTATAGTGTCCCTTTAAGTATGTAGAACTAATGTGCTTATGACTGGCTTTGATGGTTTGGGTAATATGCTCAGGAGGACCTCTACGAATACTGAAACTGCTGAGAGTGCTTCTCAATTTACATTTCTGTAATTTTCTATCTAATAAACTGCAAGAAAAATACCACAGTCTCTCATTAATCCCCAATAATTTTTTTCCTAATAAATTAGCAAATAAAGTAAATATTGAATTGGCGTAAATTTACATAATTACATTTTTTAGGTATCCCTAAACCGCAATCAATACTTGAAAGTCGTGATCTTTCTTATATTGATGTGCCTCCTATAGACCCCACAGATCCTGAATAATTACTATTTAAATGTTTTGAAAAACTAAAAGTACTTGGTAGATGAAGGGGCTAATCATTTTACATTCTATCTGTCTATCTGCATAAAAAATGAATAAGCATTAACAAAATTCTATGCAATGACTCACATGTTGCAATACAAGTCATTAAGGAAACCTTAAGTTGCCTGACCTATATATAATCAACGGAGTCATCGTTAATCAATCATTTTAATCTATTAAGCTGAAGAAAGAATCTATCAACGAGGTGGTCAAGAACCACCCACCCTATCAATGGCCTTGATGTAATAGTGGTGGATAAGCTAGAGAAAAGTTTCTGTATATATTAATAATATTTTTATATATGATATATGTTTTCGATTTTAATATCTTTTTAAAATAATAATTGAAAAATTTTAGTCAAAATTATTAAATTATTTGAAAAGCTTTCTAACAATATTAAAAGGCCAATGTTGGCTATGATAACCATAGTTATGAGATACGACAGATATTGGTGTACTTAAAGGAACACTCTGTACACCATAACAACTTCATCTAAATGCGCTGGACCCCAAACTTTGTGTTCTAGCACCATATCTTTCTGCTCCCCCCCCCCCACCCCCCTTCCATCAGTTTACTGTAAAGCTTCAAAATGGAAGATCAGGGCTGTCACAAGCAGGGGCTCCACTGATTGGCTGCGAGTGATCAGCTAACACTCTCAGCCAGTCAGCAGTTCCCCATTCACAAAACAACTTTAGAAACATACGGAAAGAACAGGGGGCAGTGAGATCTGGCACTGAAACACAGAATTTGGGGTTAAACAGCTCATAAATGGTTTAACCCTTAAAAGTGACCCGTCGCCCGGGACCTTCCCCAAAACAACTTTGTTTCGATGAACTTGTCCTTTAAGAATACAGCTGTCCATGCACACACAATGATCTCACTAGAGAACTATAAAAAAAGCGCAAACCTCAGAATAAGGGGAAAAAGTTACATTAAATTAAATACACACACATTTATATATATTTATAAAAATATGAATATTTACTTAATTTTAGTGAACAGAGTCCAATGTAAGTTTCACCTTGAACCAGACAATAAAACAATCTATTCAGTTCATTCCAGTATACTTGTTTATTGAAATTCCTTCCCCTTTCATTAAGGTTTAAGAGCTGAGTCTGTAATTGGAGATGATGAAGCCATTTGGCAATATTCCGAAATAGACAGCAGCCATCCATCAAAATTACATTTTTAGAAAAAGTGATTAATTGCTTCACAAAAAGGTCCAATTTGTAAGAATGAAAAAAAAAGGAAAAGGGAAACATAGAACACAATTAAGGCAAGATGAAGTAGGTATCTTGGATTTGAATTTAGCTATTAGTTAACTTTTACATTATGCGTAAAGGAGAGCAAAGTGAGACTGTAATGTAGCTTAGTATTTTGCCAACGGCAAAGGACTTTTTTTTTTTAAATTGTTAGGGCAGAATGATTAACTTTCCTTTTAAGCATGGTAGGTAAATAAGTATGTGATAAAAAAAAATCTCAATTTCAAGGTGTATGTTAGCGCCAGTATCCTTCCCGGACAACATTTCAGACAAACCAAAAAGAACACAAAAATGAGCCTGTCGGTGTACTGCAACATTTAAACAATATATAATATTATATACATACTTTGCAATACGCTGATAGGAACATTTTCCTGCCATTTGGTGTACGGATCAAGTGAGATAAAGTAACCAATAGAGGAAAAAAGATGAGGGGCGGTAAAATAAATAAATAAATATACATATAATAAAGATATAAATTTAAATTTAACATAGAGAAATGCAAAGTTATGCACTTTGGGGTAAAGAATGCACATGCAACTTACACCCTAAATGGTAGTGAATTAGGGATATAACCACACACGAAAAGGATTTGGGAATTGTTATAAACAACAAATTAGGCAGTAATATGCAATGTCAATCTGCAGTTGCTAAGGCCAGTAAGGTTTTGTCATGTATAAATAGAGGCATAAATTCTCAGGATGAAAATATAATTTTGCCTCTTTATAAATCTTGAATAATGCCTTGAAAATGCTGTGTAATTTTGGGCACCTGTTCTAAAGAAGTATATCATGGCACTAGAAAAAATGCAGAGACGAGCAACAAAATTGATAAGAGGAATGGAGCATTTTAGTTACGAAGAAAGGTTGAAAAATGTAAATCTCTTTAGTTTGGAAAAACGTCGCCTCGAGGGGATATGATAACATTATACAAATATATTCGGGGCCAGTACAAAGCATTATCTGGAAATCTATTCATAAACAGGGCTATACATAGGACGCGAGGTCACACATTTAGACTGGAAGAAAGGAGATTTAGTCTAAGACAAAGGAAAGGGTTTTTGACAGTAAGAGCAATAAGGATATGTAATTCTCTGCCTGGAAATGTTTTTTTTTATCAGACTCCATACAGATGTTTAATCAGCAAATGGATAAATACTTGCAAAAATATAATAAAGAGGGATATCATTTCTAATTTGTGGGGTAATAGCTGCTTGATCCAAGGAGATATCTGACTTCATTTTGGGGTCAAGATATAATTATTTTTTTTTAGTTTGTTGCTGGAATCGCTTAAGACTGTTTTTTTTGTCTTCTTTTGGATCAATAGCAAAAACATACGCAAATATGAGCAGGCTGAACTTGATGTCTGCATGTCAGCTAGGGAACAATGTAACTATGTAAGATCTTTTTACCGCTCCTCCTTTATCCCCTCTGTTGGTCACTTTGTACCTGATCCCTGAATAAAATTAACATTTAGTGGCTGTCCCACCAGCCATCAATCATCGGTTTCCCCACCAACCATTCCTTTTTTTTGTTACCACAGGCAGAACTCCGAATACTGAATCACACAAACATGTTCGGCCATTGCACTCGTCAGTTGCTCGTTGATACATTAATTTTCATCCTATACTTTGCAAATCAGTTCTCAGTTAGTCAGTACATTTAGTAAAAAAAAAAGACAAAAAACAGAAATGAAATTATTGACAAGAAAGTAAAAGCAAAACCTGCAGATAAAAACTGGACAGCAGCCTTTTATGTTAATGCAAGTATCTGTGTTATACTATATGCACACTATAGCACTTTACCTCACCTCTATTGTAATGTACTGACCAGCCAAGTGCTAATAAACTTCTTAACAACTTAGAACATATACAAACACTGTATACCTGTTACACTTACTGTACCTCCCTCTACTGTAATGTAACCTGTAAAGTGCTGAGTACACCTGTTAGTGCTATATAAATAAATTATACATACACTGTATACCTACTGCCCTTACTGTACCTCCCGCTACTGTAATGTGACCTGTAAAGTTCTGAGTACACCTGTTAGTGCTATATAAATAAAATACACATACACTGTATACCTACTGCACGTACTGTACTTCCCTCTACTATAATGTAACCTGTAAAGTACTGAGTAAAACTGTTAGTGCTATATAAATAAAATATACATACACTGTATTCCTACGGCACTTACTGTACCTCCCTTTACTGCAATGTAACCTGTAAAGTTCTAAGTACACCTGTTAGAGCTATATTAATGAACTATAGGCAAAGTGTATAACTACTGCACATGTGGTACCTACCTCTACTGTAATGTAACCTATAAAGTGCTAAGTACTCCTGTTACTGCTATATAAATACCATATATTTATATATACCCTGTATACCTACTGCACTTACTGTACCTCCCTCTTCTGTAAAGGAACATTTAAAGTGCTAAGTACACCTGTTAGAGCTATATAAATTTAATTAAATAATGCAATAATACATCATATAACTGCTGCACCTACTGTTTCTAGATATTGCGGCAACATGACAAGTATACTATTATGGAAGCGCCTGTCTGCTCTCAGAGCTTGCAATTAAGATCACTTTATTTTTAGTTAAAGTGATTGAAAGGTTTTTGCTTATCATTAATAATGTTTACTACATTAACATCCAGTATAACGGATAGCATCAGAAAATAAATTGTAGGTATAAGGTATTATCTGGCCTTCCGCGAACCCGGGAACCCATTAGATTCTATTCTTTTTATCTTGTTATGAAGTCTAGTATTTTATTTTTTACCCCTATCTATGCATCATTGTTAATGTTCTTGGCTAAAAAACTAAATTCAAATAGCACACCATAAACTTGTAAATGTACAGTTTCTGATACGACTGACTCAAAGAGATGCTGATCCATATTTTTTTGTTAAAGGGACACAATGGTGTCCCGCTCCCTTTTATTCCTCCTCCACGTGAAAAAGTATTTAACTTACCTTTTTCCAACTCCACATGGGCTTCATCGCGGCTGCCCCTGCCCAAGCTCTGCCCTCAATTTTGATGATCTCAGCCAATTCAATGCTTCCCCATAGGAAGGATTCACGCACATCTCTATGAGGAACGTTCAATGCCTCCATGCCTCTAGTAGAAGTGCACTTAGGCTAAAGGTGTAACTCAGCAGAAATGTAAACACTGCTTTTTTTCTAATAAGACAGTATTTACATTAAAATGTTTTTTAGGGACATACTTTACAAACCAGAACAACCACATTAAGCTGAAGTTGTTCTAGTGACCATAGTGTCTCTTTAATATTTTAGGCTGCTCTTTTAGGTCATTTAGGTCAATCCAGTGAAATGTCTGTCTGTCCTGTTCAGGAAGCATTTACTTTTGGACACTATCTTTATCATTGCGTTTATTAACGTGTTAGGTGCCGCCATTACATTTGTGGATTTCCACCTTGACACGTTAAACTGTTTTTGTGACTAATGCAATGGCTATTTGGGACAACAACTCTATCTTCTATTGAACTCTTTCCGTTTCCCCCTATTACTTCAAAAGCTCAAATGTCAGGGTAATAATTATTAGACCTTTTTCACTGCTGCTATTTTTATTTTCATTAAAAAAAAAAAAAAAGGCTAGCATTTATTTAAAACATTAGAAGTATAGTTAGAAAATAATATAGCATTTTTTGTAAAGATACCTAAATATTGAATTATGCAAATTTACACAATTTTTTTTACTACTTTTTCACCTTATACAGAAATATTGGAAGATGAAAAAAGTTAGAAACTGTATCTCTTATGCTGCAATGTTTCAAATAGGCTGTGAAATATTATTAGGACACTCTGGCACCAATACAACTTCAACGCATTTAATAGAATTTGGCGTCATTAATATACTGTATTCTTTGCATGTTCAAATCTTTAGAGTTTTTGTGCAAAAAAAACCCCTAAAAACATGTTTTGCTGTATTCTGCACCCTAAGCCGGCCTCCTTAGCCACACACCCTCATGCCAGAACGACTTCCTTATCAAAATTATGCACACAGTTACAGCCCCAACAACACTGAGTGAGCGGTTTTTAATTCACAACCTGACTGCAGACAGTCAGAGAAGCAGGCAGTAATATCCTTACTATATGTCTCACTCAGTATTCTCTACTTCCAATGCAGGTTACGTTGTAGTTCCCATCATTCAGTGCAGTCAGTGGCTGATCTATGTACATACATTTGATAAGGAAGTATTTTTCTGGAGTAAAAGGTTGTGACTAAGGAGGCGGGCTTATAGTGCAGCAATCTGCAAAACATTTATTTATTTTATGCAAAAAAATGCAGCATGATAATGAGGCCAAGACCTATCACACGCATTAAAGAAGTATTGGTGCCCATAGTGTCCCTTTAATATGAAACCAGAAATGCCATTTTGTCACAGATTGATGAATGATACAAATAGATAAATAAAAATGGACCCATACCATCTTTATAGGTATTTGTAAGGAATATATTGGCATTTTAGAAATGCAGTGCCTCAACGTAAAACTATTGCATTCAGCAAAAAAAAAAAAAAAAAATCCTGTGCTCAAAACATTCTTCACCCTTCCTTGTATGTGAACAAATGGTTGCTGTAAAGTTGGAATGAAAATGGATAGTCCCACTTGCAGTTCCTCTGCAGAGATGCAGAGAGACATAATAAAATAAATGATTTCTCTATAGCATGAAACCAGTGCTAGAGATAAGATGAATGGCAAGTGGAGGTTTTTTTTTTGGTTTTTTTTTTTTTAAAGGGGCACTATAGTCACCAGAAGAACTACAGCTTAATGTATTTGTTCTGGTGAGTACAATCATTGCCTTCAGGCATTTTGCAGTAAACATTGTCTTTACAGAGAAAAGGCAGCGTTTACATTACAGCCTAGGGATAACTCCATTGGCCACACCTCATATGGCTGCTAGAGGTGCTTCCTGGGGCAGTGCTGCACAGTGAGACTGACATTCAGTGACTCTACCCTCTGCATGGAGACACTGAACTTTCCTCATAAAGATGCATTTATGCAATGCATCTCTTTGAGGAGAAGTTGATTTGCCAGGGTGGTGGTTGTGCTAGTTCTGCCCCTGATCTGCCTCCTTGACAATCTCAGCCAATCACAATGCTTTCCGATGGGAAGTCATTGTGATTGGCTGAGATCACCACTTCTGATGATGTCAGCCAAAGAAGCAGATCAGGAACAGAACCAGCACCAGCATACTGCAATAAGGTAAGATGTTACTATATTTAGGGGAGCAAGTGATGCCTGGGGGAGGGGGAGAAAAGATAGTGCTTTAACAATATAGGGTCAGCAATGCATGTTTGCGTTCCTGACCCTATAGTGTTCCTTTAATTTCACTTGTCCAAGCTCTGTGAAGAAAGGGGTTAACTGACCTTCAGTGAATTAACTTATTGGTGTACCGCCAAGCTGGGCTTCTTATAAACCAGCATTATTCGGTATTATGTATTATGATTGGATAAGCAGCCCAAGGGAAGGTAATGTTCTACTAAATAGTTATATAGAACATCAAACTTATATTTCTTCTGTCATTGAAGTAATTAGCAAGTAGAATTCTAGCCTACTATGTGTTAGCATATCATTGTGGGCTATTTTCTGACTAATCAATGAATTATTATTTTCATTCTCTGGAGTCTATTTTACAGGAGCAGTATCTAAGTATTTCCTCCCACAAATCGCTTTTTCTCAATTCAGAGAAACTTTTAAAATTACTCATCTGGTGTAAGTCCAATGCTCTTAAAACCAATCGCTTAAGGTCAAGAATCAAAGCATTGTGAAGTATGACTTACATCCTGTGAATCTTTTCATTGACATGACTCATCATCTCGATTTCTATTTTTGTGAAGTGTTTAGTTATTTGAGGATTTTATTTTTTTGTTCCCTTCTTATACTCAAATAAATTATTTGGTGAGAGGTGTTTGGCAAAGCGAAGAGTGAAAACTCAGAACACAACCAGGGATTCAAAAACTACAGCTGTAGGATTGTGTTTTACTTTACGTTGCTCTGTTCTTCATGTTATAGATGTATATTGTGCCAGCTAAATTGCTAGATTATATCTCATTTATTTAACAATAGAACTTTGTTTTCTGCATATCCTTAAAATATTCTATGTCATGCCAGTGTCACATTATATACTGGGACTGAATATGGCAGTTTTACAAAATGTAAATGAGAAACATTGATAAATAACTTACCTCCTGATATTATGGGTTGAGAGAATGAATGCAATCATTATGGAGTGCTGGTAAATAATAGTGTACGTTCGCAAGTGTGTATCCAACAAGTACTCTAAAAATATGTGATAGGAGAGGTTGTTATTATTATTATTTATTAAGGGCCAAGAAATTCTGCAGCGCTGTACAATGGGTGGACTAACAGACACCTATTTGTAACCAGACGAGTTGGACACACAGGAACAGAGGGGTTGAGGGCCCTGCCCAATGAGCATGCTAGAGGGAGTGGGGTATAATGACACAAAAAGGAAGGGTAGGGTAGAAAAGTAGGTTGCTGGGATAGTATTCACAGAGGGCTTAGTGTTTTGTTTTGATGACAGTTGCAGTTATCAATGAGATTAGATGGTTTTAATAAAATCCTAATCCTTTGCCTTCCTCTTACACAACCATTACACAACACAACCACAACCATCTCAAACTCATTTCCAGCACACGCAGGCATTTTGAACTCCGAGTCCAATTGGGTCAAAGCAGGAACCTGGATATGTTTAATATCAAGACTCTTGTTGTCTATGCCCCTTAAAGTCCACTCCAGGACTTGCCCTTAGGCTGAGATACCAATGTACAATGAGTCACTATAGGGTGTTTGAAATACAAATTTCAAAACTTAAATATATAAACTTTCAGGACCTCTTTTGTTACCAATTCAGAAGTTAGGGTCTCCTTTCCCTGCAAACTCTCCAACAATCTACAGAGAACTTGGTCTCCTCAGTAAAAATGAATAGTTTCAAAAGTCTGGTCTGATGGTTATTTTGCTATTGTCATGTGTTAGGATAATTGTCTGATGGCTACTGCTTAACAGGTAAATATTAGCCGACCTTTTTAGACTGACCATTTAAACCCATCAGTTAACCTACTGTTACCATATATTTATACATGATATAGATAAACAAATATATATCATATCACCGGTTATTGGGGCATCATACATAATATCTTACTAGGATATTTACCATATATGAAAGCTTTACATATTTGTTGTTTGTATTGCTTTGTTTATGTCTGCTATCTGTGTGTGAATGTCTTGGCTGTAGCTCTCCCTGTATATACATTTTGTGTTGTCACTTTTCTTGTATATTTTTCTTTCCTCAAAAGTGGTGAAATATTCTCCAGTAAGATATTATGTATGATGCCCCAATAACCGGTGATATGATATATATTTGTTTATCTATATCATGTATAAATATATGGTAACAGTAGGTTAACTGATGGGTTTAAATGGTCAGTCTAAAAAGGTCGGCTAATATTTACCTGTTAAGCAGTAGCCATCAGACAATTACTGGGTTTAACAATATTATAACCTTAGTATCTGTAGCTTATTGTTCACCTTTTTCACATGCTTTTTTTTTTGCTTACCAAACCCTCTCAAATCTATCTATCTATCTATCTATCTATCTATCTATCTATCTATCTATCTATCTATCTATCTATCTATCTATCTATATGTCTATCTATCTATCTATCTATCTATCTATCTATCTGTCTGTCTGTCTGTCTGTCTATCTGTCTGTCTGTCTGTCTATCTCTTTCTCTCTCTCTGTCTGTCTGCCTCTCTCTATCTGTCTGTCTGTCCAATCACTGTGATAGAATTGGCAGATATTCTTGCGACCTGTTTATCACTTGATTTCTTTTAAGAGGGCGGGTTACCACATTTAACTCCAAGCCTCTCTAGCTTCTCTGTCAATGTATGAATAAGGGGGACATTTAGAGCCATAAAAAATGAGTTAACCCTTTGGTTAATGTGTAATATAGTGATCGAGGGGCTAAATCATTTTTTTTTTCTTTTTGAGAGGTGTAAAAATAAAAGGGACAGATTTTAATCTATATTACAGTCCTTGTGTGTAACCAGGGTGTCTTTATTACAGACACACTTACAGAGTGAGAATTGTGTTCAAAGTAAAGTAGCGTATCTGGAAAAACTCTCCTAATCAACTAGGCTTCTAGTTCGGCTGCTTTAAAGGGACACTATAGTCACCTGAACAACTTTAGCTTAATTAAGCAGTTTTGGTGTATAGAACATGCCCCTGCAGCCTCACTGCTCAATCCCCTGCCATTTAGGAGTTAAATCACTTTGTTTATGAACCCTAGTCACACCTCCCTGCATGTGACTTGCGCAGCCTTCCATAAACACTTCCTGTAAAGAGAGCCCTATTTAGGCTTTCTTTATTGCAAATTCTGTTTAATTAAGATTTTCTTATCCCCTGCTATGTTAATAGCTTGCTAGACCCTGCAAGAGCCACCTGTATGTGATTAAAGTTCAATTTAGAGATTGAGATACAATTATTTAAGGTAAATTACATCTGTTTGAAAGTGAAACCAGTTTTTTTTTTCATGCAGGCTCTGTCAATCATAGCCAGAGGAGGTGTGGCTAGGGCTGCATAAACAGAAACAAAGTGATTTAACCCCTTAAGGACAGAGCTTCAGAAGCTTGTCTTTCACTTAATGACAACGGCATTTTTTGCATTTTTTGCTATTTGCGTTCAACTGCAATTTGCTTTTTACTTATTCATTGCACCGACACATATTATATACCGTTTTTTAAAGGACAGAAAGGGCTTTAATTTGATGTAACACATATATATATAAATGCTTATTTATTATTAACAAAATACAGAAATATGCAAAAAAATGAATTTTTGTGTGTTTTTTTTTACAGTTTTTGCAATAATAATGTGTACATAATTAGTGCAGGTTAAGGAAAGTAATTAAAAATAAATTCATTTAGTTGTTCTGAATTACAGAATATATAATGTGTCTGGGATTTTCAGTTTTTTTTGGTAGTTACAGGTCACAAAGCACAAGGAGTAAAATACACTTTTTATGTGGAGCGATTTTAGAATTTGGTATGTTTGTCTTGTAAGCCTAATAGCCATAAAAGAAAACAAAATTGCCACACAAAAGTATATATTTATATAAAGTAGACACCACAGGCTATTTACCTAAGGTTGTTTTGACACTTTCTACGTAGCCATTTTACCGCCAACCTCTGCTAAATATTGGAGTAAAATTGTGTTTTTTGGGGGTTTTCGCACACAAACTTATAACAAAGAACTTCTCATGTGTATTTTGTAAAGTTGGTGTGTGCTATTCCTGTACAAAGTTTTATTATGTGTTCAGTTACTTCTGCTGAGTACAACGGTACCCCCATTGTATGTCTTTGGCACTATTTCGTGAAGCTACAGTGCCATATAGGAGACCTGTCCTTTTCAGTATTCACAGTAGAATTTTGAGAGACGGATTTAATGAGCCTATGCTTCCATTTGGGGTATTATAACAGTTTGACTGTTCAAAAAAACCCCACAAAGGCCTACCATTTGTAAAAGTAGACACCCCAGGGTATGTCATAAGGTGCATATTGTGCCTAAACATGCCCCCATTTTTTTACCATTACATGCCAAAGTATGTGGTAAAAAATAATTTTGTGCATTTTTTACATACGGATTGCATTTTTGCTGGGCATTTTGTATATTTCATATGTGCCACTAAGTTCAAACCCCCCAAATTATGTTCAGCTAAGTCTTCTGAGTAAAAGGACACCCCCATTGTATGTCTATGGCACTATTTCGTGAAGCTACAGTGCCATATAGGAGACCTGTCCTTTTCAGTATTCACAGTCGAATTTTGAGAGACGGATTTAATGAGCCTATGCTTCCATTTGGGGTATTATAACAGTTTGACTGTTCAAAAAAACTCCACAAAGGCCTACCATTTGTAAAAGTAGACACCCCAGGGTATGTCATAAGGTGCATATTGTGCCTTAACATGCCCCCATATTTTTACCATTACATGCCAAAGTATGTGGTAAAAAATAATTTTGTGCATTTTTTACATACGGATTGCATTTTTGCTGGGCATTTTGTATATTTCATATGTGCCACTAAGCTCAAACCCCCCAAATTATGCTCAGCTAAGTCTTCTGAGTAAAAGGACACCCCCATTGTATGTCTATGGCACTATTTCGTGAAGCTACAGTGCCATATAGGAGACCAAGCCATATCAGTTTTTACCGAACTTTGAATTTTGACGCCGGGCCTAAGTGCAATTTCCAAGCATCTTCGCAGGTTTTAAATTCAAACTACCCCACAAAGGCCTACCATTTCTTAAAGTAGACACCCCAGGGTATTTCAAAAGGCATATTTTGAACCTTAGCGTGGGATCATTTTTCCGCTAGCGTGTACCAGGTGTAGTGGTAATAAGCGTTTTTTTCTGCCTTTTTGACACACAAAGTGAGTTTGCACAGTATATTTTGCAAACCATATGTGTACTACCACTGTATAATACTTCATATGTTGCTCAGCTATGTCTGCTGAGTACAAAAACACCCCCGTATGTACCTTTGCCAGGTATATGTGGACATCGGAGGGGCACATTTGGGACACAGCCATTCCATTTTTTTTCAAACTTTACATTTTTACGCTGTGCCCATGTCCCATTTTAGAGTATTTTACCAGGCTATATAATCCAAATACCCCATAAAGCCATACCATTTCTTAAAGAAGACATCCCAGGGTATTTTAAAAGGCATATTTTGAACCTTAGCGTGGGATCATTTTTCCGCTAGCTTGTACCAGGTGTAGTGGTAATGAGCGTTATTAAATGTATTTTTTTACTTTTTAAAACTTTTTTTACTTTTTAAAACTATTTTTTAAACTTTTGTTTTGCTTATTAATTTTTTTAAAGTTTCCTAAACTTTCGTAAAACTTTTTTTTACAGATTTAAAATTTTTCTAAGCTTTTTTTTTACGTTAACCCCTAACTAGCAGTAAGCAGCACTAACAGTAAATTCCCCATTTTCCCATAACTCCCACCCACCCCAGCTAGCAAAATATTTAATTATACAATATTTAAATTAGTTAATTAAATAAATTTAACCCCTGAGGGTTAAAAAATAAATAAAAGTTAATCGTCAGGGGTTAAAAAAAAATTAGATCACAGTATAATACTGTGATCTGTATTTTGATCACTGTAGGCAGTGATCGACTGGCAGGGAAGGGGTTAATTTTTATTTGGACTGGGTAAAGGGTTTATTTTTTTACATTTTTTACTTAAACGTTATTAAAACTTTTTTTTAACTTAATTTTTTAACTTTTTAAAGCTTATTTTTAAACTTTTTTTAACGTTAACCCCTAGTTAGCCTAATACTAAATCCCCCAATTCCCCACTAACTTCCACCCTCCCCAGCTAGCTAAATTTATAACTTTAAAAATGTTTAATTAATTAATAAAATAAATTTAACCCCTGAGGGTTAAAAAAAATAATAATTAACCCTCAGGGGTTAAAAAAAAAATCAGATCATAGTAAAATGTAATCCCTGCCAATTGATCACTGTAGTCAGTGATCAATTGGCAGGGAAGGGGTTAATTTTATATTAAAATGGGTAAAGGGGGGTGGGATTTTAATTTAACTTTATTGTTTTGTCACCAGGGGGCAGGATCACTGAAGATCCGGCTCCCTGCACTTCACACAGAACCAGGAAGTGCAGGGAGGCGGAGGTGAGTATAGAGAGCACATGTGCCCGCTCTGGCATGCTGTCAGAGCGGGCACATGTACTCTGACAGCCCGATCCGGTGCTCCCGGTCTGCCTCTAATGCAGAGGCAGACCGGAGCACCATTAACCCCACGATCGCCGCGATTGCGGCGATCTGGGGTTAATTTTAACGGGTGACGGACGAGGTCCGTCACTCGTCGTTAAGGCAATCCCCAGAGTGACGGACCTCGTCCGTCACTCGTCGTTAAGGGGTTAACTCCTAAATGACAGTGAATTGAGCAGTGAAAATGCAGGGGAATGATCTATACACTAAAACTGCTTTATTTAGCTAAAGTAATTTAGGTGACTATAGTGTTCCTTTAACTTTAAATTTGAAATTCACTTTGAATTGACTTTAGTAAATAACCCTGACAACGTTTCTAGTGACTGTCAGCATTTATCTGCATAGGATTGACAACAAACCCCTGAGGATGAGCACATGTTGGACGATAGCAGCAAACGTCTGATATCGACAGCTGTTTGTATTAGCAATTACCTGCAGATTGCGATCTCAAATTCACTATGACTTCACTTTAGTAAAAAAACAAAAACAGTCAACAGTGAAATGAGACATTTAGGGATGAACATATACATTTTTTTGGCTAGTTTTGTACATATCATATAATATATTATCTGAGGATATTGAACTCATCATTGCAGGTTGTGTAAGATCTAGATATTTCTCACTCATAAATCCTGACCTGCTTTCTTTATCATGAGTTTGCTTTATCCATTGCCCATATACCTAATAAAATAGTTTTTAACTTCTTGTAAAAAACTAGAAAACACCAAATAATAAAGCTAAGCTCATGGACGCTTTGACAAAACCGAAATTCCTGACTCGTTGAGTTTCAGCATAGGACTTTGCCCTAAATAAACATCTCAAGTCATCAGTGCCTGATAAACCTATGTCAGCCTTACATGGATTTGGGCCAAAGACCTCTGCTGGTGTTTTATCAGCTCTTGACAGAGAGGTTTGTGTTGTTACAAAGGAATCATTTATGCTTCCAAGACCTCCGTGCTGAAGATGGTGCTCCAATTTGAAGAGTTTCAGATTTCTGGCCTCTATGCCAGGGTTTTCTTGGACTTCTGTCAGAGGATCCAGGGGAAAAAGGGCCAAAAATAGCTTTTTTTGGCCAGTGAAACTCAATAGCACTGATTTTTAACATCTTTTTCTTCCAGGTTTAGAGAGTCACTCCATTCAGAGTCAGCAAGATGCAGAGTGTTCACACCCCAGTACTGCGTGAAGCACTGGCATATGATACGGTTATACCCACAGTTAATAAGTACTTCTTCTCCACGGGGTCCCTCTCTTTGCCAGAAGACACATTTAGGGCAATATGTCTGAAGGATTTGTTTCCTACTCTAGATATGTCCTACAAAGTGTGACGCAGTTAGAAAATGTTTTGACCCTTTGAGTGGTACGCCGTGGATTTGATTGTGCTCTGGCCTGGCATCAGAACAGTTATCTTCATGAAATGCTGCATTTTTTTTTTTTTTAATAAGACAAACATGTTAGTGATTTAATATATAACACATGATAATATAATGGATAAAGGCAGGAATTAAAAAAAAATCAAAACAATTCTGCAGTGGAGGAGGATAATTTTGCAGTTTTCTTCATTATCATCATCTTAATTTTTTAGATACTTATATTTTAAAAGGGCTCTATAGTCACCAGAACAACTACATCTTAATGTAATTGTTCTGGTGAGTATACGTCCTGCAGGCTTTTTAATGGAAACACTTCCTTTTCAGCCTAGGAACACCTCCAGTGGCCACTCCTCAGACAGCCACTAAAGGTGCTTTCTGGGTCAGTGCTGCACAATGTCTCCTCAGTGTCTCCATGGAGTGTCTTTCCATTGAGATGCTAAACTTTCCCCATTGAGATGCACTGATTAAAGAGCCGGTGACCACACATGGTGGGGGAAATAAGGTTAGCTTTCTAGTTATTTAAGGGGGGCAAGGGAGGGTCAGGGGGGCTAGCATGGTTTTTAACACTATATGACCTATATTTGACCCTACAGTATTCCTTTAATTGAAATCAGGGTTTTGTAAATTTATATGTATATATATATATCTATAGGCATTTTAATTACTCTATTGTATTTTTTAAATGATGCTTCTTCGCGTTGCATTTTTAAATCTCCCAAGACAATGTACTACCATATATAGAACAATAAACTTGACAATGTCACTATATATTATTACATATCTGTAAGAGTGTTCTTTGCGTCATGTAGGAGGCACATCGTATGAAAGGGCCTTTTTCACCAGGCAACATTAACCGACTCACTCTTTTCCGTTTCCTGTTCCCACTGTTTAAACCTTCCCCTTCACCTAAAGCAAGATCCATACAAAAAGTTCGGAGAGACAAGTGCGGAAGATCATACCTTGTTTTAGCCCTAATCACAACCATACTAAGCACCTGTTGGATTATGTGTAACCTTGGCTGTAAGTCAGATCTAATGTTTACCCCAAATCATTAAATAATCGCAATAATATTTTTTTCGCTAAATGGAAACAAACAAACAATTCAGCAACTATCTAAAAACTAGTTGAAAAAGTTAAGGCTGTCACAAAAGCCAGGGGTGCAGCAACTTCATATTATTCACGGTTCTTCTAGAAGACATGTGTTGTTAGGTTTGGGTATTTCCCAATTTGTTGCTCAGTTTTGTAGGCATAACTTTAACTTGTTATTGTTTGTATACCACATGCTTCATTTGGATTCTAGGTCATTCTGTTTTTTATGGGTTGCACATTGGGTGCCTCTGAGTGCTTTGATTACTGTTTAAGGAGGTTTGCAAGTCTTGGATTAGGGACAGATGCATCTACACAATTCTGCTGTCCCTTATGTAACCCCTTAGTGACCAGACCGTTTTTCAATTCTCTTACCGTTAAGGACCAGGGCTGTTTTTACATTTCTGCGGTGTTTGTGTTTAGCTGTAAGTTTCCTCTTACTTATTTACTGTACCCACACATATTACATACAGTTTTTCTTGCCATTAAATGGTCTTTCTGAAGATACCATTATTTCCATCATATCATATAATTTACTATAAGTCATTTTTATAAAATATGATGAAAATTGTTTAAAAAACACACTTTCGAAATTTGACCCCCAAAATCTGTTACGCAGCTACAACCTCTAAAAAACAACCATGCTAAATAGTTTCAAAATGTTTCCCTGAGTTTAGAAATACCCAATGTTAACAAGTTCTTAGCTTTTTTTTGGAAGGTATAGGGCTACAACTACTAGTAGTAGTATATATTTTAAAAATGTATCAATAGTGACATTGTCAAACTGTTATCTGTCATACATCTCTAAATCACACCTCACATGTACATATTTTTTCAAAGTAGACAACCCAGGGTATTCAATATGGGATATGTAAAGTCTTTTTTTAGCAGCCACTTAGTCACAAACACTGGCCAAAGTTAGCCTTTATATTTATTTGTGTGTTAAAAAAACAAAAACAAAAAAAATTATGAACGCTAACTTCTGCCAGTGTTTGTGACTAAGTGGCTACTAAAAAAGACTGAACATACCCCATTTGCAATACCTTGGGTTGTCTTCTTTTGCAAATGGTATGTCATCATGAGGGTAATTCTCATACCTGGGCTACCATATGCTCTCAAAGGAAACATAACCAATATTGCAAATTTTAATGTGAAAATCAAGCCTTATATTTGACCCTGTAAATTTCAAAAACTCTATAAAACCTGTACATGGTGGGTACTGTTATACTCGGGAGACTTCACTGAACACAAATATTAGTGTTTCAAAACAGTAAATTGTATCACAACAATGATATCATCAGTGAAAGTGACGTTTGTGTGCGAAAAATTAAAAAAAACTTCACTTTCACTGACAATATCATCGCTGTGATATGTTTTACTGTTTTGAAACACTAATATTTGTGTTCAACAAAGTCTCCCGAGTAAAACAGTACCCCCCATGTACAGGTTTTAGGGATTCATGGAAAGTTACAGGGTTAAATACACTGTTAGCAAATTAAATTCTCTGGACATTCAGCCTGAGTTGTCAGGCAGGTCCCTCAAATTGCAATCAATAAAATTACTTCACTATGTAAAAATATTACATAAATTTGCACATAGAATTTAAATATATATATATATTTAGATATTTCAAGTCTACGAGTATATTTAGGAAATTATTTATGGAATTATGTATATGGATATATATATATTTATTTTTATTTATTAATATATACATACATTGAGCAATTACAAATTCACACAACGTTCCAGTCGATGTTTCAGTCTGTAAAATACTTTTTTCAAGACCTTTTCAAGACCAGTCTTTTACAGACTGAAACGTCGACTGGAACGTTGTGTGAATTTGTAATTGCTCAATAAAGCAACAGATGAAATTTACCTTGAAAGACTCCTGAGTGCTCTCTATTGGTATTGTATATATATATATATATAGTTATTATATATATTATATATATACGTGTGAAATTTATTCAAAGACAGGAGTACGGAAGGAGTCCAACATTATTTAACTTGATAAATCAGGTTGATGAAACATCTGGTGCTATCCGAGGCCGGCCTAATCATATCAAAACTCACTTGACTCACTTATTAATAGAAAAAACTATCTTCGCCAATCTATTTGCTAAAAACATGGCATATAATTTAGTGTCGTTGTATATAAAAGAAATAGGATGGAAGTTAGAACATTCATCCAGTTCTTTTCCTGGCTTTTCTAATATATCAATCTCAAATAACTGCATTTATTAACTGATACTAACTTCTTTGGTTCTTAAAGGGACTTTCTTCCCTCAAAAAAACTTTATCTTGAAGAAGAGAAGTGACTAGAGAGTGCAGGCGAGAGTTTGTTGTTAAACCATTCGAAAACAGTTTTACACCTTAAGTTAGGACTGAGTCCAGATACCCCAGCCCTTAAAACATCCTTATTGATATGGAATTTGATGAGGGAAGAAAGTCCCTTTAGTTATTTAAATTTAAACAAAGTATCATGCATCAACCCGATAACAAATTGTACTTCTTTACAATTTAAAGAGACACTCCAAAGCCCAATTAAAAAAACAAAAATACAAAACATTGTTTGGTAAATTTACCTCCAATGAAAACATGCAGGCATTTAATTATTTATTTCTTCATTAGGATATGTAAAAACAAGCTGCAGTTCTCTTGTCTGAATCCTTCTCAATCTCCCCCATCCCCCTTCTAACCCTGCCCAGACCTTCTGTAACTGTCCAATCACAGACTGTTAAACGAGGCTCAATGAGAAGTCTTTGCAAGGCAAGTGCTCTGAGCAATTGCTGCCACTTCAGTTAAGCTTCACTGACACAACCAAACCAGGAAGTAACAGGACATGTTGTTTGATTGACAGTCTGGGGAATGTTGCAAGACTAATTTATAAAAGAATAGTTGTGTGCTATCCTCTAATTTATAAAAGTGCCAATTTCTGATTGTCAACCTTGGCATTTTTTGTAAAATGAAAAAAAAGAAGACACACTCTTTCACACAAAAATCACTTCAACGAGTTGAAGTGATGTAGAGGTTTGGAGTGTCCCTCTAAAACGTATTAAATTAATTAAAACCCTAATTTACTTTCCATTCTGTTCCAGTGCTGTCTATCATCCACTGAACGAATACATTTTCCAGAGCTTTGTTAAATCCGTCTCAATTACTCCATGAGACTGTAAAATAATCATCTCTTCATATTTCACATAGCTCAGATAGTACAGTGCTGCTGATATTGGAAGTAAGTCTTAGAACATATTATTAGTCATATGTGTGAGCTGAATAAGTATTCACTGATGCCATCTATAAAACAAATATGGCTGATTTCAGCCAGATAAGTATGTTTACAGTATGAGAGTGTTTAACTAAATATATACACTGCCTTCTGTAGGCAAATGCATGTTTACCTTTTCCCTGGATTGTTCTGATCCAGTTGGAAGGATTGGGGCACCAATAAAATCTCTAGTACCCCTGATTCTTCTTCAAATGATAAACAAATTAAAGAAAAGTCAAAATTCTGTATACTTTTAAATGTATCACTTACAGGTTTATATACTTTTATAAATTAGATAAAGTAAGAGTTCAGAGTGAATTTTATAATTTAAGGTCCACATAGCCGAACTGCTTGATTATGTTGGTACTTTTTTTCCCCACAAAGAACGTGAAAGGGAAGGAGTTGTAGTAGATTGTAAAAATATACAACTAAATAAAAATCAGATCATTATTTTTTTGTTGTGTCATTATTATTTTTTAGTTGCAAAACTGCGTTGGAACTACTAGTTTGATAGTCTAGCAATTCTGTTTGTGAGCCAGCTATCCATGTTACGTCTGTTTGCTGTTCACCACACTCAGCTTTTTGGGGTTTCTTTTTTTTTTTTTTTTTTACCACGGCTGAAGATAAATAAATTAATAAAATTTGCACAGCCACTGAAATGAGAAGAGGGGAGGGGGATTTCTTTCTAGAAATGTGTGAGACATGACTCATGTCTCCTTTCCCTCTGTAGGAATTATTTTGTTTATACTAACTACATTTGTAAATGACTTTGATTGTAAAGACTCTGTTTGGGGAATTCTAGGTGCCTTTATATACACATGCCAGCATCAAGATTCATTCCATTGCAGTCCATTCAGCAAAATACGCTGAGATATACTAACCCGAGCGCATATGGTATATCTGCAGAAGGTAATAACATCTTATCAAAACTTAGAATGTTTTTACCAAAATATACCTAATTAGCACATGCGTGCAGAAAGAATAAGAAATTATCCTATCCCACTTCAGAATTTAAAAGTTTATCACATTTGATATAAGTAGCATTTGCCCACAGAACACGTCAATAAACAAAATCTACTTTCTGTTCTTTATTTTGCTAACTTTTTGGAATTGTGTTCCTGTGTAATAAAGTAAAAAGTATAATGAAGAAGAAGAAGGAAAATATATATATAAAAAATCCAAGTAGATGGCTGCACTCACGGTTTTATAAAAGTCCAAAGTTTATTGAAGTAGCATAAAAATATCTGCGATCAACGTTTCAGTCCTTCCAGGAGGACTTTCATCAGAATGATCCTGATGAAAGTCCTCCTGGAAGGACTGAAACGTTGATCGCAGATATTTTTATGCTACTTCAATAAACTTTGGACTTTTATAAAACCGTGAGTGCAGCCATCTACTTGGATTTTTTGGATACATTAGCTATGTATGGCTGGCACACGGTCACTAAGGGATGCATTAGCGTGAGTGCAGGAATTTTTTTTTTTATATAAATATATACTGTCCTGAGGAAAGTCCTGAAAACTGAAACGTTGACCTGTTTTGGCATCACTGTAGGTATGTGCACATTTTAACCACGTTCCGTTTTAAACCGAGACCGTGACTGCAGACTATTACATACTATTACTATATTTATATATAGATCAAACGAATCACATTGTGAAGTCAACACAGCTATAAATTGGTAACTCTTACAGAGTTATTCACTAATGTAAGAATTAAAAGTAAGTTTCAAATTTAAGGCCAAAATAGGAAAAGTTCAGTCAACTATGCTATCACTTTGACTACTCTGGCCTGAAATGTAACATTCACTTGAAATTCTCTTTGAATTCCCCCTTTGTAAATTACCCTGACAGAAGTAAGGGGATATAAGTGCAATTTATACACAAATGTTCTTGTCATTTATTTCAAGTGTCCCTTTCATCATAAAACTGTGTACCATTATCTAACATTTTATAAAAAATGGTTATTACATGCTGATAATTGTTCAGTATTTCCAGCAGTTGTCCCTTTACATTGTCTTGTCCATTTACAATTTATGTCATCCCTTAGTTTACATGGAAACGTTGCCAATTCATTATTGCACATTCACAGGACAAATAACTTGAAAACACGAGAATATATAGAAATGTGTTCTTAAAAACAACTTTATCAGGATATTATATAAGTCCTCCTCCTCACACACATACATTTTTTGTTTTGTTTTTCCAACATGTTTCATAAGGAAAAACCAGGACAAAATCACGTTTTCTTCCAATGTACCCAAAAAAGCAAATACACTAAAATTCTAAACTATGTGCAAATGGACAAATATAGCACATTTCCCAAGAAACACATTGTTTGGAACACAGATTTTTCCTAAAGTGAATGTTTTCATTCAAGAGTAATAAGTGAATTTGGCCACAACTTGTCTCCAGTAAACTGTATTGCAATTGTGAGTCAAATATAAGGATTTGAAGATAATGTCACAATCCTGCTGGTTAGTCAGATCCTAGTAAATCTCCTAGCACAGATCTGAATATATGTCCTTATATAGCTATTTTTTTAAAATTTATTTTATGTGATTAGATTGAAAAATTCAGGAATGTTTTAGTAAGGATTCAATTTAATATTGTTGGATACAACTTCCAAATGATTTAATATATTTGGATAAGTTTTTAGAATGATTGAATATTATGAAAAATATTGAAATTTTGTAATATTCTGATATTTTTCATAATATTTATTTTTTTATATAGAAAGAATTATATTTTAATATGTTTAAAAAAAATCATTGTCAAGTGTTATCTAAAAATATCAAATCATTTGGAAAGCTTGTCCAATGATATTAGATCAAGGCCTAAGTTAGGTAAAAAAAAAATACATCAAAACACAACTCATTTATTTATTTATAAAATATTTTACCAGGTGGAATACATTAAAATGTTTATTTTTTTTGTTTTCAACAAATACATCGTTACACATTTAATAGAAAACGTGTACTGATCTATTCTCCTGTCCTAAGTACCAGTGTTTAGAGATACAAAAATATAAACCTTAAGATGTTTTTCCATCCAATGTTCAATTAAACAGTTTAAAAAAAAAATAAAAAATCATTATTGATTTCATTTGTTGTTGTTTTGTTTTGTTTTTGTGTTAAAAAAAATCTCTTTAGCTTGATTTATTTATACTGACCTGTTTTATCACTTGTAAGCATAAAATGTTTTTTAAAAATACAAAAAACATATCTAAACACATCTCTTTCGTAGAGCAAATCGTAAATTGTTTTCATATGCGTGTTCACTGTTCTCTGTGTAGCCTACTGAGGTTTGATGTTTTACAAGAGTTATAGGAGATGCATGTTAATGCTTGGCTTTATGAAAAGGCACACTCATTCTCTGCAAATAGATCACACAAGAATTCATTTAATTGGCTGGAAATAGCCAAATTTTTATGCTGACCAACTCATATTTCTACCTAGGGGTAAACGAAATACAAGTAACGTCTAAAACCATAAATTTGATTAGAGGAAATTGTTCATAGCCTGTGCATTTTTATTACTTTAAACTGAGGGTGGGCCACCTTTCAAGAAACAAGTATGGATTCCAGTCATTGCAATGCAAATCTGATCATAATCGCATGCAGATACTATGCTGTAATATGTGTATGTAATAGTATATAATATATTATGAAACTGGAAGTTGGTATTAAAGCACTAGTTATGTAAAACAAAAAGGAACATAAAATAAAATAATGATATGTGACCGAATACACAACAAATAGCACAACCAACAAGAAACTCTGCTTCAGAGCCTACCATTATTTTTTTAGTTGTTAAATAAATCCCGACGAGTCTTTAGATGGCGAATTTCCAAAGCACATTCAAAGTGATATTCAAATTTAGAGAGCAGCAAAGTAAAGCTTAGCTGACTTGTAGACGTGTCCCTTGAATTTGAAATTCACTTTGAATTGTCACTCTAGTTCAGGGATAGGCAACCTTCGGCACTCCAGGTGTTGTGTACTACATCCCACCTAGTGCTCTTACACGCATAATGCCAGCAAAGCATCATGGAAGGTGTAGTCCAAAACATCTGGAGTGCCGAAGGTTGCCTATGCCTGCTTTAGTTTATAATCTGGTGTGTATTTAAGTAGTATGTATGTATACCATTATCTAACATTGTGAGTTATTTTAGTATATTGCAATTATATGAGAATGCAGCGCAGATGCTTTTGTGTGGCGTCTGTGAACATGCATGTGAATCGCAGGGTGTTGAGGTTTAGCATGTGAGTGTGTGCATGCAGGTTTATAATTGTGTAGAGTGTCAGTGTATGTATTTAGTTTGTGTGGAGTATGTCAAAACAAATATACACACGTGTATAGCAAGTGTATACAAATGCTGGGTAGTTTTTTCGGTGTTGCAAGTGTGCATGGATTATGTGTTGCAATTGTGGATTTTATATTTGTAATTCAAAATTATCTTTTTTTTTAATCTTATTTCCTCAGCTCTCTGGGTGTATATAATGTTCTTCTGTGTGTATCACCTCCCCAACCCTGGAGCATCTCTCCATCTACTCACGCCGGACCCATTAGGCACTATAGCTTGCTGACATTCTTTATGTGTGAAGAGTGTCTCCTCTTTTTTTTTTTTTTCATTTTACAAAAAAAGTGTCACTTTTAGAAATGAATCTTGTTACATCCACTGGCTGTCAATCAGACAACAGGTCCTGTTACTTCCTGGTTGCTTAGATCAGTGGAGCTAAACTCAAGAGACAGCAGTTGCTCAGAGCACCTGCATTGCAAACACTTCTCATTGAGCTGTGACGTCTGTGATTGGACAGCCACATAAAGTCTGGGTGGGTTTAAACGGGGAGGGATTTCAAAGGCTGCAGACAAGAGAACTGCAGCTTCTGCAAGCTCTTTTTATATATTCCCCAAATAAAATATATATTTTGGGGGGCAGTGCAAGGCCCCTTTAAGTGTTTGTTTCCACTACCCCAATTTATGCTACTCTCCCCTTTCTTGAACCCTTTATGTGTCTCCCTACATCTTCCCTTGCGCAGTTCTCTTCACATCATTACCCCCTTTTTGATCTCTCTCCATGTCCCGTATTGTCTCTTTACATCTCACATCGTGTTGATGTCTCTACTGTTAGACCCCTTTTCCTCGCCACTTCTTATCCTGAATCTCTTATTGCATGGCTAAATGTTCTCACAGTGAGCCTTGTTGTATTCACTACTGCATCACTACAGAGAGCTAGGAAATAGCAGGGCTCCCAGAATCCTCAGCCTCACTAAAAGTAAAGATTTATACCTGTGCACTCATGCCCACCCCTAGTTCATAACCAGCTGTAGAACTTATGGAAACGCTTGTTCCCTTACAAATATTGCAAGAAAATTATGTTTTTTGTGCATTCTTGAGAATACGTTTGTGAATATTTACAACTTTTTGGAAGCAGGGATAGAAACTATAAAAGTTTATGGGAGTTGTTTTCAACCTCTTCTCCACTAAGTTCTCTCTTTGGAAAAAGAAGACAAATACAACTTTTATTTGAGACAGAGGATACACGTGTAGCCCATCAACTGAGATAAAACAGCAATTATCTATTAAACATTTTTTTCAGAATATACCTGTAGAATGCAAATGATGTGTATTTACACAATATTATTTTTCCAGATATATTGAACGGATGCAATGTTTCCAGACTGTATGGTTCCTCCTGCCCAGTATTTTGGACAAGAGACTAAAATGTACCCATATCATTATTAATTGAAGAGCCTTTTCCCCATAACTGTCAATATGGGTTAGCTGATAATCCGTTAACCTATCTCTGTTACTTTAAAATACCACTTTTATTATATATAGTAGGATTGATAAAACAGATTAATAAAAGGGATCACATATATCCTTATAACATGCCTTTACAGCCTTCAAAGAAGTCCTGTAGTGTACTTAGTTCTCAAAGCCCTCACTCCCCACCTCTCTCTTCTGGATTCTGTTATACAGCCATAGGGATTTATATTATTTGTTTTGACAAAGACTTATTAAACATATTTAGTCCCGTCTATGGCACCATTCAATATTTGTTTTGACAAAGACTTATTGGACATATCTAGTCCTGTCTAGTGACTGGTCATTTATTGTTGTTAGTTGTTTGGGATTGGTTTAGTCCACAATCACTTGGGACGTTTTATATATACTATTAAAAGTGATATTTTAACAATATCTAATATTCTTCTCTGGTTATTCCACTTTTTCTGTATATTTTTAATTTCTGCTACCTCCAATTTTCTCTTTTTTTTTAATGTGTACAGCCATAAGGATGAACAAATCTTGCTGTGGCGTATAGAAGGAGAAATACAGATACATGCAGACATAGAGAGGAAGCAGACAGATACAAAAAGATAGAATGCAGTCGGATACATTTATTTCTCTGCATGGTGCCATCCAGTACTGGAGCAAGGAGTAATTAGATTGGGATTATATGGGCTGCATTTCTTTTAATTTGCTGTTAAAAAGAATTTACAATTAGCGTAAATAAACATGATGTTGGGAGAGGAAGCAATGAATAAAAATGTCTTATGATACGCATTCGAAATTGAGCATCATGTTGAAATAAACTATTTTTAAGATATAGGCCTCAAAAAAACAAAAAAAACCACTTACGAGTTAATTAACTAAAAACTAGACTTGGTGATTCATTTCGGGCAAACCTGCTAAATTTGTACTGATCGGGTGATCGATCAAATTCCTAAACTCTGAGCTGAATTCTACCCAAATCACAAACCAAGCAAAAACGGCAGTGGCCGTGCATGTTCGTTTTGGTTCGGGAATCGGAGTTCCACCCGTGGTACCAGAAAAAGTGATGACTGATGGGTTAAAAAGATGATGACAAGGTGCAGCCACTAAATGTTGATTTTATTCAGAGATCAAGTGAGTAGTGAGCAATAGTGGGGGAAAAAGGAAGAACAGTGAAAAAAAATCTATATTTAGATATTATATATATAAACACCATCTATTATTTACTTTTTCTCATTTTATCTGTAAACCAAATGGCAGTTCATAATATTATATTATCTATATATTTTTCAGTGCACTTATTGGCCCATTTCATGCCCTTTTTATGTTCTGATTTGGTTCCTGAATTGGAATCTCGGTTCCAAAATTCTGCCGAGTCATTTGGCCGAAATTAGGGTGTCATGAAAATATTTCTATTTTGAGAGAAAATGGTTCAGCCAAGCTCACTTTTCCCACCATGTGCAAGTCTACTAAATGCCAAATTGCAGGTAATTGAAATCTGAATGATATAGTTTAGGCAACCATAGCTGATTTGTATTATATTATATCATATTACATTATATTACATATGCAATGTGCCCTATATGTTCCAGTGTTCCAGACATGCAGAGAGTTGTTCCTGCCAGTTCCAAAAGTACAACCAATATAACTATTAATACTCTCTGCTATTTCTATGCTTCCTAAAAATTAGGCAAACACTAAAGTCCTGGTGCACAACTGCGATGATATTGATCCAAGCAGCATCTCATTGATGGTCGAGAGTGCTGTAGTTCTAAACGCGGTGTATAACTAGATGATGCCAATTCAAGTGTCGTAATCCAAATCCCACATTCTTCTCTATTTTACTTTTTTTTTTTTTTTTAGAATTACCCACAACTACGGTAATCACCCAGAATAGAAACATTGAGGAATAAGCTATCATGGAGAAAAAAGGTGGAGTTGTAGGCTGAGTTGACTGTTCCTAAACAAGCCATGCCCTCTTCTCATAATCTCATAGGATTTGTTGTTTTTAATCTGTCTAAAGTATAGCTCAAATATGTGTCAATGGCTTACATTCTTCATGGATACTGTGAAGTTTAAGTATCAACCATGGACCTCAAATAACGAAGTGAGCCAGAATTCAATATTTTAGAGTAAAACGATGCAGTAAAACGATGCAGCAGACATTGTTCGGCCGAGCTGAGCCAGAAGGAATTCTATTGAATTGGGCATGTTCTATATTGTGCTCGAATTGTGTGAATTGAGTTCATGGCACAAACATGTTGGCATGCCATGTGTCATCTGCGTAAATTACAGGGAACCATAATGTGTGGCGTATCTGGCTCTGCAGTTGGAAATAACTGACTTCATTCTAAAAGGGCAGTGAAATTACTAATTTGCCTCTGAGGTGTATAATCTTATAAAGCTTTGGGTTGTTTTCATTTTTCTTCTTTTAGGGCGTATTTGTCATTTCATTTTTTCCATCTTAATAATACTGAACTTTTATAGAACTCTTAGCTCCTGGATGGAGATTAAAATATTAATAACGCTATATCTATGTCACATTTCGAGTGCAGACTTGAATGGTGTTTGTAGAGATTTGCTCACAGCTGTAAACTTTCTCTAGCAGGTAATACAGAGCCAGCAGATTTTGAAGTGAAAAGCTTTGTGGGTAAAGGCTGTTAGATAGTTTGATGACGTGTTCATAGAGGTAAAGAACCTTGCTCGATGTTCCTTAGCTGTCAGGCTATGAAGAAATAGAAACTAAGTTCTCTAGTGTGTGATTAAACACACATGGCACATGACACAAACAACTGATTTATGTAGTGTCAGAGACTTTTTACAGAGTGACTTAGTTAGTGGAGTGCACACTTTTAACAAGCGTTCATTTTGGAAGCAAGTCAGATAAAGGGGTCCAAATGCTATTTTCTCCATGAAGTACAGTTTTTTTGTCATCATTTCCAGCTGAGATATGAGAATGAAGCCCCCCATGTTAAGAAACGAGTAATGGGTACTTTGGACAAGCTGTGCCAAGCCAAACTCCTGCCAGATCTAATCCGTCAGCGACTTGAAACAGGGCCATCATTTGTATTCATATGATTGCTCTAGAACTATTTAATCACGGCAAGCTCATAAGACAAGATGGGTGGGCAAATCACTACAAGGAAACAAAAACTGCGTTTCTGCTTTAACAGCGTCAATCTGAATTGTAAACTGTGCATGTAATATTATTTTAATACATTCAGTATCAGAGAATAAAAAAAAAAACGTAATATTCATAAGTAAAATTGTTGTTTATATATCTGGCTTAAACTGTTTCAAATTGGTTGATAGCCTAAATCATATGACATAAACACATTAAATATATATAAACAACACAATGCTGTTTCCTTAGTTCCTCTTTAGCTATAACTGAAGAGGAACTACTTGGGAGTGTAACTCAGGATAGACTGGGACTATATCCATTTCTTCCCTAAGACTAAAAGAACTGTCATTTCGGCCCTAGCACTAATTCAAAACAATCAAACAAGTGTGCATTTGGGGACAATATCCCATGTTGAACTTTCAGAGACAATCAGAAACCCCTTGACCCAGACTTGTGCTTTTAAGGGATTCTATGGTATTAGTAATACAAAGTTGTATTCCTAACACTATAGTGCCCTCTGATCCCCCCTTCCTTGCAGCCCCTTTATTTACTTACTGGATCCTGCGCCGATGTCTTTCTCGGATGGCGCTCTTCCTCCTTCAACGTCATCCAAAGGGGGGCATAATGGGCATGCGTGTTGACTTTCACAAGCACATTAGACCCTACCCATAGGAAAGCTATGACTATGGGGATTTCTTATGGGGATTTGAGGGATGTCTTCATGCAAAGCGTAAGGACATTCACCATCAGTTAAGCGACCTATAGTCCGGTAAACTCTCGGAAGCACTACTAGAGGCTGTCTTAGTACTGAAATGTAAAGATGAGAGTTTCTCTAAAACCAAAATGTTTTACATTGCAGGACTAAGGGCAATAGGGACACTGTGCCCAGATCACGTTAATTAGCTAAATAACTGTAACAATCTATCCAGAAGTTTTGATGACATTATTTCACTATAATACAAAATTAGCTTTTTCTCAGTTTTTCTGACTCTTTCACACACATACACTCTCTCTCTCTTTGAGTTGTAACTATTGCCAAATAAATCAGCCTTCATGTAACAGGGGAAATCAAGCCAATTGAGTGTAGCATAATATAACCCTTTCCTGCACAATCCCACCAGTTGAATACAATGTACCCATATGGTGTTGAGGGCAAAAACAAAGACTTGATCTCTGTGGAAAAACATGAGTTGCTATTGCATGGATTCCCTGATGAAATTACCCTTCCTCAAAACTAGGGAAAGCTAGGGTCCGTAAGGCCCTCCTTAATTCTGAGGATCAATAAGGATACTGTTCCGCCAACCCCATTACCTTTGGAACTAATTGGACAGGGCATTCCCATATCTGTTATTGCTTTATGCTCTGCCCAGAAGGTGGAGGAAAGGGTAGGGGGACATATATCAGATTTGTATAATATCATATTTTACCCTCCACCCACCACACACTGAGTGTAGTAAGCAGCGGAGGCAACATGGGGTGAATGAAAAGGGGAGGTTATCTGATGGGCCATCCTTGGGTAATATTGGGGTTAAGGTCATACTAAATTAACATTAACATTTATTTCGATAGATGTTTTGAAACAGTTGATCTTCTTTCCCCAATTCTATCTCTTGTTACATGCTGGGCCTCATGTCCCCCAGCCATATTTGTTTTTGAATATGTGGCAGTGTTATAGATGTTTCACTGTTTACAATTGTAATTTACCAATCATGACATGTTTTCACATTGCATCAATAATCATGAAGAATGTAGGATTGGGCACTTAGAGCTGGTATTAAGGCAGATTTATTGGAAAAACATATGTTTCAACTCCCATAGGAGTCTTTTTCACATTTGGAGCCAAAACGTTGTATGGTTGTCCAATAAATCTGACTTAACACCATGTCCAACTTTATCTTTCTTCATGATTATTTATACGTTGGGAATGGTCCACCCTGGTCTGGAGGCACCACAGATGGAGATTATTTAGCAAGTGCCACTCCACTTAATGCATATTGAAATGTTTCAACAAACCCTGCACCTATTCCAAGACAAAAAAATCACCTGCAAGTGGTGAGTGATGCTTGTATGTTGACCCCTGAAGTAAGTGTAGTAAATATGTTGTAACTAGTCCTAGAGGCTACTGCAGATAGAGAGTCATTCCAAAAAAAATTAAAAAAATCAGGATTATATATTCTAGAAAAAATGAAAAATAAGAACTTGATTTAAAACCAAAATGAGAATTCAACAATGCAACGACAATGTATCAGTCATTTTATACATGTATCTGTGATTTATAAAGTGCACAAGATAAAATGGTAGACTTATTACTAAATAAAAAAAAAAACTCTCTTATATAATTCATAGTCATGTTCATAACGTTTAGTCATGTCTAAATAAGACTGGACATAGACATTAAACCTATTCAGCCTTCTTTTCTAGTGCTGTTGTTTCTGTATGGGGTTTGGAGGAGTTGTCGTATGTTGTCATATGTTGTCCATCGTTGACTTGGCATTAGAAACATTCAGAAACATTTACAAATCAATCTATACATCAACCACATCCTATAGTTTTCTTGGGACTATAAAGTACTCTAGGCAAATTGCATGTGGTATACATTGTAAAACATTGTAGTTTTAGAGAAACTGCCATGTTTACATAGCATGGTTAAGACTGCCTCTAGTGGTTGTCTACCAGACAGTCATTCGAGGTGCTTCGCTGTGCATGAGGACATCCAGCGTAGGAAAGCATTGGTTCTTAGAGGCAAAGACAGAGCCAGCACAGCGGGACCTTGGCGCTTTCATAAGATTAGTAAATTAAAGGGTTTTTAAACCTTTATTTGTTGCAGGGAGGAGGGACGGGGGCACTGTGGGCAAAGAGACACTAAAGTGATAGGAATATAGCTTGGCATGTTTCAGGGCTGGTCTATTCACAGATCGTGCACAGAGGGAACAGTGCGTGCTGGGAATGAATACCCTGCCAATACAGTACTCCACAAAAATCAATAATCCAGTGTTGTGGTAAAGTCAAAGAAATAAATGACTCTGGATAAGAGGAAACAAACCCAAAGACTCTAAAAGGAATTATAAATACAATGTAACTGCATGTTTTTTTTTTTCTATCAACATAGAAAAGCTTTTATCCCCTACCAGTCTGAAAAGAATTTAAGGGAAATTTTATGAAAAGAATTTATGAAAATGTTATATGTTTCCTTAGTCCCTATATTTAACAAATATGTACTTCTAAGGTTAGAAAACGACAATTAAATGGAAGTTGAAATATGCACTTCTTTCATAATTCCTTTTTGCTTGGGAGCCCCCATCTTGTCCAATCATTGTTATACGTTGTTACCAGTGTTCTATATTTTGTGTTATAATATGTTCCATGCACATTCAGACCATAGAAGTCTTGGAGATTTTGATGAAGCACATATGGCTTTTCTCTCATACCTTAGTGACCGTCCACTGAGATCCAAGTTTATGTGCTGCAATCAAGCATATTTTGGGTTTAGAGATTTCAGTTCTTTTAAGATATGTGGGTTATCTCAATAAATCAAAAATTACGGAGAATTGAAAAGAAAAATGTAAACTACGCCAAAACAGCAAAACCTGGAAAAAGTATTGGAATTTTTTTTCCAGTTTGGCAATTTTAGTCCAAAATGTGTAAAGTCCTATAAATTATCCATAATATCCGGGTTTCTACTGGTCCAATTGCTGAATCAGGAAGCTCGTTGACTTGAACAAAACCAAAATGTCACCGGTGAAATATGTATATAGCAATGAAGAGTTTACTTTGTTATGCCCCCTGGTCCTCCTGAATTAACTACTTTTTACAGTTTTGACCTTGCACCCTTGGTGGATGAATTGATTTAGCTGCAGGATATGAATGTATGGTTCTCATTGGTTGTACTTGTTATTTAAGATCTCAGCTGTGGGATTTAACTGGAAAAAAAAACAGCAGACGGTGAAAATAATGGCATTCCCTCAATTCAGTGACTTTTAACATGAGTTAAAAGTTGCCGCTAGCCATCCATTTTTCTTCACATACAACCCTATGGCATCATATTCTATAAAGTGTTCATCATTAGTTCAATAAAACAAGCCTCTGTGTAGCAAGACTTGTCTGGCACTGCACTCAAACATTTGGTTTGCTTATGGATTGCAAACGTATTTTACCACAATCTTGCAGGACAGCCAGGTGTTAAAAAAAAAGCACAACCATCGGTCCCCTAACTTGTTTTTATGAACTTTTACTCGGCTGCACATATGGTAGAAGAAGACAGGGCTACTCCCTGAGCCCCTTGTAAATAGACTCATATGTAAAAATGTAAAATACCCCTATATAAATAGACTATGTAAATCAACTCCAGTTAATTAACTGTTTGCGAGGAAGCTCGTGTGTTCTAAGCGTTTGGAGCTTTGATATATGCGGCAGCTAAAGTCGAATTTCTTTAAAAGAATTCCATTTGATGTTGGTTTTGAAGAGCACTATTTCACCACTATTTCACACACTATAGACCAGGCTTCCCCAAACTCCGGCCCTCCAGATGTTGCTGAACTACAACTCCCATGATTCTATGAATGAAATAGATAGGCTGAGAATCATGGGAGTTGGAGTTCAGCAACATCTGGAGGGCCGGAGTTTGGGGAAGCCTGCTATAGACCATTATTTTGGTGGTAAGGACAATTAATGCAAAGTAGTTAATACCACACATTCATACCAATCTTTACCATAGACTTTAACTATTGGCGTGACAAAATAAAAATGGAAAAAGCTGGTTTAAAAAATTGTAAAATCTCCATCTCCTCGGGTCTGCCATTTTGTAACGACTGCATTCCGATTGCTCCTGCACTTTCTGTATTTCTATATTAACATGTTTAGTGTGAGTTGCAATAACATTACTATTTTCTTTTTAAGATGAATCCTTTTTTGTGTGTGAAAGGTTTGTTTACAATATTTTTTACTTCAAATAGATTTCACAGACACAAAAAATGTAAGTTAAAAATCAAAGTCAGAATTCCATATTTATAAAGAGTCCTTAACTAAAATCGAATTCTTTATGTTTTTTTTATACTGAGCTCTAAACGTTTGAAGCCCAATGGTAACATTTAACACAGGAGTAAAACAGAGAATTCCTGGACCTCCTACATTTTTATTTCATATTTGAATTTTTTTTTATTTGTTCCAAAGGAATTGTACTGATTATTCCACAGCTTTTTTTTTTGTCTGTGTAATTAAGCAAAATTCTGAGAACATTTGTTTTTATACTTTCAGCAGCCTGGCCACCTCTCGGACTGAATGTGTGACATGTAAGCTATACTGCGGGAAGGACATGATTCAAACTGTTCCAGACCCATCAGCCTATATCAAAGTAAGTCTGCTACCAGAGTGTATGGACTACTAAAGAAAAACTTTCTATATTATAGAACTACGTAATAAAGGGTGGATAAAGACAAATGATAATACTATCTACTTTGGTAAAAAGAGGTAAAAAAAAAGATAAAGGAAAATGTCATGCAGCCATGGTATACACAAATATTGTGTTTGGCATCTGACATCCTTTGGCTTGGCAAGGAGTATTATTAAAGGGACACTCCAGACCCCTTTATAGAGTCAGAGCTTGCACTCTAACTCACTGAGTGCCAAGGGAGCAATTACTGAGGTCTGCATCCACTGGTGTAGTAAACTTTATGCTTCCCTGCTGGACCACCAGGCATCATAGTTCCCCCCCTTTTTTTTTTTAGAAAGCCAAACATTAGGGGGCTACACAGAGCACGTTATTTACGATCTCACACATTACATACAGCCACTACACACCACTCGTACATCACATACAGCTATAACACACCACACATCACATACAGCCAGCTCACCCCACATCCATTGCATAAAGCCAGCTCACCACACACACACATATTGCATACAGCCAGCTCACCCCACATACATTGCATACAGCCAGCTCACCCCACTCATATTACATACAGCCAGCTCACCCCACTCATATTACATACAGCCTGCACACATATCACACATCACATACAGCCAGCTCACTCCACACACACATATTGCATACAGCCAGCTCACCTCACTCATATTACATACAGCCTGCACATATCACACATCACATACTGCCAGCTCACCCCACTCATATTACATACAGCCTGCACATATCACACATCACATACTGCCAGCACACACCACATATCACTTCCCACCAGCACACACATACACATACAAATAACATACAGCTTGTATTTTTAGCTAATTTTATGGTTATCAAAAGATGGGTGTCAGATGTTGGGACAGAGGCACAATTTCTGAGCTTGCCATAGGCCCTATTTTCAGTAGATTTGCTTCTGGTCAAACAACCCTTGCATGCAACTTGTACTGTCTTTCTATACACTTCTTGTAAAAAAAAAAAAAAAAAAAAGATCTATTTTTTAAACTTACTTTATTGCACAGTGTACTTAATTTAGAATTTCATATTTCCTGCTGTTAATGGCCTGCCATAGTCTGCTGTATGTGATCAAAGTTCAATTAACCGAGCAGGAGATGCAAACTTCTAAAGTGAACACACTGTGCTACAAGATAAAAATGAAAACCTTTTTAAATGCAGGCTGTGCGAGTCAGGCAAGGGAGGTGTGGCTAGGGCTGCATAAACAGAAACAAAAGGGATTTAACTCCTAACCTGCAGAGAATTGAGCATTGAGACCTCCGAGCATTGCATTATACATCCAAACTGCTTAATTAGGCTAAAGTCGTTTTAGTGCTTAGAATATCTCCTTGAAAATTCAGTTTGATCTTTTGACACTTCACACATTAGTAGATAACCATATAAATAGGTAGTTTTAGCATAAAGTGGGAGATTTTATCAGTCTTGGCTCCTGTGGTCTAATTTTGAAAATCGGTTACGACCTCACCACAACTTGTTACTTAATGAGCAGACCTCCTAAGTTGTTAATTATAATGCAAGATCACGCCACATAATATGAATGATTGATAGTTTTCTGCTTTCCTTGTTAATCTACGATGATATTGTTATAAATAGGATGGCTTTCGTGCTAGATAGATACGTAAAATTATTTGAATAGGTAAGAGTTCTGTAACGCACTGTATGTATATTCAAGTATATCGTATACTGCAGCTGGTAAGGTTTCCTAAACTACGGTTTTCTGGAAAAGGGGCTGCGAACTTCCATTATGTCTCAAGGTACCAAGAGTATGTGCATTTTAATAGGTTGTAGTTATCTGGCTTTTATTGCTGTTAACTGTGAGATTTAACCATTTAATATGTTTAATAATATGTTCTAGAACAGTGATGGCGAACCTTTTTGAGCCCGAGTGCCCAAACCGCAATACATGCCAACTTTTTTTTCCTTAAAGTGCCGGCAATTGCGTGTGTGTGGGGGGGGGGGGGGGTGCGTGTGTGTGGGGGGGCGTGTGTGTGTATGAGGGGTGCTGTGTGTGTGTGTATGAGGGGTGCTGTGTGTGTGTGTATGAGGGGTGCTGTGTGTGTGTGTATGAGGGGTGCTGTGTGTGTGTGTATGAGGGGTGCTGTGTGTGTGTGTGGGGGGGGTGCTGTGTGTGTGGGGGGGGGTGCTGTGTGTGTGTGTGGGGGGGGTGCTGTGTGTGTGTGTGGGGGTGCTGTGTGTGTGTGGGGGGGTGCTGTGTGTGTGTGAGGGGGGTGCTGTGTGTGTGTGTTTGGGGGTGCTGTGTGTGTGTGTTTGGGGGGGGGTGCTGTGTGTGTGTGTGTTTGGGGGGGGTGCTGTGTGAGGGGGGTGCTGTGTGTGTGAGGGGGGTGCTGTGTGTGTGAGGGGGGTGCTGTGTGTGTGTGTGTGAGGGGGGTGCTGTGTGTGTGTGAGGGGGTGCTGTGTGTGTGTGAGGGGGGTGCTGTGTGTGTGTGAGGGGGGTGCTGTGGGGGGGTAGGGGTACTGCTGGGGGGGTAGGGATACTGCTGGCGGGGTATGGGTACTGCTGTGGGGGGTAGGGGTGCTGTGGGGGGGGTAGGGGTACTGTGTGTGGGGGGTAGGGGTACTGCTGGGGTGGTAGGGGTACTGCTGATGGTGGTAGGGGTACTGCTGAGGGGGGTAGGGGTACTGCTGAGGGGGGGTAGGGGTGCTGTGGGGGGTAGGGGTACTGCTGGGGGTGGTAGGGGTACTGCTGGGGGTGGTAGGGGTACTGCTGGGGGTGGTAGGGGTACTGCTGAGGGGGGGTAGGGGTACTGCTGAGGGGGGGTAGGGGTACTGCTGAAGGGGGTAGGGGTACTGCTGGGGGTGGTAGGGGTACTGCTGGGGGGGTAGGGTGCTGCTGGGGGGGGGGGTAGGGTGCTGCTGGGGGGGTAGGGTGCTGTGGGGGGTAGGGTGGTGCTGTGGGGGGTAGGGGTGCTGCTGGGGGGGTAGGGGTGCTGCTGGGGGGGTAGGGGTGCTGTGGGGGGGTAGGGGTGGTGCTGGGGAGATAGGGGTGGTGCTGGGGGGGTAAGGGTACTTCTGGGGGGGGAAGGGGTGCTGTGGGGGGGTAGGGGTGGTGCTGTGGGGGTAGGGGTGGTGCTGGGGGGGGTAGGGGTGGTGCTGGGGGGGTAAGGGTACTTCTGGGGGGGGGTAGGGGTGCTGCTGGGGGGGTAGGGGTGCTGTGGGGGGGTAGAGGTGGTGCTGGGGAGATAGGGGTGGTGCTGGGGGGGTAAGGGTACTTCTGGGGGGGGAAGGGGTGCTGTGTGGGGGTAGGGGTGGTGCTGTGGGGGTAGGGGTGGTGCTGGGGGGGGTAGGGGTGGTGCTGGGGGGGTAAGGGTACTTCTGGAGGGGGGGGGTAGGGGTGCTGTGTGTCAGTATCCCCCCCCCCTCCCTCCTTATTACCTTTAATGAAGTGGGGGGGGGGACACATCCCTGGTGGTCCGGTGGTGGTACCGTCATCCCTGGTGGTCCGGTGGTGGCAGGCCGTGCTTCCGGTTCGGGAGGCAGGGGGAGGGATCTGTGATGCTGATCCCCTGTCCTCCCGCGCGATGCTGTGTGGAGCGTTGCCATGGTAACGCTCGGCAACGCTCCACACAGCATCGCGCGGGAGGACAGGGGAGCTGCTGCAAAGATCCCTCCCCTGCCTCCCGACCCGGAAGCAGAGTAGGCGCCTGCCGTTTCGGGCAGGCAGGTGCCTACTCTGCAGTGATGGCGGACCTGTGGCCGCGTGCCCACAGAGAGGGCACGGCGTGCCACCTGTGGCACGCGTGCCATAGGTTCGCCATCACTGTTCTAGAATATGTGTTTCTCTGAAGTAGAGATTGTAGCCGTATTAGTCCGGTGCTGCAGGTGTATGCAGATATAGATATCTTTTGTTTTACATCGATTTCTCTGAACAAATGCCTGGTATGTCGTGAAAACATTGAGTATTAAAATATGTTTCACAGCTGAAAATATCTTTATTGAAATCATTTTCATTGAATAATACAAATATAGGTTTTCTGCTCATGCTACAGCAAACTAAGGGTACAAGTTGATATTCTCAAATATAGCTGGCTCTCGCTAGTGAGGTAGCCATCTTCCCTGCATTTGTAAAACACTCTTTGAATTATAGTTTTCCTGAGTTTAGCTACCAGCAGCCATTCAGAAACTCGAGTTGAGCTAATTATCATTCCACCATGCAAGTTCAGACAGGCAGTGTGACACCCCCACTTATACCTCAGCGTATACTCCTCCCTGCTGTTTAACCCATTAAGGACACAGCTTCAGAAGCTTGTCTTACGCTTAATGACACAAGCAATTTTTGCATTTTCTTGCTGTATGCGTTCAACTGCAATTTGCATCTCTCTCGTTTATTGCACCAACGCATATTATATACTGGTTTTTAGAGGACAGAAAGGGCTTTAATTTGATGTAACATATATATATATATATAAATGCTTATTTATTATTAAAAAAAATACAGAAAAATGCAAAAAAAAAAGAAACATTTTGTGTTTTTTGTACAGTTTTTGCAATAATAATGTGTGCCTAATTAGTGCAGGTTAAAGAAAGTAATTAAAAATAAATGAATTTAGTTGTTCTGATTTACAGAATATATAATGTGTCTGGGATTTTCAGGTTTTTTTTGTAGTTACAGGTCACAAAGCACAAGGAGTAAAATAAACTTTTAATATGGAGCGATTTTAGAATTTGGTATGTTTGTCTTGTAAGCTTAATAGCCATAAAAGAAAACAAAATTGCCACACAAAAGTATATATTTATATAAAGTAGACATCACAGGCTATTGTCCTAAGGTTGTTTTGACACTTTCTAAGTAGCCATTTCACCGCCAACCTCTGCTAAATATTGGAGTAAAATTTTGTATTTTGGGGTTTTTGGCACACAAACTTATAACAAAGAACTTCTCATGTGTATTTTGTAAAGTTGGTGTGTGCTATTCCTGTACAAGGTTTTATTATGTGTTCAGTTACTTCTGCTGAGTACAATGGTACCCCCATTGTATGTCTATGGCACTATTTCGTGAAGCTACAGTGCCATATAGGAGACCTGTCCATTTCAACATTTACAGTAGAATTTTGAGAGGCGGATTTAATGGGCCTATGCTTCCATTTGGGGTATTATAGCAGTTTGACTGTTCAAAAAAACCTCACAAAGGCCTACCATTTGTAAAAGTAGACACCTCAGGGTATCTCATATGGTGCATATTGTGCTTTAACATGCCCCCATTTTTTCACCAATATATGCCAAAGTATGTGGTAAAATATAATTTTGGGCATTTTTTACATATGGATTACATTTTTGCTGGGCATTTTGTACATTTCATATGTGCCACTAAGTTCAAACCCCCCAAATTATGCTCAGCTAAGCCTTCTGAGTAAAACAATATGCCAAATGTATGACCTAGACACTATTTTGTGAAGTTACACTGCTGTAAAAGAGACATAACAAGTTAAGTTTTTTAAGTGTGAATTTTCATTGAGGGTTTTGATGCGTCCGTGTCCCAATTTGGAGCTCTTGAGCAGGCTACATATTACAACTACACTATAAAGGCATACCATTTCTTAAAGAAGACATCCCTGGGCAATTCAAAAGGCATTTTCTGAACCTTAGCGTGGGATCATTTTTCCGCTAGCTTGTACCAAGTGTAGTGGTAATACGCATTTTTTCTGCCTTTTTGACACACAAAGTGAGTTTGCGCAGTATATTTTTCAAACCTTATGTGTACTACGACTGTATAATACTTCATATGTTGCTCAACTATGTCGGCTGAGTACAGCCAGGTATATGTGGACATTGAAGGGGCACATTTGAGACACAGCCATTCCAGTTTTTTTTTTTTAAACTTTGAATTTTTACGCTGTGTCCATGTCCCATTTTAGAGTATTTTACAAGGCTATATAATCCAATTACTCCATAAAGGCATACCATTTCTTAAAGAAGACATCCCAGGGTAATTCAAAAGGCATATTTTGAACCTTAGCGTGGGATCATTTTTCCGCTAGCTTGTACCAAGTGTAGTGGTAATGAGCATTTTTTAATGTATTTTTTTACTTTGTAAATCTTTTTTTACTTTGTAAAACTTTTTTTACTTTGTAAAACCCGTTTTTAAACTTTTTTTTTACTTATTAAATGTTTTACATTTTCTTAACTTTTTTTACACTTTTACATTTTTTTCTAAACTTTTCTTTTACCGTTAACCCCTAACTAGCAGTAAGCAGCACTAACCGTAAATTCCCCATTTTCCCATAACTCCCACCCACCCCAGCTAGCAAAATATATAATTATAAAATATTTAAATGAATTAATTAAATAAATTGAACCCCTGAGGGTTAAAAAAATAAATAAAAGTTAATCCTCAGGGGTTAAAAAAAAATGAGATCACAGTATAATACTGCGATCTGTATGTTGATCACTGTAGGCAGTGATCAACTGGCAGGGAAGGGGTTCATTTTTATTTAGACTGGGTAAAGAGGGGTGATATTTTTTTTTTACTTAAACGTTACTAAAACAGTTAAAAAAAATTTTTTTTTACCTTTTTAAAGCTTATTTTTAAAAAAATTTAACGTTATCACCTAGTTAGCCTAACACCAAATTCCCCAATTCCCCACTAACTTCCACCCATCCCAGCTAGCTAAATATATCATTTTTAAATTTTTAAATTAATTAATAAAATAAATGTAACCCCTGAGGGTTAAAAAAAAGAATAATTAACCCTCAGGGGTTAAAAAAAATCAGATGACATTAAAATGTATACCCTGCCAATTGATCACTGTAGTCAGTGATCAATTGGCAGGGAAGGGGTTAATTTTATTAAAACAGGGGAAAGGGGGGGTGGGATTTAACTTTAATAATTTTTTTTTCACCAGGGGGCAGGATCAGTGAATATCCGTCTCCCTGCACTTCACACAGAACCCGGAAGTGCAGGGAGGCGGAAGGTGAGTATTTGGAGCACATGTGCCCGCTCTGACATGCTGTCAGAGCGGGCACATGAGCTGGGGCAGCCCGGTCGGGTGCTCCTGGTCTGCCTCTAATACAGAGGCAGACCGGAGCACCATTAACACCGCGATCGCCACGATTGCGGCGATCTGGGGTTAACTTTAGTAAATGACGGAAATTTTCCGTCAACGGTCCTTAACTGAAGGACAAGGTTGACGGAAAATTTCCGTCACCGGTCGGGAAGGGGTTAAGAAATGTATAACCTTTAATATTTTATTACAACGACCTGCCATTTTCACCATTTCACTACATTAAAAATATATATATATACTTATGAATGTGATCACCGTAAAACCTCTGGTGAACCTATGTTCACCAGACTTAAATACTTAATTTCTCTCTCTCCAACTCAGTTCTCAATATCCTACTATTGTTCTAGACAAGTTCAAAATTCTGATCTGTCCCAGTCTGCTTATGTAAACTCAATGTTGTAAAACCTCTACTGGACTTTCTTACTCCTTACACCTGCATATAAATCCCTCTGCAACCACGCATTTCCCTGATTTTCATGTTCCACTCATCTCCCACTGCAATATTGTCCGTTCTCTACTCTTTCTCAACTCCTCATCACGGCCTCGGTTTAATATTTATGTGTAAGCCACTCAAATTATTTATTGTAACATACATATTTCAATAAATCAAAAAAAATATCAAAAGATTTTAAAAAAAAATCAAAGTATTAAATTATTTTAAAAGTTTATATTAAATTAAGACCTGTATTGATTATCCCTCTTGGATTCCAGCCGTTTGTCTAATCTGCCATCTCTCCCAAGATGTTTTCTATACTCCTGAAAACATCAATACCGTTCTTGACTCAATTTTACTTCTCCTTATTAAAACCTCTCAGTCTAACTCATCTGACCTCATCACTTTCTATTTTTAGTCCTAATAAAAGATCACTAAATGCACATGTTTCATTTTTATTCTGGTATATCATACACCTTGCTCTCAAAATACATAAATAAACTAAAAAAAAACAAAAAAAACACACACGCACTACAGTTCTGAAATTTTTCGGCTGATTTCCATTAAATTTTTATCCTGAAGAATGTGCCCAAGGACCAGACAAGGTAACAGACATAAGCTTAGGAATGATCATTGGTCAATCATATCTGGAATAAATTTTCTCGCGTTTTGAGCATCTGTATGCAAATAAAAAGACTTCTTAATATGAATCTAGAAACAGACTTTCGTTTTCTCCACCAAGCAAAAACAGATGGCGTTTCAGTGCTTGAAACTCAACATTTACTTACTAATATTTACTAGATTACAGGGATGTCGGGAAACACTCTCCGATTGGCTTTGTTATGATCTGAACCCCTGCTTCCTACTTTCAGTCACTGCATAGAGCTTGCTGTGCCACTGTGGAATATGTTCTCCTGGGGTGATTCCAGAGAGTTGTCTATTTGATTCTGATCCACCTGAAACATGTATGTATTATAAGGGTGTTCGTGGGGCCAATTCATACAACATACATGATCCAGCACACTCACTCAAAAGTGGGGAACAGTGTTTCAAAGCCCACCAGAGCCAGTCAGAGGGTGTTTCCTGACAAGGAATAGGCAACCTTTGGCAATCCAGATGTTGTGGATTACATCTCCCCTGTTGCTTTGGCAGCATGATGGCTGTGAGAGCATTATGGGAGATGTAATCCACATCTGGAGCGTCAAAGGATGCCTACCACTGTGACTCGAAGATAAATATTACCAATGAAGAGATGGGGTGAAAGAACCCTTCATTTTGTTATTAATTTGACTATTAACAAACCATAGGGCTCCGATAACTCTAAGACCTAGAATCAGTACGGAAGATCTGCTCATTTTTGACCGTCTTAGTATTGACTCTAGACCTGAAGAATCAGTTTACCATAGCTAGAAAACAGTAGAATATCATTGGCCACTTTTGGAACTAAAGATGGGCAATATGCACTATAGGTTCTAAACCAGCCTAGGGCTGAATGCTGCACAGTCTGTAAGCAGTAAATATTTTAATGTTATAGCACTTAACAAAAAGTTCCAATAGGATGAAATTTCAGTTTTGGCAAATCCATAGTAAGGACTACGAAGGCAGATCCAGTAGAAATAGTATACATTTTCAGTTCCAAAGCTATAATAAAAAATCTCAAGTTATTTATATCTCAATTATTTTAGGTTCATTTTTTTTATTATTATTTTGTTATTTGCTGAGAATTATGTACACTATACTAGTAGAGTCAAAAGAAAGAAATATTATTCTCATAAAATATGTTATAAAATGTATTCCAGCTCCAAAGGTTTCCGATATTTGGCAGGAAAATTAGAACATTCTTGATTTTGTGTTACTTGCAAATAAACACATTTAATGATCCTTCAAGCTGGTAATACAAAATGAGATTTCAGCCATATTTTATGATAATGTATATAATATGTAAAATACAAAACAAAACAAAGAGCGTGGACAACTATACCTTGTGCTAAAGTTAACATACTGTTAAATGTATACTGGATTGATAAAATATGATTTATGAATCAAGTTTATGAAAAAAAAACTGTAGAAGGTTACCCTAACCTCCATCACCATGTTAGCTTTTAAAAGTGGTCATGGTAGTAGGAATCTGTATCTGCAGAGTCTTTGCTGTAAAAGTTGCACCAGTAGAGATATTTGTACTTTTGTGCATTTAGCCTAATGCACCCCCTCCCCCTCCCCCAGGACATGTGACTTAGAGTCCCAGGCTGCCTGATATTAGTTCTGTGCATAAAAAACAAAATGTCTGCTGTGAGCACGCACAGAGTGCTGGCGAAATATGTGATCAGCTTCTACCCTTGCGGGCAGCGCTGGGAGCAAGCTTGCAAGGTGAAGATTGACTGTCCCCTTCCTTGGTGCATTCTCTCACAACACCTCCCTCCATTGCACGCTATTTGATTATTTTTTTCTTTAGTAAAGACCTCCCTCTCTCCCTTATCAATGCCTTCCATACTCTTCCCCCCCTGGTCATTGTGCACGCATGATATCTGAGCTGGTGAGAGGGATCCAATAAAATGCTTCTCAATGAGAAGCATTTGATTAGAACTCACAGTGGAGGCATTAACATGGAAACCATCTCGGGGAACTGACGCTGGATTCCATGTAGGTTTACGTTTTATTTTTTAAAGCTTGATAAGGAGAGGACTTTATCATTAATGCCAATAAAGTATTCTAGATTAAGTCAAACTGTTCTTTAAAAAGAGTTGTAGTAACCGTTTGATTTAATTACTTATGCTACTCAAAAGGAAATGCATCACTTGACAATATTTATTTAATTCTTTATTTTTGTAGTGCTTTGCAAAGTACACAAATGAACATAGACATTGCAAGGTATCAAGAGAAAATATCAACCATTAAACAGCATCACATGTCTGATTCTCTGCACTCTTTTTTTTTATAGTTATAATATCTAGATGTATATTCATGCTTGTAGGATATAGAGTAGGGTGAACAGTGGTAATTTGCTACATAGAGTTCAATCATGCTGAGAGAGATTAATGAAACATGCTCACAAATTGCTTTTAAATGATTATGATTAATGGACCTCTGTGGGTATTACGTGGGTGTGTTTGCTCACTTGTACTAGGGGATCAGGCAAGAGTGGTATGTAGAGCTGGTCTAAGCTGCAGCCCAGTTGATGTGGTGGTAAGCCTGATAGCTTATGTATATGGGGGGCAGGGAGGGAGGGAGATAGCATAGATATAGTCACCAGGTGGCCGGGCAGCGTTCAGTAATGAGCATGGGGCTGGCCGCCTGCCTGCTGTGTAGTCACCCCTTTCCTTTGGGTGGGAACCGAGTCTGTGGCATTGGGGGTTCCCGTTGGTAGTCGGTCCGCCGGGAGTTGTCTGGTTTCGCCCTCCAGCTCCGGGCCGGTAGCACGGCCGGCATCCTGTGTCCACTGATTCGGGTACCTCTAGGGTCCGGATCCTTCCCTATCGGGACAGGTCTGGAGGCCTTGGTGTTGGTGTTGCGTCACCTTCGGCGGGCCGGTCTCCGCCTGTGTGGTTGATGCCCTGGGGTTGTTCCTTCAATGGCCGTCGGCCCAGATGGGCTATCATCTCGTTTTGTAGGCTGCTTTACTAAGACTTTGCCCGAGGGTGTCCCAGTCCCCCTTCGGTCGGCGCTGTCATGTTGGCCCCCCAGTCTCCTGCTCTCTTGCTTCTGCTGCTGCTCTGCCACTTGCCGGGCCATAATTCGTGCCCAGAAGGCTGTGAACAGGTCATTCAGGCGGCTGGTAAGTGAGTCGCTTGTGCTGGGGCTACATTCCGCTGGCCTTTCTCCTCCACCCGGCTGCACGTCCGCCATTTTTGTGTGGCTGGGTACTTGCAGGCATGGTGCGTGGTTGGGTCTGGTTTCTGCGTGTGAGGTCCACAGAGGTACGCTGGTCGAGGCTATTTGGACCGGGATAACCCCCACCGGTCCTAAGGGGGGGGGGGCAGCCTTGCGTTGCGGGTGCTGCATGTGTTTGCGGGCCGGGAGAGCGGCCGCCTCTCCTCTGCCCTGCTTGGTGTAGGCCCCAGGCCTCAGGTCGGTCATTCCGGCAGGCATTCCAGGCTTGTGGGGTATTCCCCAGGTCGTCAGCTTTTGCAGAGCAATTTGTGATAGATTAGGGTTCAGGATTGCACAGATTGCCCCTGATTTCAGCCGGTATTCAGGCCCAGGCCCAGGAGCCCATATCATGTGCGACTGTACAGCTTCCCAGTCAGGCCACGCCCCCACTTGACAATTTTTAAACAAATAAATACAAAGCAAAATAAAGCAAAAAGCCCAACAACTCTGAAAAGTATATAATAAACATTTATAATTTACTATAATCTTGGTCAGCTAGCATTGCTGGGCACACCTCTCAGCTAGGAAAGCTTCTTCAGCCTCCTCCCTCTCTCTTACCCATACACTAATCCAATCCAGACCAGTTCACTAATGACAAAAATAGGACATCACCGTGTAACAGCAGCAAGCTCCTCATGCTCCCTCCATTGACTGACACAGCTTGGAGAGAAAGAAAAACCTGACACTAGAGCCTAATCTGCATGAATCACACTGATTAGATTACCTATGTTCTCCCCATCCGCATGTTGCAAGGTAAAGAGATCTTCCAACTGCACATGTGTGTCTCCATCTGGCATGCTCAATGCTCTTTTACAGCAGCATACCTAGGGATAGGAGAGTGATTGGTTAGATCAGTGTCCCCCTTGGAGTGGGTGTGGAAATCATAAGAAAGAAGAAGTCAAAAATATTTACCTGCTTTTTTTTTAGCCTGCATATTGAACCAACTGTTTCTTTCAAAACTAAGTTTGTTAATAAGATAATTTTCTTTCATATTATAATTTTCAATTATATTTGGGAACTATTAGGGAACTATTAATACTGCATTATTGGAAACTTATTTTAACAACAAATACAATCTCAATGTCTAAAATAAGAGATGTTACCCATTTTTAGTATAATAGAGCGGGTGCCTATTTTATGTTTTATGGCCAAAGGACTGTACAAAACAAGCCATCTAGTTATATTTGACCTATTTCCCATTGTTTGAAGGTCCTAAATTAACTAAGGACTAAAACCCAGCTCTTTCCCTCCCCCTGATATGATACAGACATCTCCCTACTATGTTGTCTATCAAATACTGCCCAAATTTAGATGGCAAAGGTAGACTGGGAGCAGTGAGCTAGTCTGCCCCCTAGTGCTTGCTGTGTATCACAGCATTCCAGATAAGTCCCCAGAGAGCCTACATTTTTGACAAACATTTTCTTAAAAAAAACAGATGGATTTCAAAGATTCATTACCCCGTTATTATGGGCTGCAGAGGTTTTATTGCTTTAACAAATGCTTTATTTAAAAATAGCAAGTTTAGACATTTAGAAAATTCCTAACGTGCATTGTGCTGTTATTGGGATACGTATTATTCTTACAACAAGCCAAACTTTAACAAGGGGGTAAGCAGCTTCCTTTAGTATAACATTTCCTCCATTTACACCAAACCGTATAAGAGCAGGGGTCATTTGAGGGCACTATAATTTATTTGTAGATAACACAAGTGCAATGGGCTGCTATAACTATGGGGATACAATACGTTTGGAACAAACTGGAGCATCAGTGTACTGATACATAATATTATGTATATATCTTGTATATATTATTATGTATACATCGTGCAGTATACTGATAGGATAATTTTACAGCCATTTAGTTCAAATGAGAAAAAGTAACCAATATACGGAAAAACAAGAGGGGCAGGAAAAAATATTATATATAAATAGTGTTTTGTTTTTTGTTTATACTGCCCCTTCTTTTTTTCTCCGTTGCTCGTTTGATCTGTGAATACAATCTACATTTAGTGGCTGTCCTCCAGCGATCAGTCATTTTTTTTCATCAATCCTATTTTTTTTAATTCTAGTTTTAGATAGTAGGGTGTGCTTACAACAGGGGTGTTCAAAAGGTAGATTCACATATTTTTTTTTAAACTACAGCTTCCATGATGCTTTGTAATTCTAAAGGCATTCTTAAAGCATGCAAAGCATCATGGGAGTTGTAGTAATACAGCATTTGGGGATCTACCTTTTGGGATTACAAAATATGAATGTAACGGTGGCACTTTGAGGACATGATCGGGATCCATAGATCTAATGACTGCCTTGCTCTCCTATACATCCACCATTGCTCTGTCATTGGGAACGAGATAGCATTCACGTTAGAATTTTAAATCCCAATTCCAAAACCTCACAATCCAAAAAGTAACCAATTTCAGCATGTTTTTGCACACATATTTTTTTACGATTTAAAATTAAAAAGGTTATATTTGGAAACGCTTTCAGAAGTCTGACTGTAAAAGGGGAGATTCCAGATTAGCTTCTAATGGGCTTTCTTGGAGCTGTTCTTTTTTCCAGGAAAAATGCCAAGGTCCAACTTATTGTTTACAATAGCTCAATTTCAAAAAAACATATAAAAAAAAAAGAAAATACTAAATCAGCTTTTAAGTTTATTCATTTTAAACCTGCCAGACACATCATATTCTAATTGTTAGACTTGTGCATGGAGAAACAATTTGACTTGGCCGAAATACTTTTTGTTTTTTGGTTGGCTGGTCCAAAATTCGTCCTCGTGGCATTTTGGATCGGACAATTTTCAGGAAAATTATTCGGATAATCCAGAAATATTTAAAAATGGGCCAATCATTGTACTGCAAAATATATACCATTTGGTTCAGAGATCAATGAGAAAAATAACCAATAAATTGAAAAACGGAGGAGCATTAAAATGTTTTATCTATATTTCTATATTTATTAAATATATAATATATAAATATATTTGTTTCCCTCCGCTGGCCATTTCTCACTGTGAATAAATAGTTCTGTGAATAACACCAACATTTAGTGGATATCCCCTATCCATTAATATCTTTTTTTCCCATTAACTTTCTGGGGGTTCTTTTGCACTACCAACAGAACTCTCAATCAGGATCAAACATAACGACTATTCCATTGTCTGTTTTCTTTGCTTCATAATACCTTTATATGGAGCTTTAGAGTTGCGGAATTTGCATGACGCACCGATTGCCCAAAATTTAAATGAATTCCAATTCATTGTTGGATACTGGAAATGCTAATGTTTAAAGATGGAAGATTTAAACACTGTGCTCTAAAATAAATGCAATGGCCTACACTGTTTGGTGCGAAAATTAGAAGTTGGTTTGCCAAACAGTGCACATTGAGGCGCAAGATAGCCTGTGAGAAAATACAGCTGATGAAGAAGAATGATTGGGGATTTACAGAAAAAAATATTTCAGTAACAATGTGAGTTTGCGTGGAGAAAGCAGACTAGAATTGCACCTTTAAATCACAGCTCTGTTTGCAAGCTTACCTGTTAAATTTTGGGCAATCGGTCTTTGTCTTTGTTGAGAGATAGTAGCCTAGGGTGCAGCTTCGAAACACGGTTCTGACTCCAAGATAGCCATGAGAAGCCATAAAAAAAATAACATTTTGTCGAGGCACAAACACGGTTACGGTATTCCTAAGATGAGAGAAGAATTAAGTCCGCTGTGTATTGTGAGTAGATGGAAACTACTCAGAGTAATAAATCTCATACTATTTTGTATTCACTCTGCAAATGCTGGTGGTTGATGTTATATATACATTACAGGAAGACTAGAATGCCATGGTATCAATGGAAATCACTTGTATTGTCCGCTGGTTTGAAAAACAATCTCATACAATCCTTTTGGGTCAGAATAAAGTGATTTGTCAGTTTTCTCCCATGTGCATAAGAATAATATCTGAGAAATATGTTAGGACTGTGCATAAAACTGGTCTGTCATCTTACCATCTGACCGAAAAATTAATCTCACTGGTTATATGCAACTGGATAACCGAGCAGTCCTCCTGAGGCACTGATCTCCTCATCCCGTTCACGGTACGCCCTACCCTCTAGCGATGGAAAACCCCTAAGCGCCCCATCGGGTAGAGACGTCCCGAACTTCCGTTTCCCTGTACAATCGCTGTCACCCATAATTGATAGGAGGTAATCCCTGTTACAAGTTTCACCTTATTTTGATGTTGATGTTACTGTGCATTTATAACAAATGACTAGTGAATCTGTTGTCCTTAAATCAATGTTAAACGTTTCACCCAATCGACCTGTTCCCTGTGTCCATTGATATATGTATACCTGTATCACCCTCTTGACTTACGCTAAATATAAACTGAAAATAAAGATTGTCTAAAAAAAAAAAACTGGTCTGTCATTAACCAGTGTTGTCTGTAGACGTGTGGATTACTTAAAATGACTAAAAACAACCTATTTTAGCCTTGCTTAGACTAGGTTTTTTTAATAGAAGAAGTCAAGCATATTTTATCATCAGAGAAATTAAGTACAATTGATATAACTGCCCAGAGACATGGAAATGTTATAAACTGGAAAGTGATACAAGGTTCAAAAAATGGGGAAATCACTTTGGAAACCAACCAAGTCATCAGTAACTTTCCATTGGCGATTACTGCTCATTTCCAACGATACTGATAAATCTCGCTTTGTTTTGCACTGTAATCCTTATAGAAGTGCTGCTCCGTTACTCAATTTGCTGCTTTCTCTACTGTCCCTGGTCACATGGAGGAATATTTCCAGTATGAGTGGCAGGGTATGTAAGGTATTTATCTCAGAAGACACATATCTTACACTATAAGGCACAAATCAATTTTTTTAAAGGGACACTATAGTCACTAGCACCACTACAGCTTAATGTAGTGGTTCAGGGATATATATATATGCTGTCGCTGCTGGCTCAGTACTGTAAACACTGCCTTTTCAGAGAAATGGCAGTGTTTACAATGCTGGCTAAGACCACCTCTAGTGGTTGTCACTCAGATAGTTGCTATAGGGACTTTCTAAAGTAGGCTCTGTAATCTCTGCAGGACCTACATTCAGCATCACAACACTCTGCATGAGACAAGCACAGTGATGAATAAAGGTAATTAAATTAAATATTACATATTTGTTGTGATTTACAGTCCCTTTACAAATGAAATATTGGAGGGAAAAAAATAAATGAACAAGCAGAGCATTATCCATGAACTACAGAGAACATAGTTAGAGCATCATTTCTCACTGTATATTTTTTATTTACTTTAAATCTAAGCTCTCAACTTTTTTTTCTAAATATATTTAGGACATAAAACATTTATCTGTTTGGATATGGGAGATTTTCAGTGGACTGCAACTCTTTTAACAGATTTGTGTCATTGGAGATTGATAGCTGTCAAATTCGCTACATGTTAAAATGTTGCTACTAGAAAAATGCCGCAGAAAATGTGTCCCATTTTTATTTAAGAACTAATAACTTTTATGTGCTGAATTTATGCTTGGATAATTTTTGTATTTGTTTTTGTAAAGAGACCCCCCTACACGGGCATACCTGTTCCAGACAGTAAATGGTATTCATTTTCTCAAGATAAAGAGCATATTGAAACTGGATTAGTTTTGTTTGAATTACATTTTTACAGAACCTTCAAAGCACATCCAATGAAAACAAACGTCGTCTGCTTTACATAAAACATGTCTAATGTAAAAAAACAACAACAATGAAGTTATATTTAAATAGTCTATCTGGGTCAAAATTCTAAACGTGGGCAGTCACCATAGAAACCAATGACAGCTTTCTGCTGATTGCTTTGTTAGTACGACTTATAACCAGGTCCGGACTGGAAACAAAAAGCAGCCGCATGAAAAAAGTATTCCAGCCCTATTATTCATTGTGTCACATAGTGTGTTTATATTTGTTTATATTTATGTGCTTTGGGAGCTGTTGTATTATTACTTACCTGCAGCCCCTCACTCCAGTGGTGGGTTATGGGTTTTACAGTGCTGTAATACCCACCCTCTAGGCCCTCTAGGCCGCCTGTCTGCTGTAATTGCACCTGCCTGGGGTCACATCCCTAAGCATGTTTTACAAGAATAAATCACAGAAGCGCACTGACACACAAAGACACACTCACTGGCACTCACGCGCAAACTTACTGCAGACAAGCACTCTGACACACAAAAGTTAGAGACAAATGCAATGGTATGCGCATACAAGCTCACTACAGACAAGCTCACTGACATGCATATACGTTTTCTTGCACACACAAACTCACTACAGACAATTTGACTGTGACTCAAGCTCACTACATACAAGTTCACTGACACACGCTCACTGCAGGCAAGTTCACTGGCACACACAAGCACACTGACACATACAGAAGCTCTCTGACCCACACAAGCTCATTGCAGACAAGCTCACTAACACACACAGAAGCTCACTACAGACAAGCTCACTAACACACACATGAGAGCCCTGACCCACACAAGCTCACAACAGATAAGCTCACTGACACACCCAAGCTTACTACAGACAAGCACACAGACACACACAAGCTCACTAACACACACACGCACATTACAGACAAGCTGACACAAACACACAGGCAAGCTCAGTACAGACAAGCTCTGACACACACAGAAACTCTCTGACCCACATAAGCTCACTGCAGACAAGCTCACTGACACACACAAGCTCACTCTAAGCTCACTGTTACACACACACAACCACACTACAGACTAGCTCACTGACACAAGCACACTACAGATAAGTTTACTGACACAAACACACACACACTCATACACACACACACACACACACACACACAAACATACAATGTCCGGGACGCATTTTAGTTACCATCTGATCTTATTTCCAGGTCCGCTTTTTTCAAACTTTATTTTGCTCTTCAAAGTTCAATTCGCTGCAATTACTGTACTTGAAACCTGCAAATATTCTAATTTATTTTCTAGTAGTGTTTACTATCCTAAGCATTTTCTGTTCATTTGGTTGTTGTTTTTATGTTGGTTCTTCAGAATTTTGGATTTCTGCCTGATTATGCAGAGAGGAGACTAATATTACATTTTAATGTTATCTGTTTCCAAATACATTTTAGATCGGTTTTCGTTTACTTAGCACGACTCCAAAAGTCATATTGAACAAATATACTTTCTCTCTGGTATGTTTTAGCTCTGTGGCAGAGCTGAGCAGACTGCACAGAAATTGTCATATTTAAAAATGAGCATCTGTTAGATTTCAGACCAAAAATCTGGACTAAGTTAAAACAAATGAAGAATAAAAGATTTGGAAGTGTGCTAAAGCCAAACTATTTGCTTAGCGCGAAAAGAAAGTGTGAAATTAGTTCAATACCAGCAATTTCCTGTGAACTTTGTGCATAAGTTCACATTATTGTAACACATTTTAAGCAACTTGATTTCGGCTGCTGAGTTTCCTTTTGCCTCTGTGCTTACACAGGTAGCTGTGTGAATACAAATATCAATCGAGTTTCTACTCTTGCACCTGTTAGATGTAACGTATTTTATTACAAAGTATAGGCTCGATTTATTAGCGTCCAATGGCATGTTGTTTGGTCGTCAATGAAAAATGATGCCAAACTTGCTATTTACTAATTGACATAACTCTGTTAAATGTTCCATTCGAAAGTGTGAGCACGCCTTTGGGAGATGCGATTTCATATTTACTAAATAGAAACATAGAATGTGACAGCAGATAAGAACCATTCGGCCCATCTAGTCTGCCCAATTTTCTAAATTCTTTCAGTAGTCGCTGGCCTTATCTTAAGTCTAGAATAGCCTTATGCCTATCCCACGCATGCTTAAGCTCCTTCACTGTGTTAACCTCTGCCACTTCAGCTGGAAGGCTATTCCATGCATCCAATACCCTCTCAGTAAAGTAATACTTCCTGATATTATTTTTAAACCTTTGCCCCTCTAATTTTAGACTATGTGATCTTGTTGTGGTAGTTTTTCTTCTTTTAAATATAGTCTCCTCCTTTACTGTGTTGATTCCCTTTATGTATTTAAAGGACCACTATAGGGTCTCTAGGTCCCCCCCACCCTCTGGGCCCCCCTCCCGCTGGGCTCTAAGGGGTGGAAGGGGTTAAATGTACCTGTTTTTCCAGTGCCGGGCGGGGGACTCTCCTCCTCCTTCTCGCGTCATCGGCTGAATGTGCATGCGCGGCACGAGCCGCGTGCGCATTCGGCCAGTCCATAGGAAAGCATTCTCAATGCTTGCCTATGGACGCTGGCGTCTTCTCACTGTGAAAATCACAATGAGAAACGCGGAAGCGCCTCTAGCTGCTGTCAATGAGATTAACCCATAATCTGGATTAACCCATAGGTAAACATAGCAGTTTCTCTGAAACTGCTATGTTTACAGAAGAAAGGGTTAATCCTAGAGGGACCTGACACCCAGACCACTTCATTAAGTGAAGTGGTCTCGGTGCCTATAGTGGTCCTTTAAATGTTTCTATCATATCCCCCCCCGTCTCGTTTTTTCTTCCAGGTTATACATGTTAAGTTCCTTTAACCTTTCCTTGTAAGTTTTATACTGCAATCCATGAACCAGTTTAGTAGCCCTTCTCTGAACTCTCTCTAAAATATCAATATCCTTCTGGAGATACGTTCTCCAGTACTGCGTACAATACTCCAAGTGAGGTCTCACCAGTGTTCTGTACAATGGCATGAGCACTTCCCATCATCAGCAAAAATACTTATCTTACCATCAAGACCTTCTGCAATATCACTAATAAAAATATTAAAGAGAATAGGTCCAAGTACAGATCATTGAGGTACCCCACTGTTGACAAGCCCATGCTTCGAATATACTCCATTGACTACAACCCTCTGTTGCCTGTCACTCAACCACTGCCTTACCCATTCAACAATATTGGAATCCAAACTTAAATATTGCAGTTTATTGATAAGCCTTCTATGTGCAACAGTATCAAAAGCCTTACTGAAATCTATGGAAGAAATGTCTACACCACCCTGATCTAGTATTTTAGTTACCCAATCAAAAAAAATCAATAAGATTAGTTTGGCATGATCTCCCTGAAGCAAACCCATGTTGTCTCTGATCTTGAAATCCATGTGATTTTAGATGTTCAACAATCCTATCCTTTAACATGGTTTCCATTACTTTACCCTCTACTGAAGTAAGGCTTACTGGCCTATAGTTGCCCGACTCCTCCCTATCTTTCTTGTGAATGGGCACAACATTTGCTAACTTCCAATCTTCTGGGACTATTCCTGTTAACAATGATTGGTTACATAAATCTGTTAATGGTTTTGCTAGTGCACCATTAACTTTGGGTGTATTCCATTAGGTCCCAGTGACTTATTTGTCTTTACTTTTGACAGTTGAAATAGAATCTCTTCCTCTGTAAACTCACATGTAGCAAATGACTAATTTGTACTTTTTCCTAACGGAGTCCTCTTGCTTTCATTTTCATCTGTAAATACTGAACAAAAATATTAATTGAGGCAGTCAGGTAGACCTTTATCCTCTTCTACATACATTTTTTTTTAATCTAACTAATCCTTGTTTTACTTTCCTTTTCTCATTTATGTATCTAAAAAATCTGTTGTCCCCCTTTTTTACTGACTGGGCAATTTTCTCTTCTGTGTGTGATTTGGAAGCTCTTATAACTTGCTTAGCCTCTTCCTGTCTTATCTTGTAAATCTGTCTATCTTCCTCACTCTGTTTTTTTTATAATTACTAAATGCTAACTTTTTAGTTTTTTACTATTTTGGTCACATCTGCAGAGTACCAAAGGGGTTTCTTGACTTTTTTGCTTTTACTGACAAGCCTAATGCAATTTTCTGTTGCCTTCAGCAGTGCAACTTTTAAATAATCCCATTTCTCTTGGACTCCATTTAAATTGCTCCAGTCTGATAATGACTCGTTTACACATATTATAATTTTAGAAAAGTCTGTTTTTCTAAAGTCTAAAACTTTTGTTTTTGTGTGGTGTGACTCAATCACTGTTCTTATATTAAACCACACTGACTGATCATCAGTGGATCCTAAACTTTCACCTACAGTAATATCTGATACCAAATCTCCATTTGTTAACACTAAATCTAGTATGGCCTCTTTACGAGTTGGCTCCTCAATGACTTGATTTTAAAAAACAATCCCAGTAGAGAGTTTAGAATATGTGTGCTCCTGGCACAAGCAGCTATTTTCGTTTTCCAATTCACATCAGGAAGATTAAAGTCACCGTGATGATAACTTCCCCAGTGGTGTATCCTGGTTTTGTGCTGCACCAGGCATGCCAAAACTCAGGTGCTCCCCCTCCCCTGCGCAACCTCCCGCGCCGCCCCTCCTTCCCCGCCTTCTAAATATACACACACACATTCACTGACAGACACGCATACACTCACTAACAGACACATACAGTCACTAGCAACTACACAAATTCCCTAACAGACAGGCATACACTCTCACCAACAGACACACACACACTAACAGACACACAGACCTTCATTGTCATTTTAGCTATTTCCTCAACTAGTAGATTATCTAACTCTTCTATTTGTCCTGGGGGCCTATAAATCACACCTACATGAGTTACTGTGTGATTACCAAATTCTAACGTAACCCAAACGGACTCTATGTTCGCCTCACTAACTTTTATTAGATTAGATTTGATGCATCTTAAAGTTCACCAGACCCTAACATGTCTCTTTTTTCACCCTTTTTCACCTCTATTTTTTTCCCACTGTGGAGATAGTTTTTGTTTCCCAGTGGTTTTCCTGTTTTCCTCGGGTGTTTTATATCAGTGCCAGTGTACATGACATGAATTTACTTTTTTTTTTTTGTTAAATGCAAGTCACGTTAGTAAAGTTAAAAGACCATTAAGCTAAAAAAAATTCTATTTATACAGCGCCAACATATTCCATTGAGCTTTAACATTATAGAATTGGGATATTTAGAGGTGAAGAAAGACCTGTTCACCGAAGTTCACAATCTATGAGAGTTTGAGGTAGGTGGATATATATAATTTGGTGTCTTGCCCTGGAAAACTTACTGTTGAGGTGGTCTGACCAGGATTTGAACCAAGGTCTGAACCTGCTAAAACAGTTCATCTATTTAAAAACCTTTACATATAGGGGTGTAACCCTTGTCAGACGTCATCATTATAGTAGAGAGGAGATTTTTTTACGAAACCATCTTTATGGTATTCCCACTAACATTAGTAAAAAATAATGCTTTCATTTTAGCAGAAACTGTCTTTTTGGAGGCAATGGTGGATTAGTTAAGATTTTATTTTTTAGGTCTTCTTTTGGATTTCTATTGGATTTGTATAGTATTACTGGCAAAGTCTGGCATTAAATGTAAATTCAGAATATCCCATGATGCTATGCAAACACAAGGAATTATGAGAAGAACATGTGTTTACTAAGTCAAACAAATAGATATTGGATTAGCGCTATATGATCGGATAGAAGCTAAAACGAATGTAAAGCTGCAACCTATAAATATGAGGTTCCCTCACATACCCTCAAATAAAATAGCAAAACAAAAAGTTGGAAATAGGTCGCGCTACAAAGAAAATAATGGATAAAAGTAATATACTCACATAAAATGAAAAAGGCAAGAGAATATATAGATAATAGTCCTAATACTTAGTAGACTTCTTTTGGAGTCCAGTATACTTGTAGAGACTTTGATATGTAATGAGCCCATCTGGAACTTGATCCACTAGAGGATCCACTAGAGTTCCCTATTGGACTCATTATTTTCTCATTTATTGTTAAATTTTCCCCTTTTATAATATTGTAAAGTGCTGTGAAATTAACTTGTGCTTTATAAGTATAATGTGCATTCATTTTTAAAAAAAAATCATAATTGTCATGTTGCCAGTTTATGCGAAATGCCCATTGTCGTTCAAGAGAATTTTTGCCCAAAGCCTGCAGATCCGCTTCTAAAAATATGTATAATGTAACTTCTGCTCAGAAGAAGTATCCCAGATGTTTCACAGGTTCTTAAGATTGAACCTGCTGTGCTGATGCAATAAAAATAAAATAGAATAAATTGATTAAACGTCTTGGTAAAATTCCAGAGCAACAGGGTGAAATCTGTGCAAAGCCTATCATTTCCTCAGAAGTTGCTTATGAGTCAATATACTTTAATATACAGATACAGAGTTTGGAAAATATACCATCTGGGTTTCATGCTCGTCTGTCGACCCCTGGATTCTGCTATCCAGATGAGGATCCCTGGAGCAGAGATCTGGACAAAAATATTATTTTATAGGACAATAAAATTATGGGATAAAACTAACAAATTCAGCATGAGACCTTTTTTTGTCCTTTTTTTTTCGATGTTCCTTTAATATCGTAGGTTCTGCTTTTAGAGACACACGTGGGTAGAAGCAGCATACGTATTTAGAAAAACTTGGCGTTTAGGACACTTCTAACAATTGGACAAACAACCTACGTGTGTATTTTTGAGCATCTGGATGTGAACGTCACACTTAAGAAACTGAAGAAAGTTTCCATTAAGTTTTTTAATGCTCCAATATTTTAGGACATTGGAATAGGAGAATGGAACAGATGAGACATTATTCACATTTATTGCCCTGAAAGGTTCTGTCACAGACACAAACCCAGGCTATTTTTATAAAGGACAAAAAAATTATAATTTGCACGTTTTGCTTTTACTGGTAGTTGAGTCAGATTGATCTAACAGATTTATTTTATAAAGTAAGAATTCAAAGTAAATTTCAAATTTAAGGCTAAACGGAAAACATAGCTGGATTAGAGATTTTTTTGGGGGGTCGCCTATTTTGAAATCTAAATAGTTTTTCCCTTTTCATATTTTGTTCTTTTCCCTTTAAATGCCTATTTATTTGATATGCCCCACAATAAAGGCATTATAGTTAATATAGTCCACAAAAATCTAGGAAAATTTGATCCGTAGTAATGATGGTTTATTATATCACTGTTGGAGGAACGCGCTTTCCATTTTTAACATCTAAAACCGTTCTAAAGGGGCAGATTTTTTTTTACAAATGTGTGTATGTGACTTCATATGTAATTTGTGTATGTGTGACTGTATATAACATGCATGCGGTGGCTTGTGTATAATATGTGTATGTGTGATTGTGCTTAATGTATGTACAAAATTGTTGGTGGCTAAAGAGGTGAATTTGACTGTGTTGGTGGAGAATTATAAATTGTTGGGTGCAGGAAGCCATGTGAATGGGTGGGTTGGTAGATTAAGGTGACTAGGGAAATAGAAGTATGTGAACGGGGTGGTGGATGGCTAAGATGCGACTGGTTTGTTAAATATCTAATATTTATTGGGTGAGGTGAATGTGTGTAATTTTAGACTGGGTAAATATGACTGGGTGACTGTGTGTAACAAGTAGTAAGATTGTGACATGGGGCATAACAGGTGAATATAACTAAATGGGGGCTCATGAGAGAGACAGAGTGAGTGTTTTTATGTTACAACCATGCACGATGTTAACAAGTTAATCTACAGGAGTTATAGATGGTGTAAATATGTCTCCAAAATTGTGGAGCCTAGGAGCACGGTCCCCTTTACACCCTCCTTAGCTCACCTGTGGTTTGGCCAAAGGTACCTATACTTTTAAACTAAAACCATGCTAAATCAACCATATTTGCTGACCACAGATTTCTTTTTTTGCATGTCTTTGTTCATGGCAATGATATTGGTTGCAAAGCCCTGGAGAAACAAGGGTCTAGGTCAGGGGTAGGCAACCTTCGGCTCTACAGATGTTTTGGACTACATCTCCCATAATGCTTTTACAGCCATATTGCTGGCAAAGCATCAAGGGAGATGTAGTCCACAACATCTGTAGAGCCGAAGGTTGCCTACCCCTGGTCTAGGTAATCCATAAGACCAGCTTATTTGTGACCTTCATGGTCTTGTTTTATGTACTGTGTAAATTACAAATGCCATAAAATGTATACATCTTAAAGGTACCTAGCATGCTGTTTTTTTTATCAGACTACATATGAGTGTTTGTGTTTTTGTGTAAGATTTCATATTTTTTTGAAATAGTCATATAAACAATATTATCAAAGATTTATATGCTCCCTGGATTCTTTGTGATGTGAAGCAGGATAACACGTGTCTGATCTGTCGTCTTTCCTGTCATTAAATTGTCAGCATTGAGTTGTATTTATTTGTTGAGAACTGATTGGCAAACTAGGTACAGACCATATATTATTATAGATTTATTGAAAATCTATACATGTTCCAGTAATTTTGCTAACACAATGTATAGATGACGTTTATAGACCACACAGGGTTCCATACGAGCTTCATCTTATCAAAGTAGTTTGGAGGTTCTGTACGCCACCTTACCTTATGCGGGTTTAACCCTTTTTCAATTTTATTGAATGGTTGAACCCCAAAGTGGAGTTTAGTTCTGCAGAATATTTTTTCTGAAGATAGAAGTTTTTTCGGGACACTCAAAATTTGGCTTATATCGGTTCAGATTGGCAGAATGTTGATATCGGAAAATCGCATTCTAAGAACAAACTAAAAAGGCACTAACATGGACCAATTACTGTGTACATAAAATAATATTGTATATAATATTATAATAATATATATTTTTCAGTACACTGATAGGAACATTTTCCACCCTTTGGTTCACAGATCAACTGAGAAAAAGTAACAAATAGAGGGCAAAACAGGAGCATCAGTCAAAAAATATATGTTTAAAAATTTAGAACATTGAACCACCACCACCACCATATATGTTCGGCATTGCATGGTTTAGTTAGTGTGTAATTTAATTATATTTCAACTCTGAGTTCAGGAATTCCACCTGATTGGAATTCCACCCAAATTCCGACAAATTTAGAAACGAATCTGCAAGTTTACCCCAAGGTTTTCTTTACTGCACCTGCCCACTTGGACTCTTTGACTCTTCCTCTGACCTTATGTTATTTCCATAGGTGCCGGTGATAGGTTGACGGCACCTGCTAGAGTTCTCCAGCCAACAACTGGCTGGTCATTGCGAGGAATTCTTTAGAAAACTATGCATATTTCTAAAGTATTTATCTCAATGGGTGGCCATTAAAGCATCAGCTAATATTCTCCGCTTATCACCAATGCCCAAAGGAAAAGTTTCCCCATTAGTGTCAGGGCTAGAGAATGAGGCAGATGGGCCAAGTAGATGAAGAGATCTTCTGGGTTCAACTGTTCCAAAAAGCATAACCTCTGTAAGGTATGATAGCACAAAGGACCTCCAAACTTGATTAGAAAATAATTAGGATGAAGTTATTATGGTGCTACCAGTGGTCTTTTAATGTATTTTAATTCTACACAGTGTTGGTGTGTATTCTAAAAAATATAAATATGCTAGTGTGTAATGTTTATGGTTGGCGTGTACATTTTATGTCTGAAGACATTTTAAGCCCTTGGTTTACCAGTGAAACATGTCACATTTAAGTTTAATATTTTTGTATCATTACTGCTTAAATGTGAAGGGTTTGGATACAGTGATATATCACCATTCATGAGTGCTGACATGCAGCCAATAAAGCACATTTAGTTCAAACAGTATAGTTATAGCATTTAGGTATATGGAAAGTCTGAAACATTTTTTGTAGCCAAGTGGCATAAAAGGTGATATATTGAAGTTGGCCCAGTGCTGTTTAAGTTTGTTTAAGAGCACATTTACACATTGACATATCATTTATTAAGCAGATTTAAATTATCTAGACATTGGATGGAAATCTTCAGAGGAATTCATAAAGAAAACTTTTGTAATCACTTTGCAAACAAGTCAATATTCAATCTACTAAAGTGTTTGCCCAGGCCGTTGGACTGGATGATCCAGACATATATTTCACTATTCATTGTAGCGGAACCTTCACATGTGCGAGAAGTGATTCCTGCAGGCTGAAATAAATGTGTTGACACTACTTTGAAAAAGAAAACTCGGCAGTGGTACAGTAGCTTTCCGTCTGCTACAGGCTCTCTGAATTCACAGAGCTAGTGGAATCCAGAGAGCTCAGTTTTTTAAGTCTACAATGCTAAATTCCGTTTGTAGTCTTAAAGGGAAACCCCACTACCCAAGTAAAAAAAATTAAAAATCGCTGTTTAGTAGATACCACAAAGAAAACATGCATGCATTTAATTACACATTTTTCATTGGGGGTAAATAGCTTGCAAATGCTGCAGATCTCTTGTCTGCACCCTCAGCAAGCCGTCCCTTCTGATTCCGCCCAGACTTTCTAAAGCTGTCCAATCACAGACTTCCCAATGCAGCTCAATGAAAAGTCTTTGCAAGACAGGTGATCTGGGCAATTACTGCCTCTTGAGTTTAGCTCCACTGAGCTAACCAAAACAGGAAGTAATAAGATTGGCTGTCTGATTGACAGCCTTGGGTGGCGGGGGGGGAGGGGGGGTGACAAGATTAATTTCTAAAAGTACCAATTTCTATTGAAGTCTGCACTTTTTGTGCAATTAAAAATACGAGGACACACTTTTCTCACATAAAGCCTTCAGCAAGCTAAATTGCTTTATATTTGTGGCGCGTTCCTTAAATATTATTTGACACTTATAGAATTAGATTATCAGGTGTAGTAATACAGGTAAATCATTTTGGTTCAGCCCCAGCATCAGAATGGAGGCCACAGTCTGGCACCCGAGGCACAGAGCAATTTAATAAACCTCAGGACTATATTAGTGATACATCATGTATCTAGTGAGCTCCTTCCATTTGTTGATTACGACATTTTGCCGTTGCCTTTTTTGTTTGTTCTTTAAGATTTGCCACCTCTTTCCATTCATTAGGTTATTCTCACAAAATAGGGTTATAATGTGTGATATTTTCTAATATTGTTGGCACCCAGCTCATACGTAGCTCATAAATAGTTTAATCATTAACTTTAATCATTAACTTTTTTGCAGAGTACGGTGTTATTTTGTAAGTTTTATTAGATTTGAGGAGAATAGCCCTTAACACTCGGAGCCTCGGTAGTACGTTTCCTGATAGACAATGTACACTTGGCCGGGGAACACCAATATGACAATAGAAGCCAGTTATTACTAGACGTGTGCATTAGGTTTCAGACAGAATGCAATTTGTCTGAATTTAGTCTGATCGATGGTCTGTTTCTCTGAAGTTCCGTATGGACTTATAACCGAGGAAACGACTAGCGCGATGAACAAGTGTATTCTTTGGATTTGAGATTTTAGACTTCTGCTCATGGTGCAAAAATAAAAAATGGACAATTCATGGAAAAAAATGTCCGTTGACTATTGGACAGCCACTAAATGTTGATTTTATTCACAGTTTAAGTGAGAAGTGACCAACAGAGGGAAATAAAGGAAAAGCAGTAAAAATTATTCTGTATTTATGTATTTCTATTTTATATATTTAATACATAAAATATACACATATTTAAATATGAAATTATTTTTTTAACTGCTCCTCCTCTTTTTTCCATTATTGGTTATTTTTTGTTTCTTACTTCATCTGTGACCTAAATGGCCCGAAAATGCTCCAGTGTACTGCAATATATATACATAGTATTCAGATTTTGCTGTACACTGATTGGCCCATTTCCACACCTTGATTTATTTATTGTTCGTTCTAGTCATTTTCCTATATACCTTTTATGGATGATATTTGGATAAGCCGAACCATTAAATGAATAAATGTCAGAGTTCTCGAACTACAGTTCTTTTTTTTTTTTTTTTTTTTAAATGTGTCAGCAGAAGCAGATTTTCCTCCATGCACAATCTCGTTAATAGTATCAGTTCTGATATCATTACTGAACCCTGAATGCCAGAAATTATGGGGACACAAAAAATACCCTGGCAGAGAAATTTGTTTTTGTGCAAGGTAAAATCCAGCACTGGAGAAAAGGGAATAGAAAATTAGTTGTTAATGGCAAACCATTATTTTCTGTTGCCTTTCACATTATTTCGTATGTACATATTAATGGACATTAAGGGGCTGAATAAATTGCTTATAATTGGGGTATTGATTAGCAACAGTGAAAACTATAAGTTAGAACAGGTTGTTTCTGAACATGTGTCTGTCCTAAAAACACCCCACATTAATTTAATAGCTTCTCGTATCCTTTTGTCTAGGGTGAAGAAGGCATGACCCTTTTCTGGTACATTTTAATTCCAGTGATAGATTGTCACCACTAGTGCACAATCATTAAATTAATTTTAGAACCCAGTACATAAGGTGTATAAGTTGAGACAATATTTTTATTTAAGCACAAATTCTGGATTTAACAGATATTTCTTTACTGAAGAGTTTTTTTAACAAATTAAAATGTAGTATTTTGGGCATAAAATGGCAGCTTTTGGTTGCAGTAACGTTGTCCTCAGGCGAATGAACCACCCCTTCTCCCTCTTCTACATATATTATAATAATAATAACAATATAATATTTTTAAATATAGAAATATTTTTATAGATACAAATCAAGTGTTCCAAAGTGGACAACAACCAACTATCTTTGTATATCAGCTTGCGTAATCAAATTTGGCCATTATGGCTAAATCTCCAACTCTGGCTGAAATAATAACTGGAATTGGAATCTGGGGCAAAATTTGAAACTATTTTTGAATTTTCAAAATGGGAGGCCCTTTCAGAAACAGTAAATAACCCAATTAAAGTTTCTAAATATAGCCATAACCTTAAAACACCTTCTCAGTTAGGTGATGAAATGTGTTTTTTTCCACCTCGACTTACAGAATAATTCCAGATGATTCATTGATGACCTATTCATATTCATTACACCATGCCTAGATAACTCAATTCATAATTGTTTCCATCTGAGATGTTCAGCCCAAATTTAACGTCTCACAAATTAGAGCTAGCAGACATACACATTTATAAACAACAGCATGACATGCATGGACATGTAAACATAGCATTTCAAAGAACCTACACCCACCTATCTCGTCTGTTGTAATCATAATTCATTTTTTTAATATATTTTTTTTTCTGGTCAGAACTTTACTCAGTTTAGAATTGCTTAAAGCCCCCCAAAACACAACATCATCATTATGAAACAGATCAACAAATCCAGAAGAAAAATCTTTATAAACGGGTAGACTTGATAGACTGTGGCATGTATCTGATGGTCTATTACATGGTTATCATCTTGTAAAAAAAAAGTTGAGGGAAGTACAAAATAAAAATAGACCTAGAATTGTAAAATTAGATTGTAAAATTATTAATTATAATATACTATTTATGGTATTTTTGTATCAAGAGATTAGCATGTTGGTCCCTGAGCTTACTTACTGAAGAAGATAATTGAGGCTGAGATAAATGATAGCAGGTCAGAAGACTTTGAAGTTGATAGTCTTGATAGTTTAAGAGATGTTAAAGCAAATAATGTGCTGGTGTGAAATAATTATAAGTTTAGTGAGACGATTAGAGAGTAATTATTAAACTTGTGCACAGCGAGAAATTACTGCAATCCACTCCTCATTGGTCTTACATATTCCAAGCTTGCCCTGTTACAGTCTATATTAAATGCTATCACGAGGCCCATCTTCCTGTCAACCCGCACATTCCAGGCCTACCCCTCTATCAGTCCTTACACTGGCTTCCTGTAAGATATAGGGCACAATTTAAAATTTTGGTACTTGCTTACAAATCTCTGCATAACACTGACCTAACCTACGCTCACTAATACACAAGTATGTTCCATCAAGGCCTGTAGGCTCTGTCGAAGACATGCATCTATCCTCTGTTCATATTCACACTTCTAATGCCCACATGCAAGACTTCTCTAGGGATGCACCATTCCTACGGAACTTCATTCCTTGCTCCATTAGACTTTCACTTAGTCTCCATGCCTTCAATAAATTATTGAAAACTCACTTCTTTCATATAAATTAAACTGCCAATAACTTTATCTCCCCACACCTTGGTAGCCCACCTTACTTCCTATTCTTCAACTGTGTCATCTAAAAAGAATAAGCCTTCATTCTAATCTATTGTAGCAAGGTACATTTCCCATTAATGAAAGACAGCCTACCCTTACCTCTTGCGACACTTTATCTCACTCTCTCTAGAATATAAGCTTGTTTGAGCACTGCCCTCAAAACCCTCTGTAGCAGTGTGCCCAACCCATCTTGTTGCAAATACTTGTCTGTTAGTCCTCCTATTGTACAGCACTGTAGATTTTTTTTAGCGCTTTAAAAATAATATATATATTCTTCTTTCTTTTGATAAAATAGGCTTGCCTTGCTTCATTCACATACATACAAACATGCATACATGCATGTGTTTTTCTGTGTCGCATAAAAATACAACTCTGTTAGACCGTTCTTGCTTTTCTTAGATAAACAGATTTTTTTTCTTCTTGCTTCACAAATACAAAATCAGTTCTTGCAGCGTCATTGATGTTGAAATGTTCAAAAGCTGGTGATGTTATTTGGTGGACATAGGTAAAGACTCCCTGCCCTTGAAGTTCTATGTCTCTTTGTCCTATTGTTTCCGTCTCACACATGTAATACATTCTTTATATATACCACCACAGCGGGCGTGTAAGCATTGAGTAGTCAAAGGTATTGATACAATATTCTTGTTGGCAATTCTAATAGCCTTTGTAGATCATCCCATGGACACTCGGAAATAGAAAAAGAGCCTTTTAAGACTTATTATAATCTCTTCATGTCACTCAAGATCAACCATGCCTCTTTGTGAAATGCATGCACGAAAAATTTCCCCCAAAAAAGAGAATATTCTACACATCTCTTCCAGATTTAGTACTGTTAGTAAGATTTGGATCAGAACTATGAGAAAAGTAATGGAGATACACATTTTAGAGAGTCAGTATTAGAGGATAAGTAGTGGTTGAGTGATGGAGAGATGAAGACACATCTTTTAGAAAATCAGAATTAGAGGGTCAGTAGTAGTTGAGTGATGGAAAGATAAAAACACATTTTAGAGAGTCAGTAATAGTGGGTCATTAGTTGAGAAGTGATATACCTCTGCGGTTTGAAGATAATAAGCTATTTTTGAATCTCCAATCCTTGTATATTTTGCCAGTTGTTTCCTTCACGGTATATATACAGCAGATCACTTTTGTAGGTATAAAACCCAGGAAAAGTTACCTATGGGTTATCATAAATTTCTATCCATATTTAAACAACAGGAGATTTTTTGTATCACTTTAGTGTCCGTTAAAGTTTAAGCTTACCTAGCCAGCACGGGGAGCTACGGTTCATTGAGGGAACCATGAATGGCAACATGTACTGTGACATACTAAAGCAGAGCATGATCCCCTCCCTTCAGAGACTGGGCCTCAGAGCAGTATTCCAACATGATAACGACCCCAAAGACACCTCCAAACACGACCACTGCCTTCCTAAAGAAGCTGAAGGTAAAGGTGATGGACTGGCCAATCATGTCTCAAGACCTAAACCCTATTGAGCATTTGTGGGGCATCCTCAAACGGAAGGTAGAAGAACCCTTGGTCTTTAATATCCACCAGCTCTGTGATGTCGTCATGGAGGAGTGGAAGAGGACTCCAGTGGCAACCTGTGAAGCTCTGGTGAACTCCAAGCCCATGAGGGTTAAGGAAGTGCTGGAAAATAATGGTGGCCACACAAAATATTGACACTTTGGGCCCAATTTCGACATTTTCACTTAAGGATGTACTCACTTTTGTTGCCAACGGTTTAGACCTTAATGGCTCTGTGATGAGTTATTTTGAGGAGACAGCAAATTTGTCTGTTATACAGGCTGTACACTTACTACTTTACTGTTACATCTTGCCATGTTCTGTGGATATGTCTGGTCTTGGCTTCTGGTACCCAGTACTCTTTTTACAATCCTTGCTTAGTTTTTCTTGTATTTTCTGGTTTCCTGTTCCTGGTTTCCTGAAAATGCTTTATCTTTGTGATTCTGATTTCCTGGTATCCTGATCTTGGCTTTTCCCTGGTTATTCTGAATTCTGGTTTCCCTGACTTGGCTTGTTTAAACGGTATTGTGTATTTTCTGGCTTCCTTGACCTCTGCTTTCCCTTTGACCATACTCTGTCTCTAGCATATTAGTCCGGCCATTCTAAGGTCCGGTTTACGCTCTGTCCTTTAGTTTTCCTTTTCTTTCTTATGTATATGTTTACATAGTTTCTGCGTGCTGGACCACACTAGTAGTCGTGACATTACGACAGGGACATGGATCCTGCGGAACTATGCAGCTACAGCGGATCCCAGGAACTAGGAGCTTGATATGCATACCTCCCAGGAACTGGATAGGGGGGCTCTGCAGCAGACATGTATCCAGTACAGAAACAAGGCAAGACTAGAACAGGCACCAAACATGAAAACAAGACAGAACTAGTAGAACCCAGAACCAGAAAAGGATAGGAATCTAAACCCAGAACATGTACACAATACATAAGGGAACATTAACTAAACAGGGGCAGGACAGGACTGTACATGGACTGGGATTACAAAATAAAACAAGACAAGATATATTAGGCAAAACAAGAGGAGACATAACTAAGCACTAATAGGAAAAGTATGGGTATTTAGTTACATTATATGATCATACATTGCATAAGCCTGCCACAACGCCAATGTACCCCATATACGGCAGGTCCTACACTGCCTAATGTTCACTAAAAGAACCATACTAGACCAATAATACTTACCTACAAGAAAGGGCAGAAGTCTTGATCAGCTGCCTGCAGGAACACTGAAACAAAAGGGAATGAAGGAAAACAAACGGGTGTGGCAACATAAAACAAACATTTAAAGGAAACCTGGAAACTGGGAATCCCAGGGACGGATTACAGAAATGAACCCAGAAATCCCAGCAATAAAGAAAACCAGACATAGACTAGAAAACCAGAAAACCAAAACAAGAATAGCAAAAGGAGTACTGGATACCAGAAGCCATGGTCAGACATCAGAACAGAACAGATCCTGACATTTACATTGTAGCAGAGTGTCATTTCTTCAGTGTTGTCACATGAACACATATAATAAAATATTTACAAACAGATGATTCAGAATTTGGAATTCCGTTCATTTAAAATTTAAGAGTTTTTTTGGGTTTTTTTTTTACTAAAGGGACACTTTCATCACCTTTCCTCCATCACTTTAATGCTTGTTAAAATGTTTGGGTTTGTCTGAAATTTTCGAGTGAAAGCTACATATTTTGACTGAATCAATTCAACGAAATGGAAAATTTTTGACATGCACAAGTCTGATATCTCACGTATATACAAATTGAAAATGACAACCTGTTAATGTCTTTTTAAGTAATATTAGGATAAAAGGAGAAAAATAACAAAGGGAAAAATTAGGGGGATGGGTAGATCGATGAGAATAGGTTGCTGAAAACCTGATGTATATGGAGAAATTAGATTTCTTACTCCTCAGGACTACATTCTCAATACTGATTCTTCTGTGTAGGGAGAGCAAAATTGTCTCCCCTCCTAAATTAAATCACTTAATGTTGTTTTTAAAAACATGACTTAAAAGGAAATATGTATGTAAAGAAATTCAAAGAGAGCCCTTTACATTCTGTCCACATTATCAAATAGTACTGATAATTGGCCCCATATTTGTAATTTAATCAATTTAACCACATTGTGGTTTTTTTTTTTGGTCTTCATTGCTGCTAAAGCTATCTGACAAATATGAATTGTGAAATGTCTTGGCTTTCACTAAAAGGCAATTCCTGAAGTCTGTCTATTATTATAAGGCTTTCTATAATTACGTGATAAGCACACACATATGGCCGGCCTCCAAATCTTGTTATTTTGAATCTTTGTGAACTGAAGGATTTTAAGTCTCTTTTAGATTAAAACAAAAGTGGAATCGCATGAAAATTTCAAAACTACTGTATGAACTAAACAGATTTAGCTAAGCTGTTCTTCTATGACTGGCTGATGGAGTGTAGAGTTGAAGAGCCCACATTAATCTGAGTGCAGTTCATTAACTTTAAGAATTGCTAAAGAATGGGAGTTGTTGGTTAAACTGAGAGTTGTAGAGAAATCACAACTGAGCGAGCTTTGCAGAATTCACAAATAGGGACAGATTTAGAGAAGAGAGGACATGGCTGACCAAAGAATATTTATTATGGATGTGCAATCTCGAAGCACTCCAGAGACTTCAGGTCTTAGTCGCATCCAAAGCTACCCTAATGCCGAAAAAATGGTTTTCAGATATACTAACTACAGCAGTGTTGCACCAATGGACAAAGCAATCACACCATGAGAATGATGATTAGAAGTTGATGGACAGACACAAGGCTTCAAAAGGGCCAGCAAGATGTGGCTTCTACATATGAGCAATCCCCACTTTCAGATGTCAATCTGATTCAGACAGATCCTCTATTACAAAAAAACAGACTTGGAGAGAGCATTATATAGCATGCCACAATAACTTCACTACATGTTAAGGCTTTTAACAAATAATTGAAGAACCTCATAAGGATGTAACTGATTTAGGATCCTGTATTTGAAAACAATTTGGACACGCTAAGCGGAGCAAATATTCATATGGTTGAGACTGAGATTTAATAGCTCAGATGCTGCTCATGGATTTCCCCTCCTGAAGATTGCACACCACGGGTTCCATATAAGAAGCAACATCAGGGTAAGATAGACCCCTAAATACATTGTAAATATTGATCTTTTTGTCTACCTACAAGAGTTTTTCAAATCTATCCTTCTTAATACAGCAGACTTTGATTTAATTTTGGATGGAGCCCATAGGCTCCCTAAACTAAAATCTCTGTCTATCTCAATTCAAAGGAAGTCAATGCATGCATGCAATTTTATCATGTTAACGAAGCATTCATGACAAAAAATAAGAAAAGGAAAACTAGACTTAAGAGCCTGAATGGGTTAATGTTGCAACATCCCATTATCGAAAGACGTGTGAACTCACCTATTTTATGAAATATATGGATGTGGTTGTATTATATCAGGGTTGTTTATTAAAGTGATAATTGTCAGGAATTTGAAGTAAATTTAAAGGGGATTTCAAATATAAGGCCAAAATAGCTGAACTGGAATTTTTCGAATTTGACCATTTGGACATTTGGAATTAATTATATATACATATATAAAATACCTTGTTGGAAGTGCACTCACAGGACTCGATACTGTTAATAAATGTGCCATTTATTCAAGCTTCAAAAGTTGATAACATAGTGTCGACTTGAAAAAAGTCCCTAGTAGACTGAAATGTCGACACTATGTTATCAACTTTTGAAGATTGAATAAATGGCACATTTTTGGCAACAGTATCGAGTCCTGTGAGTTCACTTCCAACAAGGTATTTTATATTTTGAGGTCGGAGTGGCACCTAGGCAATAAACAAGACTGGGAGCAGGAGTGCGGGACCCAGTGTGAATTATATACACATATATATATATATATATATATTCACAAAGTTCATTACATTAATTCCATATATATTTTTTTTTCTAAGATGTGCTGTACTTTTTAGAGGCATTCGGAATTGATACGTTTTTTATTTTTATTTTTTTCACTTGCCCATACTCAGTATTTTCACAAGGTATAACAAAAACAAATACTGTTTTGACACTTTCATCAAATCCTGCTTGTTTTTCATGATTGTGGGCATTAGCATGACAGTGGGGATGCTTTGCTGTATTTTGTTTTAACAATATGGTGGAGGACGGACATCCTCCATTTAAATGGATTGTATTTATATTTATGTATAGCACAGCTGTAAAAAAAAAATATTTATTTTTTTGGTACCGCTCTAAGTAAGATATATATTATTATTATTTTTTTTTAAATGTACAATTGTTAAATGTTTATGATAAAATTCCAACATAAACTTATATATTAAAAAAACAAACAAACAAAAAAAAAACAAATAGGGAGTGCCTGACTGGTCACTCAGACACCTCCACAACAGACCAGGAGTCACTGTGGTATTGACGGGCATGAGGCTGTTAAGGAGATTAGACATGCTCCCCTATGGACTGTCATGTCATACGTTTATTCCATTGGACATTTAGGACCTCAAGACATCATAGAGCCTCATGGAACAAGTCTTTAGAACTGAAAGTCTTCATTGATTCACAATTTCAATTCACAATATTGAAGTAATGGAAAGTCTCTTTGAATTAACAGTCAACCAGTAAAACCATTAACAATATGGGCAACGTAAACCTTCAGTAAAGCACAAACTAATATAGCACCAAACAGTTATGTTAAAAGAGGTATGACTTCCTTTCAGATGTGGAATTGTAGGTAATTATCTTACCAGGAAAACTGGCACCGTATCACAGTAACATTAAATCTGTCCATTTAATAAATGAACAAAATGCGCACGTATAAAATTATCCAAAACGCCTGCCATTTTAGAAGGTGCTGGCCACCAACTATGACACCGACAAAGGGTAGGTTGATATTAATATACGAGCTTTGATCAGTCAATGTTGAACAATTGCTTTTCTGTGAAAAATGTGCTGGGATTCATTATAAAACAGGGTCTTTATAAGTTGGGTTCTGAGGTCCTGCTTGCTTTGGTGGTTTTTGGCTCGTCAGCCACAGGAAAGTTGAAGAACAGCCAGAAGTGTGACTTATTTGGCTCGGATTAGACATTTTCTTTCTCCATCTCATATTTGAAGTGGTTGGAAGTTTAGACTGAACATTTCTTACATGGTAAAATGTCCGTCTTTCCTTCTTCACTCTTAACTCTATTCTCGGACACTTCACAGGTTGAGAATTTTCTAAAGGCACAGGTGCACAGTCCTTAAAATAATCAAATTTCTAAAAATATGGGCAAACAGAGAAAAACAACCAGTCAAAGAACTGAAAAGCCTGCTTATAGGCTACAATTATCCACAGAATAACTGTGCTGGATGGCTCACAGAAGTGTCTTTGTTTCAGATTCCCTCAAGAGACCACCGATCACCTTTCAAACTGTGAAATCAGGCTTCAAATACCTCTGTTTTTTAGAAGTGGTGTTTCTAATGCTTATTTCCAGGCATGAGTAAGAAAATGACAGCCAGCAGAGGTTAAGTCTTTGCCCAAAATATCCTATCATGAGTTAAGTTAACTGAAGAAAGGTTAATTGTCTCTCAATGAATGCCAGTTCTGTTCCTGACTAAATGGATTCTGACAAAACATTTTCTAATAGAAAGCAAAAATAAACTAGTGCAGAATTACAAAACAAATAAAAACCAACAAAGAAAATGGGAGAAATAGTAAATGATATTCAAATAACAAATTAGATGCTAAAAGTTTGAGTTATTTCCTTTATATTAGTAGCATTGTCTTGGAATTTTTTAATACTATGTTTTTTGTATTTTTTTAGTTTTTTTAGAGGGAAGGTTTTGCAAACATGAGTGAGGAATGATAAGCTTTGAGCTGTAGGCCATGGGGATATTAATGTAAATGCTGTTTTGGATATAGTATCACTCGACCTTATTTTTCAAATATTTCTATATTATGATATACTCGTAATTTTCACTATATTTTATATATATATATATATCCAGGTTAGTCTCTCTTTTAGAGCAATTACCATATCTTTTTAGTAACGTAGAGTGGAATTTAGGAAGTTTATGCACTTAAAGTGGGACCATCACTTCTCTAAAAATTAAACCATTGAATAAACCACTCAGACGCTCAGTATTCCTTTAAATTATTTTTTTTAAAGGATTTCGCAATTGGCATCACAATCAAGCTTAGGCTTGTCATAGCCAGGGCACACATTGCATTGGAGGGAAATAAAAATAAGCATTGGTTCTGTTTGTTCCCCCTCCCTATCCTCTTATTTATGAGTGACATGTACAAAGGACATCATTTATATATTTTTAAGGAAAGGTTTCGAGAGGCATTTGAGTGCTGAAGTTCCAGTGCAAAATAACAGTTACCATGGAAACCGACAAAATGTTCATTTAGATCTTTGCACAACAATTGCTTCTGTGAGCTCGGTATGCACCAAATCACATTGTGCTTTTGCAAATGAATGCAGGGTATGTTGTTTACTATACCATGGGTGTCTCTGACCATGAATGGACAGCCATGTGCAAGATAGTCTCTCCACACCCTGTTGACTTATCTGTGCCGTGAAGTCCTTCCTGTTACCTATGTGGTTTTAATAAGATGGCACAAATGCTGCTTGCTTAAATTTGAAACATATGATGCACCCAAGGCAAAAGAAAGGCAATAACTATCCAGATTTCTGCAGATGAGTTGCTGTCATAGCAAAAGCTACCATCAATGGAGAGAGAGAGAGAGAGAGAGAGAAACAAAACAGAATTTTAATACAGTTGTCTGGCCAAGTGCATTAATTTAAATTGAATGTGCGTTTTTTTCCTGATACTATAGCTTTGAGGCACAATGTTCTGCTGGCAAGCATCTTCAAAACCTTTTGTATGTTTAAAAGGCTTCTGATCAAATTATGTGCATGATCTTTATCATCAGTGTGCATTTTTGGGGAAGATCCAGTGGAGTGTATTATATAACTTGTTTCAGACTTTTTTTTTTTTTTTTTTACCTTTGAAGTACAATTCCCTAAATAGTTATAATGCTTAAAGTGGACTTGTCATTGTCTAAGACATAAAACAAATAAAAATAAAAAAATAAAGATTTTTTGAATGACTGTTTTAGAATGTTACAAAGGCATGTACACTGGAGCAAGTGATTTTTACCAATTCACAAAAAAAAATCTATAAAAAAAATAATACATTAAAAGGGCACTTTAAACACCATACCCAGCCCATAGGTTTGTCAAACCTGCTGGACAAAAACACAACCCAACTCAACCCAACCCAAAGTCCGCCGCTCATCCCATCATATTGAGTAATGTACTCTTCTGGATTATTGATTTTAATTTCATCACCTTTTTATTCATTTATTTTTTAAATCTGAAACAGAAAAGTATTTAAGTAAAATACATGAAAGTCAAAGAAGAAACCAGTCACGCATTTTACTAAAAAGACAATGACAGGAAGAAGAGACTTCGGAATCCTCAGGGAAAATATTATTTCACTGTAACAGTTGCCGTGGGTCATAACCAGTAATTCGGTTTTTGTAAAGTCTGTGTTGAGACAGCCAGCAGCCTTTAAGGTGGACAGCTTGAACCAAATAATTTTACACCGCTTGATGTGATTGCTCGGTGTACTTTGCCACGCAGTATGCTCGGATTAACTATAAATAATAAACCCTTTAAAAAATACCTATATGCAAAGACAAACTAAACTATTTGAGAAAGTTCCTGATTTGTTCAGAACATGCTGTACTATAAACCCCAGCGGCACATGTGTTTTCTGAATTGCTCAGACGGAATCTAGATTAGTTAAATAAATATATTCTGTTCTCTCTACCTTGTTTAATTTGCCATTCTCCCTATAGCTATAAGTTAATCTTACCTGGATAAAATGTTCCTCCTCTACATGGAGCAACTAAGTGCAACTTACTGCTAATCTCTATCAATTCGGTCTTCTGTACGTATAAATAAATCATACACTTATAATATGGAACAGAAAACAAAAAACATTTCATAGTGCAATACGTATAAAGAAGACTAACTAAATCAGTGTATGTATATATATATATATATATATATATTTTTTTTATTAATTTTGTATGATTATAGCAAGGCATAAACCCCCTCTGTTTGCTTTATAAAGTTATTCGCTAGATGTTTTGAGATTGCTGGTGCTCAATTGCTTTGGTTCTGTTTATTTAAATATTTCATTTATTTGTATTTTTTTATTTTTTTACAGTATAGTGTTCATATCTGAATTTCTCTAAACCAGTAATGCCTGACCAATGCCTCATGGGAAATGTAGGGGTCCGTTCACTAAGCAGTGACTTGTAATGGTTTGAGAACTGGTACTGGATAGAATTGTTACCATTTCAACCTCCTCTTGACAAGGTGCATTCTTTACAGAAGTATTCATTAAAGTATACATTTAACTTAATGCAAAATTATGAGAATAAATAATAAAATTCAAGTATTTTGATCCAAAATGTGAAGTCCTCTGAATTTCTAAAAATTCACATGTTTTAGTGCATCGATAACCAGCATTATCAGAGTAAAGGTAATGACTGAGTGACTGGCTCTATAAGGCTACAAAGCCTCTACTTTGCAATGTTCTTTCAACTAAGCATGATGCGACCTTGAAAAGACCATTGCATTTTTAAACATTTTATTCACAGACTCAAAAATGAGAGGGATAGATTGGCAGAGTCAGTGACCAAGGATTAAATAAAACACTTTTTCAGCTATAAGCCGACCCTTTGCCGACTGCGCATCGAGGGCAGAAATTAACTTTCACACCAGATCGTGCAATCTATTGATGGCTGAGAGTGCTGGGTTAGCCTCCTACCCATCTAAGGAAACATTGTTGGGTGTTAAGAAATGTCTTATACAAAGATTACCATTTTTTACCTAGTCGTGTTTTTCTTTTTAATGTTGCCTGGGCTTCCTATAGTAAAAACAAGAGACCCATAAATAGAGCGGGCTGGAAATTGCTCCGTCATGTACCTGTGTTGTGAGAACGTTAAGCACTCCCCATATACAGAGTTGACCATATGTCACATTTAGCTCCGAATGCCCCTTAAAACAGGTATGCTGCTGGTGGGATTGAAATCATTTCTGCTCTACACCCTGTGGTGTCTAAATTCCCCCCCAATTTGTGTCAAGGCCATTTTTTTGTCTCATGCCCTCATTGATACATGCACTGATATACACTCACTGACAGATACATAGTCATTGGCACACATATACAGTCATTGGCACACACACACACTTTCACTGACAGATACACACTGACACACCAACTCCCTGACAGGCACACACTCTCAGATACACATAAAATGACATACACACACTGACACACACCCTGTAGCGGTACTTACCTTATCCGGGGGCCGGACGCGGTCCTCTCTTCAAGCCGCGCGCGGTCCTGCGGCTGCACGAGCCGCGCGCGGCTCGTCCGACTGTTCTGACAGGAAGGCGGGCAGTGACCGCGAGAAGCGGTCACGTGTCCCGCCTGCAGCTAAGAGCGCGCCGCGAATCTCGGGCGCGCTCTTAAAGAGACAGTGGGAGCCTAAATTGCAAAAAGGCTCCCATTGGCTCCTGTCATGCCAATCACCCCATACACTTACCTGTTGGGGGAGTGGAAGTGACAGGAGCCAATCACATTAGTTTGAAGGCTACTTATACTTACCCTTTTCCCTTAGTTCCTTGCCCTATCGTGGTTTCTGCTACAGTTCCCTTTAGTGCTTGTTGTGTTCAGTTGTGTTTCTCCGTATTTGACCTTGGCTTTGTATTCTGACTTCGTTTTCGCTTTATCCTTTTCTGTACTGTTTGCCGGCTTGCTGATCCCTGTGTACCAGTCCCCGGCTAGTTTTCGTTTACGCTGTCTCTTTGTGCCCTTGACCTCGGATCGTTCCTGACTCTGTCTTATCCTATTACGTCGAGTCCGGCCACTCTAAGGTCCGGTAGACGTATCTCTCCTCTGTACTGTCTTCTGTTAGGCTGGATCCTGCGTGTAGGGGTATATACTCGTTACATTACGATAGGGCCATGGACCCCGCAGATTTAGCTCAACAGATGGCGACCCATGAGGCTAGATTTGTAGAGCAGGATCACCGTATGGATCAAATAGCTCAGGCTCTCCAGACGCTCTTAGCTAGAACCATTCCAGCAACCGCACCTAACCCTCCTGCACCCCTGCTTCCTGAAGTATCGACTATGCCTAACGCTACAGCACATTTAACGCCTCCTCCTAGGTATGGAGGGGATTCTAAGACATGCAGAGGGTTCATTAACCAAATAGAGTTTCATTTTGAAATGTATCCACGTTCATTTCCCACAGAGAGGTCTAAAGTTGGGTTCTTTATGCACCAACTTACCGACAAAGCACTTGAATGGGCAAACCCTATTTGGGAGGCTAATGGACCTATGGTGCATAACTTTCACAGTTTCCTAACAGCTTTTCGCAGAACTTTTGATACTATGAAAAGGTCTAAGAATGCCGCTAGAGCATTAATGAGGGTTAAACAGGGTTCTAGGTCTGTGGCTGATTACGCTATACAGTTTCGTACCCTTGCCTCACAGGTCGATTGGACCAATAATGGGTTAACTACGGCCTTCATGGAAGGTTTATCAGACTCTATATTGGATGAGGTAGCAGCTAAGGAGCTTCCTATTGCCTTAGAGGACCTTATTGACTACCTCATCGATATAGATAATAGGATTCGTGACAGGCTCTATACTAAGAACAGGAATAGACGTTTTGTTACACCTATTCAACCCAGAGTTAATATACCGGAGAGTGTTAAAGTACCTGAAGAGGAACCTATGCAATTAGGGGTTGCCAAACTCTCAGATACTGAGAAATTACATAGGAGAAGGGAGGGACTCTGCCTATATTGTGGTAAGAGAGACCATATGGTAAAGGAGTGTCCTCTGCTCCCGGAAAACTCTCGCACCTAAGACCTTATAGGGGACTGGCCTTGGGTGTGATTTCTAAGTCTCCTACTTTGCCTCCTAACCGACTGCTTCTCCCTGTTTCTTTACATATGGGAGAGAGTTGTATAGTTGAAAACATAGAAGCCCTGGTTGATTCTGGGGCAGCCGAGAACTTTATAGACTCTGGTTTTGTAAAGAGAAACAATATTCCCATCAGAGAGAAGGAGATACCCTTGGCCGTTGAGGCCATAGATGGTAGACCATTGATATCTCCTGTTGTTACTCACGAGACTGCACCGCTACACATGTACACAGGGGTTCTACACTATGAAACCATTCGGTTCCAGGTCATCACCTCTCCCTCTTCACAGTTGGTGTTAGGGTATCCATGGTTACGTGCCCACAATCCCATTTTTGACTGGGAGACAGGGCAGATAAAATCATGGAGTGAAGCCTGCCATGAGTCATGTACTATTGAAGTCACGCCTGTGAATTCTATTAACGTTCCTACTGTTCCTCCTTTATCTACGACTATACCCTCTCAGTATTTAACTTTAAAGACTGTCTTTGATAAAAGAGAGGCTGACAAATTACCGCCTCACAGACCCTACGATTGTGCTATTGATTTGTTGCCTGGTACTATACCTCCTAAGGGCAGGGTGTACCCCCTATCGGTTCAAGAAAACCGTGTCATGGAGGAGTACATTAAAGAGTCATTAGACAAGGGATTTATTAGAAGATCCTCTTCTCCGGCTGGAGCGGGGTTCTTCTTTGTATCAAAGAAAGAAGGTGATTTAAGACCTTGCATTGATTATAGAGGTCTTAACAAGATCACCATCAAAAATGCTTACCCTATACCTCTAATAACAGAATTGTTTGACAGGCTCAAACATGCTACGGTATTCACCAAATTAGATCTTAGAGGAGCATACAATTTGATACGTATTAAAAAGGACCACGAATGGAAGACAGCCTTTAACACTCGGTCAGGTCATTATGAGTATACCGTCATGCCATTTGGGCTTTGCAATGCCCCAGCAGTATTCCAAGAATTTATTAATGATGTCTTAAGGGATTTTATTCACTCATTTGTTATTGTGTACTTGGATGACATTTTAATATATTCTACAGACATTCACGCTCATCACAGACATGTTACAACAGTTCTGAAGACCCTTCTTGCTAATGGTCTTTATTGCAAATTAGAAAAATGTCTATTCGACCAGTCCGAGGTCCAGTTTTTAGGGTATTTGATTTCCGCCGAGGGTTTTCGGATGGATCCCCAGAAGCTCGCTGCAGTCATAGAATGGCCTCTGCCGCAAGGTCTGAAAGCCATCCAGCGTTTTCTGGGGTTCTCTAATTATTATAGACGTTTTATCAAAGGTTTTTCGTCTATAGTAGCGCCTATAACTCGTATGACTAAAAAGGATGGCAATACACGTGTCTGGTCTACTGAGGCACTTCAGGCTTTTGACTTTCTTAAGACTACGTTCGCCTCTGCCCCTATTTTACAGCATCCTGTCCCCTCATTGCCATATATACTTGAGGTTGATGCTTCCGATATAGGGGTAGGTGCTGTCTTATCCCAAAGAGAGTCTCCTGACAAGCCATTGCATCCTTGTGGCTTCTTTTCTAAACAAATGTCCAAGGCAGAGAGGAATTATGATGTGGGTAATCGCGAACTCCTTGCTATCATTTTAGCACTCAAAGAATGGAGACATTTGCTAGAAGGAACTAAGGATCCTATTCTCATATTTACAGATCATAAGAACCTATCCTACCTTAGCGAAGCTAAAAGATTGTCTTCAAGGCAGGCTAGGTGGTCACTGTTCTTGTCTCATTTTAATTATATAATCACCTATAGGCCAGGTGACCGGAACACTAAAGCGGACGCCCTGTCCAGACAATTCGAGACTATTGACAAACAGGAGATTGATGTCACTCCTGTCATTCCCCCAGACAGGATAATAGCAACTACTATATTGTCTATTTCCTCGTCCCTCTTGCAGGCCATACAAGCGAAACAAGGCATGGCACCCAGCGAGAGGCCTAATGATAAATTGTTCGTTGACATTCCCGAGAGACGGGATATTCTGTCACTTTATCACGATACTAAGACTGCTGGACATCCTGGTATTTCCAAAACAGTGTCAGCCGTTTCTCGGTATTTCTGGTGGGATACCTTACGTAAGGATGTTACTGACTATATAAGTGCTTGTACTACTTGTGCATGTATGAAAACCTCTCGTAGAGTTCCTTGTGGGCTGTTGCATCCGTTGCCCGTTCCCGAGAGACCTTGGTCTAATCTATCAATGGATTTCATTGTTGAATTACCCCCTTCGAATGGTAACACAGTCATCCTAATGATAGTAGATCGGTTTTCCAAAATGGCTCACTTTGTGTCTCTTCGCAAGTTGCCCACTTCCAAGGAATTGGCTCTTATCTTCGCTAGAGAAGTGTTTCGATTACATGGTATTCCCTTATCTATTGTATCCGATAGGGGTAGCCAATTTATTTCCAGGTTCTGGAAAGCCTTTTGTTCGGAGATGGGTATTTCCCTCTCATTTTCTTCCGCTTACCACCCCCAGTCTAATGGAGCTGCTGAACGTGCCAACCAGTCTCTAGAGCAGTACCTCCGTTGTTTTGTGTCTCACCATCAGGACAATTGGTCTGACCTGCTTCCTTGGGCTGAATTTGCTCGGAATAATGCCACTCATGATTCTTCCGGCAAAAGCCCTTTTTACGTTGTCTATGGCCAGCATCCCGTTGTTCTTCCGGCTGCATTCTCCTCTCAGGGCATGCCAGTTCTGGATGAGCATTTGGCTGGTTTGCGTAATACTTGGGAGCAGGTTCAGCGTTCTTTGGTGGACTCTGCTGCCCGCCAGAAGGCTCAGGCTGACAAGCATCGCAGAGCGGCTCCTTCCTATGTTGTGGGGGACAGGGTTTTGCTTTCCACACTGAATATTCGCCTCCGGGTGCCTTCTATGAAATTGGCTTCCCGCTTCATTGGTCCTTATCGCATTATACATAAGGTTAATCCCGTTTCTTATGCCTTGGGTCTGCCTAAGAATCTGCGTATACCCAATGTATTTCACACCTCTTTGTTGAAGCCTTACGTACACAACCGCTATACCCGGCATACTCCCCCTCCCCCTCCTGTCTCTGTGGAGGGTCATGAGGAGTTCGAAGTATCTGCTGTTATTGACTCTCGTTTTCTTAGGGGTCGGCTTCAGTACTTGGTACATTGGAAGGGTTATGGGCCTGAGGAGCGCAGTTGGATTTCTGCGGATGCTGTTCATGCTCCCCGCCTTGTACGTTCTTTCCATTCGCGTTTTCCTGCCAGGCCTGGTCCTGCCCGCCCGGAGGGCGTGTCCTCAGGGGGGGGTACTGTAGCGGTACTTACCTTATCCGGGGGCCGGACGCGGTCCTCTCTTCAAGCCGCGCGCGGTCCTGCGGCTGCACGAGCCGCGCGCGGCTCGTCCGACTGTTCTGACAGGAAGGCGGGCAGTGACCGCGAGAAGCGGTCACGTGTCCCGCCTGCAGCTAAGAGCGCGCCGCGAATCTCGGGCGCGCTCTTAAAGAGACAGTGGGAGCCTAAATTGCAAAAAGGCTCCCATTGGCTCCTGTCATGCCAATCACCCCATACACTTACCTGTTGGGGGAGTGGAAGTGACAGGAGCCAATCACATTAGTTTGAAGGCTACTTATACTTACCCTTTTCCCTTAGTTCCTTGCCCTATCGTGGTTTCTGCTACAGTTCCCTTTAGTGCTTGTTGTGTTCAGTTGTGTTTCTCCGTATTTGACCTTGGCTTTGTATTCTGACTTCGTTTTCGCTTTATCCTTTTCTGTACTGTTTGCCGGCTTGCTGATCCCTGTGTACCAGTCCCCGGCTAGTTTTCGTTTACGCTGTCTCTTTGTGCCCTTGACCTCGGATCGTTCCTGACTCTGTCTTATCCTATTACGTCGAGTCCGGCCACTCTAAGGTCCGGTAGACGTATCTCTCCTCTGTACTGTCTTCTGTTAGGCTGGATCCTGCGTGTAGGGGTATATACTCGTTACACACCCACAGGCACACCCATTCTCACTCACAGACACACACAGACAGCTACACTCACTCACTCACTCACTCACAGTAAGGTGGATAGCCCCAGAACACGAGGCAAACAAGGCATTGGGGTGGCATTTTTTGGCGCACCCCCTGAAAGTGCCACCCTAGGCAAATGCCTTGTTTGCCTTGTGGTGAATACATCCCTGTCTACACCATGAGTCTTCCTCATCCGAAACTGCACGGAAATATGAAAGTTGAAAGTTTCTTAACTTCCTCTAGCTTTGCAGCCAACATGAATTTCTTTTCTGTGACTGTAGTCCTGTGCGTAGCCCTTACAGGGTTATTCATTATAGTGAGTAATGTCAGGAATTTAAAGTACGTTTTATATTCAAGGCCCCAAAAATCCAAATTAGAAAGTCAATTATGATTCAAGTTGAACTTCTCTTGCCTTGAATTTCATTTTGAAATCACTTGGAGTTCTCAACACATTTCACTTCAGTAAATAACCCTGTGAGGGACTGTACACATTACACTGGCCTTTATATCTCAAAGTGTGTGGGCAACATTCTAGAAGCCAAGGAAGTCAGAGAAGGGTGGGCTTTTAAAAAAATGTCTTTGCAGTCTGCATCGCCAGTTGGCAATGCCCTCTATAGCACAGCGGCTAGACAACCATGAATATTGTATGCAGACATTATACCCATATACAGACATTATTGTTTACATAATTACTGAGCTATCTCAGTGGCTTATACATAGGAACATACGTGTGACTTATACATTGATTTACACATTACTTGGGATAGCCTTCAGAATAGGTGAACTGGTGGCTGCAATTGAAACAAACTCTCACCCAAAGGAGTAATTCGTAGACACTGGAGAATTGCCAGCAAGTGAATAGGTTGAAATTAAATCAATCTATCTCCACATTCACTTGCATTTTTTAACACAATTTCTATATTTCTATATTTTTCATCATTATAATCACACTGTAAATGCTGTTAAGTTGATACAGTCTTTAAAAAAAATAGATTCCATTTATTAGCTGTGTGCCTTGCTTCCTTATTATTTATTTTTAGTATCAGATTTTATGAAGTGGAGCCTTATTCCCTGGAGTTCTGCCTTCGAAGCCTGCCCGCCAGTGTCATTGCATTAGAATTCTGTTGACTAGTGTGCATTGAGACGCGGGCCAAATTAGACATGGCGTAGATGAACGGACGAAATAAAAAAAAAGGACTTGTTGCTTTCTTTGGGATATTTAATTAGATCTGAGCTTTCACTCAGACATTTGGCACACGTTTTATAGTTGAAAGATTCAAAATAAAAATATTAGATCTAAAAATATGTATATGTAAGGGTTTGGAATCTCAGCCAGATGTTCGAAGCGGCAATGCCTCCTTCTCATTTATTCAGGGGTTAAATCTGATTAAAAATCACAGAACTCAAATAGGAAAATGTATGCGTGGACTCAGATAAAATAAACTTGGAATTTTTCATACACTGGCACAGATGGTGACAGTATTTATCCTTTGCATGCTTGAGGGCATTAACAACTAACTCCACCCTTTGTTGCTCTGATTTACAAATACATATGCTGATGGCTGTATCTTTTTCTAATACACATACATTAAGTTATCTGCAGTTCTGCATGTAATTATAAAGTACTTAAAGTACTCCATTGACCAAATAAAAAACATAAAAAAAACCCCATAAAAATAACTATTTAGTAGATATATCCCCCAATAAAAACACACATGCATTTTATTATGTTTATTTCATTTATTTATTAAATCATTTTTAGACAGCCATTAGAGAGCTTCCAGAATCTAAACAGACTTTTGGTCCATTAGCCACCGAGAGCTTCCTATGGAGAGGTCTAATATGTGCGCGCCCATTGCCGCGTATGCGCATTAGGTCTCCCCCGCCGGCTGACGTAGGTGGGGGAGGAGCATGGGCGGAGACTAACCCAGCGCCGAGGGACATCGGTGCTGGATTCAGGTAAGTGGCTGAAGGGGTTTTAACCCTTTTAGCCCCATGGGACGGGGTCCCCAAGGGAGGGGGGACCTATTAACCCTATAGTGCCTGGAAAACAGCTTTTTTTCCTGGCACTATAGGATCCCTTTAACAGTATACACAGAGTAGAAACACAGAGAACAAATGTACAGTAGGTACCTTTGTAAGCATATATAAAAAAACAAGTCCTGCGCTCACTCCCATCACTCCTGGGCGGCAGCAACGACCACAGTACACATCAGCCTCAATACATACAGTAAAAGCCAAAGAAAAAGTTACCTGAAAAAGTTAAACTAATGGAGGTCATTTAGTTATTCCAATGACCATTGGAAGGAATGCCCGCCTACCAATGTCAAGGCAGACCCCCTCAGGTGGGTTCCTACACTGCTCTTTCACCCTGCTTTCTTGAGATTTGGTTTTTACTGTATGTATTGGGGCTGATGTGTACTGTGGTCGTTGCTGCCGCCCTGGAGTGATGGGAGTGAGCGCAGGACTTGTTTTTTTGTATTAGTATCACACTGCTATGTAACAATGCTGCTGCCCATCCCATTTGTAAGCATATGCTGATACTAACATCAGGGCCAGATTTGTCTATGCCTACTGACACCTGTGATATAAGTCTGGCCCCTATCAACATCAAACTACTCAAATCTGTCTGTGGTGTCCATGTTCTAAAACAATCATAATAATAGTATTAATAGTTATAATATATATTTATGTAAATCAATAAATCTTATTTAATAATATTATGGCCATTATATAGTACTTTGACTCTAGCATGGACATGGTCAGTCTGTCTCAATACAAATCACCCCAGGTGTGAAGCAGGGCAATTCATCAGACATTTGTACAAAAGATTATCATTTTGTTGGCCTTCTGCAAGCCTTTGTGACTGCTAGGTATTTTGATAGCTGAATATCACAAGCACAAGGGGGTACCAAGACATGGTCTAAGCCTGGATAATTAGCCAATTAATTAATTATGCATGAGGGAATAACTGACGTTCGATTGGCGGCTTGGTGGGATATCCCCGAAGAGTAATCTGGAGTTCACTGAGGATAACTGATGGAACCACACATCTAGGGAGAACATTTGGAAAGGCTGTGTGTAGTAGATGCTCTACAGATGTAGTCATGCAGAGAACGTGCTGGCTGAATTTAGAAAAATACTTTAATATATTCCATGCTTTGTTAAAAGTGCTGAAAATGTAAAACAGCTTTGTTCAATATGGGAGAGAAATCTTTGATAAAATTGCTCCATCCTAGTTATATTGTCAGGCTCATCTGCAATATTAATGATTGAATAGCCCTGTCTCTGGATTAAAGAAAACTCAATTTAATTGGTAGTTGGCAAAAAGATCTAAAAAAAAAAAGTAAGCAGAGTAACAGTCGATAATAATTTTGGAAGAACATTCTGCCACTCCTCAGGTGACATTTGCATCCAGACTATTGGAATCTTTGGGATTTTTCTGTCTCCCAGACATTCGCCTGACACTAACTATAAAATACGAGCTTGAATTTTACATGGCAGATGTGAACAGTATAATATCGCCCTCTAGTGTTTCCTGCATCTAATTAAGCCCTAATCAAGTTCAATAAACATTGTTATTCTTAAATCCTAATTCTCAGAATAAATTAGCAAAGTCGTTTTACATTTTTTTTTTTTTTTTTTAAACCTTAGAATGTTAGGACAAACTGCACATGCAGTAATTTAAATAGGAGATAATTACAGTATTTTTAAGCATTCAGTACATTTATACATTTACTAAAAAGTAATAAAAAAAAAGTAATAATTCAAAACAATAGATATTTTTATTCTGTGAAATTATGTATAAATGTTATGATGCTAATAATGGTGTGTTTGAAAAAAATTACGTGCAACCGTAAGTGCTCGAAGGGTAAGGTGACAAGGATAGATCTTTATCATGGGATCTGGAAGGGTAAAAGAAAGTCCCAAACTCTCTGCCTGTTAAAATCTGTAATCTGTAATCCGCAAATCTGATGATGATTAACTATGTAAAACTGTCGCATGCATACACTATGCTGGCAAAATTGCCGGCAAATGTCTGGATTGATTGATTTTCATAGCTCCAGGACCCATGGATATGATGTCTCAAGGTGGGGAAAAATGGCTTGTGGAAATGAGTAGGGAGGATTTCAAACATATAATCGAGATGGGTAAAAATTGTAATCTTGAGAACATTCACATGTCCCACCCAGGTTATGTGTGCGAGAGCTCATTTTTGTTAAAGGAATAATTCAAGCTTTTTATACCCCTACAGCTCTCTGTAGTGATTATGGTGCCACAAGTTCCCTTGAAACCCCTCATTGTAAATATTTACACTATTTTAGAAGAAATTAACGTTTACCTTGGGTCTGGTGGGCACCACCTCCTGTCTTCACTATGTTTCTATGTCTGATGGAAACTCAGAAGATAAGAAGTCAAGCCATTCTAAAACAACTTAGCAACTTACAATTGGGGGTACCAGGGGACTTTTGTAGTGCTGTAATGTTACGGTGCTTGGAGTGCGCTGAACACGAAGGCACAAGACATATGAAAAGCTGCCAACATATCACATTGCACATTAAACCAATATGCTAACATTCTATTATGTGTATTAAATGGAAGCAACAATATTTGTTAATTACACAATCTACTTGACGTGGTTCTAGGCAGTGGATTAGGAGTGAAACTAGAATTGTATAACTTTTGTAAAAATTGTAGTGTTTCTTTACAGTAACTGACTTTTTGAATCTGCACAACTGTCTGTCTTTTAAAAGCAGGCATGATGCAATGTAAAATCTCTTCCTAAACATTCTACTGCCGTTGGTATTATCAATGAGCTCAGTCACATTTTGTTTTGTCTTCTGCGTCCTTCCTTTACTTTGATGAATACTGTCCAACCTTAGAGTCATTCAAAGTATCGAGAAGAAATGTCTATAATCATTGCAGGCTGGTGAAATGCCTAAACAGTCAGAATAATAGAATTCTAAATAGCTATTTGTCAAACAAAAATAGAAACACAGACACAAACAGCACAAAAAAACAACAAAATAATTCTAAGTGAAACACAAAAGGAGACCCACAACTATATAAAATACACCCATGTAACAGGTACAGGGTTTAGAGAAATGTAAAGCTTAAAGGGACATTCTAAGCACCACAATTTAGAGAAAGAAGATATAATTTCAGTGTTTTTGTGTAATAACTCTATGGGTAGCATTCATTTTTTAAAAATTTCAAACAGTTTTCAAGCAGTTCGAAAAAAACAATGAGATTTCCCCAGCACCCAAAGCCCCCTCCCCCACCAAACCAAGGACATTAAGTGAATAGGTTAAATTTTCCTCACTATATGCCATCATTTATTTGAGGAAGTATGGTCAACCACCCCGCCATTTATCCTTTCAACTGTGATACAAATATTTTGGATGTATAATAAGAAAAGAGAAATTTGCAATATTACAATCAGGGCCGATGCAAGGATTTTCTGCCGACCTAGGCACGAAAAAATTTGCTGCCCTATTTGCTCCACCCAATTCACGCACTGATGCACACGGACAGACGCACACAGACATACCCACGCAGATTGACGCACACTCACTGACACACACAGACTGACGCACACACTGACCAATCCAGACTGACGCACTCACATTGATGAATGCAGACTGATGCGCACACACTTTTCATTGCAGACACACACTTTTTCATGCAGACACACATACTGGCCCATGCCGACACATACACTGACACACACTGATACATGTAGACACACATAATGATACTGCAGACACACGCTGACCCATACTTCAGACACACGCTGACCCATGCCGACACAAACTGACCCATGCACACACATACAGACACACACTGACCCATGCAGACACACACTGACCCATACAGACAAACACTGACCCATACAGACACACCTTGACCAATACAGACACACGCTGACCCATACAGAAAAATGCCTACCCATACAGACACACACTGACCCATACAGACACACACACTGACCCAAACAGAAAAACACTGACCCATACAGACACACACTGACCCATATAGAGAAACACTGACCCATACAGACTGACATACACAAATTCTTCACAAATACACATTCCCGATTGACCCACTTACTTTTCTTAATATTTGACTGCTTGTCACGTGTTCCTTGTCACTTCCCTGTTCCTGGCCACCCGCACCTGCTATGCCCCCACGTACAGAGCAAGGGGTGAGGAATTGAAGCAATGGGAGGGCTTTTGGGGGCCTCACTGAGCAGGCTGAAGTGGAAGCCGCCGGACCATTGTTACATCGGGCGCTAGTCAGCAGACATGTAAGTGTCCCTAGCACCCGGTAACATGGCCAGCGGCACAATTTGTACAATTACTAAAACATAGAGGGGCTGCCAAATGAGCAGAGCAGTAAAGCTCCTGCCGGCACCCCCTTTAAGCTGTGCCCTAGGTTGGCTTATAGGATGCACCGGCCCTGATTACAATCCAGGATGAGGGGACTTCAAGGTCCGGAGTTTATCCCATATATTTCTAAACCTCTTGAAAACAACTTGATTGAACCCATAGCCCATTAGCACATCAACTACAGTACGTTTTAGTTGCTATGATTTTTTACATGTATTTTGGAATCAACCCTTAACACTTTGTAAAAATATAGTCAGTCATAAGAAAAAACTACTTCCAGAATTCTAAAACATAAATGTATCTAAAATATGAAATGTCTGAGTCTTCTTACCCTCTTACCTTCTTACCCTCATTCTCCTCCAACTTTGCCCTCAATTGCAAACTTTATAGTTTATTACCCCAAATGCCTCCTCTATCTTGATGTATATTTATACTACCTTTATGTTATATTTCTTAAAAAATTTAGACTATTTAAAATTTGTTTCTATTTCTGTTTTGTATTTTTTATTTGTACTCTGCACTCCTGGAACCTTTTGCTGCTTGCAGAAGTCCGGATACCACGCTTTGTTGAGATATTCTTATTCTTATCTGACATCTTGTAAGAGCAATATTGTTAAATAAATGTGTCACTTTGATACCATCTGCACTATATTCTCTCTGAATATTTTTCCTACTCTGAGTGAGTAAGATTATCTGCTTGAAGATTATCTACATATATTTCTTCATCCCATTTGTGAGGGAGTTATCCCTGATTTTCAATCCACTTATGAGTAAAAGGATCTTCTTGAATTTGATTATTCACATACTTTTCCTCACCCCATTTAAGAGGTAAATTTACCTGATTTTTCATCCACTCAGTGAGTTTTTTTACCCCGCACCCCTATCTCTGTGCTGGTTATCCTGCACTATATTTTTTTAAATTTTTTTCTAGATATGATTTATTGATTTCTGATATCTATACACAGGTTATATATGTTTATTATTCACTTTTGGTGATGTTTATACGTTTTTCCCCCTTCTTTTTTTACATTGCTTTTGAACACTATTTTCCTTTAAGGGTTTGTTCTTTGTTTAGAGCATAAAGTGATTGTTTTGTTTTTTGCAATTTTTAGACTATGACTACTTATATAAAGCCCTGCTGAATTTATCAGCATTGTCCAAGTTAATGTTGCTTTTTACATTTATTTTTACTAAAAACGTTAAAAATTATGAATAATATCATAATAAAGAATATACAGTATCACACACTCAGTTTAGTGCTAGACTATAAATGAAGTAAACATAACTATATTTGCATTAAAAACAATAAATAAAATTGATTGATACGTATAGATCAGTGTTCCTCTGGTTCTGATATGACTGGTTGGTAATTCTTGGATGACCCTGCAGAGACTACATGAATAGGTCAATCATTTATGGAGCCCATCCCCGCAGGGAGAGTGACACTTGTATACTTAAAGGGAAAGTATAGTGCCAGGAAAACAAAGTTGTTTTCCTGGCTCTATAGCTCCCTATAGTTTCCCCCTGTGTCAACCCCCACCACCCCCGAGGTGCAGAAGGGATTAAAAAACCTTTCTGTCACTTACCTGAGTCCAGCACCGATGTACCTCAGCGCTGAGTCAGACTTCCCCTGCCGACATCAGCTAGCGGGGGATACCTAATGCGCAGTGCAGCAATGACTGTGCTCACATTAGTATTTCCCCAAAGGAAAGCATGTATGATGCTTTCCTATGGGGGTTTTATATGAAGCTGAATATCCTCATGCATAGCGTGAGGACGTGCAGAGTCAGTTAGATGACCAAAAGTCGCCTAACGACCTGGTAGTCCCTCTAGTGATTGTCTAGCAGACAGCCACTAGAGGTGGAGTTAACACTCAAAGGTAATTATTGCAGTTTATTAGAAACTACAATAATTACCATTGCAGGGTTAAGGGACCTGGGACTATGCACCCAGACCACTGTAATGAGCTGAAATTGTCTGGGTGCCTCTAGTGTCCCTTTAAACTCTTTGAATCATAAACTTTACTAATCACTAAAATATTAGAAAAAGTTCATAATCAATATAGATAATAATGTAGATTGGATTAGATGTATTAGCCCAGTAGACCAGATCCAACATAACTAGAGTATTGCAGTATGCAATGATACCTTTTTTTATTGGACTGACATAATATTTAACCCCTTAAGGACACAAGACATGTGTGACATGTCATGATTCCCTTTTATTCCAGAAGTTTGGTCCTTAAGGGGTTAAAAGACAAGCTTTCAAGAGTTATCCTCTCTTCCTCAATGCTTCTGACCTAAGGAAGAGAGGATACCGTCTAGAAAGGCTGTCATTTAAATATTATGGCATTCATTTAATATTGTTGGATAAGCTTTTCAAGTGATTTAATACTTTTTTTAAAACTTTTAATTTTCTTAAACTATATCTTTTTCAATTCTCAAAATATCAAAATATGTTAAATATATAAAACATATTAAAATATTTAGCACACTGCAACTCTAGTTTTCTAGGAATCTTGACACTTTTTATATATATATATTGTAAAGAATATATATATACAAGCAAAAAGGCGCTGTGTGATATTAGTGATAATAGATAGCTTATAACTCAGTGAAACACTATGTTTTGCTATAAAGCTGCACCTCAAAGTGAAAGATAGCTCAAAACATCCGGCAAGTTTGAACTGTTTTTTCTGTGACCGCTTTATTCTGGGGACATCTCCTGCACGGGCTATAAGAGACATATCACTCTGAATAACCATATGTATGCACATCTACTAATAAACCACTTTTAAAGGTTGAAACTGCTGTCTTGGATCTGAAAGGTCTCTAAGTCCTGAGAAATGAGGACTCATGCCAACTACCGTATATACTCGAGTATAAGCCGACCCAAATATAAGCCGAGGCCCCTAATTTTACCCCAAAAAACTGGGAAAACTTATTGACTCGAGTATAAGACTAGGGTGGGAAATGCAGCAGCTGCTGGTAAATTTCTAAATAAAATTAGATCCTTAAAAAATTATATTAATTGAATATTTATTTACAGTGTGTGTATATAATGAATGCAGTGTGTGTGTATGAGAATGCAGTGTGTGTGTATGAGAATGCAGTGTGTGTGAGAATGCGGTGTGTATGAGTGCAGTGTGTGTGTGAGAATGCTGTGTATGAGTGCAGTGTGTGTATGAATGCAGTGTGTGTATGAATGCAGTGTGTGTATGAATGCTGTGTGTGTGTATGCGAATGCTGTGTGTATGAGTGCAGTGTGTGTGTGTGTGTATGAATGCAGTGTGTGTGTGTATGAATGCAGTGTGTGTGTGTATGAATGCAGTGTGTGTGTATGAATGCAGTGTGTGTGTGTATGAATGCTGGGTGTGTGTATGAATGCAGTGTGTGTGTATGAATGCAGTGTGAGTGTATGAATGCAGTGTGAGTGTATGAATGCAGTGTGAGTGTATGAATGCAGTGTGAGTGTATGAGTGCAGTGTGGGTGTATGAGTGCAGTGTGTGTGTATGAGTGCAGTGTGTGTGTATGAATGCTGTGTGTGTGTATGAATGCTGTGTGTGTGTATGAATGCTGTGTGTGTGTATGAATGCTGTGTGTGTGTATGAATGCTGTGTGTATGAGTGCTGTGTGTGTGTATGAATGCTGTGTGTATGAGTGCAGTGTGTGTATGAGAATGCTGTGTGTATGAGTGCAGTGTGTGTGCATGAATGCAGTGTGTGTGTATGAATGCAGTGTGTGTAATGCAGAGTGTGATGCAGAGCCTTGGTGGGGGGTGGGCATTTTTATTTTTTAATTATTTTAATATTTTTTTTGTTTCATTACATGTTTTATTATTATTATTTTTTTATTTTATTATTATTTTTTATTTAATTATTATTTTTATTTTATTATTTTTTATTTTTTTTATTATTATTAATATATATAAATTTTTTCGTCCCCCCTCCCTGCTTGCTAGCTGGCCAGGGAGGGGGGCTCTCCTTCCCTGGTGGTCCAGTGGATGGGCACTGTGTAGGAGGGGGCTGTGGGGGCTGCAGAGAGATGTTACTTACCTTTCCTGCAGCTCCTGTCAGCTCTCTCCTCCTCCGCCGGTCCGTTCAGCACCTCGGTCAGCTCCCAGTGTAAATCTCGCGAGAGCCGCGGCTCTCGCGAGATTTACACTGTGAGCTGACAGAAGAGCTGAACGGACCGGCGGAGGAGGAGAGAGCTGACAGGAGCTGCAGGAAAGGTAAGTAACATCTCTCTGCAGCCCCCACAGCCCCCAGTCTGTATTATGGCAATGCAAATTGCCATAATACAGACAATTGACTCGAGTATAAGCCGAGTTGGGGTTTTTCAGCACAAAAAAACGTGCTGAAAAACTCGGCTTATACTCGAGTATATACGGTAAGTTAGAGCAGACTTTCACTGCTCTACCATTGTGAGTGTCACTCTTTTACATTCGATTTTTCAATTTATGTTACATATTATCCTATGATATTTCTCTTTGTGTTTATTTTATATATTACCCTGAGGAACATACAGTGCCATATAGTATATGTTCCAGTCGCCACTTTAAGTGTGCTTTTTCCTTTTTGAAGGTACCTTCACGTGTTGCACATTGCACTTGCACTTTAAGAATTTGATGCACTACTTATGTACATATTTATATTTTTAAAGGTATAGCACACCTTATTTTTTATATATATATATCGATATTAATATATATTTTTTCCTTATTTAATATATAATTAATTGTGTTCAGTGCTGTCATAGGGTGCTTGTAGTTAGAGCACAAGGTGCCCTTGACATATAATGCCCAAATGATAGAAGTTATTTGTCAGTCGAGATCTGATTAGTAATATAATAAAGTGCTCACTTGTCTTGCAGCTTTTAGAAATGCTGTTTTAAATAGCATTGTGATATTTTAAGTGACAGCAATTCTTTATATGTAACGTAGATCTTTGAAAACTGTTGTTCCTAATTTTGGTTTTGAAAATATGGTCACTGTACATACCCAATACTGATAGCAAGAACTTCTCATCTACAACACCAGGCAGCCACAGAATGTATTTATGGAACTGACTGTTGGTGGAACACGTTTACTCTTCACAATATGTTTTCAGTATGATGGAATTACCATGGGTGCTTACAACTTTGACAAAATGTTTTACTTGTTTGCAATACATGTATTTTCTTATATTAAAGCTACCTATCATTATTCCATATGGGCAAAGAGGGACTCTTTAATTTAAGGGTGTGTGTGAAGGTGTCGCCAGGGGCAGGGACATTCTGAGAAATATTAGGTAATTTACAAATAACGACGTATGGAATCAAATGTAATATAGAGAATATAAGAAAAATGTATCTTACGCAGACTGATTTCTAAACATATTTACTATAGTTTAAAGACAAATTACCACGAGTTTTATTGATCTGTTATACACTCTGTCCAGGGGCGGAATTAATGTAGAGAGAGCCCCATGATATGAATTTACTTTAGCACATGGGTGGCCAAAAGATGGATCCCCATCTGTCAAGCTCCTACCTTGCTATGCCAATACTTGCAGGGCTGCATTTTTAAACTGTGTTTGTGCATTTGATTGTAAGCATTTTTTTTTATATATAGAGTATGCGTGTGCATGTTGGGGTGTATTTTTATGAACTGTTGCCCTTGGAATGCAGCAGTACACTTACTTGTGTGTAGTGTTTACATTCAAATGCAGGGATGTGTTTGTATGTCATGCTGGCTTTTAAATTCATATTTGCTTTTGTGTGTAGTATTGGTTTTTAAGTGAGGTGTTTGTAGATAACTTGAGCATTTTTATACAATGGCGTGTTTAAATGTAATGTTTGCGTTTTATTGCAGAGGTGTGTTTATATGCACACATTTGTGTGCAAGTTAAGTGTTTGGATAAAGGAGTGTGTTTTTATATCATTTTGAACTTTGAATGCAGGGGTGTGTTCGCATGTTGTGTTTGTGCTTGGTTCCTGCAATGCACATACACACATAGACTGACACTTACATACATATTACACAGATATACATACACATTAACACACACAGATACACATATATAAACACATTGACAAATACACACATTCAGATACACACTGAGACATAAGATACGCACACTGAAACATACACACACTCAGTTACACACACTAATACTTACACACATCTTGACACACATACACACACATTGACACCCATATAACACACTGAAACCTATTCATACAACCTATTCATACCTTGACACATAGATACACTCACAGACATATACACACACATTGACACACATATTCACACACTCTCACATACACACACCTTGACACACATATACTCACTGAAACATACACACTGTGACACACAGATACACACCTTCACACAGATATACACACACCTTTACACACAGATACACACATTGACAGAAATACATGTCATACTTATATATTTGTAGCCACCCTCCTATTAATATACCTTTAGTGTGCAGGAGGGTGGCTTCGTTGCTGGCAGAGATTAATTGGCGTGTGGATCTGGAGTTGGCTGTCTCCTTGCTCCTACCCATGCCTGTGTCACCTCCTCTGCCTCCCACGTGGCTCCCTCTGTATGTGGGATGAAACTGCTGAACCTGTGACTAGCTTTCACTTTCTTTCTGGCTGCTGATACTACAGGAGAACTGTACCTGACCGGGCCCTGTTCAGCAATACCTTTTAGGTGGCCGTAAGTGCGTGGGCCACCTGAGCGTGCAGACCGCTGTTGACTTAGACACACCAGCAATATGGAATTCCTAGAAAAGAGGGACAGTAGGAGAGAAAAAAAGGGACAACTGGATTTGGATTCAAAATAGGAACTGTCCCTATTTCTGAGGGCCAGATCTTATTTTGGACCCAAATCCATCTGTCCCTTTTTTCTATCAGAATTCTAATCACAGCTCTATTTCATATTTGCATGCCATCCAAAATTTGGCATGAGAGGCCAGTTATGGACCTCCATCCTAATTTTCTTTCTACCATTATGGACCTCTGTCCCAACATCCTATATCTAAGGGAAGTATTTACAAAAAAAACATACAAAATGCATTACCTTAGTCTTTTATGGGGCATTTCTGTGCAATTGTGCATATCGCACTCTTTTTTGGAAGCACAGATTATCCAACCATAGACTGAAATGCAAGAGCTTCTTTGGTTCTAGATAGTATCACCTAACTTAACGACACTCATTTTATTTACCTCTGAAGGGGCATTACAGGGACTTTAGGATTGAAGTTACCACAAGTTGAAATGAGAAATTCTCTAAACGTAAATTTTAATAAAGCAATGGTGACCAAAGTGTAGATCCCTGGATGTCTTATAACTACAGCTTCCATGATGCTTTGGCATTCTAAATGCTGGCAAAGCATCATGGTAGCTGTAGTTTCGCAATATCTAGAGATCTACTATTTCCGGATCCCTGTATTGAAAATATTCTTTCACTGGTAGATTGCAAAATATTTCAAAGACAGTTCTGTTTATTTAGCAATCGGTACCGTGGGCCAGGGATGCAATAGCCAATTACAACTTCCTAATCTGTGTAAAAGGTATATTCACTAAGCATTGAATTGTATTAACCCCTTAAGGACACATGACATGTGTGACATGTCATGATTCCCTTTTATTCCAGAAGTTTGGTCCTTAAGGGGTAAACTGAAAACCAAAAGACAGAAGTCATGCTAGAATAGTCAGACTTTGACTATATCCAAACTGGATCTTTTATTCCAGTTGAGATGTTTTTAAATCATTGGCATTGGCATTGGCATCGTTTGGCATTTTTTTTTCTCTCCGTGCTGTGTGTATGGCATTAAAGGCAAATTGTGACCACTTTGAAAGGGTTCCATTTTGGAACTGTTTGTAAGCAATTCATATGCAAGCTTTTCAGTTGAAGGAATTACATGTTGTGAAGTCCCACATTCTTTTAGCTACAAATTATACACATATATTTTTTAAGCTGTTCAAATAAAATAGTGGTGACATTCAGAGTTAAGTTAAATATCCCAGAAATGTAGCAACATGAGTTCCTCTATATAAACGAAAAGGTGTTTTTAAAATATCTATAGTGGACTTATTAATAAAAATACCTTTTTACGGTTTTGGTATTAATATTTCTTTCTTTTTTTTCTTTTTTTACTTTCTTACTGCTGCAAAATTAATGATACTTATGGGGCACATGTCTAAGCCACCTCCTGTCTTCTTCTCAAGTTATTAAACATCTTGCAATATGTAAAATGACATAAATTGATCAGAAGATCAATATAAGGGGAAGTCATTAAAAAAGTGTTTTGTTTTTTTGTGCATTTCGTAGCCTGTTTAACGCCTTATTTACTTATTGTAAATATAACATACAGACTTGCGGTAGCCAGGAAATAGCACTCAAAATATAGTTCCGCTACAATTTACATGATTCTAAGTTTCCCTCTACTGAGTCAAATGCAGGCAGGAGTACATATGAGTAGTGGTTCAACAATTGCCCTGACTTCGATAGCGTTCTTTCTATTTTCTTGATTAATGTACAGGATTCTTAAAGTTTCAAGTAGGTTTTAATTTACTATGAAAGATAACATTTGCAGAATTGTTTTAATTTTATTGTCAGTTACTTCACGGGAGCTAAAGCCTTTTTAGCTAAAAAGTCTAGTTTTGGTGTTACAAAGTCAAAACCCATATTTCATTTTTTTACAGTGAAACGATGACAAAACAATACTGTGTTATCTAACCTCACTGTGTCCTGAACTCAGATGACAGGATGTGCCCTCTGTGTGCACATCCTTTGACTTGCTATTTAAATCTTTTAGATAAAGACAACTAAAAAATTCAAGAATAGTATTTAACCACACATATCTTATGTGACACACAATATTCCCACTGCCTGCTGTCCGTACAGCCCGATAAACAATATGAATGTTTTAGTAGCTGGATGCAAAATCATACTTTTTACCCTATTTTCATCTTAAATGTTCTTTTTACAAAAAGCCACATTTCTACATTTGTGGGAATCCCTGAACAGCAATGAACCATGGGCTAACTATGCACCCACGTTTCATGCTTTTATTTAAATAAAAAATAAAAATGGTTCTCTTGATAGAGTACATACCATGGTTTGTTAACACAAACAGCTCCATGAGGACCAAGATGTTATCAACTCAAGTTTTGGATAAAGTTCTGGAGAACCACCAATCAGGGTTGGGTTATAACTACAACCTCAACTTTAGTCATCTTCTGAAACACTGTTAGATCCATAGCCAAAAGAAATATAAAGACATTTGCCGAGCCATAGTTCTACCTTAGGAATGACATTTAACAAAAATCAGTGACTGGGTAAGGAGGGAATTTGTCGGAGAAGTTACTAAAATGACACATAGTAATTCTGATTAGATATAGATATCATGAGGTGGGAGAAACAATTCATGGGACAACTGTATTGTGTTTCAAGGACGGGTCCTACATGAGACAAGGTGACCCCTACTTTGTCATAGAAATTCCAACTCACTCAATGTGAATTATGAATCATAAAGATTCTATGTTTCAATGAACTGTTTTAACTAATACAGGAAAGAACAGTGAAATAGAGTTGGGAATAGTGGACGAGAAAAAAACAGAAATGTGTCACACAAAAAAAATGTAGTTTTTGTTTGAACTTTTACAGGTGGTGTTACACATTTTACATATATTTTATATGTTGTGCAATACAATATGCTCATCTATTTACATTCACTGATACACTCATTGTATTAAGAACGTTTGGTGGCCGAATTCTTACTCCTAATCAGCTCAGTCATTACCAATTTGTTTTTGTTTTTTTTTCCTGATCAGAGTTATTTTTTTTTATTGTTGTTTTTTTACATTTCTATGAGTTGTGGTGAATAAAAAAAAAAAAAAGGAATTGGGAAATTATGAGAATTGTATGTATCACCTATTATATTTAGTGAGTCGGATTACCGGTGGGACGGGTTGAAGGGGGTGGGTGCCAGTGATGAATTGTGTCACTGGCACTGCCCAAAGGTGCGGATCCATGCAGAATTAGGGCAGTCCTGCCCAAATTACAGGTAGCTCATCCTGGTGTGAATACGCACTAATAAAGCAGACAGACCCACTGCGAACAGCCAATGCCGAGAGCACTGCTTCAGTACTCTATGTACGGACCTAGTGTCCTGAGTGTAACCAGAGTGCTACTAATGATGCAGTTTAAGAAAGTTGGGACCATTAGTAATGTTGGGAGGCATTATGGTATTAGTGCTATGTCTGGGCTCTATTGTGTACGTTTCCTCAGCTTTACAGTGTAACACAAGGGTGGCTTTAGTCACATATCAGAGAGCAAGCCTTTTGGTCTTGTTGGACATTTTTGGAAAGAGACCCTCATTTTGAACTATATGTAAATCAGTCGTGTAAAATTAAGTAGTCTCAAAAGGAAGGTACTGCACTACAAAAACATAATTGTTAACATGTGTAAACAAAACGCAACACTAATGACTAGACCCAGAGACCTAACTGCAATTTGGCTGAATTTGGGCAGATCAGGGCGATCAGTTGAATTCCCGGATGCCGAGTCGATATAAACCTGAATCATGAATCAAACAAGCAGTGGATTCCGCATTCCAACCATGGCTCTAAAATAAGAGATGATTAATGGGAAAAATAGATTGATGGGGACAGTCACTAAATGTTGATGTTATTCACAGAGCAAGTGAGAAGTGAGCAAAAGAGGGAAAAAAGGAGGATCAGTACAAATAATCTATATTTACAAATTATATATTTAATAAATGTATTATACAGAAATAGTTTTTTTTGCTGATTCTCCTGTTTTTCACTCTATTGGTTACTTTAGCTCACTTGATTTGTGTACCAAATAGCAGGAAAATGCTCCTATCAATGTATTGCAAGTATACACCTCATTCGTCTTGATTCGGTGGATTTATTTCCAGGGTCAAACCCACAATTCATTGGATACTCTGGCAATAAGAGATCTAGGGCCTCCCTCTGGGTGCAAGGATTTTTGGCTACTGAGGCATAGATCAGGGGGCATAACAAGAAACTTTAGACTCCCAGCAAGAATCTGTTTCGCCCCCCAGCTCCTTACCCCCTGCTATAGAGCAGTGTTGGCCTATAGGTAGATCCTCAACTGTTGTACACATCCCATGATGATTTGAACAAAAATGAGCTGCATGGTCAAGTTGCCAGAAAGAAGCCTTTACTGCGTCAATGCCACAAAAAAGCCCAGTTACAATATACCCGACAACACCTTGACACGCCTCACAGCTTCTGGCACACAGTAATTTGGAGTGACGAGACCAAAATAGAGCTTTATGGTCAATAATTCCATCCTTACTGTGAAGCATGGTGGTGGCTCACTGATGTTTGGGGGAAGTGGGGTATGAGCTCTAAAGGCACTGGGAATCTTGTGAAAATGGATGGCACACTGTAATTTGTAGTGACGAGACCAAAATTTAGCTTTATGGTCACAACAAAGCTTATAGTGAAAAGAATACCATCCCCACAGTGAAGCATGGTTGCGGCTCACTGATGTTTTGGGGGCACTGGGAATCTTGTGAAAATTAATGGCAAGATAAATGCAGCATGTTATCAGAAAATACTGGCAGACAATTTGCATTCTTCTGCACAAAGGCTGCACATGGGGCGCTCTTGGACTTTCCAGCATGACAATGACCCAGAGGACAAGGCCAAGCTGACCATCTAGTGGTTACAGCAGAAAATGGTCAAAGTTCTGCAGTGGCCATCACAGTTTCCTGACCTTAATATCATCGATCCACTCTGGGGAGATCTCAAAAGTGCGGTTTATGCGAAATGACCTGGAGGCATTTTGCCAAGACGAATGGGCAGCCCTATCACCTGCAATAATTAGGAGCCTCATAGACAACTATTACAAAACACTGCATGCTGTCATTGATACTAAAGGGAACAATATACAGTATTAAGAACTAAGGGTGTGCAGACTTTTGAACAGGGGTCATTTAATTGTTTTCTTTGTTGCCATGTTTTTTTTTTATGATTGTGCCATTCTGTTATAACCTACAGTTGAATATGAATCCCATAAGAAACAAAAGAAATGTGTTTTGCATGCTCACTCATGTTTTCTTTAAAAAAATGGTACGTATATTACCAAGTCTCCAAGGGTATGCAAACTTTTGAGCACACCTGTACACACAGATCCACTACTAGAGATACACACACAGATTGACATACATAGAGAGTTACAATGACACATGCATTGATACATACACTGGCACACACAAACACTGACACACAACCACAGATGAACAGACACACACAACAGACAGACACATATGCACATGTACACAGACTAATACACACAAACACTGACACAAATGCACAAATACATACACTGACACACACAACTATTGACACATATGCACAGATGCATATATTATTACACATGCACAGATCCATACAATGACATACACAAACACTGACAGACATGTACAGATGCATACAATGACACACAAACACTGACACACATAAAAAACACTTACCTTCTCTATCAGGCCAAATGAGACTGCTTGCACCTTGTCTCCATCCCTTGTGTGGTGGAACCCCAAGGCACCACTTGCCCTGGTGGTCCTGTGCTGCAGTTGCTGTTACGTGGTCCGGTGGTATAACTGACACTGTCCACACCTTCTGGTAACCCTCTATGATATTGACTCCTTCGCAGTTTTGGCGCACAGTATTGAATCAACGCTGAATGGGAATCCCCTCGACGGCGCTGTGACACACTAGTTGAGTGCCAGAGCCGTCAGGGAGGGAATATCATAGAGAGTTACCAGAAAGGGTGCACAGTGTCAGTTACACCACCACCTGGGCCTGGCTGAGTAGAGAAGTCAGCGCGGGACTCTTTGCAGGGTAGCAGCAGGTGAGCAAACTATGTAAGCTGCCTGCTGCTGCCCTGCTTGCAATTGGGCCCCCCTAACAGGCAGAACTCTAGGGCCAGGTCACAGTTGCGACTTCTGCGACCCTGGTAGTTCCACCATTGGCCTAGATGCATTGGTCGCCCCCCACTTCACATTGCACGCACTCTTCTCCCTCTTGATTGTGCGACTCTCACAGATATTATAAGTTTGCTGCATAGCAAGAATGGATGTGTAACAGCTGCACAGTTAGGACTACCTCACATGCAGGACCCCTATTTAGGGACAAAGTTACTTTTAGGTAGTTACTCCAATCAAAAACAGTGTTCAAATAACAACCCCTTCCCCTTTAAAATAAAGCAAATTTAGTGGCACACTTACACTGGTGAGTGAGTGTTGTGAGATTGTGAGGGGTCTTTTCCTGGTGTAGTATGTGTATAAAGGAGACTGTTTGCTGTGTACTATATGTGGGCTCTAGTGTGTATGCATGTCGAAGCACTGTAGAAATTGTGTTTACTTAGGGGCTGTAGAGTGTGTGTTGGTAGGGGCTGTAGTGTGTGTGTTTTAGGGCTTTAGAGTGTGTATAATTTCCAGGACCCTGGTAAGTTGTCAAACTGTTCTCAAGCTACTTTGAAAGGCCCCAAAGTGCTCCTGGCACCATTACCACTACAGTAGGCTATAGGATTCTTGGAGTGTTCATTTAAAAACCTGCATGTGTGTGGGTTGATACCATGTGTGTTGTAAATGAGGGGAGATTTTGGGCGTTGTCTAGGTATAGAGTGGCTGTAAATGATGTAGCTATTGTAGTGTTGTAAAGGTGCTGTGTGTGATGTGTGTATTGTGGCTCTGTATGGCTGACTGTGTGTTTAGTGAGTTTGTTTAGGGTGTGTGTTGTCAGTGTGTTTACTTGTGTGGTGACTGTGTGCTATGCGTAGGGTGATTGTAAGTGCAGTAGCTGTAGGTGTTACTGAGCATGCGTACAGTGAGGGATGTATGTAAGTAAATGTCAGTAGTATGTGTGAGTTGTTATGGGTAGCTGTGACCAGTGTGTGCTGCTGTGGGTATAGCTGTGAGTGATGTGTGTAGCTGTGAGTGATTTGTGTGGCTGTGAGTGATGAGTGTGTGGATGTGTGTGTAGCTGTGAGTGATGAGTGTGTAGCTGTGAGTGAGGTGTTTGACTGTTAATGGGTAGCCTGAGGACGCTAGGTGAGTAGAGAGAGGAGTGTGAAGTGTGTAGGGAGTCAGTCTGTGTCCTCCCAAAATTTACAATAAATTATTTGTCCTCTCCCAGCTAACCTTAGGTAAGGGACACACTTCCCTATTCCCTGGTTGGCTAGTGGTTCAGTATCTGGTCCCTGGTGGCCCAGTGGTTTAGTTCCTGGTCGCCCAGTGATTCAGTGTTCGGACCTTTGGACTCTGGTGGCCCAGCAGAGCCTGTGACATTTCTTTCCTCTTCACCTGCCTACTCCCTCTCCCCCACACTGCTCTCTGACAATGCGCAGGGAGGAAGCGAAGTGTAATCACTTCCTGCCAGCGCAAAGGCCGCTCTGATCATTGCTTAATGGAAGTTTATGGCAACAAACTTGGGAACTGCTGGGCACCTAACAGGTTTAAATATGGCTGCTGCCATGCGCGGTTACCATCATTAAAAAAATAGCATGGCAGCTGGCCTGTGCTGTGGGGCCACAAACCCAACGTCAAGATGGAGGTTTCGCTGACCCCTCACTCGCCCGGGCCCTCGAGCATTGCCTGAGTGACCTGAATGATCATTCTACCCCTGTTTATTTTCAAATCTGGATTTCGGTATGGAATTTCTGAACGAACTGAACCAACACATTGCCAAAATTTGGGCATCTCAAAAAATTGTACATATACCGGAAAAAATGGCTCTCCCGAACTGAATATTCTTACAGTGCACAAGGCTACCAGCCACGGCAGTGGGTCTTCAAAGATTTAGCTTTAGCATGTTCTTCTAGTTTTCCACTCGGAGACCACAGTTGCCCAGCCCCAGCTATTGTATAAAACTAACCAAAGAATGTTATATGTGAATGCTATAGATTTAGGTAGATTTAGGTAGTTACAATTTGTTTTGCTCTGATTTGCTTACAGCAATATTCTGTAGATATTGAAGTTTTTATTTAAATTAAGTAACGCTTTCAGGATTATTTACTAAATTGAGAGTTAAAAGTTAATTTCAAATTTAAGGTCAATATATCCACATTGGGAAAACTCTCGATGTCAGCTCTGCTCTTAGTTTGGTTACTCGGGCCTTAGGTTTTTAAATTAACGTTTAACTCACTTTGAATTCCTACTTTAGTGAATACACCTTTATAGAGTTATTTGCTAAAGTAAAACCTGTCAGGAATGCAAAGTGAATAAAAATTATAAGCCGAAATAGACAAGCATTTGCCTATGTTTGTCTAAAACTTGACATTCTTTTTTAATTCACTTTGGGTTAGTGATAAATACTTATTTTTATGTTTGCAATATCTGTGGTGCATTTTATCTTTTACAATTATCTCTCACATTGAAAAAGAAATATTAGTCATCAAATAAAACCAATCCCAACATTTTGCCTATAAATTATTTAGTTACATAGTAGTCTAGGTTGAAATAAGACTAAAGTCCATCTAGTTCAACCCTGAAGCCCATTCTTGTATGCTGTTACTCCAACTGAAGGCAAAAAAAACTATTGTAGACATTTCCGATTATGCCACAAAGAGGGTAAAAATCCTAATCAGATTTCTCCTTGGAACAACAAGCTGCTCACATACATATTAATTATATCCTTGAATATTCAGTTTTTGCAAAAAGCATCTAAGCTCTTTTTTTTTTTTAATATATATACATATGCAAGCTGATAAGACAACCTTTTAAAGTAGAGAACTCTCCATCTTTATTGTTTATACTGTAAGGGACCCTTTCCTTTGCTGTAAGTGAAAACTCATTTCTTCCAGTCTCAGTGCACGACCTCTTGTCTGTTGTATATTACTAGCAAAACTGTTCGCACAATGTGTAGATTGACTTGATGTCCTTTAAAGATTATATTTTGCAATTCAGAGAAAAGGCAGTGTTTACATTGCCCCTAGGGACACCTCCAAGTGGCCACTCCTTAGATGGCCACTGGAGGGGCTTCCTGGCTCAGGGCTGCACAGTAAGCAACCCTGCCGTTCAGCATCCCCACGCTCTGCATGGGGATGCTGAATTTTCCTCATAGAGATTCATTGATTCAAGGCATCTCTACGAGGAGGTGCTGATTGGCCAAAATTGCGTTTGGCCCCGCCCCTTGCCGATTTTAGCTAATCCAATGCTTTCCATTGGATTGGCTAAATATCGGCAATGTTGATAATGTCACCATGGGGGCGGGGCCAGCGGCGGCAGACCCCTGGAGAGCTGAAAATAAGGTGAGTTTTGACCCCATTCTGAGGGGGCTAAGGGGGGGAGCAAGTCACCTAAATGGTGGGTTTTCACTATAGGGTTAGGAATACATGTTTATGTTCCTGACCACATAGTGATCCTTTAATGGGAGTGCTGGGGCCCAAAATTAGATTTATCAATGTATCACAGACACATTTGCAGCAAATTTTCAGCAAACATTTGGCGCTGTTGAACATATCTGTTGGGTATTTCTGTTTCTGCTCTTGCACTTTGTCTTATTAGATTGCCCACCATCTTTCAGCTTTGCAATAGATTTATCAATATACAAACATACAAAATTAAGCCCTGCCCTCAAACTCCCACTACTCCTGGCACGATGACTATAGCACACATCAGTCCCGATGCATACAATACAAGAAACCGAAAGTTACTTGCACACTATTCCAAATCCCCATGCACATTTTAACAACTGGAGGGTTTTTAGTATCACTCCAATGGCCATTCAAGTGTAAGCTCTCCTGCCACGTCAAGGCAAAACTTCTTCTACGCTAACAATGCAGTTATTTAAAAGTGCATAGGGATTTAGGATAGTGCACAAGTAACTTTTTTCTTTGGATTTATCAATATGTCCGTTACTTTTAATGAGAGCAAAGTGTGCTGTTTGACCTATCCTTTTCCCACCATTCTAAATTTGCAAGGGAAAGTTCTGCAAAACTGGCAGAATTCACTATAAAGAAAAGGGTTACTTTTTAGATCACTTTGAACACTTTCATAAATACAATGAAACTTGTGACAGAATTTACATGTCACTTTTCAGAGCTCTAAATAAATGTGATATTCCCCACAGAACTCTAATGTATATTCCTCACAGTATTTCGTACTCCCTAGCTCCTAATCCGGTGTTTGGGTACTGGGAGACGTTATGCCCTGGTGCTGTCCAACTGACGCAATTGGAATTGGTGGGTTTGCTAAGCGCCAGTCGCAACCCAGAATTAAAGGTAAAGGGACAAAGATAATTTTGGAAGAGAAAAGAGAAAGAAAAAAAGTATGCAATAGTGTAGTGCTACTGTTATCTCTTCTGTGGTTTTAAATGTGTACCTGTATAGATGGGCTACCAAGTCACATCAATTAGAATAATTATAGAACCTATTGTATAAGTATATATTTATATCGTCCAACCTGTCCTCCATATTGTTTATTCCATATTTTTAATGAATGTGTGCAATATTTCTAAACAAGATTCTAAAGCCATTCCTCTACGATCAATAGAAATTTAAATTAAACAAAACAAAACAAAAAAAGTCTCGCTGACAAGCATAAACTAAATTCATATACGCAAGGGACATTCTACAATGCACTGAGACAGATCTTGGCCAGTTTTTCCAACATCTGTATCCTGCCTGAATGTGCATATCATTTGTACTATACATTCTCAACCACCTGCCCAGGCAGACATGGGCATTTGACACTTGGAAAAAAAAAAAACTAAAAGAAAAAAAAAAAACTTGTAGCACGTATCATCAAGAAAAACATCATTGTTTTTAAGCTCTCTTATCTCAGTGCTCCCAAATATCCTGTTTCTTCGTACTGCTGTAACCAGGGCCAATAGAATCCTCTTCCTGCCATTGGCTGACTTCATTTCCCACAGTTAGCACAATCTCATCCGCTTCAAACAACTCGATCAAATCTACTTTCTGGTCAGTGCGAAGCATTAATTATTATAACCGATAATTAACAAATCCGCAAAAGTGATTGGAAACATGGCAAGCACCATCAAGGTAAGATGGCAATTTTATTTTATATTCGTTCTATCATTTTCAGCAACAAGTTCTTTCGATGCTTTTATTTTCTTTTCTTTATCGAGAGAGATAAGTTTGAGTCGGGCTACACCCCCATTACCACAATAGAAGGCAACAAGATTTCCTCTGCATTGCTTAGTAAATTTCCTTTTTCCTATCCCGACCATCCGCAAGCTTTAAAAAGTCAATCTCTGCAAAAAAAAATATTTATTTGTAATTCCATGTTCCATGTCGTGGAAGTTCAGATAAATTTGGGATTTTCGTTTTTTCATGTTTTTTATTTATCTTTTTTTTTTCTCTTTTAGTATGATATGGTGCACGTTGTAGTACTACGTGTTGTGTGTTTTGCTTTTTTGTGGATTGTTTTTATTAGACTTTTTTCTGCTTGATTAATTTTGTATTGTCTTTTTATTTTAATCCTTTTCTTTAAAGCATATTTGGTAAATTACTCCATTGTATCAAGGCTGTTTATATGATTGTTTTCTTGGCATGTTTAGAAAACATTTACAAAGAAAATGATTGGGGCTAATCCATGTTCCCAGTCACTAAAAGAATTGGCTAATATTTGCTGATATTGGATTTGACAATGAATGTTTGATGTCTTCTATACTGTTGTATGTCGTTGTATTTTCATTTCATGGTTGTCTGTACAAGGTACATTTTCTTTGTACATTTTGAAGGTATATTTCAAATGCAGAAGAGATAAATGTTCTTTGTATTGCATTGTCTAGTTGTAATGACTAGAAGAGTTGCCACTCTTTTTAATTATATTTATTTTGTGAAGACACAATGTTAATGTGTACCGTGCCCTCTTTCAGTTGATCTATAGAAAAATACTTTTCTGTGATGGAATTGAGTAAACGAGTCAAGTATCTGCACATATACACACATTTGTGCATTCTACTTCCTAGACATTTTTCTATGGTATCACATCAGGGGAATTTTATCAAATGTTCCATTTTGCTGGATCGAACCGTGCATTGTCTGACAGGGCTTGAGAATGTTGGTTGATATAGTAACTGTTTCTAGAAGATATGTTAAATGTTCCAAATTGATACAACGGTAATGCTCATTAACTACTAAGAATTCAGTTATATGTTGGTGTGATATTTCAGTGAATTGAACAGTATCTCAGACTCGCAGGATCTATTACAAACAGTCCTTAATCGTTCGATGAACATGGTTCAATCAAGTTGGGCAATTATAATTTCTTGATGCCAGTATTTACTTGGGAACAAGTAACAAGTAACATTCTGGTTAAATACATTTTCTTTAATACATGCATGATAACAAAAAATGAATTGGCTATATTTTCGTCTTGTGAAACTTTGCATGTTTTTCTAAGTTCTATGTATATCTAAATATATGCCGATGGGAATTTATTATATCAATCAAAGCATACAGATAAAGTCTTAAGTAATCTGTTTAATGCGACGGTAGTTGAATTGTGACTTTAAACTATAGTTTAGACACTTTTAGAATTAAAATTAATTTTTTTGTGGAACTTTTACAGCTGCACTCAACGCATTGCTTTGCATGAATTGATGCATACATTTAAAAAAATGAAATTAAATAATTTGCTACGTTCTACCAATATTATAAAATTGCTGAATATTAATTTTGCAAACGATCCATGTAGGTAGATGGTTATTTACACTCATTCCCAACAGGCAGGAAAAATTTAAAATATAACAAACATTTAAACAAAAAAAAAAAAAAAGAATTGTCATAATGATAATTCAAAGATTCAACAATAATACAAATACAAAGAATACTCGAAATGCTTAAAACGGTATTGTAAACATTGTCAAAATTGTTTTTCTTTATTATTTTTAAAGTACAGAAAGGAGACAATGGTTGGTTTGGCCGTGGAAAGTCCACTTGTCAAAAACAATGAAATCACAAAGCATAATATTTATATCTTCTCTGGAGCTCTGGTCTACTGTGATAAGATATTTTATTGTTTGTACTTGAAAAAAGCCCGAACAAAGTTAGATCTGTATTCAGAAACTCAAACATATATAGAGTCTGTTTACATGAGGGAATGGAGTCATAAGTTTAATTTACTAGTCAGATATACAGACATGATTAATATAAATATATACAGTATGATAGTGCAAATTTATCAATTTCATACATGCCAACTGTCCTGGATTACACGCCTCAGTACAGAGTTTTAATTCTCAAAATATCTAAATATTAACCTTAAAGTTTAAAGTTAATTTTAGAGCTCAAAGCTTCTAAAAAAAAAGAGCTCTACTATATGTTATTTTATTTCATCATTATTTAATGTCCATTGCTGTTTGTTTGGGTTTGACAAAGGAATTGCAACATTTGGACTAAAATAGGTAATTTAAAAAAATAAATTGATTTCTATAAAATTTGTATTTCCCTTGTCTACATTTTTCCGTTCTCAGTTTAGTAAATATGTCCTGTTAGTAGAATTCTGACAGATATGAGATTTATGAGATGAGGTTTGGGCAGTAAACAGTGAACTGAGGAAAGCTGGAGAACTGACTTGCGTACGTAAACCAAAATAGGGAAGCTGGTCAAATCTCTAAATTTATAAACCTAGAAATATTTTTTGTTTCACTGTTGCAAATTTAGACGACATTTCACAATTGAATTGATATCTCCCCAATAAACTGATTAAATAATACAATCTAAATATTATGTATTTACAAAGTAAGAGATGATTACTGTAGAGGAGAATCACTTGGCAAAGCTTAAGTTTTCTCACCTGTCTAAGAAAACTCAAACATTGCCTGATATTCACCTTTCAGTATAGCTAAGATAATCCTGTGCTTATCTCACAATAGTTAGGCATGATTGGTGTGTTAACCTCTCACACAAGTAATGCTACCTCAATATTAACTAGAATTTCAGAGACATACGGTATGTAAATTATATTCTAAGATACACATAATACTTTTCTTTATTTTAAGGTTACATAGATGGAGCTTATTCACTAAACAGCAAATTATGGGAACTTTGGAAACTTCTGCCAAAATATAAGAAACCAGCCGAAAAAGGATAACGTTTAGTTATCAAATTTTCCAAGTCTTCTTTGCTGGCCTAAATGTTGCTGGTGAAGTCAGTTGTCAAGGTCATAATGCAATGCTAAGTGAATAGACACCTTTGTACTTCATCATATTTATAGGGTAACCGTGCAGTTAGTGCTGATGTAGAAAACAATGTGTCCTTCTAAGGATGACAATATCCCATGGCCACCTGTGGCAATGACTGTATAGCATCAGGAAGTTGTAAATGCGCTCACAGTAGCTTGTTCTGGAACTGACATGATGGTCAGCGCTTACTTCCTCTTGGGTGGATCACTAACTACTGGAATATTATGTCTCCTCTGAGCAAGGTTATGATGACGATTGATGATGACCTAATGGAATTATGATGACTTTTATCTCTGATAAAAAAAAAACTGAGACTATCTATCTATCTATATATCTATCTATGTCTGCCTGTATGTTCATGCCTATCAATAATTGGAGGTATAGACAGGTGGGTCACCAAGGCTGAAAGAATGACAACTTTGGGCACTGCGTCAGCCTGGAGTATGTGAACGCCAATAGGATTAGCAACCTGTCTGGCTGCCACCACTCAGTACAGGTCATACTCAGAGAGCTTCTGAAGTGTTCTGCGCGTGGGCGAGTCTAATGGTTCACACTCCCTATGTTGATTGCAGGCATATTCTGGTGTCCATAAAATTCAGGACACCAGGAAACAAACTTAGTGGGACAGTGGGACGGTCCCACCTGGCCTGGAACAGATGGTATGCATGGTTTGTCTGCTTGTCTATGTGTCTGTCTATTGTTCTGTCTGACTGCCTGTCTGTCGATATTTCCATCTCTACAAGGTAACGTTTAGAGGGAAAGAGAGGAGCCAGTGCACTATTATGCTAAATAATAAGCAATGTGGTTTCCCATATACTGCATACACTGATTTAAAATATGGTGGATGAGCTCACTACTACAAAATGAAGAATTAAAAAAACAAAAAAAACATAATAACCAACAAATCACTCAAATCATTAAAGTTGCAGAGACTTGCATAAAGATTTAGCCCTTCTTTTACAAGGAAATCCTAGCTTTACCCACAATGCAAGTTCCTGGTTAACTTGCACTTTCACTCATAGCTTTCAGTATGAGAGACTGTGAGTTATCCACACAGAGTTCCATTAATTAAACAAATAATTATTAGAGCTATTCAACAAGGTAATAAACCGGCCTCTTTGGTAACTTTATTTATTGTCATAAACTATGCTACTGAACTACATGTCACATGGGAAATATGGGATTTTCTCCACAGTCGTAAAGAATACATTTGGAGGACCAGGATTGGCTAATAATTTTCAGCCACTTCCTGGTCCCTTGATATCTTGTATACCTATGGCACAAAATGTAAGTCCTTCTTCAATATTGTATTTTTTTTTTTTGCATATTTCAAAATATAATTAAAATGGATGAGTTTCAAATAGCTGAGTCTCCCTATAATGACACCAAGGTCTACTATTAGTTATTCATTTTGATTCTGTACTGCGCTTGGTAAATTTTATTAAATATTACAATTACCCTTTGAGTGACAGGTGGTCTCCAATCCTCTGCTTATTTACAAACTTTTTTTTTTTTTTTTTTAAATGCTCTAGTTAGCAATTTGGCTGCACAGCATAAACCGTGCATCTTTTATAAATAATTTCTGATCAGAATAAAAACATTTAATATTCAATATTTTCTGTATTGTCGTTTAGTGAATACATCCCCTTATTTCTTTAAACAGTTGTGTTTTTGAAAGGCAATCAAGAAGAAACAATAAGATATTGCACAGTGCAAACTGTTTTTTTCTGTTTAGCAGATGGTGTGGTTCCAAAGTGCTAACTCATGTGAGTCTAAGTGACATTTTGAGGTTTGTGGTGATTACACAGCTTTGTTGTGCCTAATTTTTGTGACTTAGGGCAATTTGTGAGTGTTTAACTGACATATATAATTCTAACCGCAGTCTCAGGAACAAAACAAGAGAAGAGAAGTTTGCAGAATAATTCTTAAGAGTGCATTTAGGAAGAAGTTAACCTAGAATAAAACAAAAATATATAAAGTGAATATATATTTACAATTATATATATTTACAATTCCTCCAGAATGCCCTGCTGGATATGCAAATGAGTGCACAGGATGAAGGCTAAAATTAAGGTAAGCAGCAGATTCTGGCATATGTATCTTCCCATGATGCATTCCTGTGTATCACATGTTAACATGCATGCTTGGTGTTGTACGTGCACATATGCACGCTCACAATGCTCACACGTGACTTGTGCACAGCTAAAAAAAAAATTTAGGTTATCTGAAAACCGTCCATGTGGCTTTTTATTTCGGAGACATTCCGCCCATCTGAGTTGGTTTAATGGAATAGGGGTTTTCATCCACACTTTTTCCCCACCACAACTCTGTTGGTATGTTCTTTAGAAGTAACGCCAAGCCTCCATAGCAAGCCAGTAGCCAACCTCATGATGATGAGTTGCATTAATAATATCAGGAAGTATTACTTTACTGAGAGGGTAGTGGATGCATGGAATTGCCTTCCAGCTGAAGTGGTAGAGGTTAACACAGTAAAGGAGTTTAAGCATGCGTGGGATAGGCATAAGGCTATCCTAGCTATAAGATAAGGCCAGGGACTAATTAAAGTATTTAGAAAACTGGGCAGACTAGATGGGCCGAATGGTTCTTATCTGCCGTCACATTCTATGTTTCTATGTTTCTATGTTTCTATGTTTCTATTAACAACGAAACGGCTGTCCATGAGTGGTCCACTGGCTTTGCTCCTCTTCCTGAGTTGTGTTTCAAAGCTGTTGTATGCAGCAGACACATGCTCCAAGGAATCCATGTATAAAGTGCAATTATGAGGCAAAAATGTGGTTCTTTGTTGAGCTCATTTGCATACGCCTACCCAGAATCCCTTGAGGTAGTGAGAGCACTATTAAAGTGAGATGTCTGTGGGAAAAGCAAGTCTCATGGCTGGACTGATGTGTGTATAAAGAGGCAGCTAAATAAAGAGACAGCTTCTATAAAACCATTTTCTTTCATTTTACGTGGGATACAGTTTCTTATCTTCTTACAAATAATATAGAAATAAATTCTGGGATGACAGATAATTGGGCGATTTAGTTCCGTTGAATGTCACTGAGCTGCCAGACAGACTAAGGGAATCTTAGCTAAAAAAAAAAAATCTCAGCTGTTCATTTCTATCTTTACATTGGCTTTCTCGCGTGAGTGAGCAATGTGAGGGCAAGAGTACAATAGGTGAATATAAACAAGAATATAAGCAATCATACCAAGATCTCATTTTATATGATATGGTGTGTTGGTGAGAGGGCCCATGCTCAGGATTATTGCTCCTCTAGTTTAGTCCAAGCACAACCAAGGTCACACATTGCATAGTTTCTTTTTTATCTCCACCTACTAAATTCAGCGACAAAAAAGGGCCGATTGCATAGGAATGATTGACAGGGAGCCAAGATGGAGGCAATCAGTCCCAGGAAAGATGTAAACACAGCAGTACGGATTTCTGCCTTTAATTTTATTTTTCAGACCTCATAAGCATTCCGATTATTTATCAGACTCCAGCTTGTAACATTGTGCTATGTTTAGGCAAAAACAACTGATGAGCTGTAGCCGTAGCTGGTCTATTTTAGGTTACATTTTGTCAATTTGCTGCGGTTAGGTGTATAGTGAACAAACACAATATTTCATAAATAAAGCGGATGAGTGAATGTAAAATTAAAGATATTGACAAGTGACATTTTCCGTTTTAGTGAGACGCGGTACTTTATTTTGAATGTTTTTTTTATTTTTTTCATTTGTTTTTTTTACTTGATCTACCTGAATTCAGACATGTTGAGCAATGTGTACGTTTATTGAATAGGCCACTTGGAAATTCTTTCCCTGCATTGGCTTTTTTTCAACTAACATTACAAATGTCAAGTACATATACGTTTTGTGCATAAACCAATTAAAAATAAATGTTTTAATTTTTCAACAAATATTTTCTTTAAGGTATATTTAATCTGCGGTATAAATGGTTTTACAAGTGGTTCAGTGGAAGGCTTTAACCCCTTAATGACCAAACTTCTGGAATAAAAGGGAATCATGACATGTCACACATGCCATGTGTCCTTAAGGGGTTAAAGTCACTATAATGGATGAGGATGTGTGACTGGTATTAAAAAAATAAAGTTTTAGAGTAAAATATGGTTTCTCTTCAGAGTAGATCTTTTATTGCACCTTCTATTTTTTTTTTTTTCAATTTATTCTTTATTGAAATTTTTTCACAGTTAATATAGAGCATAAACAGGGGTACAGAAAGGAAAAAAAGGGGGGGGTGTTGGGGAAAGTGTTGTTAGGTTCAGCAGAACCTCAGATTTTTCATATATTGCACATCATGTTAACAAGGAAAAATAATACAGAAAAACAGAAAAACATAAACCGTTTACAGTAGAGTCTCTTTCATTGTAGGTGACATATTAATCCACATCCTTTTAACAATGTACATTGAAACTGTTTGACACAAAGCTGGCTTCGTTGGCCGTGTGGCCTTCTCTTCCTCAATTTTAGAATGGGAAAAACAACACATTACCAAAAGAAAACCTATTACTCTAGGAAAGGTATGAGCATCTGTGTGCTGACAGTCTGCGTGTTTGCTAGTCTTTAATATAGAAGTAGCCCTTGCCCTTATTGTTATTTAAGGCTCGTTTGGGGGTACATGATACCTTTGTGTTGTCAATCATTCTTCTCATCTTATAGTGTCTTACTTAGCCGTTAGTGTTCGTGTGTTAAGAGATTGGGTCTCTTTGTTCCCACCTTGTATAAACAAATCCCACTCTTGTCTGGCCTCCAGAAGGTGAGTCGGGGTAGAGTATGTGGTCGTGAGTTTAGTTTCGTATGTTAGATTTAGATCAATCTGAGATAGGAGCTCTGTTGAGTTAGGACAGGTGGTCTGCTTCCATGCTCGTGCTATCAACGTGTTTGCCGCTATTAGTATGTGAAATAGAAGTGTCTTGTGTGCTTTGTGGAGCTCATCCGGGATCATGAAGAGCAGACCATTCTCGGGTTTTAGTGCTATGTTCGTGTGTAAGGCGTCATTAATAATCCCCCCCACCTTCTCCCAGTATCCTGTTATCTTTGGGCACGTCCACCAAATGTGGTACATGTTTCCCACCTCTTCCCTGCATCTCCAGCATAGGTTTGTTGTGTTTGGGTAGATTTTAGCTAGTTTGGTTGATACCAGGTACCACCGATACTGGATTTTTCTCATCAGCTCCACGTGTGAGGAGCATCTTGACCTTCCTTTGTGTGCTGTAAAAGCTTTTTGCCATTGGTCATCTGTAAATCGTTTGTGTATGTCTCTGTGCCAGTCCTCTTTGAGATTATCGAGTGCGTCGTTTGGTGTGCTGTCACTTAATGTTGCATAAAGCGTAGAAAACATTTTTTTCGGCATATTGCCTGTTTCACTTATTTTATCTAGTATCTTTAGGGAATGGGAGGAGGTTTTGCTAGTATTGTCCCCTAGTAGGGATTTTATCTGGAGGTACGAGAATATGGTGCTACTTGGCAGGGTGTATTCTTGTTGCAAGTCAGGAAAGTGTTTGACTGTGCCCCTACTTACTAGGTGGCCCACTCTCGTGCATCCGGCTTGTACCCATGGGCGAATGTTTATAGTGGGGTTGGCTATAGCCAGACTCTGCATTGGTGTCTGTAATGCCCATTTTTTATCATGTCCCAATTTCCTTAGTGATGAATCCCATTCTTTCAGCAGTAGCGCTGTTGTCAGCAAAACTTGTAGTGGTTTTGGTCTTAAGTTGTGTGGTACCCAAAACAAGTATTTTAAGCCTTTATGACCTCCCTCGGCAGATTCTATCTCTTCCCATTGTGGTCTTTCCCCTTTTTCGCTCATTTCGTGTGTCTGCAAGGCTGTTGACATTAAGGCGGCTTTATAGTACAAGTGTACATGCGGGAGGCCGAGGCCTCCATGTTTCAGTGGTTTGCATAAGAGTTTTGTGGCTATTCGGGGTTTTTTGTTTGCCCATACAAATCTCGTGATTATTTGTTGTAATTTATTGAGGTACGAGTTTGGGAGGAAAATTTGTAGAGTGCGCAATAAGTATTGGAACTTGGGTAGTAGCATCATTTTTATGGCCCCCATTCTACCTATCCACGACAAAAATTTGCCTTCCCAGCTGTTCATTGTGTCCCCCATCTCCCGCAGTAGTCTACCATAGTTTAGCTCTAGCAATTTCGCAGGGTGTTTGGGGATTTTTAGACCTAGAAAAGTGAGATAATCCTCCCTCCAATCAAACTGAAATCCTTCCTTAAGTTGGGTCAGTATTTTAGCAGATAACCCTATCCCCATAGCTTGTGTTTTAGTGAGGTTAAGCTTGTAGTAAGAGTGGTCCCCATATTGTTTGATTTCTTTGAGAAGATTGGGGAGTGAGATGAGTGGTTGCGTGAGCGTCAGAATGACGTCGTCCGCAAACAGACCTGCCTTGTATTCTGTATTTCTTATCTGTATGCCATGTATATTCGTATTCTCTCTGATTTTGCTGGCTAATGGTTCAAGGGCCAGGATGTAAAGCAGTGGTGACAGGGGGCATCCTTGTCGTGTGCCATTTGTTAGGTGAAAGGGCTCTGACGTGAAGCCTGAGTTCAGGACCTGTGCTGTAGGTGCGCTGTACAGTGATTCCACCACTGCTGTGAATTCTTGTGGTATCCCAAATTTAGTTAAAGTTGCCTTGAGGAATCCCCAATGCAGCCTATCGAAGGCCTTCTCCGCATCTAAGGATACAAAGAGGCCTCCTTGTCCCTGTGTCTGAAGTTTGTGCAGCAGGTTTAGTATTTTCCTCGTGCTATCAGATCCCTGTCTTCCCTTTACAAATCCCACTTGATCCCGGTGTATGAGATGTGGTATGATCTTCCCTAGTCTTGTTGCATAAAGTTTCGCGAAAATTTTCGCATCAGTGTTTAGCAATGAGATGGGTCTAAAGTTTTGTGGGACTGTAGCGGGTTTATTGGGTTTCGGCAGTGTGACTATATGGGCCAGCGACATGGCTCGTGGGAGTGATTTTGTGGCTGTTGCATAGTTAAGAGTCGAAGCTAAGTGGGGTGCCAGTGTTTCGCTAAACGTTCTGTAGTACAGGTTCGTCAGACCATCTGGTCCAGGTGATTTGCCTATGGGTAATGTTTGAATAACCGATCTGATTTCTTGGGCGTCTATTGGTTTAGTTAAGTCTGCTTTTTGTTGTGCTGTGAGTTCTGGTAGAGTTATCTGTGTCAGGTAATCTTGGATGCCCGTTTCTGTAGGTTGGACAGTGTTATCATCTTCTTTCAAGTTGTATAGGTTATGGTAGTATTTGGCGAATACATCGCTTATGTCTTTGGGTTTGGTAACTTTTTTGCCTTTGGCGTCTAGGAGGTATGCTATTTTCTGGTTAGCTTGTTTCTTTTTGAGGTGGGACGCTAGTAGTTTGCTCGCTTTATTTCCCTGCATATAATGATTTATTTTTAGTTTCACCAAGTGTGACTGAGTTTGTTCTAGGGCCTGTTGGTGTATTAGTTTGGATACTGTCATTATTTTTTGTTTAAGGTCTGCTAGTGGATGTAATTGGTTTTGGGAGTTGAGATCATATAATTCCTTTTTCCATGCACTAAGTTTTGTTTGGGTGATTTTTTTAATGTGCGCAGCTCTTCTTATCAGTAGGCCCCTAATCACTGACTTGTGTGCTTGCCATAAGGTCGCTGGTGTCACCTCTCCATTGTCGTTAGTCGCAAAGTACGCGTTTATATCATTTTGGAGATCTTTATTAAAGTTCCTGTCCTTTAGCAATGTGTTATTTAGCTTCCATGGGCTACGGTGTTTAAAATCATACGTGTTTTTCATGTCTAAAGTTACTGGTGCATGATCTGACCAAGTGATCTGTTGTATATCACAAGCTTGTATTTGGTCTAAATGCGAGCCTGATATTAGGAACCCATCTATTCTAGAATAGGAATTGTGGACGGCAGAAAAATGTGTAAATTGCTTGGTCTCCGGGTGTGTGATTCTCCACGAGTCGTAGAGATGGTGTTCGTGTAGGATTTTTTGCAGACTTTTGCATTGTCTTGCTAACGGGCGATGCCGGTGGCGGTGTTGTGGTAACGTGGTGTCTAATTTAGGGTCTAGTATGTGGTTGAAATCCCCGCAGATCACCATAATGCCTTTTTTGAGCTTGTTTAGTTTATTTAGTACGCTGCGCAGAAAGTTTCCCTGGTTAGTGTTAGGCGCATATACACTCACTAAAGTATATGGCATATCGTTTATCGTTCCGGTTACTATGACATATCTGCCTCCTTTGTCCACTTCCTGGGTGTGTGGTATGAAGTTAATGTGTTTGCTTATAAGTATGGAAGTACCTTTTGATTTGTGTGGTGACGTTGAGTGGTATTGGTGTGGGAACTGTACTGTCAAGATCTGTGGGTGATCGTTATGCCTAAAATGTGTCTCTTGTAGGCACAGTATATCGACATCTAGTGATTTAATCTCTCTATTAAGTAGGTGTCTTTTCGTGGGGTTGTTTAGCCCCCGCACATTATAAGTACAGATCTTCACGGTGGTTTCCTGTGGTGTTTTGCTGTGTGGTGTACTGTCAGTTCTATGTTTGCGACACCCTGCACTCCTTCCCAGCTTTTAGAGCCGAGTGAAGGTGTCTGTTGGGCTTGGAGGTGTGAGCTCCTATGGTCCGGTCGTGCCAGTCCCGTAATTCTACTAAGTTTTGACTCTGCTAGTGTCAGAGATATCTGCGTTGGGCGTCCCCGTGTAGCCTCTACTACTTCGTGATTATTGTTACAATGACCTTGTGTAGCGGTATATGAATAAACCAAATAGGGAAATAAAAAATAAAACTTAACAACTCTAACATAGATATATACAACATTAAACATTGCCATTAGTGTGGCTAGGCACTGCATCTTCGTGCCTTGGGGTTGAAGCTAAGCTTCCGTCCGACTTCTTCTCCGTCCTCTAACCTCAGTCTTTTGTTATGGACCTTGGTAAGTAGTGATTGGTGTCGGCATTTAGTACATACATACATTGAACCTGTCATGGAGATCATCATTATATGTGTGGTCCCCTAGGAGGGCCTGGGTTTATCTATTGTACCGCGGGTTCTTTCCCGTCTATAATGACCCCTTCCCACATTAATATCACCCCATTATTCGTGTTAGCAAGCAGTAGTAAATAACAGTGTATAACGGTCTTTCCCATATCATCTCTATCTGCACTAGTCTTTTGAATAAAGGGTGCCAGTGTATCAGTCCTTCGTTAGTCACTGTGCCATTTTATTACTTTACCCACTCTTGGCCTTCTCCAGGTTTTAGCCCGATCAGTCAAGGGTTGTCTCCATGTGGCGTGTGTTCAGCTTGTGGTCAGTTTTGGCGCTTTTTCGATTTCTGCCAGTCCGGGGAAAGTCTAGTGATGTGCCTTCGTTCGGTTGTGGGGTCCGGTAGTGTGATATCCCAGGATCTGAGAAGGGTGGTCCCCTCCTCCGGTGATTTCACTACCGTCGTCTTCCCTTTCTTGGTGATTAGGAGCTTTGTTGGGTATCCCCATCGATATGGGAGATGGCTGTTTCTCAATGCTTGAGTAATGTCTCTGAACTCCCTCCGTCGTTTCAGTGTATGGGTGGAAATGTCCGCATATATGGCAATGTTCTTGTACTCCTCCGGCGTTGATTTTTTCGTTCTATTAGCGTTGAGTGCTGCATCCTTAGCGTGAAAATAATGCATGCGGAGCAGCACATCTCGTGGGGTGTCCGGCGGTAGAAAGCCAGGTTTCGCCGTTCTGTGGATTCTATCAATCAGGAGCATCTCCTGGGGCCAGTCAGGTAGGAGGTGTTTTAGAAGCCCTGTGATGTAGGCCATAAGGTCCGGTGTGTTTACCGTTTCTGCAACACCCCGTATTCTCAGGTTGTTTCTGCGGGCCCTGTCCTCCATGTCCGCAATTTTGACATCCTGCTCTTCTATTCTGGCGAGTAGGTCGTCCATTGTGTCTGCCATGGTGTTATGGGCCGTTTCATAATCCGCCATTTTGTCTTCGAGGTGCGATGTTCTTGTGCCCAGCTCTCGTAGATCTTTATGTATATCTTTCATGGCTGAATCCAGTTTGGTGAGTATTTTATTGGACATCTCTTCCAGCAGTGCTTTCATTGAGTCCTGTGTTAAGACGGGTGTTTGATTTGCCGTTTGTTCCTCTTGTTCCACGTTGTCATCGTCGCCATCTTGGGCCTGCTCTTGCGTTTGTACATTTTTCTGCTGGCTGGCTCTGGATGTGAAGAAACTTGCTTTCTCCGACCTGTCCGTGTTCCTCTTTCCTTTTTGTTGCGACATCTCTGCTTTTTAGCTATTTATTTTAAGCTTTTTCCAGCTTAATGGCTCTTCTGAGGTTGATCGGGAACGGAGCTGCTAGTACATGCGACTGCTCGGCTCTCCGGTCAGGACACCATTGCACCTTCTATTTAAACATTAAACTCGAGTCTTTATCAGCGGTTAAATGCTGAGCTTATTTCATCAATCTGATTTTAATAATAGTGTTTTGATAATATACTCAGAACTTACATTAACAACATAACCTGCAATGTAAACTCGATACATCAAAAATTGTGACATGTGATATGTAGATAAAGTAAAGAGCTGTAAAGTGGACAGTAGATGTAATCATTCTCAGCTAAAAACCCACAAATTGTCAGATTGAGTGCTCAGTACACTATCATTACCTCACACTAACATGTGGCCTGACTTCTATGCAGGAGGATGTGTTTTGCGAGAGCTCCTAACTAATCTATTATAATTGATGGTTTAACTGGCGTTTTTGGAATCTTGCTGAGCTTGATAGATACTTCCCTGATCCCTGAACTGGCTGATCTACCTCCGAGAGATATAGAGCTAAAATCGCAGACCTGCATATGGAGTCCTTTACAATATACAGTGCGGCCTAGTGGGTTCTTTGGATGGAAGAGGCGAGAGACTCACTTTGAGTCTCCGAACACTACTCCAGCCATGAGTTAGTACCAGCGCTACCTACCTAAGATGACTGCCAACCATGTGTGCATGGTGAAGCACCAATTTGACAGGGACACATTGTGATGTTGCCGCAAGAGACTATGGAGGTTTCTTTACAAGCATTCGATGGCCTTTGCTCACAATTCTGTCTGAAGCTGTCCTACAGAGTGAGAACTAAAGCTTTCAACTTTACCACTATACCAGGTTCCAATTTAGTGATACTCAAGCAGGTTCTAACCTACTTATGTGGTTCTAGAGGCATTAAGGAATCTCCAGCTGGACACCAGATATCGCCAGTGTTGCCACTTGGTAATGGGGCTTAGATTGATACTTTCCAGCTACTGCAGCCCCAGAGTAGGGCCAGACATGATGGGTTGTCAGATGGTGTGGATTGATTCTGGAGCCCGGGTGCTGCTTACCAGCTTTCTTTAGTTCTTTGGCAATCCACTTAGGAGAGCTGGTTGGGCCTTTGGACCAGTGAATCATTGCAAACTTGGAGAAAAAATGGGGTGGCCAAACTGATCACAGAGGACAGAGCAGGGGGTAACCCTAGTGGTAAATAAGAGACTAAGAGGAGAGCATTCTGTCCTGTAAAGTGTATCTTAAGATACACTTTACAGGACAGAATGCTCTCCTCTTAGTCTCTTATCATTGCAAACTTGCCTTACCACAGTGTGGCATAGGCTGAGAAGGCTCGGGGTAGTGTTGGAACACAATGTTTTTTCCCCTATTTGTTTTTTTTTTATGCGCCCCTCCAGTAATGATATTCAATGTTTTGTTGTATTATTAATTCATACTGCTGTCCATTAAGCCGATTGACTACATCTCTTATAATTATAAAATCTGGTGTTATATTTGTTGGTGAGTGAGCTATACTAAAAGGTTATCTGCATACTGTTATATTTGCATAAATGGCTATGCGTCTAAGTACCACCTGATAAAGAAATTGACTATGTATCTAGTACCATCCAATTAAGAAATTGGTTAATTGTCTAGTACCACCTAATAAAGTAAAATCAACCAAAATAAAGACAAGTCATACACAATGCAAAGAGTTTAATCGAAGAGTTGAGGTACTGAGTCGATTTGGGAAAACACTGAAAAAGGTTAATAACAATTTAAGCAATTATCTTGCCAAATAATCAAGTATTAGCTATGTGCACAGCTTGTTTTCAAAGTTTATTCATACCTTAGGGATTGTTTTTCAATTAACACATCTTGTCTTTATATATTTACATGAGATGGTAATTATTATTAAATTGTAGTATTGGTATATTCAGTGAAGATAATTAACTGTTGACGCAGGTGCTAAACATACTTGCAAATCCAGTTTCTCTCATTTTAAGCCTTTCTATGAGTAACTGACCATAAGGTAAACCCAACAGCAATTGAATTAACTTCCCTGTGAATTTGTATACTGAATGCTGTATAAATAACAACTGCCCTGCGAATATTAACAGGGAAGGGTTTGGTGCAAAGTTTGAAAAGTGTGAAATCGCCATGGAAACTAATAGAATCAGCTGACAATTTCCATAATTGTGATCATTTTGCATCATTTTCAGGTTTGCAAAATTTTTATAATTATTTTTATTGATTTTGCCAAATAACCCAAATATGCAGAGCTACCATATGAATCAAGTCCTGTAATAACTTCTGGTTTCTAAGTGAAACAAAATGGGTAATTCCACCATTTGTATTTTTTTATAGTTAAAGATATATTTTTTGGGATTATACATCTCCATATCTTTTGACTTCAACTCTTTCCTTCTAATCAGTAATAACAGGAGGATGTGATGTGCAAACAAAAGCTTCTAGGGAAAGAAACATTTAATCTAGTCATACACAATTTTATAAACCAAAAAAAAAAACAACCTGTTAATCTTTATTAGTATGCTTGTAGCCCTGTTTGCTAAAGTTTGCAAAATGTATATGTAGTAAAAATGCAGTAATGATGTGTTTGCCGTGCTACCTTGATCACACAAACTGCTGCCCCAGCATAACTTTAATGATAAAAAGTCTGCAGACAGATACTTCCTTTGTTAATTTCCCATGTAGATAACTAGCCAAACCAGGGAGGACCAATACAGGAAGTGCTTTCAATAGCAACTTCCTGTCGAATAGTATTGTGTTCATGATTTACTTTAAGAATTAAACACAAATGTATCAAGAAAGAGAGAGAAATCTTTGAACCACACCCTTTTTGTTACATCAAATCCCAATGCAGACTCATGCTAAGTAAACCACTACGGTGGGAATAATGGTTCTGCATATTATGAAACATGTCATAAAGTGGGTGGGGCAAGCAATGAGTAATTTAATTTCCTCTTGATCCCAATTTTTTTTTTTAAAAATCTACTGGCACAATCTTTTTATCTTCCTTTTAAGTCTACAACGGCACTGTACATTTATAAAGCAAGCTTGTTTGAGCAGGGTCCTCAACACCTTCTGTTCCTGTCCCTGCATCCAACTTGTCTTGTTGCAAATACTTGTCTGTTAGTCCGCCTATTGTACAGCGCTGCAGAATTTGTTAGTGCTTTATAAAAATAATTAATAATATATACATTAGAATGTCCTGTGTGATTTTTACACACGGCGCTCTACTACAGTGCTGTACAGATATTTTGTTTATTAGAAATCTGGCTACCGCTTTATTTTACGATCATTTCATGTGGGAAGTCAGTGTTTGACACAGGTGACGTAGGCCTCAATTAAAATTTTTGTGGTTTCGCTTGTCAAATGATCACACTCTGTTAATGGTCACTTCTATGTATAAATCATTTGAAACGTTTTTCTAGCAGATTGTGATCATCTGAAAAGTGTATCCAAATGAATTAAATGGAGCCTTAGTTGGAGAAGTATTATATCTTGATGGCTTGGTTTATAATGAATAATTTCAAAGGTCAGTTTATGTCAGACATAACAGGAGAATAAGGTGTGTCAGCCAAGCATGCATATAAATGCTCAGGAGAACGACAGGTTGCCAATCAGAACTCCCAATACCCAAAATACTGCAGACGCACACACGTGTGTGACAAAAAGCATTGCTTGTAGCTGTAAGCTCCTTTGAACCTGGTCTCAGATTTACCTTACTTTTGGGGTGCCCAGACACAGAACACCAGAGACGATTAAGGGACACTATAGTCACCAAAACAACTATATCTCATTGTATTTGTTCTGGTGAGTATAATCATTCCCTTCAGGCTTTTTGCAGTAAACACTGTCTTTTCAGAGAAAATGCAGTGTTTACCATACAGCCTAGGGATACCAATGGCCACTCCTCAGATGGTTACTAGAGGTGCTTCCTGGTGTTGTGCTGCACACTGTACAGGGTAAGGGGGGGTGCAGGGGGGCTAGATGGTGTTTTTAACAATATAGTGTTAGGAATACAAGTTTGTGTTCCTGACCCTATGGTGTTCCTTTAATATCCAATGGGTGTAATCAATAGGTCACACAGATAAAAAGCCAATGTGTTAGAATGGTATGTTTTGTGAGTTAAATAAATAAATGGCCACTGTTAGCTTGACAGAGTGGCTATGATGCAAGGAACATGACTATTTGTACACTGATAGCAGCTGCGATTAGGCTCCTATCACTTAGAGAACAATTCCACTTGTCCTATGTGAGGAGGCAGGCTGTTCTATGGGCAATTTTCGCATAAGATTTTAAAAAAATGTTTTTTATAAAGGAACACTCCAAAGCGTTATAACCACTACAATGTTATGTAGTGGTTATGGTGCCAAGGCTGCCCTGGAACCCACCATTACATGTAAGAGTTCAAACCATTTGCTAACCGTTGCAAGGCTTAGCTCATTGCCTAAGAGTGAACAGCTGAATTCACACTGTACGGCAGAAATTAGCTCAGCTAATGGAACCTTGGAGCTCTCCATGGAGCAGAAGGCAGCGACCTGTGTACTTGAGGTAAGTTTTGAAACTGTAAGCAAATGGTTTAACTGTTGACAATGGTGCAGAGGTGCACAATAATTGTTACAGCACTCTGTAGTAATTTTAGTGCTGTGAGTGTTCTTTTAATATTTGTGAACTGGAGAGCACTTCAAATAGTTTGGTAAAATGTTAAACAAGAAAACAAAAGTAGAAAGTGCCTGCTTCGGCCCTAAGAGCTTGCAATCAAATGACATGTCTTAGTGCTTAAAGATGATCTCTCCTATTGTGTGCTGTTAGTTAAGTACTGAACTGCGTTGCTGTGGTGTCACTTTATACACAACATTAAATAACAGTCTGCTTGGTGCTCATATCTCTTTATCTTTTATTGCCAGATGTTTGAGTGGTTTCCAAAAAAGTTATCTCTTTCAGTCAACTCAACAAGACCCTCATAATTCCCTATAAATCATGGAACTAAACTTTTTCTAATTGTGGTATGTGGCAGCCCTTAGGGTCATTTTTCTGTTAGCTGATAATTTACAAACATTACCAAGGATCATTTCCTACTTACATGACTGTGATATAATTGTTTCAAATAACAAAGTCCAAATATATCATGCAAAGCTCTGCTAGATAAGCACTGGTGTTTTTCCACGTTTCAAGCTCTGCCGTAGACTTTAAAAACTCAACACGGGGTTTACAGAGATCGTAGAAAAAGAACACATTGAATTCACTTATAGCAAGACATTTTTTTACCAAATTTTATTTACCGTTTTTATGTACCGTTTTTTATCAAACCACCAAAGTGTCCATTGGGCTTCTTGGTAGCCAGTTACATTTTAATGAACTTAGTAATGACACAGTGACAGTTGCTTCCGGAACACATTCTAGATGTGCTACGGAGACGTACGACCCTCAGAGTTGGTGATAGGTGAAAATATCCTCAATATGAAAGTGAAATAAACCCAAATAAATAAACACAACAGCTAACCCAGCCTAGTGGAGGTTTAGTAAAACACTGAGCTAATCATGTTAAACATCACAGATATATTTAACACTTGTTTTTATGCAGGTATGCCATAAAGTAAATGTGATTAATTAATTTACAATTTATATATAGTATCCATCATGTTGAACTATGTTGGGTAAAATATGGCATATATTAAAATAATAATGGTCAGTTCACAAAAGAAGAACAGATAAAAAATACAGACAGGTCGAATAAACTGTTCCAATAAAATCTGAAAAAATAAAAGGCGTAAAAGTATTAACAGTTTGATAAATGCTATATATTGTAGTTTTCTTTTATGTTTCGGCAAAATACGATTGTTTTCTGTTTTAAAGGTATGTATGTATGACTTTGTATTTATCTGAATGTTCTATAGATACTACTGACTGCCTAAAGGAACACTGTAGCACTAGGAATACATATCTGTATTCCTAACGCTACAGTCCTGATGCCCCCAACATTTTACCCCACTCCCCCATCTGCACAAAAATAAAAACAAAAACAAATAAATAAATAAACTATTTACTCACCATTTCTCAATCCAATCTTGCAAGCTTTCTAATTAGTTTAATATTGGTTTTTTTTGTAGGGTAGATTGCAGAGCATTACTGCAGGCACTATAATAGCTTCGATAATATGTAGTTGTTAGAGTGTCTACAGTGTCCCTTTAACAACAACATGTAAGAGGCTCATTTGTTGTTAGTTTTTACTAGTCATATCAGTGGTGTAGAAATATCAGAATCCACATTCCCTGAGATCTTACTCCTTTCCTGGTCGGCATATGCAACCTGGTTATCATTCTACAAAAACGGAATACTAGTGTTTCCTGCATTGCTAACAGAATTGATGGGGCTCTAAGGCTTTTTCCTGCCCGCTCGTACATTGCATGTCTATGTCCTTCCTGGATTGTGCACAGTGCTGAGGGGTTGGTAGGAGATCCTACTGTGGAATTACGCTTGAAGGGGGGGGGGGGGGTAGAGTAAAATTACTGAAAGAATATTTTCCACAGTAGAGAACCTTCAAAACGTTTTTTAAATAATTGCTAACAAAGTTATTGAAATTAATAAAATAGAAAAACTCTATTCTGACTTGCTAAAAGTTTCACAATGACTATTGTATGGACAAACATAAATGTATGGGACATATTTAGATAAAATCGGTGGTCTGTTGACTAAACAGCTCGTTGAGGTGCTTTGAAAGACGGGCCGTAAAACTGAGGTGGAAAAGAAAACTCCAGATCACCTGTCTTGGAGATTTTCTCCAAATTGCTTCTTTTAACCTAAATTGTGCATGTAACGGGTATTTAGTGAATAAACCCCATTATCTGGGTCTATTCCTGAACACAGTATTGTAATTTGAATGTGATTTTTTTTTTTGACAGCGATTGAAAGGGAACAAATAGAGAGTAGTAGTCAGCAGATGCCATGAAGAGTGGATGATTTTCTGAATAATGGCCTCTAGATTTTATGGAGGCCGGGTTTTTCGTAGCTGGAAGAAAAGTTTTTACCTGTTATTTGAAATTTTTCACTATAATTTTTTTCATATATATCTAGAGGCAGGGAGAAGTAGAAAAGTATTTAGCAGTTATCCCATTGGAAATTCAGAGGCTTGCAGTAATCGTACTAGAATAACAAGGAATCTATCTACTATTCTTACATGCTAAATTGGTACTTTCCAAATTGTTGAATGGTGCTCTGGGCCCTTTATTTAATAACTAATTTCTCGTAGGAATGATGGTAGATGAGAGGGCAGCTTTCCTCATTCTACCGTTTAAACATCTCTGTGAACCTGGGACGAGGGAATAGGGTAATACTTGTTAATGTGCACAATGGCAAATGTCATGGAATGGAGGAAATAGAAGGAGTCTTGCTGCCCAGTTCATTAAAATTAACCGTTACTCCAAGAGTACGGGCTCCATGTGAGTGTCACTATCATTAATAGGGGGTCTATGGGACGTCTCTTTATATATATCTTTGCTGCCTCTGAGTGATGTACCATTGTCACTGGAATGATGGAGTACACAACTGCAAAGAGGATAGCACGCTAGGTTTTCTTTAAAAAAAAAAAACTACTTTTATTGAATAGTCCACGTTTCAGATTTGCTTGAAATCTTTTATACACACACGTTATTTCACATGCTAAATATCCTTTACTAAGAAAGAAACTGAATAAAACAAATGAAAACAGTGTAAACTTTCCTTTATTTAAAGGCACCCTATAGTCACCTGAACAACTTTAGCTTAATGAAGCAGTTTTGGTGTATAGAACATGCCCCTGCAGCCTCACTGCTCAATCCTCTGCCATTTAGGAGTTAAATCCCTTTGTTTATGAACCCTAGTCACACCTCCCTGAATGTGACTTGCACAGCCTTCCATAAACATTTCCTGTAAAGAGAGCCCTATTTAGGCTTTCTTTATTGCAAGTTCTGTTTAATTAAGATTTTCTTATCCCCTGCTATGTTAATAGCTTGCTAGACCCTGCAAGAGCCTCCTGTATGTGATTATAGTTCAATTTAGAGATTGAGATACAATTATTTAAGGTAAGTTACATCTGTTTGAAAGTGAAACCAGTTTTTTTTTCATGCAGGCTCTGTCAATCATAGCCAGGGGAGGTGTGGCTAGGGCTGCATAAACAGAAACAAAGTGATTTAACTCCTAAATGACAGTGAATTGAACAGTGAAATTGCAGGGGAATGATCTATACACTAAAACTGCTTTATTTAGCTAAAGTAATTTAGATGACTATAGTGTTCCTTTAATTATTTTTGCTGAGTTTGTTTGAGGCCTGATGGCTGCCATTGCCTCATATGAAGTATGGTATTATGAGATCCAACAGCTATCATCAGAGGTCGCTCACCTTTTCCTATTGGCGCAAACATCTTGTCATCTGTGCTTACCCACAGAAAAAGATGAAACCGGTACTAAACGGACAGCTGTGAGGTGATGATGAACTACATCCATATCTAGCTGCATTCATGAGCAGCTGTCTGGGATTTGTCTTTGTAATGCAATTAATGTATCGGGCTTGAATATAGGATGAGCAGTTGGACAGAAGCACATGTTACACACCACTCCCATATACGATGAAGCATAGCCTGGCCCTAGGGAGATGTAGCATTGGCTTGGACACCCAGAAAGCTTTGTGTTGTAGGAATATAAAAAAAAAAAAAAAACTACAGAATGATACATAGAACATGGCAAATAATGGGTGTTATGTATATAAGTGGAGCGATCCCTTTAAGTTTCTATATTAGTCAATTTTTGTGTCTCAATTTTTGTGGCGCTGGTGATTTAAAAAAAATATATATTTATATAGATGCATTAAATCATAGCAGCGTTTATTCTTGAAAACTGTAGAACCACTTTCACAGTGGCCGATTTTTTTATGTATTTTTTTGTAAATGTAGAAATCTTAAAAGTTTCCATGTTATACTTATATAAATGCTCTATGCACATAAAACAACAACAATAGGAATTTCTATAAGCAATTTCCCCAACTTTTTATACATAGCCTGTAACTGGTTCCCCTGTTATTCCGTAGGTCATGTATGAGTGGTTATATAGAAAAAGCCTTGTGTAAGTGGAAGTGACATGTGCTCAGTTTGTGGATTTGTCTGTGGCTCGGGGTTTGCTCCACACATCTCTAGTCTGGCTTTCGACCAATCCCTTCTTGGCTCGGAGATGTCTAATATATTTAACTTGGAACCGTGTTTCGTTGTAATTATGTGCTGCATAAGAGCAAGTGAAATGCCCAATTGTAAGCTTCTGTAAAAAATATTTTTATTGCATTATCTTGGTTATGCAGGAGGAGAGTTTAATTCTGTTCTGCAAAAAGTTTCGGCCGCAGCACCAGACAGATTTATTGAAATGTTCTAGTTATACGTGCTACAGTCGGCGTTTCCATTGCTGGTAATATGATCCATATCGAAGCCATTCTTCTCGAATTCAAGCAGGGATATCTACTAAAGTGTGAATTCAATGAATATTGTATATTTAACTTCATACTAGCCAAACTTAAAGGAACTTTATAGTGATAGGAATACAAACTATTTTTACCTTACATTTCATGTTCACTTTGAACTCACTATGAATTCTCACATTGGTGAATAACCCTGAAAGTGTAAATGTCTCATTAGTGTGTTCTACAAAGGATTAAGCACAGTTTTATGGGAATTACAGTAGACTAAGATGCTCTTGGGGGCTATTCGCTAAGCCTAAAATTGAAGACAGTTGACAGAATTGCGTGTAGAACAAAAACAAAAATTGAAGATAATTTTTCTCTGTTTGCTGTTTTTGCATTTAATTTATAATTCCTTTGTCTATTCTCTATAATTCCTAGTCTAGGGAATATTCTTCAGGGTTACCCACTAAAATGGGAATTGTCAGGAATTCACCAGCCAATTGCAAATTTTAAACCAAAAGAGTTTTTTAAAAAAAAGAGTTAAACTGGAAAAATCCTTCAAGTCAGCTAAGGTTCCATCTTGGCTATTTTTGTCTTGGTTTTATGAATGTGTGTGTTTTTCATGTCTCTTGCTAGTCTATCATTTATATTTTTCTCGTTTTTACATCAACAGATAAGTTACATTTGTAGGGGACCACGTCCCTAGCGAAGCCAGCAACCGCGATATAGATTTAGTTAAAGGAACGCAATAGTGACAGGAATACAAACATATATTCTTGTCACTATAGCTGTAATAGCTGTAGTCCCTCAACTCCTCTGTCTAATGTAAAAGGTGAGTTTGCTTACCTTTATTCCAGGAGGTCTGCCAGCATTGACTCCGCCCCCGGTATGCCTTCTTAGCTGAGATCATCAAGATTGATAATCTCAGCCCATCAATGCATTCCCATAGGAAAGCATTGGGAGGCAATCAGCATCTCCTCATAGAGATACATTGAATCAGTGCATCTCTATGTGGAAAGTTCAGCGTCTCCATGCAGAGGGTGGAGACACTGAATGTGCAGCACTGCCCAAGGAAGCACCTCTAGTGCCCATCCGAGTGACTGCCATTGGAGGTGTCCCTAGGCAGCAATTTTCTCTGAATAGGCAGTGTTTACATTGAAAAGCCTGCAGGGGCTGATACTACTCACCTGAACAACCAAAGTTGTTCTGGTGACTATAGTGTATCATTAAGATTTACTTAAAGGAACACTTCAACTTTATAATAATCAATTCATTTTTATAGTTATACTATTTCTTTCCCCTTATAGAGTACCAGTCATGTCACCTTCGGGGGTCTTTGCAATTAAGCAAACACCCCCCAAAACCTATGTTATCATCTGCAATTCGGATTTATCTGTAATCCAGTGCAGGGACAGTCTACTCTCACCAACCACTCTGTCACTTCTGAGGTCATCAAGGCTGACAATCTTGTTCCAATACAATGTCTCTCACAGAGACGCACTGAGGACCTATGGTGCATGCGCAACAATCTCCGTGTTTCTCTTATCTGATGCTTCTCGGACGCATTGAATCCAGTACTTATCTAGTACCAGTGTTCAGTGTCCTCATAACGAGTGATGACAAATGTAAAGATCTTTATCTTTTTAAGGTGTTTCAAGTGGAAGTGCTGCTATTGGCTGTCATTCTGACAGCCAAAAGAGGCGTGATTTGGCACAAATGTAAACTTTGTTCGTTCTCTGAAATAGAAATATGTTATATTTTCTGATAAAAAGGGACAGGGTTTAAGCAACAAAAACCTTCATTAAGTTCAAGTGGTTCTGGTGCTTAGAGTGCCCCTGTAACTGTTAGCACTCTCTTCTTTTTAAGTAAGATACACATTCCAAAATGTGTGGATGCATATTTGTTTTTTGTTTTTTTGTTTTGTCATTTCTGTCCCATCAGATTCTGGACCCTTGAGAGCTACGGTTGTTATCCTGTAGCAAGTGGCACATTAGCATTAATACAAAAATTACATTTCCAGCTTCCATTGTCTTCGTTATTTTTTCCTTTCTTCAATGCGTTTTCATGCTTTTTTTTTTTTTTTCAATTAAAGTCCTGGAATGTGGCTTCTGTAATCTCCAAACTCCACACCGCAAGCTGGACGTAAAATTCTAAAATAAATGTTTAGTCTACATGAAAAATAGAGCGTACTGCCCCTTTAATGTTGTTTATAACAGTTGAATGCAGATTGTCAGGTGAAGGTTAAATGCTCTCCATTTAAAAGTAATTCTAAGCACAGATGGGTTATCAGCCCTGAACACTCGTTACAAGATTAATCTCATTTCCGACAAGACTTCCTTTTCCCTCAACTGATTTTTGCTCAGCCATTTGACCTGTCAGCGGCCGTTAAGAGCGGAGCCCATTACCATAGGGCCCAGCAAGGAATTTAGCACTCTAAAACAATGAATAGACTGCAACCTATCGCAAGGGAACATCTTTAGAATAGAGTAAATTTCATTGCCTTTTGAAAGGTTGTGATTCATAAACAGCTAAAACAATCAGGACTCAATGAGATCTCTCCATTAAGCGTGTTTTTTTGTGTGTGTGCTTAATGGTAACACTAATGGGTTTTCATTGTGTTTTTTATGCCTTTGAAAATTATTTTCCTTTTTTACATTCACTTCTGAAGCATTCAGTCCTTTTATCCATATTTTGTTGTTTTTTTTTGTAGCAAGCAGCTTTATGCCCTAATGATAAGGGAGGAAAATTATACGCGATAAAAAGGCCGGGCTAACATAGAGCAGTGGTTATTGATAGTAATTGTGCGAACCTCATAGTGGCATGTTTGATGTCTGGCAGGGTCAAATCAGCTTTTCAAACTTTGAGTAGTTAAACTGTGGGTTCTGAAACCACTAGTCCTTTAAATGTGCCCCTATGCCAATACTAAGAACTGTGCCAAGGGATGCTCAAGCCCTCCTCTCTCCCTGATATTACTCACAGCCTCTACACCAATTCAAGTGCCAGAAACTCACTTTTGCCTATAACTGCCTTAGTGAAATGTCAAGGAATTGATACCAAACTAATACATTTTAATTCATCCTCTCACAATCTAAAATATATACAGTTATTTAGTGTCCTCAATAAACATTTCCTGCAAAAAAATGTAAAAAAAAATTGTTAAAATTGTAAAAATAAATAAATAATTTCATAGCCTATGCCCAAAATAAGGGCATATTTTTAATACTGTATTTTTAACTATATAGAATGCCACCTCTGAACACTACTGAGTCTTTGTGTTTCTAGCAGAGTTTCATATTTGGCATTTTGTGACCCATAATTTAATGTCTTGATCCTCAACACAAACCTCCCAACATTGGCATCCTGTATAGTGAGCCACCAGTGGTTTTGGTAAAAGGGGCGGGCCAGTGATGATAACTGCATCACTGGCGCTGCCCAAGGGAGGCAGGCCTGCCCAAATATGAGCAGATCCACCCAAAGAATAGGCATTTCAATATGGCGTGTATTTACATGAAGGCAGCCCTGTCAGCCGGCACTTTAGAGATGCGCATGCTCGTTAATTGATGATCTCCTGGTACACTTTCTAGGGCCAGTTCCAAAAGCAAGTCACCAGGGAACAAACCTAGGACATTGGGGCAGAACCACCAAAATCAGGACAGTTGGTAGGCTTGTCGCCACACAGTAGATGTTGAAAAGCAGTAGCTGTCCTCAAACTACGCATTAAACCATTCACTGCCATATGTGCTTTCAGAATTGAGAAATTGCCCCCAAAAAGTACAAGTTATTTAATAATATAACTAGCATGGTATAATTGGACAAGGGGAAATATTAACCTTCACCCTTCCATTCATGGGGTTTGAATGTAGATAAAATACTACTCTAATCATGAAGCTTTGTTCTTTTAGAATTTCTATAATTGCAGTGAACCTCACCCAAATCACTAGCTGGCAAAGATTGTCACAATGTTTACAAATAAACTAAAAAGATAATTTAAAAATGCTACCAGAACTGATTCAACAATTACTTATACCGCTGTCATTACATTTTTTTTTGCTTGTCATGTATATTTATATAGAACAGAAAAATATAGGACCTTGAGATCTAATCACTAAGCCAATACATTGTGGTGAGCTGACAAGCCAATTGCAGAACTTTACAGTTGAATTGAATTTATACATTTGTTGAATTGGATAACTTTTTACATAAGTTTTTTTTTTTCAGCTAAAACAAACTGTAGGCTCCAAATATAAAAATGGCATTGCAGTTTCAACAGCATACATAATTATTTAACTAAAATTGGAAAAATAAAATTGTAAAATTTTATGATGACATACAAAGAAAATTCACACAGCTCTTGTCGTCGTCAATTCAAAGTCAAGTAAACAAGAAATTGAAATTTTAAGGCATGATAACTGCATTGGAAACTACCTCCGAGTCATGGATAATTCCATTAATGCTATTGAGGACTAAAACTTCAAATTCACTTTGAATTACACACAATTCTCAATTTAATGAATAACAGCGTATAATAGAACTACTCAAGCAATTAGTCAAGTCAACAAATTGCAAAGATAAAATACAACAGCCTTTAGTTTCGAAACACAACCCTTCTCTCTTAAAAAAATACAAAAGTAATAATCTTTGGTCAAAGAGTATCTTGTTATGGAATAAATAAATAAAAAATAAAAAAAATGAAAGCAAAGTTGAATACGCCTGACACCAAAGTTATAGCTTATACCTATTGCAGTATGGCATATATCTCATATTCATTATTTATAACAAATGTCATTGGAAGACTGGGCAGTAGGTGGCGCTACTAAGAAGAATTCTTAATTACCCCATAGTCTTTGCTGGTGTTAGTCCACCTTGTCTCCTACATACTCCATATATTTATATAATTTACACTGTGAGGATCCCTAACAATCAATCTTTCCTTGGTATATAGTGCTTTTTACAATGTGTGCAGTTATCCCGATCTCCCTGTAATATCGTTTCAGCAGGGCGGTCCATTATCTCTTGTTCCAATGTATCAAACGTACTTTATCAAAGTTACTTGTATGTTGTATCCACACATTGTACAGAGCTGAGGGAAATAACAGAGCTTTACCAATGATAATATAAATAATAATAGCTTAGGATGTGTGTAAAAGTGTGAGTAATTCACCAATCCCGATTAGTGAGAAAAAAACTGGATCGTATCCCACAATGTATCAAACGCAGGAAGTGGTACAGTTCTTTGGAAACAGTTTTCTAAAATGAGTTAAATAAATAAAACACTTAAAAAAATAACTTTCGAATAGACATTGATCTGCTAGATAGGCGCCAGGGTTGGTATTGTTTTTTAGCAAAATATTTCGTGTTTTTTCGTAATATTTATACAATTCTTGACCTGTATTATGTATATGTCATTAGTTTCTATAAAGATGGATGAGTCAAAAAAATGCATTTAAAGAGTTCTGGGAGATTTGGTAAATTATAGGAAACTGTTCTCTCGAATAGCGACATAATGCAATTTTCACAATTTATATCGTATGTGCAAGAAAATAGTTCCGGAGTTTGTAGAGACGTAAATGCCTTTTCAAAATGTACTTATCAGTATCGATCTTAAATAGGTGTATTTATTAATCTTATATTTAAATATATAAAAGCATTAACATATTTCACGGCTCTTGACAAGGAATTGCAAATTTTACGTCTTGAAATTTCCTGGCTTGAGTTTTTTTTTTCCAGTCTTGACTATTTTCCAGTCAGTTCTGATATCACCATAATGTTTTGGTTACTTGATTGGTTCCTTAAAAGCAAAATGTCTAGAAGTTTCACAACCGATGGCATCCTAGCTGTAAAACTGTTGCACAGTGGTATGACCATAAATAACAGAGAGGCAGTAATAAAGATAGCTGCTATAGGATACAAATCATCTTAATGAGTCACTGACATAACATATCTATGTGTTTTAAAGGGAAGTTCTACCTCCAACGTAAGAAAGACATTTCCTACAATACACTATTATTGTGGTTTTGGTAACTGATAATGAAGTGCTATTAACATTGCAAACCAACTAATACTATTTAATACAGGGAACTACTAAACATAAATCCCAAGATATTATGGATCTACAAAACATATAGATCTTTCACCCCCTGTAGTCTAAAGTAACACATCTGTGCCATTTTTGATTAAACATTATATGGACACTCCAGGCACCAAAACAACTTCATCTAAATTAAGTTGTTGTGGATCCAGGAGGCCCCTGGAGGCACTCTTACGTCAGGGGGTTAGACTGTTCTCAAATGGCTTAACCCTAAAGTTGCCTGCAGCTCAGGTCTCAGCTCAACCCCGTCGGGCAGGGGCACTGCTTATTGGCTGAGACCGATCAGCTGACACTCTCAGCTAATCAGTGACTCCCCATTCACTAAGCTGGCTTAAAAAGTAACTTACCTTTTCCAAGCCAGTTTAGTGAATTGAGAGTCGCTGATTGGCTGAGAGCATTAGCCTACCCCCTCTCAGTCAATCAGCGGTGCCTCTGATCAGAGGCACTTTGCGCTCCCTGTAAGTGAAAATTCTGAAACCGGATGCTGACTGGGGTAGCTGAGATCGGCGTTGGAGGCAACTTAGAAGTAAACCGTTCTAGAAGGTAAGGTAAGAGTGTCTTGCTGGGCCTTATGGCACCATAACAACTTTATTTAGCTTAAGTTGTTTTGGTGCCTGGAGTGTCCCTTTAAGCAGATGACTATATTTATCATACGTGGGATAGCTGGACTCATACCTGGAATACCTGATGGAATATTCCCTGCTATTTCTAGACTGGCAGGAAGATTCTATTCTCAGATTGTTATGGTCAAACCCAAGAATGGATATATTGAATTTCTAGTGTGGGTGGGATAGGGTAGGCATTAGACAGGGATTTGTATGAAATATGCGCCTTGAAATCCACTAAGGGATATTTCTGGACCGCTTCCACTGGAGGATGGTGGATAGTAAGCAGACTCAAAAGGCTCAGGTTACAATCAGGAACCACAATTCTGAAGAAAGAGATTTATTTAGGCACAATTGCCCAATAAAATATAACAAATGAATAAAATAAAATAAAATAAAATCTTACGTGTTTCGTCCAACACAGTGGACTTCATCAGAGATAAGAACAAATTCAGCAATGGTACATGAAACAAACATGCATGTTTGTTTTTTTAATGTACCATTGATGAATTTGTTCTTATCTCTGATTAGGCAATTTTGCCTAAATAAAAAGCCTTTTGAGTCTGCTTACTATTCACCATTCTCCAGTGGAAGCGGTCCAGAAATATCCCTTAGTGGATTTCAAGGCGCATATTTCATACAAATTCTGTGAGTGCAACTATTATAGCAGTGTGTTATTTAACTTAACTGTACATCGCTATGTGCTATTTGTTTTCATTTAGCTCCTAGCTGCATCCTTTTTTTCCTTATTTCTACACATCTGATATTGAAGAGGTCTAAGTGGGAAAGACCTCTAGGGAAGCTATTTTGTTCTTATTCAGTTAAGTACATTTTATTCATATATGTGATATATGAATTATTCCTTTTTGTTATACACTGAGGGAATCATGTAGAACCAGTTGGAATTCAATGTACTATTCCCAGATGACCAGAAATGGAAGAGCAAGCAGAAGCATCTAAGAGAGAGTTCTTAGGTGTGTTAGTTACTTAGAAAACAGATTTCAATAGAAAGTTACACTTTTATAAACTAACCTAACCTTGTTACACCCCTTCAGCTGTCAATCAGACATCCAGTCCTGTTACTTCCTGGTTTGGTTAGCTCAGCTGAGCTAGACTCAAAAGACAGCAATTGCCCAGAGCATCTGCCGTGCAAAGACTTCTATTTGATCCTCATTGGGTAGTCTGTGATTGTGCAGCCACAGAACGTCAGGGTGGGGTAAGAAGGGGAGGGCTTGCAAAGGCTACAGGCATGAACTGCATTTAGATATACTGCTAGCCTTGACAGTTGTTTGTGGACTTCATTCTCATCACGGCCAGCCAAATGTTGCATTGGCTAATCATTGTGAGATATGCTGTCCACATATATTAGATATATCTAGAATAGTCTCTATGGCATTGCCTTGTAAAGGTTCCCATACATTATGTTTACATTGTCTGGCACTGGAGTAATGTTAAAGAACTAGGGTGAAGATTGACGGTTCCTGGTAGATATACAAAATATTGCACATCGACTAGAAAACAGTTACAATTCTGATTGCATATCGCACAGAGGAAGTTTCCCCATTATTTGTACTAGTACATGACATTCTATAATTTCCTGTATATCCCAAGGACCAAAAACTGTTATGTATGTAGTAATGTCAGCTCAGAAATGTTATCAGGGTTTGCAACATCAGCACTTGAATATATGAAGGTAAATAACACGCTCTAAATGAAAAAGGCATATCATCAAAAACGACAAAGTTACATGTTTGCTTTAATGTTATTTTCCTGTTTATATATTCAATATGTGTCAAAAGTTTGAAGACACTTAAAGAAAGCTTAAAATCGTTTTTTTTTTCTTTTTTTTCATTAATTTTCTTTTTTAATAAAGTCGAGAAGACATTGTATAAAGGAAAACATACCACAAGCACCAAACCAATGTTAAAAAACTATCTGACAAAGGAAAACAAGACCACTCGGACTAATAACATCATCTACCCAGTCTTCGTACCTTAGTCCCATGTGACCAACGAGGGATAAATATTTACAGATACGATTAGGAGAGCTGACACTCAAGGCTCCTTGACAGTGACCCAGGGTATCGTGAAAACAATATTGTTAAAAACATTGAATGTATTATCTAACAGCCAATGCAGAGCAACTTGATGCTGGATCCGACGCTAGATATTGCACTTGACAGCCGATGGGAATATTAGAAGAACAGAAAAAAAACTTTCTTTTATATAAAGCAACATTTAAGTTAAAAGTTAGAATTTGTTCATATGATCAGAATGATAAGTGACATCATGTTTGTTTGTTTTTAAATCAGTTTAGGTATTGATTGATTTACTGCACACTTTTATATTAGATTGTTGAACCAGGAAGTGTGTATTTAGCCTTTCCTAGCCCTCGTTTCTGAGTTTTGCATTTTAGTTAAGCATAAATGAGTTCAAATGTGACTTTCAAACGTATTGTATTGTTGTTCATTCGTATCAGATCTGTGCACTGTGGATATGTTGTTTGTCGTTCTTGCTCTTTGTATATACAGTTGAATGCAGGTGCTTGGAGATTTCTTCTGTTGGGATTGTTATCCTGTGGTTTTTTAAGAAGCATGTAATTTGTGGCTTTTTTAACCATAGTCGCGTCCAGATGCTTTGAACTCCTCTGTGTTCAATGAAGCTATTCCTTTACATTGTTTCCAGTCGGCACACATTGGATTGATTACGAGACATGGAGTGATCAAGTTTACGAGTAATGTCGTACTACTCTTAAGTAAAAGTAAATTGATATATTTTTTTTCTCATAGCTGGATGAATTAAAATTAAATATTGTACGAGGATTAACTACATTTGATACATTTAATTTCTTGTGTTGGGACTAATTGCATTTTTTTGTGTGAAATGCTTATTATACACCTGGGAGCGTTGTGACCTGCAGGGTATCACTGCAAGACCTTTGTTTTTGCTCAAAAAATGAAGGGTGAGATTTACGAGTCATTAAAATCACTGGAAACATTTGTTATTCAGTGATACAAAGCCCTTCCATGTTCTTTACTTATAGATGCAAAGAAATTGGGGGCCATGGCAGGAAAACCAACTCAGGTGGGCAGGATTTAGTCATTTAGATTGAAGAGTAGGGGGTGAGCAGATGAAAATATTTGATGAATAGCTAGTTAAATATCACTTTTCCACCAAAATGGCTGGAACTAACATGGATTTATGTAGAATCAAGGGGTAATACTCACCAGCTTCCAACTAATTCATTTGATTTTAAGACACCGAGAAAAACAAACTATTATAGCTGTAAGTCCATAAGTTCACATTTAGAAATTTAATCAAATTAGTTTTTTTCCGATTTTCCAACAAGCCTAATGGGCAGTAACAAAAAGTGCATAATGTATTAATATAATCCAAATCTCTGGGGGGGGTTTCTGCCCCGAATATAGAGGGATTGTGTGTTTTCAAACAGTTAATTACATGTCAAACATGGCACTTGAAGGGTTATTCAGTAAAGTGAGAATTTAAACTGAGGTCAAAGTGAATTCCGAATTTCAGCCCTGAGTAGCCGAACGAAAGCATCGTTGATATCGAGAATTTTATCAGTTTGAGTATTTTGACCTTAAATTTGAAATTTACTTAGAATTCACTTTGAATTCTCAACTTAGTGAATAACCCTGTTGGATTGGATCTCACTTTTGTTTTTTGTTCACTGGAATAGAGATATGTTCCGAGTGCTGAGTGATACATTAATGATGATGACATTGGTGAAATTAGATAAATATAAGAATTCTCATAATAAAACACAATCACAAAGTAATTTCAAGTTTTAAGAGATTTTTTAAGAGATCTATTTTTCTAGTTTTTCTCTATGCCAAAGAATGAAGGAAATAATATATTCTTCCTGGAAATATGCACAACCTACCACTAACCCTCATCCCTCACCTAACATTAACATTAGCCCTACACCACAGGAAAGTTTCTCTGTAATAACACGTGAAGTTGGGGTGGTCTCATGGAGACTTTGCCTCATCGATAACATTTCTGGGTATTTCATAAAAATAAATTCTATAAGAAATTCTCCTATTTACTGCATTGGAATTACATTGAAATTTTAGTACAATCAAAAAAATATCATCAAAGAAAGTGGGGATGATGGCAAAGTTATCAAAACTTGAAAAAGGCAGAGCTTCTCCTGTAATTTTTTTTGTGCCGGTTCCCACATGGAAATGAACATCTTTTCAAGTATTGCGAGAGTTGGGCTATGGAGGATCCCACAGTCACACAGGATCCTTCATAGACCTCAGTCTTGCACTCATATACACGAGGAAGAGTACAACAGTGGCGTGGCAGTGGGTGGATGAATTGTGATTGGCTGAAAAAAAAAATGTTGACACCCACGAGGGACAGCTTTTAAATCAATACATTTCCCTCAATTTCCTCCCCTGACTGCCACATTCCATGAAGGTATGTCATCTTCGAGTGTCTTTGCAGGATATGCAAGGATCAATAAAGGTGACGGAGCTGTTTTAAAGTGATAATGGCACTTTGTAACATGTATGACTTTGATCAGGAGTGATATGGGTCCTGATTTCATTATAGAGCTAAAATTCTGTTTATGATCTTTAAAGTTCTGTAACAACTGAAGAGCTACATTTTGGCCAGCACGACTCTACATTCAATACGTTGCTGTCGCTACTTTGTACATAACATTACACTTTATAAAAAATTAGCAAAACCTATCGGTGGTTTTTCTCACCTTCTTCTCAATTCTGTATTGTTTGATAATGCAAGTTGGTAATTTTGTTGTTACTATGATTATCACTACTGGTTTTTATTTCATAAAATAAAATCTATTTGCAATGAAATATGAATCTCCATTTCATTTGCAATTAATTCATTTGTTTTGACTTAAATGAAGTTCAAAATGAATTAAAAAAAATATTTGCTGGAAAATTGCAAAATGTTATTTCCTCCCAAGCCAAGTAAACATCAGCTTGTCGTACACGATTCAGCCAAGAAAGATGTATTTAGCAAGCGAGCTCAGGAAGGGCAGGAATCCTTGAAACACATATAAAATTCTTTGTATTCTTAGCAGGAACGGATGTAAAATCAAAATGCACTTGATTCACAATGAAGTGAGACTCATGATTATCTTGTTTATCACACATAAATGATATCGACAAAGCTTCGTATCACTTAAAGCGATATATACATTGGAATAAAACAAAACAAAAATTGATGAGGAAATGTTCACATGAGGACTTCCTTATAAATCCTATTTCATTACTAAGGGAGCTGTCATTGAATTTTCCTTAATTTTCACTGTGTCTTGTAATAATTTAGATGCTGTTCAGAGAAATCAAGTTACCTGCAAACGTTATGGAAAATTTGTCAAATTCCAGGCCTTGGTTCTTGTTGGTATACAACTGGTATAGTTCTATGCACATCTTTTACAGTCAAAAACATAGGGGAACTGTAGTCTATCAACAAGGCCAGAATTTAAAAATCCTTATTCAAGATTTACTCACTAAACCAAAAATTCTGGAGTATTGACAAGAGACGTTAGTTACAATAGGGGAGTTTGCTAACATTTTCTACGCAGGTTGCATGGAATTGACATTGGTAATGCAGAAGGAGAGAGGGCAGGCTGCAGTTACAGTTTTGTAATCAAGTTTGGGATCAAAAATCCATGGGGTGATGTCTTTATTCTTTTACACCTTTCCTTTGATATGGCAGGACTTTAAAATAAAACGACAGTGTTCACTCCCATGCACATTGGGTCTTTTAGTAATTTTTGTTTAGATTCCATTGATTTTAGTCATGTTTTACCTAGATTAACAGAACTGTAACAAAAATGTATTCCATTTTATTCAGTAATGGATCATCTCAAATCATTAGACTTCTGCATGGTGGAAACATTTGGTTTGGCCAACTCAATTTGTACAAAAAAATAAAATGTCTTCAGGTAGCCAAACATCATCCATATGGCGGTTCAACTAGGGTGATTTTCATCCACGCAAATAACTCTGAAAAAAAAGGATTAAACTAAACAAACAAAAATAAAGAAAATGCGTAAACATCTACACAATTTCCCAATACGGGGATGGACAATCTAGGAAGTAGGTGGGTAAAGAAGAAGATTATTTTCTTTTATTTAATGTCATTTCGTGTATGACAATAAAACTTTACTTGTGAAGGCTTGTTTAGTTGCTTTTTTCCTTTATTTATCAAGTCCCTTGGCAATACCTTCTTTTTTTCAGTTGAGTGCATTGTTCTCTAGATGTGGTTATTCTGAGTTTGCACTTTGCCTTCCTGTTGTTTCTCGGGGAAGTTGGACGTGGTGCAGAAGATATGGGAATGGCATGCAAAGTAACAACCTTTGTTGAAGAAAACAATCAAACAATGACATTTTTTTAAGTTAAATGCCCAGGGAGTATTTCTTTAACATATGTTACACAAAATAAACTATCGGGTCAAAGGGAAGAGGTGGCGAGTGACAAACTCAGAGAAAAAAAAGTATCTGCAATTCATTTGACTCTAAGAAACTTCTTAAGAGTTTCTGTATTCCATTAAAAAAAAAAAAAAGCAAAACAAAACAATCTGAGATAAGGATGGGAACACATATTTTAAAAGCTAACTTAAAGAAGAGTTGTCACTTTCCAATATTTTAAATATTCTGTCTACTTTTTCCCTGTGTTTAACAAATATGGTGTGTACTACTAGATTGATGGTATGATAGTTGGTCACTCTTTGAGTGCCAGATAGGTACAACAATTTCAAAACACATCATACTCATGTGGCACTTTAATAATTAAAGGTAAAGCGTTGTTTTGTCATCCATTTCAAGTAAGGAAATCCACATTACCAAAATAAATACATTATCATGAAATTGAAATTGAAATTTTAGTATTCTATGTCAAAATAATACAGTGATAAATATGTGAAAATTAAAAAGGTAGCAGTAGCAATAATGTATAGACGCATTGTGGTTTAAAAAAGCATTCATTCATGGTGGTGCACATATTTATGTTATTTATTTATCCAGTTTTCTTAATTCCCCCCAGGGTAGGATATACTTTAAGATTATTTTTAAGTATTATACACAAGATCCAGTGCACTCACCTATCCACTAAACAGCAACTATAATGTTGACAGATTGTATTAGTTTTTTTTAAAAACATCTAATCTAGGCCAAAATAATGGGGGTTTAGTTACATTATATTATCATACATTGCATAAGCCTGCCACAATGTCAACGTACCCCATTTTTGGCAGGTCCTACTCTAACAGCCTAATGGCTGCTCTTATGAGATTAACCCACTTACCTGGGGAAAGAATTCCATATTTTTAATTATTAGTCACATTATCTCTTGTGGTGGCTGGTATAGCTTTAACATGGTGGGGAGTTAGACTCCTCCCCTACAATTCTACTCCTCCCTATACAATACAGAGATACTCACACAATACATACAGCTGAGCATCATACAGAGATGCTCATTCAATAAAACAAGCTAGGCACAACCTATACAATACACAGATCTCAGTAGACTACAGAGATAACAACACAACAGGTAGCGCTGAGTCAACTACAGAGAAATAACACACAGCGCTGGGCACAATAAGGAGATAACATAACTACCCCACACAGCCAGGGTCACTGTGATCGATTACACAATACAGAGATCCCCACACAGTCCATGTCTCTGTATAATGCTCCAGGTCTCTCTCTGTCTATCTTCCAAGCTCTCTCATGATCTCATCTATAATATTGCTCCTGCTATGATAACTTTAGCTCTCTATTAAATATTGCTGCTGTTATGAAACATGTCAACTCTCATTAGCTGTCAGCAAACACAGTGCACAGCGATAAGACATTAAGATACTGATAGACTCCAATTGTGTCAGCTACTCCTGATTAACTAATAGATCTCAGCACATAGTGTAAACAGGGTAAAACCATCAAGATCCTTATTACCTTTGCAGCTAGTGATATAACTAATCTGCAGTGGTAATATGGAGCCAAGATGTAGATGACAAGGTTACCAGAATTAACAATCATTACAGGTTGCAACAGATTGAAATCAAAATCAGATCAGTCATCAGAGTCACAGCCCCAGTCCTGCAGTTTAAAGCTTCACAGCTTTTCAGTTAGCCACAGCATGAGCGTCTCAGGTCTCAGCTGTAGAGTGACTGTGTACTTTAAAGAAGATGGTGGGTACATGCATTAGGGGATACAAAAACTATTAGTAACAGGCAGCATAGTGCTCTGTATCAGAAATGTACCCCTTACCTTGTCAACCCTGGGTTTTCCTGGCTTTATATATATTGATTATATATTTGAGTAAATTCCCTCATACTACCTGGGAGACTGTGGGAGAGAAAATTATATTATACATTAACATTTGCCAGGGGGGCAAAATCGTTTGCTGCTGCTGTGCTTTTTCTATGCTTCTTCTAAGATGGCCTCTTGCTTTTATCTGGTTCTATGAGTCAATGATGGCCCCCGAGTATAGGGACCAATAGCATACCTCCACTCATGGTAAACTGGCTTTGCTGCTATCAACTCAATGGATATTCCTGAAATTGCTCTGTACAGGGACAATAGGCATGTGCAAAACCAGCTGAAAAAGGACAGATTTCAAACCTGCCCCATTTTTAGGACATGCCTAAATGCTCTCTAGTTAGCTTCTCCGAACAGCTACCAATGAGGGGGGATGGGCCCTGCAAAACTGAAACCTATTACAAAATTAGAGAGACACAAATGTTTTCCCCATATTTTTTGTTTACCACCCTCCCCTCCATAAAAATAATCTTAGTGTTTCTAAACTACAGAAAATACGTTTATTCTCACATAAAAACTGTTGGAGCGCTGCCTCAAGTCCCCCTATGGATGAACTTTCCCTGATATTCTCCATGTTTTGGGAGGTATCAGCTCAGCAATCCTCCTTCTTTTATAACTGAATATGGATTCTAATGTTAAGGAGGTCTAAAGGAGAATTTACATTAAAGTGAGAATTCGAAAGCGAGTTCTAAATGTAAGGCCAAAGTAGCTGAATTTAAAGCATTGCTGCCTTGAGTTTGAAATCACTTTAAATTCTCAATTTAGTAAATAACCCTGGAAGTATTGTACCCACACAAATAAGTTAGTAGAGTTAGGGTCTGGGTCCTTTTCGCCGACTGGTACAGAATGGGCAATTGGATTTCAGTGACTCATAATTCATCTTAAATGTAGTTAAATAGCTCAATCATCATAAGAATGAATAAACCAATTGCTGTAATAACAAACAAAGGACATGGATTATAGACAGAATACATGCGTGGTCTTCATTCCTTCTTTTGTTTGTTTTTGTAAAAATAGTGCAGTAATGAGGAAGTAACTTATTGTGATGTGCATGGGATGCTTTATCTCTTGGCAAAACTATATCAGGTCTCATTAACGTAAGGTGACTGTGAGACCTCAACAATGAAACTGGAGGGTGTAAAGAATTAGTAAATATTAATCGATTAATGCAAGGGATTTGCAAATTAAAATTAAGTAGAGCTAATAAAAGAAGCGGCGTGTGACTTCATATAAGAATTGATAAATAAACAAATAATGACAGACAGCATCATTGTGCTGTTTAGAAAGTTTTATTGGGAGAGAGAGAGAGAGACAGAGATTTTGAAAAAAAAAAAATGTGCTGTGCTGTGCCGTGCTGTGCCGTGCTGTGCCGTGCTGTGCCGTGCTGTGCAAAAACCTATAACTCAAACTAAGTTTAAAGGAAAGCAAGTACCAATTAATTAATTAATATAAAAAAAACACTACATAAATAATGAACTGTACAGGTAACATTAAGGTAATATAGGGATGCACATTTACTTGTTACTCTGACAAAATCACTGAGTAGTTCACAAAATGATTTAATTTGTAATAATACCAATATTTTCCTTGCTGGAACTTTTACCCTCTTTTCTCGCAAGTATGCCCGCAGAACGCAGATATTTTCCTCCTAACTGATGTTTTTTATTATATTATTTAAAACTCAACATTTCACAATGTCAAAGGTTCACATTCTGAACTGTACAACTCAGAAAATGAGAATTACATTTTAGTCTGAAATGTTTTACAAAAAGTCTCAATAATAAACAAGCAAATGTCAGTGTGAAGAGCAAACAAATGCCAGTGTTTCGTTTTTAGGTGCAACCTTTCACCCATCCCGAGTGGGTATCCTATATCCAAAATAATTACGGGGGGATATTTCCATGAAGTCTGAATACATTTTTCAAAAGACCAAAAAATGAAGTTGTGTTCCATTTTTAGAGAAATAGGTGCATGAGATATTTGAGTTTCATTGGGCTTATTTAGCTAAGTTAAACCACATGTGTCTGCTTAATTTGAAAACAATAAACAAGCAGCTACATCTATATAAATATAGAGCTAACTTGATATAGTTTGTATATGCCAGTCTAATATGTCAGTGATCCAACTGATGGCAATAATGGATCAGAAAAGAAAAATCTCTCTCTCTATATTTAATTTATTTTTTTAAAGGATACAAACTACAACGTGCTTCTAAGGACCATGGGTTTTGTAAAGGTTCCAGATTGTATTTCAGTTCCAATTGGCAGAAGTTAAAAATATGCAAGCATGCTTTTATGCAATGTGAAACCCATTAATACGGTATCCTGTAATAAATAACTGTATACTCAGAGAAAAGTTGATTCTAATGCATTAAACTAGAATTTTTGTCGGCCTAATACAGATTTATTTTTTACCTATTAATCTGACATGTAAAATCACCCCTTATAATTGTGGTTAGGAGTCGTGGCCACTCCAAAATGAATATATGAAATAAGTAATTTTCAGACTTTTGCAGAACCGTAAGTCCAACTGTCCGTGGTAGTTATGGCTTTCAAACACCTGAAAATCTTCCCGTACACTTCACCCGGGAAAAAATAAAACACAAAACAATTTGGAGTTCACATTGAATGAGATATCGGATTTCTAACATTACATCAAATATTACATATTGCAATTGCAATTCCAAGATATTGGGGTACACCAATAGAAGGTCAACTGGATACCAACTTCTTCAACCCCTTAAGGACCAAACTTCTGGAATAAAAGGGAATCATGACATGTCACACATGTCATGTGTCCTTAAGAGGTTAAAGCCACAGGAAGCAGTGTATATAATATAATATATTTAAATATATTAGTGAGACATTCTCACCAGTGAGACAACACTTTCATAGGCACCAACGTTATTTGCTTGTTTATTTATTTATATTGGGCACAAGGCAACAGGAATGCAACTTGTAGCTCTTTCGAGTAATATATGTTTTCCGAAAATGTACGTTTTTGCTATTTATTATTTATCAGTTTATTAACTTTAACTAGAACTTGCACTAGTTCAGCAGACCTGTATTTTTAACAAGATAATGACCCAAAGCACCCTCAAGATTATGCAAGACCACCAAAAATCATCTAGCACAAGGACTATGGAATTAACATCTCCTATCTAACCCAGTGAGGACGTAAGAATCTAGGTATGCTACTGAACCTCTACGTAGTTTGAAATACTAGCCTGGAACTCCCTATATTGTACAGATCCCAAATACAGACATTATTTCATTTGTAAGAGGTTACAACCCCAAGACGCAGTTAGGTTCCTTACAAATACCTATGAATAATGTATTTTTTTTATATCTAATGTATGTCACAAGAATTTTATTTTTGCTTCAATGCTAATCATTCATGACCCTGTCAAAATATTGCAAGTTAAGGATACAACAGATTCTTTCAAATGTTGTCATCTAATATTTCTACTATAGAAGATCAATTAAATTAAATAAATGTGCACATTTACTAAATTGTATTTTTACATATAAATGGACAGCAATCCACAATCAAAATCGCTCTTTTGCTGTGCATTACTAAGACTTTTCACATTCTGCTCACTTCATTTGATTTATGTTTTATTTTTGAAAAGTAATAGAGGAAAAGATGAGAGGAAGCAAAACAGGAAGTTGAAACTATTTGTCGTACTTTAAAGACACTGCACATTTGTAACATGTTCAGAACAATCAATTGAACATATACACTTCCCATAGGAGTTTCACAACATCCTCTCGAACGAGAGCTACGGCACACTGAGAGATATGAAATCAGACTCTTATGTTCTGGTATCGTGACTTCCACCACGAGTGACTATTACCCATAAAACTACACATCAGTTCTTCGATACTCTTGCAATCTAAGCTCACTGCTCACTGTGAGTCACAGGTTCCTTGATATCAAGAAGGCGTAAAAACCAGACCAGAAGACCGTCATTTTCATCCCACCCCAAAGGATTCCTCAACATCGTCTTGGAACCGAATCACATTTATTCTTTTGTGATCTGCACATTGGGCGGAGATTAGAATAAGCCATTCAGGCTAGTTATTCAGGAAGTAAAATTCTACATGCAAGTCTCTCAGAAAGGAGACAAAAGGAAAGGATGAAATATTGGGAATTACATTATCTGCAAAAATGCAGCAAATGCAATTTGTCACAATGTACAAGGAATATCCCAATGTAAGTCCATATTTTTTTTTTTATTGATGGCATTGTCTTTTACATTTTAAATATAATCAGTAACATTGATAGTGAATACTATAGAGGGAGAGGCGTTTCACTGTCTTTTTTGGAGTTTTTAAGAGTTGTGTACTGCACTCACAGTCAATGCTTACTTCATCAGAATTACATTAACGTGATAGAATCAGATAAGAGCCAGACGGGCATTGTGGTTCTGTGGTTCCTGTATCATGACGTATAACATATAATGTTTTTTATTCATTTAATTAAAAGGCTGATACATTGTGATCAATCTGGATAACTGATATATCTAATATTGATTGATTTGGAAGAGCGTTTGGTGTATGGTTTGACAGATTAATTCTTTTTTTTTTTATGTTTGTTTCTTAACCTGATTGATCCTAAAGCCAAAAAAATTTAAAAAAATGTCATTGACATATTTTATACTTTTAATAAAAATTTAGTTAAATATATATTTAAAAAGTTATAACGGCAAATGCTAAAGTAAAATTAGAGTCATGATCAAGTCATTATTTTGTATTGAGCATTAAGAAATTATGGTGGGGTATTTATTGGAAGTCTCGTTGTGGGTTGTACAGTTGAAGCTTTATTGTAACTGGTATATTTAGCTGTTTATATATTTTCCTGAGCCTGTTTGACTTGTTTCTTTTTTGTTCTGCTTTTCTGTTGGTTTCATATTTGTGTATGTAGCAATTTTTTAAATGTATTTAAACATACAACACTGGATTTTAATGTGTGCATATTCAAAAAATACTCTAAATTACTAGGTATGATGCATTATGAAACTAATGTTCATTATTAGAAACCTAAGATGATTGAAATGTCCCCATTTAATAACATGCCCATCAACCCACCCTGACAACAGTTACTTACCCCTTCAGGACAGTCAACAAAGCAGGAATAGACTAGTTCTGTGCTGTTCCTGCATTTGTGGCAATATAGCTATAATCATCCTTTGATATATCTGCAGGCGGATGTTTTAATTATGAGGGTATACACGGTTCGACAACTCCATAGGGTTAATGACTCAAGTCAAAGTGAATTTTAAATACTAGATCATAACAGACAATATGGAAAACCTTTTAGTTATGTTGTTTTGGCTTAAATCTGCTAGTTGTCTCTTTACAGATACAAAAATCAATATAAAAATGTGACGAAAATGCTAGTTTAGCACAGAGCACTAGCAGAATGAGTTACACACCGCCACCCAATACATGGTTTATTTTTAGGATTTATATATTATATATATTTCTTTTTTTTTTTTTTTTATTAATTGTGAAATTAAATCTTGTCCAAAAAATGGTTCATCTTTCACCTTTATTCTAATAAATTAATTGAGCATTGTTTTGTTTTTTAGAGAAAGGTAACCTATTAACCACTAACATCCGTGGGAAAAAATAAAATATTGAAGATACGACCCTTTAGTTTTAAGGTTAAGAGTCGGATCCTTTACAATATATGGGAACAGCTTTGAGGAAATGAAGTCCTTATCATTTCCGCATTATATACCTGTTTACTCAACTTGCCTCTCTACATGTGTAGATCCTGTTTGTGAAATGGTACTTAAGTATATTGAGGAATGATCAATTAATAATAAGAGAGACTGGCAGTGTTCTAACTGCTACCAGTTTTAGTGTTTTCTTTAATTCGGGGGTTTGTACTGATTGAGCCTAAATTCAATGTACATGACATCTAATTTATACTAAAAAGCTAATTTAGAGACATTTAGGTTATAAACCCATTGGCCACTTTGTTTGATTCGCTTACCTCACATAATTTTAAATGGACAAATGAGGACACTTTAATTTTAGGGGTGTGAGTGGGAGTGTTACCGGGGCGGGGATGTCCTGAGAAATTTAAGGTGACTTACTAATAACAATTTATGGAACTAAAATGTAATTTAGAATAAGGACGTTTCTTATTTACACTGGCTGATTTCTAAATACATTTATTGTATTTTAAAGACACATTACTGGGAGTATTATTGTTGTGGACCTCTTACTATGAGTATTATTGCTGAGGAGCTCCTAGAAATGGTGGACGCTAGGATAGAAAAGAGGGGCAGAAGGATTTGGGAGGTATGGATCCACCTCTCTAGTACAGGTACATTTGTCTACCAAATGTTTGATAACATGGTGGCCTTCATCCCAGTTTGAATATATTTGGCGATTCTCCTCTGACCTATCTTGTTTGAAATTGCTTATGTTCTTTACATGTACATGTATGTTTGTTACCCTCTCTTAATAAAAACAAAACAATATATACAAATATTTAATACAAATGGAACTTTATGGTAAGATAACATATAAGGTTTAATATCATTCTTGATGATCCACATGAGCTAACATAAAATAACTATTTGCTTCATGGATAATCTACTGAAACATGGCCTCCCGGGATTCCATTTACAACAAGAACATTTCCACCCGTACACGATGCATTTCAGTAGAAGCACTTACCATGCATGCACAAATGCTTTACATTTAAAGATATTGAAAAGGAAAGTGCACTTCTCTGGATTTTAAACAACTGAATAAAATATGGAACATCTCCTAAAATCCGTGTTTACCTTTTTTCAAGAGATTCTCAGTTATCTTTGAAAAATACCCATTACAGATTTAGCAAACATCATAATCCAGTTCAGACAAGGCAAATCCAGGGCAAATAAAGCAGATGAAGAGGAGAAACAGAAATATTGTTTCATGTCTCCTCTATATGCTTACTCTATGCTGACTGCCAGGCGGGCAAAAGGACAGATCTTAGAACAATGATTGACTGGGAGCTAAGATTGAGGCGTCCAGTTGCATGAGAAAAGAGGTGTGGATTTCTAAATTTTATTTTTTACAACTCAAAAATATATATTCTAGATCCCTGTCTTAAATAAGATAACAATTGAATGTTGTACATGAAAATAATAATAACAGTATTACAAATTGATTAACCATTATCATGCAACTGGGTATTCATGGGTGGGGGCCACATAGAGGTGATGAGGTGCTCCCCTTTTACTATAATTATCAGGACCCCACCCACTATAATAGGTGACACAAGGCCCTCCCCTCTTCACTAGTTTAATGGTTGGAGGCCAAGGAGGGCACTAGGTCATCCCGTAGGAATGCTGAAATAACCTCCACCCGTTGCCCACGGGCTGCAGCCCAATGGGATTGGACCTTTTCTAGATACTGGGCAGCAATGGCTTTTTAAACACAATGGAGGTAAAATACATCCATGATAGTAAAATAGGGGCCTTCATGACCCCCATTTTTTAAAATGTATTTGTTATTTATTTACCTTTTTTCACGTGATGGCTGGTTAGTAAGGCCTGTTTGAGGCCCGAATTACAAGATCTGGACATTGTTGAATTCCATGTCCAGACTTTACAATCTGATTGGTCCCGTATGTAGCTGGATGTTTTTGCCCAATTCGGTAAGGGGTCATTCAGACTTTTAGTGAATAACCCCATAACATTGTGTATAGAACTCTGCCACCCAACATACCTCCCCTGCTTAACTCATGCTGCTGCTGGTAAAATGAGATAAAGATGAATGCAATTCCCTATGCCTGCCAACAGAGCAAAACTATTGATGTGGACTCTTGAAAAACTGAATTGACATCCATATCTTAGAAATATAATAAGAGAAAAATGTTAAAGGGACACTGTAGCCACTGTAACATCTTCATCGCTTTGTAGTGGTTATATTGTCTGGATTCCTCTGGCACCATCTTTCCATCCTTCCATTCAACATTAAAATGTTTTTAAATGAGAGTCTATAGTTGCCCATGCCCTCTGTGCTGCTTGGGCTAGTAAGTAAGCATTAGCCTGAATAGCAATGATTAGCTGATAATGTCAGCAGACCACTTTCAGTCTATCACAGCGCTGGTATGACTTAGTATGGCTAGAAGGAAGCATGTAATATCTGCCTTAGCCACACCTCCAGTAGGGGCTGGGCTATGGGAACCCAGGGACCAATTTATATTGTTAAACTGCTATAAAATGGCTTAACACTGAATGGAAGGACAGTGCCAGGGGACTCTAGGCACTATAACTAATTCAGAAAAATGAAATGGCTTTAGTGCCTACAGTGTCTCTTTAAATAGATTTTATTCCAGATAAAGAGGAAATGTTTTATTTTAGACCTTGGTTTTGGGTTGGCAAGTATTCTGGATATAGTTATACCTGTAATTCTTACTCAGAAGATATTTTTAAATACAATTGTTATTATTTGTGTGTCCTACGGTGACAAAGTGTGACACACTGTTACACTACGTCCAATAATTTTGGCTTATAGAAATGAAATAAAATTTACCAGAACCAGTGTAAAGCCATCTAATGGCATTCCAGTAATTGAGGTAATTACAACATGTAACCGTCTTGCCTTGTGCAAGATAAAACAATGTAAGGAAACAAGTAAACCACATATCAAACCACTACATACATAACTATGTGAACATGAAACAGTGTGGTTTGTTACACAGTAAAACCACCAGATAAAAAAAATATAAAAATGGCTTAAAGCATTTGCGTGGAATGTAATGTCCACAGCTTCGACATCTGACTCCTGAAAAAATTATTTAAATGAATTCATGAATTAATAATTTTTGAACTGTATGATACATTGAGATTTAGGTTATGTTGTTATAACATTACTTTGAATTTATTATGTTTTAAATACAAAATCCTCCAGTGGTGTTAATAAAAATATTTTCTGTGGCAACGATCGAAAATTAATTTTATGAAAAAATTCACTTATCATATTCTAGCTTGTCAGATTTAATCATTGATTGCAATGCAGCATATTCCTAATGTATTCTGACCAAAATGACTTAAATGTATTATTATAATAATTTTCATCACACTTACATATTTACATTGCACGGAGTTAAATTTATAAGGATAGGGGGCAGAGGTTAATTTTAAAGACATAATATGTGAGTCATACACATTATTATTTTATTATTTTACTATTTATATAGCGCCATCAGATTCCGTAGCGCTGTACACATGCAGGGGTATAATATATCCACACTATTATATACACTTTTCAGCCATGTTCTATTGCACACGTGCACCACCACTGATCAAATAGGCCTTTTAGTAAATGGTAAGAATAATCAGTTTATGCAAGTGTTTTACTAACACAAATTTAGAGAGTTCCTTTTCTTTTCGAGCATGTCCTGAGTTATAGATTTTGGTATTGATCAGCTCAACAGTGTATCACCAGTGTCAGCAATCCTACGTTAGCCTTGCCCGAAAATGCACATTCAACCACGTAGTTTAAACAGATCAAATAATTGGTACATTAACTAACTGAGCTGATGGCTAGAGTGCACCCAGTATAATGAATAGTAATACAGCCATTTACAATCCTGTGGAAAAAAAAAACACATTTACCCTCTTCCTAAATAATATATTTATATAATAATATATGAACGTGGTATGCTTTCGGAGCTTTGTACAAAATGTAAGGGAACAAAAACACCAAATTCATTTTTTTATCTTAGTTGTATTTATTTGAGGAAAGTGAAAACGTTATTTTTCCCCTTTGAAATTAATAACTTACATCAGCACCAACTGCAACCAAATGTGTCTTACTATTCAAACTCAACTTTTTACATCGCTATCGACTGATTTTGGCCTATTTGTCTTTGTAGAATTGTTGTCATTTACTGCTTATTTCGGGTTCCACCAAAGCATCTCAACTGGGTTCAATTCAGGACTTCGACTAGGTCACTCTGAAACCTTAATTTAGTTTCTTTTGAGCCTTTCTGAGGGGAACCTGCTCTTGTGTTTTGATTGTCATGCTGTATAACGCAATTACGGTTTGGCATTAGATCACACCTCATGTTTGTATTGCAAAATACTGTGTTTGTGTTACTCCAGACATAACGGAATTCATGTCTTCCAAAACATTCTTTTCTGACTTGCCTGTTCAGAGGACAATATCTCAAAACACTTTGGGGTCATCAAAATGTTTTTTGCTTTTTTTTTTGCAAATGTGAAGTAAGCATTAATGTTTCTCTTTTTTGTCTTCTTTGAATTCTCACATAAATTAAATGTTTGCCCATTTTCTTTCTCATTGTCAAAATATGATCTTTGACCTCAGTTGAGACTAGGAAGATCCACAGTTCCTTATATGTTGCTCTAGGTCAGTGGTTCCCAACTCAGTCCTCAAGTACCCCCTATAAGCCCAGGATTTAGGGATTACCCAGTTGTGTCTAAGGTGTTTTTAGAAAAAAGGGGAAAAAACACTTTAGACACAACAGGGTAATTCCTAAATCCTGGACTGGTAGGGGGGTACTTGAAGACTGAGTTCGGAACCACTGCCCTAGGTGGTTTTATGATCTCTGAGTGAGTTGTTGCTGCACACTTAATTTATGTTTGGTTGAGTAGCCAGAGCTTTTGAATGGCTTTGTTTCTGGAATCTCTTTTATGTTGCCTGGTGAGACTCATAGCATATGTTACATGGTTGATGGTACAGTTCTGTAAACATGCAGCGTTCTATGTACACTGCAGTGTACATACTTTGGAAACACGGTATACCATGCGCACAAATAGTTTCATGAAATTAAGTAAAATGTATAAATGTTATTTTTAGTTTTTACTTAATGTAATGTATGTAGCTATGTATCATTAACGAAACCCACTTACTTTTAATGGATGGCCTACATCATGTCCAAAATAAGGTTAAACATTTTTGACATTTGTGCCTATTTATATTTGAGATCCATGATAAAATATTACCCCCCCCCCATCCTAAAATTAGCTGCGTTTCTAGATGATTTTAATCTTTAGCATTTCCCTTGTTTGTTTACAGGAAGCATTATCAGTGGTGAGTGACGATCAATCCTTGTTTGAGTGCGCTTACGGAACTCAGCATCTCACTAAGACGGAGATGACTGCATCTTCCTCGAGTGAATATGGGCAAACTTCAAAAATGAGTCCTCGTGTCCCTCAACAAGACTGGTTGTCACAACCTCCATCCAGAGTGACCATCAAGATGGAATGTAACCCAAATCAAGTGAATGGATCCAGGTAAAAAATAATAGATAAAGTAAAAATATGTTTATTAATCATCTTATACGAAGACTATGTTTACATATGAGTGGACACTTGTTTTCTTTCTTCCTCAAGGTGTAGAAGGTAGGATGTTTGTAAGCCTTATCATACCGCGTAGAGCACAGTAATGATTCTTTGAGTTCAGGAGCTCTTCTAAATTCTCCTAAACACTTCCAGCTTCATCCCTTATCCTGCTGGACCCTCTATTAAATCATGATTTGGAGATGTCCTTAAAGGAACACTATAGCAAACAAACTTTATATTCCAAACGCTATAGTGTCCCTAGTTCTATATTTGCTCCTCCCTCGTATGCCATAAAACACAATATAATTCAAGTTTTGCTTACCTTTTCCAATGCCGAGGCTCCCTCTGCACTGTTCATGTCTCCAACTCCCACATGGCCTCCTCCGAGATGGTCCAATCCAATAATACTCATTGAGCCTCAGGGGCACGATCCAGTCTTCCACGTCACATGACAGAGTTTTACTGGAAGCACCACTAGAGGTGGAATAACCCTACAATGGAAACATTGCAGTTTATAAAAACTTCAAAGGCAGAGCCACTGCAGCCAGACCACTTCATTGAGGTTTGGGTGACTTTAGAGTGCCTTTAATGTTCTGCCCCGTTAAAGTGACACTCTCCTCCCCCTAATCCTAGTTGAAGCATATATATGTTTTGAAATTCATGATATACAAAGTTTATTTTTATGAATGCTAGCATTTTTTTATTCACTTTCATTAGCTCCAAGTGGAAAGTGTTTGTTTTATTTTTTCAAGTCTGAGTCCGAGCTGTAAATAAATACTGGAGTGGAAAGGTGCTCAAAAACCAATGTTTTCATACTTTGATCTGGTCTAAGCTGTCTTATTTAGCAGTTATGTTACAGCACTTGGCATCGCCGTACTATTTTATGTGGTGGTTGAAAAGGCAAACAGATTTTAAAAAAAAAATCAGCTCCAAAATGGATTACAAAAATATAATTTTCCATCTTGAGGTGACCAAAAGTAAAAACACATGGCTGAAATAAACACACCATATTAACCCTGTCAGCTGTCATTAAAATGCATAATGCCAAACTGTTTATTACGCTATCTCCATTTCATACTTTTATAAGCAGATTTGGGACTGTTTTGGTTTTTTTGTTTGTTTTTAGAAATGTACTGTGATTACATTTATATTAGCATATATTTATCAATATTAAGTGGGCCGGCATATCATAAAACAATTATATTTCATATGAAAAAGAACTAAGTGGCAAACTATTTAAGTATTTAAAGGGACAATATAGTAACTAAACCAACTTTAGCTTAATGAAGCCGTTTAGGTGTCTAGATCGTGCAACTGAAGTCTCACTGCTCAATCCTCTGCCATTTATGAGTTAGATCACTTTTGTTTCTGTTTATGCAGCCCTGGACATACCTTCCCTGGATGTGACTCACACAGTCCGCGTGAAAAAATGGTTTCATATTCAATCAGATGTTGACTTACTTGTTCTCAATGTTATCTCCTCGTCTGTAAATTTAATTTTAATCGCACACAGGAGGCTCCTACAAGGTCTAGCACATTATTAATAGTGCAGGAGATAAAAACAATTCTAAATGAAGCAGAATTTTTAATAAAGGAAGTGTAAACATTAGCTCTCAGTTTACAGGAAGTGCTTAGGAAGGCTGTGCAAGTCACATGCTGGGAGGTGTGACTAGGGCTGTTTAAACAAAGTGATTTAACTCCTAAATGGCATATAATTGGTTTCTGAAACACAGATGAACCTACAATGATGGCTGACCTCTCTATGCTTTAAAATATGACTTTCCTGGGGGGAAAAAAAGTAGATATAGGCAAGTCCCGTGAATTTTCTTTCAATTGGGATGCCTAGTTAAAACATTTTAAAGGAATCAACAGTTTGAAACATTGTTTCCAATATTATGCTGTGTACAGTGAAATATTGTATTGATTTGTACATAGCAAGTGTCATCTACTGACTTGGGAAGGAAATATTTTAGGTAGCTAAGGGTACCCTAGACCTGGAGCCTAGGCCTGATCTCAAACAGTCTGCAAATTGACTATACTCACCAGCAATACTGAGTTGGCATAAGTTGAGTACTTGAATGTTCCATTAGCTTGTTTTTCATGAATGAAGCTACTCTCACAGCAGCCTCAGCCTTCATGCTTGCAGTTGCTGTAAAGCTCTCATAAACCCTGAGCTAATCGTATGTTCTGAGCTCTTACAATAAGTTTTTTTATGACTTTTTTTTTTTCATTTTACGGCTTAATACTGTAAGTCTGAAAACTCGATAAACTTGACCCTATGATATCACTATCACATTACCGTCCCGTTAATAAAATAAAAACATTCATTTGTTGGCCTTGGAAACTGAAATTCAGCTGGGAAATATTATGACTTTAGTCTGAAAATCAAAATATTGCCAAGTTTAATAGAGTCTTACTAATTAAAGTAATAATATGATTTTAACATTTCTTGTTGTGAATCTAGTATTGCTTTACTTTATTTATTCTCCCAATTCTAGCGCGTAATGTAAACACAGCATCTTTGTGCCCAGGGACATATGACAATTAATATTTTTTCAATCTAGCCATAGTTAGGTTTTATTTGACTGAATAACACACTTGGCTGCCAGTGTATTTCTGCCACGACTCCTCTGGGTCTGTTAGAGCAGAATTACTCTTAATGGTGGGGCTGACCGAGAGGATTCAAAATTATTTTTCTAAAGGATAATCAGCCCTTACCAAATATAATTTTATGATCTGCTTAGAAGTGTTTGGATATGTGAACAGGAATTGAGGGTATTTAATTAGTTAATGCACTATACTGTACCTTGTATCTGATTTAAGATACATGTTTGCATCCCATTCCTTATCAAGCACCAGGGCCCTTTAACACTACGTGGTCCAGTCGGGAAGTTAGAAATATCTCCCCAAATTGGATCACATTTAACAGCCCACAAGGATAGGCCTCAGCTAGATCAGAACAACATCTTGCAGCACTGCCCTGATAGGAAATCATTGTATGTCACTGCCTCCTGATGGACACATAGAACCACACTTAGGAGAGAGGGACATGGGAACCAGCAAATTGCACCATCTTGCTTCCACTGTGCTCCAGGCAAACCACCGTCCTGCACACAAAAGTTATAAAACAGGAGGGTGGCAGCAACATACATTTTTTGGATGGGCAATTAGTAGATCCCCAGCTGGCAAAGCATTGTGGGAGTTATACAACAGTTAAGGGTTCACAGTTTTTTGGTCAATGTGCTCTATAGGGGTTGGCTCGAATAAGGATTCTTGCACTGGACTCTCTCTTCATTAGTTTTGCCACTGATACATCCTTTGCCAGTATAGGAAGGCGATGCCAGGTAATGTTCTTTTTTCATAAAAAGGGAAAAGCAATGAGTGTCTAGAAATCTCTTATTGTCACATACTGCCACTGATAAGTGCTTCCATCCCTCTAATTCTATTTCTCACCTCATCTAATATTCCCCAAAACCAACCAACCATTTACTACATATTCCTTCCCATTTCACTCTACCACAATGTCCTGTAGATGTTTATTACTTCTCTTTTATTCTCCATTTACTGGAACTACTTTTCAACATCCAGTCCCTTGTATTAACCATTCCTTTTAGTTGGTTTGCACTTTTGCTCCTCCCTGTAATTACTTTCATGCCTTTCCTAGAACTATTAATGCTTTTCTCACTGTATTCAACTATGGTCCACAGTCCATTTCCTGCTGGTCTTCCTGTACTCCTCACTATCCCAAACTTACTCTCTCATCCTGAGTCCATCTCCTATGGCTATGGCTGGTTATACGTCGGAACCCTGGACACAGCTGAACCCACGGCAAGGGAGCAATGCTGCAGAGAGAACTATAACTCTCTATCTTAAAAAGGCATTTACAAGAACGAACAATATTGGCCATGGGTCAGTGTGGCATTAGAATTCCCCTGCTTGTATGAATCAGTTTGGGAGTTCCTGTAGATCAGGGATGGGGAAGCTCCGGTCCGCCAGATGTTTTGGACTACATCTCCTTCAATGCTCTTACAGCCATAATGCTAGCAAAGCATGAAGGGAGACGTAGTCCACAACATCTGGAGGGCTGAAAGTTCCCTACCCCTGCTTTAGATCTAAATCTAAACATCTAGTGGACAAAGAACCTTGGCACATACAAAAAGTTTAAAAATACAATATCACATATAACAAAATACACAAGGTGAATTTGGAATTTAAACAAAAAAAATAATAATTGGTATGGGGGGGAGGGGGGAGGAGGGGCTTTTTTTCAATTTTAATTTAATATTGAATAATTTTTTTCCTTGAGCAAATGTTTTAACTTTTTGCTGCTACATATTGAAGGGTATAACTCATTCCCTGACGTCCTGTGGGCAAACACCACACTTAAGCAAATGTGTTGAGGGTACACCAAGAAAAATATTTGTAGAAGAAATCTGTCTGTCTCCACTAGTATGTTACTTGATATATAAAAGGAGTAGCACATGAAAAGTCATGAATGTAGGGTTCTTTATATAAATAAGCTTGTCTTGACACACATCCAACTTACATATATTTAAACTCACTTCACAGTCTGCGTAGATTGTCTGTGCCAATACCCGTCTGCCTACAAGAGAAGGAATCTACAATAGTGAGTGTGGTCGAAGCACAATGTTCTTATGAAAACCCCAGCTTGCACAGGGAGGTCGTATTGACTCTTGAAAGGCATGCTTTTAAGTAACTTGGCATCGGTTCTCAGCTGTTACATTCATTTTCCATAGGAGTGTATACATTATGGTTCTCTAGCCATAAGCTTATAGGGGTTTATTTACTAAACATGAATTGTATTGAACTGAAATTATAGTAATCAGACGAAAATAGTCATGCTATTGCCATCTAGATACATTTGACCAAATCAGCACTTTTTGTCTTAATTTTGCAATTCAGTTTTCAATTCATTGTAATTCAGTGTTTATTGAATAAACTTCACAGTCAGTGCCTCTTGTCCTACATGTACTACGGGCATCAAATAAACACAATCATTCTAAGTGCACAACCTGCATAAAATTGTGTTTCAATCTATCCATTGACAAGTTATTCGCAAAGCAAACGATCACCAAAATTGTATTTATTTTTTTTCCTGTAAAATGAATACGTAAATGTATTTTTCTGGGGAGGGCTTTAACAAACTGGAAGCAAGTATTTGCTCTCCTTTCCTTTAGTTCATTCCACTGCAATGTCTTTATTGCAAAAAAAAATTAAAATAAAAAATCACTACAATTAATGAGATTAAAAACATCAAACACATTTTCTACTGAGATCTATGTTTGTAAATCCCAACATGGCTTCTTTGTCATTCATTATTCTTTTTTAACTGCATTCTACGAAACCATGAATAGATGCTTGGCTTTATATTGCTCTTCGCTGTAATTCAAAATAAAAAGAATAATCGGAATTTACAATGTCAGTCTTCACCTAGATGAGGCTTGATTAATGCAGCCATGGGTTATTCATGGGTAAAAAAAGGAAGCCTTCGATACTTTACATGATACAGAATCCTGGTGTAGCCAATCAACTGTATTTACTGTATGTTGGCATTATGTTTTTATACAATTATAATGTTTACATTTAGTTGACATTTTGGGAATCTGACACATAATACCGATATTTCCTTACAAATACCAACAAGCAGGATATATAATATATATTCTATAATATTATACCTTGCATAATTGAAAGCAAGAAAAATATCAATGTATCTTTCCTGGTTAAATATTGTATACATATATAAATAAATGTTATGGTTTTTGTTTCTATGCTATTACTTCAAAGTCTCTGTGAGATATTGGAATAGAATGGATACTTTATAATCAGTCCCTCTATTTCTTTATATTTTATTTTAATCGTGTATTAATAAGAGCAAGTACTCATGAAGTGCATCATATACAGTAAATTATGTCATATATGGCATTGTACAACCACATACAAAACAAAATGGGGGTTATGAGTAAAAGTGTTAAAAAAATATGACCTCATAGATCAGGGATAGGCAACCTTTCGGAACTCCAGATGTTGTGGACTACATCCCCCATAATGCTCTTTCACCCATAATGCTGGCAAAGCATCATGGGAAGTGTAGTCAAACATCTGGAGTGCCGGAGGTTGCCAATGCCTGTCATAGATCATGCTTAGTGTTAGAGATTGGGGTTATTGACTAATATACAGACTTTTTTTTTTTTTTTACGGAGATCAATCAATCCAGTGGCTGGGACTTTTGTAAGGGTTAAATATGGCACTGGAAAACCATGCATAATCTGGGAAAATGTTACTGCTGCGTAAAGGCGGTGCAGTATTGGCCTTTATATCAAATTAAAAACAAAAAATGTATTGTAATAATCCATCTCAAGCTGTGAAGAACTTTTTTATTTTTCCACATTTTAACAAATCTGATTAAACGTTCCCTTAATTTTGATTAGGGGAAAAAAACATCAGAATTAATGTTTGTTAGCGATTAGCACATTTTCACATGATCTCTATCTTACTTTATTCTAAAAACAAAGGGAAAATGTATCTCAGAAAATAAATGCCACCTGTAGCTATAATGATCTTGAGACGATTATCTCCCTTGCATGTATTGGACTGAACTCCCAGGCACTGGAATAGTTAACCATTTCCCTGCCCAGCATAGAAAGAAAGAACGAAAGAAGGAAAGAACGAAAGATAGAAAGAAATAAGAAATAAATGTACATATACAATGCAACTCAAACTAGCTTTAACCCCTTAAGGACACATGACGTGTGTGACATGTCATGATTCCCTTTTATTTCCGAAGTTTGGTCCTTAAGGGGTTAAAGCCAATAGCATTTAAAAAAAAAAAAAAAACATTGTATGTATCAATCCCAAAATCTTGCACTCAAAGATTCACTCTTGTGAGTTAAACTGCATATATTACATAGAGAACTACAACCGTGGTGTTCTTTAGACAGGAACAAAGCAATACTTTTAACCCCGTATGGACAGATGACGGATATATTCCGTCATGATTCCCTTTTATTCCAGAAGTGTCCTTAAGGGGTTAATTATAAATTACATTAATACATACATTGAGTTATTTTTTTAAGTTTTATTAAAAAAATGAAATATAGACAAGAATACATTTCTATATAGATCCATTTATGTGTTAACACCCTGCAAGGTGTCTGCAGATATTTTTGAGAATGCAGATTCTAAAGAAGCCCTTTTTTAAGGTTTAAACTGGCACAAGAACACAGTAGCAGGTTCGCTGAGGTAGATAATTATGGAAAGGGTGGTTTATTGATACAAATGGATATTTTCTTTGGTAGAAACACTCGTATATCACCTTGTAAGTTTAATTATTTTTGAGTTCTATTTAACCCCTTACTGAAGTGTCTACAGTCATCACAACCTGGCCCCCTAAATGCTAACTTAAAATTTCTTCCTTATTGAACTTTTGGCAGCTCTGTAAAGTTCTGTTTTTGATTAAAGGAGCGAAACATTCCATTTTGAAATATGATCTATAAAGTCCAGATTGATATCACTGCACAGACCGTTATTTATTCTCATGGGTTTAATAATGAAAAGAGTCGCACTGGGTCCTGAATTTGAACAGTTTCTTAGAGAATATTGTCTTTTCCCAGGAGTTCCCCGGATGGATGCAGTATAGCAAAAGGAGGCAAGATGAGTGGAGGGTCCGATGTTGGGATGAACTACGGCAGCTACTTAGAAGAGAAGCATGTACCACCTCCCAACATGACAACCAACGAACGAAGAGTCATTGTCCCCGCTGGTAAGATCGCACACAACTATGAAAACAAAGTCATTTCAAGGTCAAAGAGTATATCAAGAGCGATTAACATATGTATCACCTTTTAGGGGAGTTTTAATTACCAAATGCTTTTATCATTGAACAGACTAGTGTGTTACACTACAAAACCCATAATCTGTCCCTTTTTCCACAAAGTTATGTGACTCACTATTTATAGAGACTTATGCAAAGATGACAAGAAAATAATATAAGGTGTTGCACTAGATTACACATCAAAGCTACAAATTGGATTTTTTTTGGTCCTTAATTATTTTAGCCAAATAGCTTAAGGACAGTTTATCTTATATTACAATGCCGGGGCAATCTATACATAGACAGCCTGTCCAGGAAACAAACATTTCATAAAAAATATATATTTTCTTAAAATGTTGTTCCACTTCCAGGATATTATTCTTTGAATCCATGTAACAAGTAGGAAGCAGTTGAGCAATTTGCACAGCTCCACAGCTGTAGAATAACCTTACAGAAACCATAACATCTCCCATTATTCTAAAAACCATTAAATCGCCTGCCTTATTCTTTACTAAACCAAACTGTGCTGCAATTACTGCTCGTTTACATTGTATATGTCCTTTGTTACAATTGTATTGCTTGTGCTTACCTGGTAATACTTGGAACTTACAATAATATAATATTAGTGATATTCAACTTCATTCTTAAAAATTAATAATTACAGCTCCTCAATAGAGCTAAGTGAGGACTTTATGATCCAAAAATATTAGGAGATAGTTTGAATTTCAGACTGATGCCAATTACCGGGTAAGCCTAAAATAAGATTTTATAAACGGTAGGTTTCCTCTACTTAAAAGATAAAGCATTCCTGGCATTTTTTGCAGATCTGAGATGATCCTACAAATCGAGCTACATTTCCAATTGGTTTGCAAACATGTCTAGAAGTAGTATATTGTAGACCACCATTGGGTGGATTGCCAAGGTTGGACACACTTGCTCAGTCTAGGTCAACAAAAGTAGACCTAATTAATTTAATAGGCGTATGCCTTTCCAACCCCACCAACTATGTTACACCTATAAAGCAAGTACAACATTTGTCAAAAAAATAAACTTCTAGTTCTAGTTTTAAGAAAATTCAATTATCAAGCATTCATAGACATTCCAGACATTTTCAGCATAACTCCAAAAAAAAAAGTTCCTTTGAGATCAAACAACTCCTTTCCAATCAGTCTGGGTCAGGGCAATGTCTGCTTTGCTTCCCTTTGAAGCAAATATTGACTTTAGACACACTGTAAACAATTATTGTAGAAAAATAAAATGGCTGCCTTTTAGGTTCACTTGCTTTTATAGACATTCTGGCAAAAAAAAAAAATAGACATTAATAATTCATGATACCTTCCTTTCTTTTGGAGTTCTGTAGCTTTGGGTGTGGTTCATGGCACATCATTTTGGCTTTACAATTCCGTACCTGGCAACTAAGCCAACATGTGCAGCAGTGATTAATGATATCATAAAGGTTAATCGTATGTCAAGAGAGAAAAACAAAAGATTGTGACTTGAAAAATAAATCATTTATAACATACTGAAAAGTTTTCCTTCTTGTGATCAAGAAGGTTTCAACAAACTCAAAACCTATATGTTTTTTTCAGATGAAAACTGGAGATTTTTTTAATATATATGTTCCAGAATTATTTGGGCAGAACCGGGCATCTGCCTGACTTCCAGGTGCTTCATTTTCCTGAATAGCCAATTGTCTAGATTGTCTTTAACCCCTTAAGGACCAAACTTCTGGAATAAAAGGGAATCGTGACATGTCACACATGTCATGTGTCCTTAAGGGGTTAAAGGGATGTTCTGGTGAAAAACTCATTGATCTTTTTTTTAACCGCTTAAAGACCAGTGTTGATCTATGCCACAATCATAATCTGGTCCTTAAGGATTGTATTCCAAAATAGAACATACTACTCTTTTAGTAACTGTATATTTGTCAATGTTAAAGGATTATTTCAATCAAAATACAGTTCTTTAAAAAATAAAAAAAAACATTGATTTTGCTGAGAGTAATCTTTTCTATTCTGACCCCCCTGGTTAAAGTTTATAATATATATCAGTAAGTAGAGCATAAACTGATGGCAAGATCTCCCATCAGCTAAGGAATGCCCAGAATACATTGCAGCTTCAATGCAGGCTGTTTCTCTATATAGTACAGACACTGGTTACAGTCAAGCAACTATACTAATTTTATGCAGACATTATGCTTACATGAAGACATTCTATTTACATTCTGATTATATAAATATAAGTATGTAATAGCTTTACTAAGACCACTATACGGTGACTGTTTTATTTAAAATATTTTAACAGTGTTTTTATATAAATCCTGCAGCAGATGGAAATGGCTGCAATTGTGTTTTGTATAAGATGTATAATGAATATCTGTTTTAATTGCTAAAGATTTAAACAAATACCGGTACATACTTCCTTCAAAAAGATCAAAGATTTCATTATAGCCGTTAGATAACTGCTGAATTCTATATGTTCTTCTTTAATTACTTTAGAGCACATGACATCATTATTTACGAATGTACACCAGCTTCCAGTTGCATGGTTTTCGTTTAGTTAAGTTGTCCAAGGATGACTTAATGATGTCATCTCTTCAAATGACTTTGATACCTTAATAGTCCATTGTGTAGATATACGTTTTATTTTTGAGGGTCAAGGTGAAATTTCCCTTTTCAAAGTCTTGTGCGATGTCCTATGTATTGCCCTGTTGAAGACGAGATTGCTAATGTTTTTTTCTTGTTGGTTTTAACAATCACTGTATAAACTTGGCAAGCTTGTAGATATTCTGTAGTTATTGTACTGTTTATCCTCTTAGACACCTCTTTTCTTCTGTAAACTATACGTAATTTGAAAAGTGTTTCCTCGTAACTAAAATAATCTGTTCCTATTATTCATTTTGTTCCTTGGCTCTGATCATGTTTTCATCTCTACGTTATCTGTTTATGTGTACTGGTGCCCAAAAATGATCTGCATATGTGAAGTATTCATTATTGAAATTAATGAAGGTGAGAGGTTGGCTTTAGGTCTGTGAATTCTCGTGGGAACTTCTCACCAATCTCTTCTAAGCCCCACTGCAGTCTAAACTTCTGATAAGATCTTGTACTAAAGTGGAATCTCACAGTGTATTCCCTATATAAGATATGTTAACTTATTGTTTGCTTATCCTTAATTAACCCTTCAGTATACTTACTACTGAATACCAACACTACTCTTTCTGGTTGTAGAATTACATATTAGACGTGTGCACGACAAGAAAATTAAGTTCTGCTGAATCATTTTATCTGAAGATAGAACATTTTTATGGACACACGAATTTCAGCCATGTTTCATTTTGGCTTGGCCAAATGTTTGTTTGGGAAACTAATCAGGAGAACAAACCAAAAAGGCACGAACATAGGCCAATCAGTGTGCTGCTACTATGTATATATATATATAAAACAAAAAGGTTATGGTGGGGAAAAAAATTGCGGTAGTAACATCACTGCAGATTTGTGATTTCTGTGGGAGAAGCAAGTCTTGACTTGACTGGTGTGCAGATTTTTGTTTAACACTGTATTAATATGTATATATTTTGCAATCCTCTGAAAGGAGTATTTCAGTCCAAAATGAATCTAAAAGTTTATTAGGCATGTAGGAAAACTTCTCAAGAGCATCAGTTCCCAGAATGTATGGAACCAATCCTATTCACCTTATTAAGCCAATGACTTAGTTCACTATGTTCAAGATATCCACGTAAAAATAACACTAGTTCATTAACATAAAATACTCTGTACAGAATCAAAAAACATCTTGTGCTATATCAACTATCAATGTTTCTGCCAGGAAATAAAATAAAAAAAAGAAAGACATCTATTTAAATAAATACAGGCTTTCATTAAGCATTTTAGGATGTTTGCTGTTGAGAAATAGTATTTATTTGTAAGGGAAATTAAATTGGATTATTATGCCCTAATTGTTAGTTGCATTAAATCTTTAAGATTAGTTGACAATGCATGAGTTATGCTTTGGACTTGAACAGCAAATACAATTTTATCATTCTAAATACGTATATCTTTAATTAATAAACTCATCATATAATCGCATATTGACTGTTCTGAGATACCATATTTGTGTGAATTAAACTATAGATTATTTTTTCCCCACATTGATTGCAAATAGTTTCTCCCTACAAGACAAGGGCTCGCAAACAGTGATGTTGAGCAGATAGCAAGGGGCCACCTAAAAGATTTTCTGATATTGCCTGTTTGAATCATTGGTTGAAACAACGTATACATGATTCGTTTTATGAGGCCCCATCTACATATATCTTAACTGTGAGGATGTCGTTATCCATTGTGAGGTATCTACTAGGAGCTCTTTGCTTGCTGCAGTGCAGACATTAGTGAAGAATAACTTGTCTGATGACGGATTCAGGGATTTATTAATAAAATTAAAAAAATGGGATTCTATATATATATATATATATATATACACCCTTGGGTATTGCTATATTATTATAATCTTGCAAGAAATCAAATTTGTGACATTGTGGAGCTTACCCTGAGCAGAATAAACAGAATAATATAAAAAAAATGTCGTCCACGTATTGAACAGATTGTGTTTCTGTTTTATTTGATTCAGATCCAACTTTGTGGAGTACCGACCATGTACGGCAGTGGTTGGAATGGGCAATTAAAGAATATGGCCTACCAGACGTCGATGTGCAGCTGTTTCATAACATCGATGGGAAGGAGCTGTGCAAAATGACCAAAGAAGACTTTCACAGACTCACTCCAAGCTACAATGCCGACATTCTTCTCTCACATCTTCACTACCTCAGAGAAAGTAAGAACGGCTGTAAACATATTTAGAATGTTACGCCACAAAGTATTTAAAAAAAAATGATTTGATTGTGCATGAATAACCTTGACTCTTAAGGAATGCTGACCAAAATATTGCTTCTCAAAATTCTTCTTTCATAATCATCAGTATCATAATCAGTTCATTTCTGTAGGCATTTTTTTTAGTATTTAACTTGTACAGTCTAATTATATGAAATGGTTGAGGATCTGCATATATAAATCAATGCACAAACCAATGGCCCATTACCAATTTCAAATCAATAATGTTAAGACTTCACCAAATCTTAATTTCAAATTATTCATCTAAATTTATGTAATTTTTACATTTCTTTTTTTCTTTTTTTTTTTAATTAATACAATTTTATAATTCATAAAGAACACAGGGTATATAAAGGAATAGTGAAACAACATAATATTTACTAATGTTATAGCTGACCTTTTATGGATAATTCTGCAATTTACTTTTAATGAAAAGTTCCCAAATCAGTTTACAAATTAGTATGTAAGACTAGATGAAAATTTCATAGCGTTCTGGAACAAATTAGATAAGATAGTCATAAGTATCTTATTAACCTATAATTTACAATGTAGTTAAATTTCATCAAACATTGCTTTAACGTTGAGGCCTCCTGCTTCAATTACTTTAAAATATAATATACGTTTCCCTTACTAAATAATTATTATACCCTCCAGAATGTATTTGTGAGTGTGTAGTGCTAATGTCTAAATTGCATAGCTACAAAAGACTAAGGTCCATCAAGTTAAGCCCTGAAGCCCATTCTTTTATGCTATTGATCCAAAGGATGGCCAAAAAAAGAACACAATTGTAGCCATTTCCAATTATGCCACAAAAAGGGGGAAAAAAACCTTCTTGACTCCATAATGGAAATCAGATTTGTCCTTGGATCAACAACCTGTTTACATACATATCAATTATATTGTTGGATATCCTGTTTATGCAGTGCAGCGTAACCTATTGCTAAAACTACATCCTGCCGTCATATCTACATTTTTTTTGCCAAATCATTGACTTGTTGCCAGAAGATTACAGGATGCAGTTTAAACAACGTTCAATTTTTAACACCAATTTATTGTTTTGCTTTAATCCCTTTTGTTAAAAAACAACAACAAAAAAAACAACAACATTAGTTTCTATTTCAAATAAGCATTTTTTTTCTTTGAGTTTTAAATAGAAATATTTTCAATATGCAATTTATTTAATTTTAATGACAATTTAATTTAGAGTATTAATATGATATAAAATAGTATCTTTCGTATTGAGTATTATTACTCACAGAACCAAAGATTTACTTATCAGAAAATTGTATCCACTCCTTATCATCTCCTAGGAGCCCTAACAGGTTTTTGGAAAGTCATTTAAAATTTGCATGAGAAATCTTCTGCGTCATTTAGCTTTTCCCCATTTTTAGCATTTCACCTTTCACCAACATATTGATCACTCCATCCATATTTTGTTTTTGCCATTTGCTCATCTCCAGTCCAATTCCTTTAAAAAAATTAAACACAATACTAACTGGTCTTTTAAATAAACTTTAAGACCTCTTAATTTTATTTAATTTTTTTCAATTTGGTGTTGCTTTGTTTTGTTTTGTAGCTCCTCTTCCACATTTGACTTCAGATGATGTTGATAAGGCCTTACAAAACTCGCCACGATTAATGCATGCTAGAAACTCAGGTAATTCTGGCGCTGCTGCCAATTCTGCGAGTCAACTTTGCTGATGAAAAATGAAAAAAAAAAAAAGACAAAAATTTTAGTATAATTTAAATATGGTTACCTACAGATTTTACATGTAAGCTACTTTATGCATTATTTTTGTTTTGTCTTGTTAGTGAAAGTTTGTATTAGCCATATTTTTTTATATGTTTGAGCTTAATTATAGTCTGGTGTTTTTTTTTTAAATGACCAAAAATAATGCTTCTTAAAGTGGCGCTATTGTTTTTACCTTGGCGGAGTCTTTGACTAAACTGTTTCGAAATACAACATTACACATTAATTAGGTGACAGGTTTAACAAATATAAACGTATTGTTGCAAATGTGTCCATTTGCTGTCTTGTTTGAAATGTTCATCAAAATGTGACTTGTTTATTTTAGAAAATAAAGAATACATTTTGCCCTTTTTTTTTTAACTTTACTCTTTTAGCTGAGAGTCTGTAAATCAGTTGGAAATGAAATTGGTAGAGAGGTGCTAGCATGTGTACGTATTTATTTTACGCAAAACATTTAAAGACAAAGTGCTCCTGAATTGGAAGCCAATTGAGTTTGTACGGTAAGGAGAATGAGCATTGACACCATGCCTGCCCCATATAGCTTGATCCATCACAAAGATACTCCGAAGGTTTGAGACCTGGCCATCTTGCTGGCATTTATTATTGGTTAAACATTTGTGCTGGTTCAATGGCCTAGCTGTGCCAAATATTCTTCTCTAAACCGTTTATCTTGATCGAAGTATATATTTAACGTATTGCATCCACCATGGATCACAGAGTTCCAATGGATTAATTGTGTCACCCTATGTCATGGACAGTGTTAATGCTTTTCACCCTGATGATATATAAATAGATGGACAGAGAGGTGCGTAGAGAGGCAGATAGCAAAAAGTAGGTTTGTCTACTTACTTTGGGATCAATTTAATATTTTTTGCATACGCTTTTCAAATGTTTTAATTTTTTAGGATTATATTTTAAAATTATTAGTTTTTAAATATTAAAATGTCAGAAATATATAATGTAAAAATAAGTTAATATAATAAAAAAAAAGTATTAAAAAAATATTAAATCATTTGAAATGCGTATACAAGGCCATTGTTAATAATTTCTAAACTCGCTGACTATATAGAGATAACGATTGGTTGAGTACATTGATTGCTGTAGTGGATACTGATCGAAATTTGAAACCACAGTAGCAGAGAAGTTTGATGCTTTTAGACCTAGAATGATATGTACTCCTGAACTCTCTACTACAAGAGAGGAAGAAACACATTACTTCATGTACCAAACAGAAGCTAAACTGAATTAAAAGCCTAACTGTAAAAATCTCTAAGACACATATTAGCTGTATTTGGAACTATCTTTACATTAAACCACTTGTACAATATTGTACAATATCTGCGCATATAAATGTTACAGAACATGCATTTAAAAGTGTGATATGTTGTTGTATAAAATCTTACCAGGTATATGTAACAAGGTATTCTAGAAGCACTATTTAAACTGCTCTGATGAAATTAAACATATTTAATTATTTGTTAATATTTGTTGATATTCTATAGGGGGTGCAAGTTTTATTTTTCCAAACACATCTGCTTATCCGGAAGCAACACAAAGAGTTACAAACAGGCCAGGTAAATAAATTATTTATTTTATCTGCATATATATTTTGCAGTTTTTACTTATTCATGCTCCTCATGTTTACGACTGTGTTGTTTGACTCTCTGCAGCTCCCGAGAGTCTTGATAATTGATAGACTATAGTTTATGCAAATCTGCTATCCAAATGTGAGTGTAAATTTTGCTGAAAAAGGAGAAATATAATTTTATTGAAATTAGAAAATAACTACAACAAAGGTCTATAAGCATATTATCGTCATAAAAGAACAGTTTAGGTGGTTTATATTCTATAAACTTCAGACTATTCTCTTAATTTGAATTAAGTCTGTGAAAGTTAGACCAGGTTTTTTTCTGAAGTGGTTGTACTCTGATTTATAGGAATTATCCCCAATGCACACACAAGTTTATTTTTTTTTATTATAAAAAAAAAGACAGATTATTGAGATTAATACTTTTTTCATGCCTTGAAATTATTTATTGAAACCCAAGATGTTCAATTTAACATCTTGGGTTTCAAGGAAGATGAGGCCCTAGTAGTATAAAAACACAGAATGATGTGGACAACTTAACATGCCATCCTTCTAAAAATAAGGTCATAAAATAAGAACCATTAAGTTGGGCAGCTGCATGATAAAATTGACATACTGATTCGTTAAGTCTGAGAGTATGTGTAATCTGTTGTTTGTCCGCATTCATCCAATGGATGAAATAGAATTTCAAGTAAATTACCACCAAACTAAAATTCACTCTGATGAATTTGTATCCATTCGGATTAGTCCATTCGTGTTCTTGTGTGTAAACAAACTGCCTAGTGCATTTTATTTGATGAGAAATTGGAACTTGAAATGTTTTAGATGCAATAGATAGTTTGAAAATATATTCTATTATACTCTCATATTTTGAATGTATTTTACACAAAACATTTTACACATGAATTTACATTTTATGAATTTGTATTTTCTAACAGATCTAACCTATGAGCCATCAAGAAGGTCCGCTTGGACAAACCACCCTGCACCTCAATCAAAAGGTAACACCGACATTGTAAAATTATTTTTATATGTCACGGAAATCAAATTAAATCCCAAAATATCAACATAAAAATCCAAATGTACAGTACTAAAGATATCATCGTGCTCATCAATTTCCTCTACTTTAAAAAAAACAAAACCTTTTTTCAAGGAGATCACATTATAATTGCAAAATAAATAAATAAACACGCTACTAGTAGATGTCAGACAGACAAACGCGAGTATCACTTCCTCGTTATATTCTTTGAATTCCGAAGGTTTTCATATTTGGTATCATTACACCCAGCATGATGATGCCAAAAGTGACTAATTCTTTTCATTGAGAAGCAGTGCATGCATTGCTTTGGAAGAGTTATTCCTCTCCATAGGAAGCATTGTACTGACACTTGTCACTTCCGCACCCTGTGTTTTCAATGCTTCTTCACGAGAAGCATCTGATTGAACAAAAATCATCAAGATTGATGATTCCACTGGAGGACGATTGGCTGCTGATAAGAGACCGCCCTGCCAGTGGAATAAAGGTAAGTTTAATTATGATTGTAATTATTATTTTTTTTTTTTTAAAAAGGATGTGAGGCCCAGTGATCTAAACATAAAATAATTACAATTAATTAAAAAATATTTTATATATTTTTTTATAGTTTAGTGTTCCTTAAATACACAACAGAAAATGTAACATATTGTGTCAATTTGTGAATAACTGATTGTGTTGCATATTTAAAAGACGAATAATTGGAAAATGTGATGATACACCTACTAGCCTACTTGAAAAAGGGACTGTGCCTTGAACATTCTGTTTTGTTATAGGCTCTTCATAATATGTAACAGTTAGTTGAAGAATTTCTTTGCTACATTTTAACATATGGAAGTTATATTCTCTTGTCTTCAATTATTTTATTTTGTTAATGTATGTAACAGCAAAGAATTTGATGCATAACATTAGACTTAATAATACATTTCACTTCTACTTGTGTGTGTATATTATGGGTGATTTTATTATTATTATTATTATTATTATTATTATTATTATTATTATTATTTCTTATTTCAGCCTCCCAGCCATCTACCACAGTACCCAAAACAGAGGACCCAAGACCCCAGCTGGGTAAGTTAGAATGAAAAATGCAAATAGGAAAATAAACCTATAATTCACTAACAAATGTTAAACAAAATCACAAAAAAAACATGTAATTGTTATCTGTCTTGTGGTTTATGTTGTATTTTTGTGTGTAATATGTTAGGGACATTTGTTTTTGTTGTTCTATTCCACTACTTTGAGTAATGCATCACTGAGTAAGTTTATGATATTTAACATGGTTAGTGTTTTGTTTTCTTTTACCTGTGGCTAGTTTAAAAACATGTACCCCCCGATGTTATGATTTAAAAAAAAAACAGTCAAAGGGGAATTAGGGAGACAAGGAAATTTGCACATTTTATAATCACAAACAAAAACACATATACGAGCTTGCAACCCTACCATTGTCTGTAATAAATGTAAGCACAGTGAAATATGTCACTTAGTATTAACCATCTAAAAACTAGATCTTGAAAGAAAGAGAAAAAGCTCCTATCTCGTGCCTGTCAGGTAGCAAATTAACAAACACAGTCATTTTTTGCTGCACTTCAGTAGGCTTACACTTTCAAATCAGAAAGAAACCCCCCAGAAAATGCTCTAATAATATAGTAGTTCTCTATCCATTCTTAGCAAAAGACCTGTCCCATAGAAAAGGTTAAAACAAAAAAAAAGAAAAATGTGCCTTACAAGTTTAAGACTCTGCCGCATGTTTATTAACGGCGGCAGATCCGAAAGTCTAAAGGCAGTTTCCTCTTTTCTCGGTTAATTTTGCAGATATTTTGATAGAAAATGAGCATTCCCCTTGTCAATATGGCGCAGTTACTGTTTCTGTATATAAGTCTCTTTGAGAATTTTTACAGAACCTCATGACCTGGCAGCTTGATGGAGCATTTATGGCAGTAGCTGGCTTGCACTAAAAGTTAAAGGCCCTTCTTTTCTTCAAATTGTTGCCTTTACAATATAAATAAGTAGTGAGATGAAGTGGTTATTTAGTTCCCTTTCTAGCTATGAAACATGGGGGATGGTTGCACTCACCTGAACATGCTTAAATGGGGTGCTGCTGGGGGCCATATTATACAATAAACAATACACAAGATCCAGCGCACTCTCCTATCTACTAAACAGCAACTTCAATGTTGACAGATTCCTAGCTATACTGACACAGGCTGTGATTCAATAATATTCATTTAAAAAGCTGTTAGCTGTTTTTGAATTTCGGATCAGTGGAAACTCAAAAATTATCATTTTGGTCAGACCGAAATTCAGAGAAAATGTTAGTTGACAGAGCTTCGGGCTGCCTAGGCCATATATTTGGGCGGTGCAACAAACACTTGTTACAATAGTGCAAATATCTCTGCATGCCAGCGTTTCAAGCTGAAATGATGGATATATACTGATTCTTTGCCCTACGGCCACTTATAAAAGAAGATGTTGGATTAACCCTTTAAGAACCTGCTTATAAATCTCAAGCATTCCACATTCCACACTTGTAAACAAAATTATAATTAACCCCTTAAGTCCGGAGGGCGTACTATTACGTCCTTTTAAAAGCGGCTCTAAACGCCGCCGGACGTAATAGTACGCCCTCCGGTTTTTAGTAACTTACCCGGTCGCCGGCGGTCCCACGCCGGCGATCGCGGTTGGGGGGACTCCCAGGGAGCCCCCCCGCGGCACATCTTCCTCCTCCGGTGCCTCCCGGTCATGTGAGAGTGAGGTCCTTGCGAGGACCTCACAATCACATGGCCGGGATAGCTGGCTCAGGCATTGCCAGCAGGGGGACCAACTGTAATGACAGTTGGTCCCCCTGCTGGCTGAAAATAAAATAAAAATAATGTTAAAAGTGTAAAAAAAAAAATTTATACTTAGATCATATATATATATATTATATATATATGATCTAAGTATATATATACACATATACATACACACACATACACCGACTAGGTGTATTTTAATATTAATATATATATAATTATATATATATATTAAAATCAAATTACACGTAGACTGATACTGATTAAATATATATATAATTATTGTTATATATATATTTATAAATAATATAAAAAAAATAAATATGTAAATACGTAAAAAAATAAAATAAAATAAATAATTAAAAATAAAATATAAAAAAATATATAGATGTGTTTTATTTCGTTCTAACTGTATTGTGATATTAATATATATATATTTATATCAAAATACACATAGAACGAAATAATATATATATCTATATACATAAATATATACATATATATCACTATATATATACCTATATATAAATAAAAATATTTAAAAAAAAATATATATATATACGTATATATACACATATGTATATATATACATATATTAATTCTACACATATATTTATGTAATAATTTTACATAATTAGGTATCCTAATTAATTACAATTAGCGGGACCTGCCTGACCACCCATGCCGAAAGTATAGGGAATTTAATTTGCTAGCACTATATTTAACCCTATAACTTTCCAAGACACCATAAAACCTGTACATGGGGGGTACTGTTTTACTCGGGAGACTTCGCTGAACACAAATATTAGTGTTTCAAAACAGTAAAATGTATTACAACCATGATATCGCCAGTAAAAGTGACGTTTTTTGCATTTTTCACGCACAAACAGCACTTACAGGGACGATATTATTGCTGCAATACTTTTTACTGTTTTGAAACACAAATATTTGTGTTCAGCGAAGTCTCCTGAGTACAACAGTACCCCTCATGTACAGGTTTTATGGTGTTTTCAAAAATTACAGCGTCAAATATAAGGCTTGTGTTTAATTTTTTTCACATTAAAATTCGCCAGATTGCTTACGTTGCCTTTATGACCCTATGGTAGCCCAAGAATGAAAATTACCCCTATGATGGCATACCATTTGCAATAGTAGACAACCAAAGGTATTGCAAATGAGGTATGTCCAGTCTTTTTTAGTAGCCACTTAGTCACAAACACTGGCCAAAATTGGCGTTTTTTGCATTTTTCACACACAAACAAATACGAACGCTAACTTTGGCCAGTGTTTGTGACCAAATGGCTACTAAAAAAGACTGGACATCGCTTATTTGCAATACCTTGGGTCATCTACTATTGCAAATGGTATGCCATTATGGGTGTAAATTTATTTCCTGGGCTACTATACAGTCTCAAAGGCAACGTAACCAATCTGGCGAATTTCAATTTCAAATGTAACACGCTATATTTGACCCTGTAACTTCCCAAAACACCATAAAACCTGTACATAGGGGGTACTGTTTTACACGTGAGACTTTGCTGAATACAAATATGTGTATTTTATTGCAGTAAAAGCAAACAGTATTATGACATTGACAGTTAAAATGTCATGTAGAACGAAAAAAATAAAAAAAAATCTTATTTTGTCCCATTTTTTTCATATTAAATTATGTTTCCTAGCTAAATATTTGATATTAAATGAAAGCCCTGTTTCCCCTGAATAAAATGATATATAATAAGGGGGGTGCATTTAATATGAAAGAGGTGAATTACGGTTGGACAGACATATAGCGCAAATGCCAGGTTTTGTTTACGTTTTGTTTCGTTCACAACTTGTACATTTGGCTGCGGTGTTAAGGGGTTAAATGATGAAGGTTCTTGTAAATGTTGCAAGATGATAAGCATAAAGAGTGAACTTTAACTGGGTTTTTAATTTCTGTGAATAAGATATATTTTAGATACTGTAATTGTTTTGCCATTTGTTTTTATTTTTTAAGATAATTTAAGGAGCAAACTGTTAAAAAAAATGATTCAAAAGCAATTTAATACACTTGGTTCTGGTTTAATAAACAGTAATTTAAGATTTGTGGCTGAATATCGCAAGTCACAACTCAGCACACAATGTAGTAAACCAATCTCATAGTATTGGATTTTATGAATGATTAAGTGCTACGGAACACTGTGTGTTAGCATGTAAGGAAAATTTTTCAATACATTTAAGTATTATGAACATACGTTATTTTCAGATCCGTATCAAATCCTTGGCCCAACCAGCAGCCGGCTTGCAAATCCAGGTAAATAGTAATAAATCATTTATTGATATGTGAACTAATATTAACTTATTTACCTAGCGTTTTTATTATTAGCATGTATACAGCAATAAAATATTCTGTAGTGCTTTACAATTATAGAAAAGGGATATTCAGTGGTGAGGAAGAAAGCTTATTATTTGGATATGAGGCTTTGAGGTAGGCAGATCTATATTGTTAGATGTCTTGCCCAAGAAAACTTGCTGGTGAGATGGCCTGACTGGAATTTAATAGGACCTTGGATTGAGTGCCACAACATTAAAACCACTGACAGGTGAAGTGAATAACATTGATGATATCGTTACAATGGCGCCTGTCAAGTGGTGGAAAATGTTAGATGGCAAGTGAACAGTCATTTCTTGAATTTTATGTGTTTGAAGCAGGAAAAATGGACAAGAGAAAAGCTCTGGGTGACTTTGACAAGAGCCAATTAGTGGGTCAGAGCATCTCTAAAACAGCAAGTCTCATGGGTGTTCCCGTTATGCAGTAATTAGTACCTACCAAATGTGGTGCAAGGAAGGATAACTGGTGAACCAGCATCAGGGTCATGGGCTCCCTATGCTCATTGATGCATGTGGGGCCTTTAGACTAGCTCATCTGGTCTGAGTTACTGTAGCTAATGCAGAAGAGCTATTGTGATGGGGACATAAGTACAGAACTGCACCATGGGATGGAAGAAAGTTGCCTGGTCTGATTAAATACATTTTTCTTTTAGTTAAGGTGGATCACCAGGTGCATGTGCATAATTTACCTGGGGAAGCGATGGCAGCATGATGCACTATGGGAAGAAGGCAGGCCAGCGGAGGCAGTGTTATGCTCTGGGCAATGTTTTGCAGGGAAACCTTGGGTCCTGGCATTAATGTGGATGTTACTTTGACACCTACCACCTACCTAGAGATTGTTGCAAACTATGTACTCCCCTTCATTGCAATGATGTTCCCTGATGGCAGTGGTGTATTTCAGCAAAATAATACACCCTGCCACACTATAAGGAACATGGCAAAGTTTTCAAGGTATTGTCTTGGCCCCTCAAAATTATCAGATCTTAATCAGTACCTAGTGCTAATGTCTTGGTGCCAGATACCACAGCACAAATTCAGAGGTCTTGTGGAATCAATGCCTTAATGCATAAGAACTGTTTTGGCAGCACAATGGGGACCTACACATTATTAGGCATAGGTTCATAGGGTTGGAAGAAATGTCCAGCTCTAGTTAAATGTTAAACTCTGTTCAATTACAAAATTATATATGGTATTAGAATAGAATTTCTTTACACATGACTATTTTGTGTCTCTTTCTAATTTCTTCCCTATGTCTTCTTTCTTCTTAGGCAGTGGACAAATCCAACTATGGCAGTTTCTTTTGGAGCTTTTGTCTGACAGCTCAAACTCTAACTGTATTACTTGGGAGGGAACCAATGGAGAGTTTAAAATGACAGACCCTGATGAAGTGGCAAGACGATGGGGGGAAAGAAAGAGCAAGCCCAACATGAACTATGACAAGCTCAGCCGTGCACTTCGTTACTACTATGACAAAAATATTATGACTAAGGTCCATGGCAAGCGCTACGCTTACAAATTTGATTTTCATGGGATTGCTCAGGCTCTCCAGCCACATCCCCCAGAATCAACCATGTACAAGTACCCATCAGAACTTCCCTACATGAGCTCCTACCACGCACACCCTCAGAAGATGAACTTTGTTGCTCCTCACCCCCCAGCTTTACCTGTGACATCATCCAGTTTCTTTGCAGCTCCAAATCCATACTGGAATTCTCCAACTGGAAGTATTTATCCCAACACTCGACTTCCGGCTAGCCACATGCCATCCCACCTCGGAAGTTACTACTAAGTTACTGACTAAAAGACTTTTGTTGTGGAATACAGTCCCCTATAAATTGCATTAAACTCTAGTAAGAGATTTCAATGCTACTCAAGGGCCTTATGTAAGAGGCATATGAACGTAGGGGAACCATGCCAAATAGACTTATTGTAGAAAGTAGGGATTACAAAAATGTATTACTAACGAAGTTCAGAGGCTAAAGATGTATTATAAAATGGCATCAAGGCTTTGGACCAATATGTATAGGACTTAGTAGAGTCGATAAAGGTTTATCTGGAAATGGTGTTTAAATGATACTAGGCTGTATACTTTTTGAATTTTATGGGAACCATTTGAAAAAAAAAAGTCATTTATCACAGAAATCTCCAGTGCCAATATTTTTAAGACAGTCTTTTTTGACAAAGTGGAACTTTTGGAAAGATAATTTCTCACCAAATATATTTGACAAAAAAAGTACCAAGTGTCAAACTGTGAAGACTAACTACATTCCTTGAGACTGAGGAATATGTCGAATGAGCCACGCAAGGACATTAGAAAGTGCCAAAAACTAAGTGTATGATAGAAGATTTGGATGCAAATCCAGAACGAGAGAAGTCACCAAGTGGAAAATTCAGAAACAGGACTTTTATGAATATTCTATTATTATTTTAATGAAGGCTACAGAAGAGATGTAGGATATGAAGCAAGGGCAATATGAAGATTTATTTTTCAGACTTCCTTTAGGAATATTGCACCAGCTTTTCAAATACCACGACCAGTATTATAGAAGGTTGAAACCTTCACCTGGAAAAAAAAAGATACAATATAAACAATGATTAAAGGGAATTATTATAGATTAGATTATCTTTAATGATATTATAAAACTGGAATTGTCTGATATTTAAAAAAGGAGCTTTCAGGACCTCATATTTTAAATTTACCGCATCCTACAATTTCATCAAATGGGACACAAAGTTGTTGTAAGAGAAGGAATAAAAAAAAAAATCGCAACCTTTTATATATGTATTTAGTAATGATTGGAAAAAATATTTTCATAATATTTTCATATTTGTCATAACTTTAGTATTTAAAAAAATTTCACGGAAGTCAGAATGATATTTTGACACAGTTTTAATGCAATTGGTTTATTTGAATATGTGTCAACAGATGAATTTATTATAGCACTGAGCATGATTATTACAGCAATAAAGGATGCTTATTGGAGGGATTTTGTAGAGACGTATCAGATTTATCTGCCAATGCTCTCAGGTTGAATTTGTATGTGATGCTTTTTCTACTTGGGTGAAGTTCGAATTGAACGTAAAATTATCTTCCTCATTGTTTAAAATCTGAATTCTTGTGTTTTTATAAGTTTTAATAAGCAGGCGCCAGTTTTATTTGAGTCGCGAACGCTGTGCGTTTGTCAGATCGAAATATTCAAGTCAATGGTATTTTTTTTCTTTTTTTATATAATTATATAAGTTATGCATTTATACACTACGAGTTGAGCTCGGCCAACCAAAGAAACAAAGAAGGGACATTTAAAATTTTTGTGGCCTTGAATATAAACTCTGTATGCTTAAAGTTTACAATATGAAGTATTAGTACTTAGAATGCAATTTATATGCAATACAATAAGCTTGGCCTAGCATGGCAATTCAGATTTAGAAAGTAGTCGTCAATATGCATTTACGTGTGACCACGATGCCCATCTCAAAACTCATACCTTGTACCTGCGGCATTTGGTTCATTGTGATCATGATTTTATTCTTTAAGCCTTTTAATCCATTTAAACCTCAATATTAGCCATAAATAAAAGCACAAAGTTTGACCCTACTATTCTCTTATAGTCTAATTTATTGTTAGATGCAAAAATGAAACAAAGGGGGATTAGTCCTAATGATTTTTGGACTAGAACTGAGTCTAAAAAATTTTTTAATAGCTATATCCATCCATAGCACTTTTTACCATCCTGCCCCCAGAGATCTTCTCCTTTCTTATTCTATTGAGGACTTAGAATTAAAGGACCACTCCACACCTCCAAAACCCCACCAAAAAAAGCCCCACAATTTAGTAGAAATACCCCCAATCAATACATACATGCATATTTTCATGATTGTATTCATTGGGAATATAGTTTAAAATAGCTTACAAAAGCTACAGTTCTTATGACTGCAGCCTTTGTAAGCCCCTCCACTTTCCCCCCCAGAAGAGATGTTCAGTCTCTTCACAAGGAAATAACCAATGACTTGGTGCCCACGTGCACATGCACGCCAGCTCGTGCATGCACGTGCACAATGTTGAGTGCACGTATATCGGACCTTGAACGTGCGGCTGTTCATGCACGCACGCCCACCCAATCGCATGTGCAGGGATGAAGCTGTCGAGCTGGTCTGTGGTCGGTGAGGGAGGAAGTAGAGCATGCCTGCCACTTCCGTTAGCTCAGGGGTGCTAACAGAAGTAGGAAGGAATCCTCCATGGCTGTTTGATTGACAGCCAGGGGGGAATTCCCTGGTTATTTTTTAAAAGTTCTCAGAGAAATGAGCACGTTTATAAACTGGAGTAAAATGAGGGTACTCCTCACCCATAAAGCACTTCAGCTTTTGTTGAGTGGTCCTTTAAGATGTCTATGAACAAACAGGGCAGTCCCAAGACCAAAATGTGGGCAGAGTTGTGTGTCCTTGAAACAGACTGAACCTTGACTGATGCTTGTAGTTTATATCAAAGACAAGTATGATGAAGACAGAGCTAAGCATCACTCACCCAAGCTATTGAAACCCATAGCATCTAGGAACCCACATAGAACTCAATTCTAAGTTATACTTTATCACCAAAAATATCCTACAAAATGGACACTCTCTATACTGCATAATGGCCGCTGGAGGAGAATTGTGGAATATTTAGTCCATCAAAAGTTTGAGAGTCTTGGCCACATATTTTACACATAGGGATTTAATAACTAAAATGGAGAATTATGGCAAGAGAAGCTTCAAATGTTCTGATGTTTTTTATATCAATTTTATTCCTATCCCACCCTTGAACTGACCATGAAACTTCAATTTCCGGTTGGATATAGCTGAGAAAATTCTAAACTAAATTTCAAACTTTTTTCCCAATTCAAGTATTTTCAGCTAAAGTTTGAAATTTCCAGTTAATTCCCCCCATAAAATCTCAGTTTTGTAAACAGCCATGGAAGTGTCTGGATTAATAAATCCAAAATCTTTTAATTGAAGTTTACAATATAATTAGGACTATTCCTATAAATAGTATCGTCCTGATTTAATGTGTATACGAGTGTTCCCCTTTTATACATGAATATGTAGATATTATTTTGCTCTTAAATGCTAACTTTACTTTCTGTAGTTTTTGATCCATTTTATGAACCTCCCCTCCCCCCCCCTCCACCCCCCGCTCAGAAAAAAAAAAAAAAACATTGAAAAAGAATTATCAGGAAACATACATTTACTAATTAGGCTATTTATAGAATGAAATGGGTGAAAGCTTTGGTGCTAATTATAATAAACAAATTGCTACAACAAAAATAAAATATAGGGGTTTCGTCACTAAACAATGTATAGTGTTGAAGTTTGTACCAAATTTGAAAAATGTATGCCAAATAATTAAGTTGGCAATATACTGGAATTTTTTTTAATTAATTTTGCTAATTATGTTTCAGTTCAGCACAATTCGTTGTGTGATTCAATAAACACTATAACGTGAGTCATACATCAATTGGTTTAAATAAAATTCTATTAGTGTTAGACAATTAAAGTCACATTTATGGCAATATAGGGTTTTAGATTGTACAAAACACAGACAGTTTCATTGATGACATCAGTTGATACATATATTGAATATATTTTATATAGAGGCATTGCAATGGGTATACATGATGAATTTGTTCAAAAAGGGCCCGTTTTTTTTAATTGAACATAGCAGATATGTTTGAATAAGCCAAAAAAGATTTATCGTGATTTTTTTTTCTTAACATCCACATAAATGAGCCTGAGATTTTTTACAAATAATCTAAAACATGTGTGTTTTCTTGGGTTTTTTTCTACCATAAAAAAAAAAAACTTTTTGGATTGTGTGCAAATTCTAGGCCACAAGGTTGAACTCTTCTTTATTGAATACTTTATTATTTTTTTTTTATTTTTGTTAACTTCATGCTGAAATGTATCATTCTGTCCTCAGAACTTATTTGTGTAAAAAGAAAAGAAAACCCCCCAAAAGTCTACCTTCTCTGTTCGTATGGACCACTACATTTGTACTTTTTATGTAACAAAGTTTAGTTACATTTTTTTTAACCAGAACCTAACACTAATCAGAGATTTGTTGCATTTTGCATAAAAAAAAACAAAAAAAAACCTTTTGTCTAAAGCAGCTGTACTAATTATTATTTAAAGTAATTCAAATATCTAAACCAATAAAAACATCGGCATAACTATTTGTTATTTATTTGTTTGTAATAATTGTGTGTGATATGAATCGCATGGAAAGATCATACTAAGAAGAATTAGCTTATGAGCCAGTTTACGTCTCCTAAGATACTCATTACTTGGAAACTTGTGGTTGAAACACAAATTGGAAGAGCATTTTACATCTCAAAATAGATAAATAAAATTCATCATATAAACGTGATTACATGATGTATAAACTCTGATTTATAGTCGGTTCGTCACCGGAGGTTATTCGGCATTATCTGGGGCCAGGTGGGAAGAAACAGGGCAAAGGGGCGGGCGGGAAGAAACTGGAAAATATTAAATTAAACTCATTAATTTTTTTTTACTATACTTTACTATAGTTAAAAAAAAGTATTGTATTGATGATGAAAGAGAGACCTCAAAGCTTATTATTATTTTATATAATAGTTTCAATAACTATACATTGGTAAGGTATCTATATGAAATACAAAATAAAATAAAAAAAATTGGCATTATCTATACCACACTCTAGTAAATGCTGATAGAGTACTTACTAGGGTGGGGAGTGCAGTGGGAATACAATGAAATACCGTACTTTTATCTGTAGCACTTAGAAATACTGTCACTAGTATCCTCACAAGATGCAAAGTGCAGGTGTGTAGGTACTTGAGTATCTCTCTATTTTGCTATACAAGTCTGTACGCATCTTCCCATTTATGGTCACAGACCAGAGTGCATGGAATTGTGGGATTCATTTGATTGGTTTGATTTCTGGCAAGATGAAATCATGTTGTCATCCTTCCTTAGATGATAAAACGATTAGTGGTATGTTGGTTAACAATAACATCTAGATCACAGGGCATAAGCTAAATGCACGTATTCCGGTTAAATAATTTGATATTATTATTATTATTATCATCATTCGCATGCCGGGCCATGCATTTTAATATTATGTATATATTTTACAGCACACACATCCAATGAGAGACAGCAACCAATAGAGGGACAAACTGGAGGATAAAGAATCGATAATTATATATATATATTTATATTTCTTAAATATATAATATAGAAATATAGATTTGTTTTACTGCTTCTGCAGATTTTCCCTCTATTGCTCAATTCTCGATTAAATAAATGAAATCACCATTAGGTGACTCTCCCCTAGCCATCAATCATCTTTTTTTCATTACTCATCTCAGGAGCATGTTAGTTCAGAATTTGGGCATTCAGCCCTTCATTCGATTGGCCCAAATTCAACCGAATTGCAGTTTGGTCTGAAACAAATTTCCAAGTCTGTTGAACCAGGTACCATAGACGCTTCTCCTGGTATATGGACTTCTCCCAATGCTTCACATCTTGTTCATTCCTGTTAATGAATCCCCAACCATAATACTTGAGAAGAGCGTACTGTAATGGAAGGGAAACAATGTGCTGGAGGAGTGTGGAGTACTGAATGAGAGGAAGAGATAGCAAACAGTTGGGTAAAACACTTTAATGGACACAGAAAGCACTGAAGAAGATGTAGAGAGAGAGTATGGAAACAAAAGAGTGTCAACGAGAGTACTTTTTGAAAACAGTGTGCCCGGGGTTGTTGGTAAAACACTTGAAATGGTTTAGCCACATGGAAGGAAACAGAGTCTTAAAACTTGAGTCATTAATAAGTTTCTAAAGCTAACAAACAACCAGTTCCACAAATACATGTGCATTAGTCACATAATCTGCTAAAATTATTTAAAGTGTAAGCGGGAATAGTAAATTTTACAATAAAAGTGGAAAATGGCTCACAATATTGTCACCAACAGAGACAGTTGGACAATTCACAGGGTAGTTTATAAATATCAACAGCGTATGAGCAAGTTACAACTAATGCTTTACACTTTGAGATCATCTAATATGTACACACAAAACAAGCACAAAAATGTATCCTCTACAATATAATCTAATCTGGTAAGTTTACTTTCACTTTGTTTTCTAAATCTTGACAGATTAATTTATAAAGAAAGACAAAAGTATGTCTCCAAAACAATAAATATGTTGCCAATGTTCAAACAAGGTACAAGATGTTGGCCTTGCGATCTTTGCAGGATTGCATCAGGAAGCCTCTGTGGTGCTTGTTTGAGTGACAGCCAATAGAGGTGGTGTTAGGCAGCAATGTAAATAATGCATTTACTCAGAAAAGGCAGTGCTTAAACTACTGAGTTTACAAGGACAGTCTCTTTGCCCCAGAACCACTACATTAAGCTGTAGCTGTATGCTGAATTAAAGTGTCCCTTTAATACTCCAAAGATCCATACACATCAAACATTGTTTTTTAATTCCAAGTACATAAGTAAGTAATAGCAGTTATGAAAAATAGTATGTCCTTAAAGGGAAACTGTCACTATATATTTTTATATATATATATATATATATCCCAGGTATATATCCCAGGAAATACTTGAACATTTCTCAATGTACAGAAATACAGAAATCTCAATGTATCCTTCCTGGTAAAATATTTTATAAATACATATGCATATATATATACTAATTAGCCGCAACATTAAAACCACGGACAGATGCAGTGAATATCTAATGATTACATCATTACAATGGCATATATTAGGCATCAAGTGAACAGTTTGATGTGCTGGATGCAGGAAAAATGGGCTAACGAAGAGTTCTGAGTGACTTTGACATGGGCCAAATAGTGATGTCTAGATGACTGGGTCAGAGCATTTCTGAAATGGCAAGTCTTGTGGGGTGTTCCCAGTATGCAGTGGTTAGTACCTACCAAAAGTGGTGTAAGGAAGGAGAACCGGTAAACTGGCATCAGGATCATGGGTGGTCAAGGCTCATTGATGCATGTGGGGAGCGAAGACTAGCACATCTAGTCCAATCACACAGAAGCTCTGTAATTCAAATTGCTAACAACTCAATGCTGGTCATGATAGAACGGTGCCAGATTTTAAAAAGATTTGGGTCTGAAATGGGACCTGGAGGAATAGCTTGCATTCACACCATCTCTCAAAGGGATCACACAGTGTTCCAACCATCTAGATAATCACTACAAAATTTTATATTGGTGGCTCCTCACCCCTTCTAGACTTCATAAAATGAACACAAAATATTCAGATAAGGGTTGGAGGGGTTGTGGAGGCCTTGGTACTCTTTCACATATATGGTGGCACTTTGCAAAATTGCAGCCGTAATGGCTGGGAATACATTCACTGATTAAAAAGATAGAGCCGTCAATTACAACAGTCTCTCCAGAGGTGGGTTTATTAAAAAATCTCCCCAAGACATCAAGTAAATTAGAAAGAATCATGGTAGGCCACATTCCTATTGCGGCCACGTCAATCATACCTTGTTATTGGGAGTCTACTACTTTACCATCAATTAAGGAAGCACTGATTTTAGTGCTCGATAACAAAAGATATGAACTGGGCGTTGCGGCAACCCTCACCTCAAAAAGTGAAATTGCTGTTTTACTGGGACACCTGGGAAAATGAAATAAGTAAAGAGGTTTTCCTGTAAACAATTCCACACAACCTGTTACATATTGATATACAATATATTTAGACAAAAAGTTGGCTATATCACTCTCTGTATTATATTTTGACTGGAAAAAAAAATCCACTTTTTTATTATTATACATTTGGATAGTACTCGTCCCCTCCCTTTTTAAAAAAAAATATTTTTGTCCTTTTTTTTTAACCTTCCCTTCTTATTTTTACTTGTTTCTATTGTTAAATGTTGATTTCTTTATATACCAAATTAATTGTGAAATATGTTTTTTTTTTTTTTTTAAATACTGTTCAATAAAAATAGTTTGAAAAGAAAGGTGTCAGAATTGACAGTCTATCTCAGTTTTCCGCAGACAGGTCAGAGTGCTTAGGATGACCCCTCTCTATCACTGAAAGCATATTCAATGGAGATGGGAGCATCGGAACTGGAAGAAGGTGGGCTGGTCTGATCTTTTCTTAGGTGGATAGCCAGGTGCAGGGATAGTTTACCTGGGGAAGAGATGGCAGCAGGATGCACTATGGAAAGGCAGTGTTATGCTGTGGGCAATGTTCTGCTCGGAAACCTTGGCTTGAGATTGTTCCAGACCACGCTCACCACTTCATGGCAATGGTGTTCCCTGACGGCAGTGTTCTCTTTCAGCAGGATAAGACCCCACCACACTGCAAATATTGTTCAGGAATTGTTTGAGGAATATGACAAAGAGTTCACATTCCTCAGGTCTCAATCTGATTGAGCATCAGTGGGATGTGCTGGAACAAAAGATCCGATCCATGGACCTTGCAACTTGCAGGACTTATAGGATCTGGTGCTAATGTTTTGGTGCCAGATACCGCAGGACAAAGGCCTTGTGGAGTCCATGCCTCAATGCATCACAGCTGTTTTGGCAGCACAAGGGGGACCCCAAAGCTATTAGGTAGGTGGATTTAAAGTTGTGGCTGATCAGTGTATATACATGTGTGTTTGCTCGGAGTATAAATTAAGATTAAATATAGAACTTCACACCTCTTTATCCTGCAACTGGGCAACTCTATCATTGCTCCCTGTCAGTCATTGTTACAAACTCTTTCCTTTGCACTCATGCATATTAGAAAAAAGTAAGAAAGAATAGATATAAGAGGGTGAAATTTAACATTTAACATTTATTATGGTTGCAGCGTGTGCCTTGACTTTGCCCTATCTGATCCGGATAATGATGTAATTTGCTAGATGTTGAATGTAAAAAAGAAAATGGAGCATCTCATAAAGAAAAAGGTAAACACAAGATAATAGTGCTTATCGCTATTTTATTCGGTGGTGTAAATTCGAGAGAAGCGACAGTTCTCCATTACAAGTTTAACAGGTAGTAAAAGAGATCATAAAAAGTCTAGGTGCGTCACTTGTCAAATGCTTATATCAAATGTCAATAAAAAGAAGATAAAAAACATAAAAAATCCAAGTACTAAAAAGGATAAAAATGAAAAACTTGTAAAGTAGCAGAAGGTAATAGTAAGATACGAGCCAAAGCATGTACTAATAAAAATAAAATAACAATTATATGTCCAATGTACCATTACCACATTCAGTACTCCTGGCAGTGCTCTTCCACTATATCTGACATGAAGTCCTCACATAGCAGAAATTTGGAGCTTGTGTCTGCTGTATACAACAGCTTTGAAACACATCTCAGGAACAGGTGGAAAGCCAGTGAACCACTCATGGACAGTCGTTTCGTTGTTAATACCTCACAAGTAACGCCAAGCCTCCATAGCAAGTCAGTAACCACCAACCTTATGCTGATGAGTTGCATTAGCAATGAAACGGCTGTCCATGAGTGGTTCACTGGCTTTGCTCCTCTTCCTGAGTTGTGTTTCAAAGCTCTTGTATACAGCAGACACATACTTCAAGGAATACATGTATAAAGTGAAATTTTGAGGTAAAAATATGTTTTTATGTTGAGCTCATTTGCTTATGCCCAACCAGAATCCCTTGCAGTACAGATAGCACTGCTAAAGTGAGATTTCTGTGGGAAAAGCAAGTCTTATGGCTTGACTGGTGTGTGTATTTGTGTTGAACAATGTATTAACTATCCACTTACATCAGGTGGAAGGGGTTTTCAACCACACGTTTTTCCCCATCACAACTGTGCTGGTACGTAATTCACCAGTAACGCCAAGCCTCCATAGCAAGCCAATAAGCAACCTCATGCAGATGAGTTGCATTAACAACGAAACGGCTGTCCATGAGTGGTTCACTGGCTTTGCTCCACTTCCTGAGTTGTGTTTCAAAGCTGTTGTATACAGCAGACACAAACTCCAAGGAACCCATGTATGAAGTGGAATTATGATATATTATGTATATATCTCTTTCAGCACACCGTTTATGCACCATGTTTGGTAGGTGCAAATCGTGTTCCCGTTTTTTTCCATGGACGATATATGGACAAGCTGAACTGTCAGATGAGCGAGTGCTGGAGTTCATGGTGGTCCTAAAATAATTTCATTTTTGTAAAAGAAACGGTTAGGCCGAACCAAACTTTTCTGCCATGCCCAAGTAAAAAAGATATTTAGACGTTTAAACTGTTAAGAAGAGTAACACTGCAATCAAGAAAGCAAAAAGAGCTACACATGTGTATACTTGAAAAACAAAACATTAATATACATACCAGTTATACGACAGAGTAGAAATAGCAGAATGAGTGGAAGAAAATAAAACAGGAAATCAGATAAGAAAATGTATACAGTATTAGGCATTCATGGATACATGAATGGAATGAAGACATTACAAAGAAAAGGTAAAACAAAGTGTGCTCATAAACATCTCTAGTTTATCTATTGGTATAACAGAGTAACAAATCCACTACAAGAATTCAGATCAATAATGCTTATTTACCCCAGTTTTTAAAGATGCCGTATTTGTCATTTTTCTGCCTCCAAAGTAAGTTTAGTATAGTTATTATTATTATTGTAATTATTACTATTATTATCAATGCAATGCAGATGCAGTTGAGGTTAATGAACATGAGGTCAGAGAAAGGAGATATCATTTGGTTTATTGATACATTAATTTGCAGTTTAGACATCATCATTCATGAATTCCTCACAAAAACAACACTAAATAGTGCACAATAAGTGTCGGGTTTACATTAGCATTATTTTAAGAGAAATATATATTTGAGAAACATGTGGTTGTGAATTTGATTTAGGAATACCCTACTGACATCCGTACATAAATATAGAACACAATAGAACTTCTCTCCCTCTCCAAACTCCGATCCGTGATAAAATCTACTTGATAAATCCACTAGGTGGCAGTAAAATGCAAAGCAAAATTTGTAAGAAATTCCAAGAAAGTCCAATTTGACTTTCGGCAGGACCTAAATGCCTATTGAATTTTGAGGACACATATGAGTTTTCTGGCTGCATTTTACAGAGTGAAGTGAAATTATATTTTATATTCACTAAACAAAAATGGCTGTGAAAAGGGCTGAATTCCCATCCGAATGGCTATTAGTATATTTACTAAAGCGAACACCCCATATGATTAATATGGCTCCCATAATACTATAAGGTAGCTTTAAGTTCTCCTTTATGCCCCCACCGGTGAGGACATGTCAAGAGAACTTAACACTGTGCTGCCGAGGATTGATTCTAACATTACATACTGTGAACAATGTCTGGGTTTGCAGGACTAACGGCCTCTAACTGCAGCAAATGTTTTTTTCCCATTCGGTTTGGGGCCAGTCAGAATTACAGATTTTCGGAATAAAAAACAGATTTTCAAAAAGTTCTGTTTTTTCATTAAACCTGTGCCAGTTTAATTAATAAACCACGTGATAATTGTGAGATTTTCTCATAGGGTCAGCTGACAATCCAAGTAAATAGATGATGTTACAAATGGGACAAAATGTACATAATGTTTCAGCTTTGTAACTATAAATTTGATTAATAAATGGACTATAGCGGAATGGGAATTTAGCAATATCTCTGAAGACCGAAAGGACTGCGGTGCCCAGAGGAACCATTAAAAACAGTTTGAAGTCTTAATACTGGTCAGTGATGGAGACCAGTGGCAGCTGGTGAAGTTTTAAGATGGTCCTCATACAATACAAAGAGCTGAGCATAATACAGAGATCTTCATACAATACAGAGAGCTGAGCATAATACAGAGATGCTCATACAATACAGAGAGCTGAGCATAATACAGAGATACTCATACAATACAGAGAGCTGAGCATAATACAGAGATCCTCATACAATACAGAGAGCTGAGCATAATACAGAGATACTCATACAATACAGAGAGCTGAGCATAATACAGAGATCCTCATACAATACAGAGAGCTGAGCATAATACAGAGATGCGCATACAATACAGAGAGCTGAGCACAATACAAATATAAAATACAGAGAAAACCATCCCATTTTACAGCTCTACAGAATTTGCTGACGCTATATAAATAATAAAAATCTAAGCACAATACAAATATATCTACACAATACACAGAGCTGGGTAGACTACAGAGATACCTGTACAACAGCACACAGAGCTGGGCACAATAAGAATATAAAATAACTATCTCACACAGCCAGGGTCACTGTGATGGATTATACAGAGCTGCAATATAGTGATCCCCACACAGTACATGTCTCTGTATAACGCTCCAGCTCTCTCTTTCTATCTTCCTATCTATCTATCTTAGCTCTTCCTTTCATGATCGCATCTCCAGTAGTGATCCTGCTGTGATAACTTTAGCTTTCTAATAAATATTGCAGCTGTCAGGGCCTGCAAGGATTTTTGGCTACACAGGCAAAGATGCATTTTGCCACCCCCCACGCTCTGTTCCCCACCAAAATGCATCTTCACCTGTGTGCCCCTTATTCCCCTTCTTAAATTTCTTACCCCCTTTTGTGTTTCTTATCCTCTCTTTTAAATGTCTTCCCCCTTTAGTATATCTTATCCCCCATTTTTCCTTTGTGTTTCTTACTCCCCCCAGCCCCTTTGTGTGTCTCTTACTTCACTTGGCCCCTTTGTGTGTATATTTCTCCCCCAGCTCCCTTGATTGTCTTTTTCTCTCCTTTCCCAGCCTCTCAGTGGACATCTTGCTACATGTATGCATTCCTGGGTGTATCCCGCCAGGATCCATACCTTTGTGGCAGGTGTGAGCAACTGACTTCTCTGGCAGCTGGGATTGGATATCTGGAGAAGCAAATTGCAATATTGAGGAAGATTGCCAATATTGAGAGGGGTCTGCTGCTCACTAAGCAGTTTAATGGGGGCAGGCAGTGGTATTGGACAGCTGGGGAACAAGCACATAGCTGGATAACACTTGGGGCAAGGTAGCAGGGGTTGAGGGAAGAGGAAAGGTTTAGCTAGTCCTGATTTTGTGCAAACCTAACATATTTGCCCGTTTGAGTGAAGAAGCATCAAGAGTAGCTGTACTGGAGGAAGCTGGTCCTACTAACAGCCAAGGGAACAGTCCCTCTAGCACACGTGGGGTTGAGTGTAAGATAAACTAGACAGGTTGTGGTAGGACTCTAAAATTAAGAGAGTAGGTAGGGTAATCTGCCTCTCTGATCAGCTCAACCAGACAGTTTGTTGTCTCCTAGGTGCGGACAGAGTGGATGGATTATTGGGAGGGGATGACCCAGCTGTCATGGTCCATATTGGTACAAATGGAGTAAGGAGCACAACCATAAATAGTTATATACCAAAAAAATCTTTATTAAATGGGAACACACTATTAGAATATCTCTTTAAATATGAAGCCAAAAATGCAAAGTCATATCATGTTGTAAAGCAACATCCCTTGATAAAGGCTTCTTGCCGAAACAGTGGGGGCTTTTTGATTGACTCTGTCCCTGCTTCTCACTAGGTCTGGTATGCTTTTTGTATTTTTTCTACATGTATTTGTTTTTTGGGGGTTTGGATTGTATTGGTATCTCATTTAGTTGCCTATGATACGGATATTCCTGCCATTTACACATGACGCATTTGGTGTTTATATATATATCCAGAATTTTTCTGGTTTTTGCTTTACAATATGATATGACTTTCCACTTTTGGCTTCATATTTAAAGAGATATTCTAATTGTGGCAAACCTAGCCACTTCTGGACTATAGTTACTAAAGGTTGTCCGTAGGCTGAATGTGTACTGTATATGTTAAACTGTGTATGTGATGTATTATGGCCGTTCGCATGCTGGCAGCCGTATGCTGCCAGCATACAAAACCTTTCGTTCGATGAAACACGGCTATCCGGGCCGTTCACCATACGAATGCGGGCTCCCCAGGTAGACCACCCACTCACAAGTCGTGTGGCACCAATTAACCGATTGCAACAATGTTGCAATCGGTAATTAAGGGCTCTCCTAGGTGGCCGTCGTTCGGCTACCGACCATGCGGCGGTCGGCCATCTTGGATCCTTTGTCTCTGCAGCGGTGTTCGGTCGTCGAGAGCCTGGAACTGAAAACGGCTACTCAATGATCCGAACACCGCTGGACTTCCAGAGCGTTCGGGAGTTCCGCGTTCGGCACATTCTGTTCCCCATCGATGTTCGGTACTTTTAAACCGAACTCGATGTTTTAATGTATTTAGTGCGGCGTTCGGTTAGTTTAGCTGGGATCGGAGTGGTATTCTCACTAAATGTGCCCGCCGACCCCAGCTATCTACCGAACGGTCATTCGTCTAAAAGCGAGTAAAATTGTGTAAAATATAGATTTCTGTATAAATTGCCGGTTTTGCTGCACGAGGGGATAATCCACTTAATCGTCCATTTTAGTGGGAGTATCCCTCTCGTGCAGCAATGCCTGTTGGGATAATCCTGTTGCCTGATGGGAGAAATCCCCTGTACTATCTGTAAGGAAACCCCTTGCAAGGGGAACTGCATAAATATGGAAGTCTGTGAATAAAGCAGTTAGTTGACTCCCAGACTGTGTTTCGTCCAGTTATTGGGAGGATTGGGGAACTTGTCTTACTTTTCAGCGCTGACTGTGGATGTACCTGTGTAACCAGCGGATATCGGGGATTTTACTATTGCCCTCCGCTACAATTGGTGGCAAGCGACGGGATCCGAACTTACAGCCGAAAGCGCAATTCGTGCAAATTGCAACTGCCGAATAAGAAAAGGGAATGGCAAGCAGAATCCAACGAAAGAACCGACTGCCGAAGTGAATGGAGACGGAGTACTCTAAACTAAAGAAACAGACATTAAAGGAACTACTGGAAGCCAGGGGTAAAGTAGCCAGCAGCAAAACCAAGGCGGTACTAATTGCCGAGCTGATGGAGGGAGACCAAGCCCGCAGCGCTACACCCCCAGCAGTCATGGAAGAAACGCTCTATGAAAGAGAGATGAGGACCAGGTTAGCATTTCTGCCGCAGCCTATATCGGAGGCCATGATGCATATGGTGATGGCAAATGTGCAGGAATACGTAATGGCACACAGCCCGCAGCACACCCTGACTCGAACCGAGTCCAACACAGGGTCCCTCTACAACCCGGTAAAGCCCAAGATCCCGTACCAGGCCTTCAAAGCATTTTGCGAGGAAAAAGATGAGATCGATGGGTACTTGCAGGACTTTGAGAGACTGTGTGATCTACATGAGTTAGAGCGGACAGTATGGGTGCAACTGCTAGCAAGCAAGCTAGCGGGTCGGGCAGCCGAAGCTTACCGTGCTGTGCCCAGTGAGGACAGCAAAGATTATGAAAAGGTGAAGCGAGCAATCTTGGAGAGGTATGCCATTACTCCAGAGGCGTACCGGCGCAAGTTCAGACACTTGCGCAAACCAGAGCGAGATTCGCACGCAGAATGGGCACACAAACTAGATCAAGCCTTCCAAGGGTGGATACAGGCCAGCAAAGCCACCACCATGGAGGAATTGCGCCAGCTGATGTTGCTGGAGCAGTTTTTTAATGGACTATCCCCGGAGACACAAGAATGGGTGAGAGACAGGAACCCCTTACCCTAACTGAAGCGGCTAGATTGGCCGACCAACACTTCGATGCACGGAGGCACCAGGGACCTATAGCCAAAAGCTACTCCCGACCCACAGGACTACCTAGCGCTACACCACCTCCAGCGCCCACCGCCGCCCCGTTCCGTCCTGCACCAGGGAATGTACCTCCACCTTCCAGATACAACGGGCGGGCCAACATCCAATGCCACTCCTGTAAACAATGGGGGCATATGGCCCGAGAATGTACCCAAAATCGTGGCAAGCCCACCTGGAATCAGGGGCGTCCAAACCCAGTTCCCAGGGCGGCTGCTCACCATTACCAGAGGGAACCAGCCACTCAGGAGTTGTGGAGTGTTCATGCGGAGGAACCCCTGGGCATATTGCATGAGGTAATGTCGGTCCGAGCCACCGATAACCGGCAGCATCACCGGCAGCTGGTAACTCTTGAGGGGAACGAGGTTCAGGGACTGCGGGATTCGGGAGCTACCTTAACCCTGATAGCACCCCATTTGGTATCTGAGGGCACGCATACTGGCGGATCTGTGGCCGTTCGGGTAGCCGGGGGAGCTGTATACCGACTACCCACGGCGAAAGTACATTTGAACTGGGGTGCGGGAGAGGGGACAGTAGAAGTGGGACTAATGCAGAACTTACCAGCAGATGTTGTTCTAGGGAATGATTTGGGCCAGATGACCTCTGCCTTTGTTCCACAGGCTCCCTACCAGGAAGCCCATCCAGTAACTACACGGCAGCAGGCTCGCACCACGGCTACCCCGATACACTCTGAGGCTCAGGTAAGAGACCATGACCCCCACCCGACTCCCATGTCTTGGGATACCCCGACTACCTTTGTGACCGAAGTACAGACAGACCCTACCTTACAAGTATATAGGGACCGGGCACACACTGACCAGGCAGGGCTAGAGGGGGAGCGATACACGTGGGAGAAAGGGTTATTATACCGTGGCACGGCAAAAGACGTGGGCGGGTCTGTCACCTTGACCAATAAACAGTTAGTGGTACCGCAGAAATATAGGCAGGAGCTGCTTAGAATCGCTCATGATATTCCCTTGTCAGGACACCTAGGGATGACTCGCACCCGATATCGCTTAACGCATGCGTTTTTCTGGCCCGGGATTTCTCAGGACGTGCGCCAGTATTGTACCTCCTGCGACGTCTGCCAGCGAGTAGGTAAACGAGGGGATCGCCACAAGGCCAAGCTATGTCCCCTACCCATTATTGCCGAGCCCTTCAGCAGGGTAGCTGTAGACATAGTAGGGCCCCTGCCAAAACCCAGTCCCTCTGGCAAAAAGTAAATTTTAACCATAGTGGACTACGCCACCAGGTACCCCAAGGCTGTGGCCCTCACTAACATTCATGCTGAGACCGTAGCTGAAGCCTTGATGAAAGTGTTTTCCAGGGTAGGGTTTCCCCAAGAAATAATATCGGACCGGGGCACCCAATTTACTGCCGAGGTCACCCAACATATGTGGAAGGTATGTGGCATTAAGCCAATAGTCAATTCTGCCTACCATCCCCAGTCCAATGGACTATGTGAAAGGTTCAACGGGACGCTGAAGCAGATGCTTCGGACGTTCGGGGAAACCCACAAAGACTGGGAGAGGTTCCTGCCTCACCTACTCTTTGCGTATAGAGAGGTCCCCCAGGAGTCGACCGGATTCTCCCCATTTGAACTACTGTTTGGGAGGAGAGTGCGAGGACCCTTGAACTTGATTAGGTAACACTGGGAGGGAGAGAGTACTACTAACGAAACCGCTATCGTATCATACGTACTGGAGTTCAGAGACCGTCTGGAGGCGCTAACTCAGGCTGTACACACCAACCTCCAGGCGGCGCAGCAACGCCAGCGACGCTGGTACGATAGAGGAGCCAGAGACCGCAGCTTTCAGGTGGGACAGAAGGTTTTAATTTTAAAACCCGTCCGCACAGACAAGCTGCAGGCCATCTGGCAAGGCCCATACCAGGTAGTAGAGCAGCGATGCGACACTACCTATGTGATTGGCCCCTGCTCAGGGGTAGGGAAGAGACGCATGCTCCACGTGAACATGCTCAAACCCTACCATGAGAGGATAGAGGATGTGACGGCGATCTGTGCCTCCGCCTTAGAAGATCAGGAGAATCTACCCCTACCTGACTTGCTAGAACCGGAGGAACCGATAGAGCCCTCCCGGGGAGTTCAGCTGGGGGAGCGGCTAAGCCCTCACGAGCGTGCCCAGGTACAAGCGCTGATTGTAGCTAAAGGGGCTACCTTCTCCAATTTACCTGGGTACACTCCACTAGCCACCCACCGAGTCGAAACCCCGGGACAGCTACCTATGCGACAGGCTCCATATAGGGTTCCGGAATCAGTCCGGACCCATATGAAGGCAGAATTAGACGAAATGTTACAGCTAGGGGTTATCGAACCCTCAGATAGCCCCTGGGCATCGCCGGTAGTCCTGGTGCCTAAAAAGGACGGCACCACCCGATTCTGCGTCGACTACCGGAGGCTAAATGACAAAACGGTGTCGGATGCCTACCCGATGCCTCGGATAGACGAGCTGCTAGATAAGATGGCACGGGGTCAGTATCTCACTACCATTGACTTGTGTAAGGGATACTGGCAAATTCCTCTAGCCGATGACACCATCCCCAAGTCGGCGTTTGTCACTCCGTTTGGCCTGTACCAGTTCAAGGTCATGCCCTTCGGAATGAAAAACGCTCCGGCTACCTTTCAGCGGATGGTAGATCGGCTACTGGACGGCTTTCAGGAGTATGCCTGTGCCTACCTAGATGACATAGCCATCTTTAGCCAGACCTGGGAAGACCACCTACGATCTTAGACCGTATTGGGGAAGCCGGGTTAACGTTAAAACCTAGTAAGTGCCACATAGGTATGGCCGAGGTGCAGTATCTGGGACACCGAGTGGGGTGTGGGCAGCAGAGACCCGAGCCAGCCAAGATTGAGGCCGTAGCTAAGTGGCCTACCCCAAGGACTAAAACTCAAGTGCTAGCGTTCCTAGGGACTGCCGGATATTATAGAAAATTTGTTCCCGACTACAGCACCCTGGCCAAACCCCTGACGGACCTGACCAAAAAGAACCTTCCCCGACTGGTTGTCTGGGCCCCAGAGTGTGAACAGGCATTCCAACAACTCAAGACAGCTCTGACTAATGCTCCCGTATTAACTGCTCCTGATCCAACTAAAAGATTTCTTGTCCACACAGACGCTTCAATGTTTGGATTGGGGGCAGTGCTGAGCCAAGTGGGAGCCGATGGCGGAGAGCATCCCGTAGCCTACTTAAGCCGAAAGTTGTTGCCCCGTGAAGTGAGCTACGCCGCCATTGAGAAAGAATGCCTGGCCGTGGTGTGGGCCCTTAAAAAGTTACAACCGTATTTGTATGGACAACCTTTTTCCTTACTCACAGATCACAACCCGTTGGTGTGGCTGAACCGTGTGTCTGGGGACAATGCCAGGCTGCTGCGCTGGAGTTTGGCACTGCAGCCCTTTGACTTCACCATCCATTACCGCCCAGGAAAACAAAACTGTAACGCCGATGGGTTATCCAGACAGACTGAACTCGAGAAGTGATCTGTGAGTACTCTCCCGGACATCCCCAAGCCGATCCGTTGGGATCAGACTGTGTATGCCGGCTTGGTTCTGGGGGAGCATTGTGGCAAACCTAGCCACTTCTGGACTATAGTTACTAAAGGTTGTCCGTAGGCTGAATGTGTACTGTATATGTTAAACTGTGTATGTGATGTATTATGGCCGTTCGCATGCTGGCAGCCGTATGCTGCCAGCATACAAAACCTTTCGTTCGACGAAACACGGCTATCCGGGCCGTTCACCATACGAATGCGGGCTCCCCAGGTAGACCACCCACTCACAAGTCGTGTGGCACCAATTAACCGATTGCAACAATGTTGCAATCGGTAATTAAGGGCTCTCCTAGGTGGCCGTCGTTCGGCTACCGACCATGCGGCGGTCGGCCATCTTGGATCCTTTGTCTCTGCAGCGGTGTTCGGTCGTCGAGAGCCTGGAACTGAAAACGGCTACTCAATGATCCGAACACCGCTGGACTTCCAGAGCGTTTGGGAGTTCCGCGTTCGGCACATTCTGTTCCCCATCGATGTTCGGTACTTTTAAACCGAACTCGATGTTTTAATGTATTTAGTGCGGCGTTCGGTTAGTTTAGCTGGGATCGGAGCGGTATTCTCACTAAATGTGCTCGCTGACCCCAGCTATCTACCGAACGGTCATTCGTCTAAAAGCGAGTAAAATTGTGTAAAATATAGATTTCTGTATAAATTGCCGGTTTTGCTGCACGAGGGGATAATCCACTTAATCGTCCATTTTAGTGGGAGTATCCCTCTCGTGCAGCAATGCCTGTTGGGATAATCCTGTTGCCTGATGGGAGAAATCCCCTGTACTATCTGTAAGGAAACCCCTTGCAAGGGGAACTGCATAAATATGGAAGTCTGTGAATAAAGCAGTTAGTTGACTCCCAGACTGTGTTTCGTCCGGTTATTGGGAGGATTGGGGAACTTGTCTAACTTTTCAGCGCTGACTGTGGATGTACCTGTGTAACCAGCGGATATCGGGGATTTTACTATTGCCCTCCGCTACACTAATAGTGTGTTCCCATTTAATAAAGATTTCTTGGTATATAACTATTCTGGTTGTGCTCCTTACTCCATTTGTATTCACATTTATATGGACTTTTGGGGATAGAGCCTCAGAGCACCCAATACTTACTTACAGAGCTCCATTTGGGGCTACTTTGTATTAACTGGTTGAGTGTGTCTACCTTGCTTTACTTTTTAGTATCTATGGTCCATATTGGTATCAATGACAAAATCAGAGGAAAATGGAATGCCTTAAATAATGAGTTCAAGGAATTAGTAAGTAAACAGAAGAAAAGGACCTCCAAGGTAATATTTTTAGAAATATTACCTGTGCCGCGCGCTACAGCAGAAAGGCAGCAGGAGATTAGAGAGGTCAATGCGTGGCTGGAGTCTTGGTGTAGGAAGGAGGGCTTGGGCTTTTTAGAGCACTGGGCCGATTTTGCAATGGGTACAATCTTTACAGCCATGATGGATTGCACCTAAACAGAAGAGAATCTACTGTGTTGGGGAACAGGATGGCTAGGAGATTGGAGGAGATTTTAATCTAGTGGTAGGAGGGAGGGACATAGAAAACTACAAAATGGAGATAGGATAGAAAGAAGATGTGCTTTAGCTCAGCATATGGGTGGGGTGGGAGGGTGGAGATGGGTGAGTGGCAATATCAGAACAGAGGAGATATGTAATAAATTAAAATTCACATACATTAGAAGTGACCCATGATAATATTAAATGTATGCTTACAAATGCAAGGAGTCTGTTAGAAAAAGGATTCCCTGTTAGTGATATATCACATCCATCCACTGACTTGCTATAGGCTTATTCTTTCTGCCCCAACAGAAAAACCACAATTTCATGCTTGCTTGTGGAACAAAATCACTGAGACAACATGTAATTCAGAGCTTATTCCGCCCGTTTAATGGTGGAACGAAGGTTTTATACAGAGACGGTGTGTCTAGGCGGATCCCAGGCATACCAGTAAAAACAATAATACCTATCAATACATTAACACATGAATGCATTCATTATGCCTCGGGAAAGACAGCTGTTTCGGTGCATGAACCAATGGGAAGTGAATATGTGATGTAGAAATCCATGTCAGCCTCGTTCTTTGATTACGTCAATTAAGGTTAGAAACAGAGTAGGGCAGTGTGTGTCATTACCAAGAAAAGGTGGAACATTCTGAGAAACATTCTAAGAAACAGAGATCTCGTAAAACACAAGATAGCAGAGTAGTACATTAATCCTTTCAGAGAGGGAGTGTTAGCCAATCTCATATTAATCCTTACAGAGCATAAATAAAAAAATGGGGGAACTAGAGACAATATCATACACTAAGCTATATGACATAATGGGCATAACAGCAACATGGTGGGATGAGACACATGACTGGGCAATTAACTTAAATGGTTACACATTATTAAGGAAGGATAGAAAAAAATCAGGAATGGTGGTGCGGTATGTTCGTATATTAACCATGAGTTAATGCCAAATATTAAGCACATGGAATGTGATGAGAATAATGTGGAAGCTATATGGGTAAATGGCCAAAAAAAGGGAAATCAATTATTAGTTGGGATATGTTATGAACCACTTAATGTAAATAATAATGAGGAAGAACAGCTGTTTAGCAAATTGGGAAAGCTGCAAATCTGGGTAACACCTTAATTATTGGAGATTTTAATTACCCGGACATAAACTGGGTAAAGGGGAGCATTTGGAAAATAGTGATCACAAAATGGAGTCTTTTGAAATAAACTTAAAAAATCAAAAGCAAGTGGGGTATACTAAAACATATCATTTTAAAAAGGCCAATTTCAATGAGAAAAGGGCAGTTTTACAACATATTGACTGCCCTAAACTCTTAACTGATAAAAACATTGAGGATAAATGGAAACTCTTAATTCAAATATTAGAAAGATGCATTGTACTGTTGGGTAATAAATATAAAAGAAACACATTGAAACTGATGTGACTTAGTGGGAAGTAAACCAAGAGATTAAAACCAAAAAAGGGCATTTAGAGCATCTAAATGAGACAAATTAAAAGCATCCTATATAAGATATCAGGAAGCCAATAATGCATGCAAAAAAAGGCAATTAGAATGACAGAACTAAAAAAATTATAAATTGATAGCCAAAGAGAGCAAAACCAACACCCCCAAAATATTTAAGTACAGAAATTCTAATAAAGCAAAAAATGAAAGTTTAGGCACACTGAACAGAGAGATAGGCATGTTAGTGAATGAAGACCAAAAAAAGGCAAAACGTTTAATTAACATTTTCTCTTCAGTATTTTTTTTTTATAATTAGTATTTTATTGAATGAATTTTCAGTTTTCAAGTAGGGGAGGGGTACAGAAAGGAAGAGGGGGGGTGGGGGAGGGGGGGTATGGGAGATGTACATCCATAATATAATCCAGTATGACATACATATCAAGTGTGATTATGCATTTGTACAAACATACATAGTTGTGGTTTTAGGTTCATTAGAATTACAAGGATCAACAGAATCATAAGAGTCTTAGGAGTTCTCTCCAACATCTGAGCGTATTGTTCATAATGATCATAAATTGACAGCCCACTGTGACTTTTTAATCGAGAGTGGAGTTACCATGTGCTGTGTTCAAGTGTCAAGTGTCAATTGTAGGGGCGAATATGAGTGCTATACGATATCCTAATCTTTTGGTATAATTAATCACTATCCTTGGATCAATTCCCTAGGTACAAGTATATACATGTAAAATAGTTCGTAGTCGTACGTTGTGATTAATTGTTTTAAGTTTTCTAAGAGAAGAGTGAACACTATGAACACTATATTTCCTCGTAATTTAGTGAGAATGTAGTGTACTTTGTGTAATTCTAGATTTTTCCATTTCTGCCAGTTCGACCGTGCTATATGGGTCTGTTTGGGTGTGATGGCAGATAGTACCTCATATCTGAGAAATTGTCTGGTTTTGTGCCATATTAAAACAGGAAGTGGGCAACCCAATTTTTTCCAGTGGCCTGCAATTATATTCCTTGTGGCTAATATTGTCATCAGCAGTATGTGAGCGTCCGCACGGGACACATCGCCTGGGAGTAATAGGAAAAGGGCCAGCGTAGGAGTAATCGGTGGAAGGTTGATCCCCAGTTGTTCCCATATGTGTTGTGTTTCTACCCACAGTGGTTCTACATCTGGATAATCCCACCAGATATAGGTCATTGTTCCCCTATCTCTGTCACATCTCCAACAAGTAGGTGAGGCTTGGGGGAACATCTTTTGAATTTTGTCAGGAGTGTAGTACCACCTGTAAATTAGCTTTCTATGGGCTTCAATGTGGGAGTAGCAGGTTGTGATGCCTTTCAGAGCCTGGAGTGATGTCAACCACTGTTTGTCTGTGGGACAGTGGGTGCATTCTTCCCTCCAGCTTGTTCGGTATTTGTATTCTGGTTGAGGAACTTGGTTTAGTAGTATTGAATAGCAACTCGTGAGGGTTTTGTTCCTGACCGGTGTATAATGACATTGGTTGTATAGAAGTATGTGTTGGGTGTCGGAAGTGCTGTGTGCAGATACCCTGTCAGAGATTAAACTCTTCAGCTGGATATATGGGAAGATAAAAGATGGGGGTAGATGATGTTGTGATCTTAGTTCCGGGAATGGTATTATGGATCCCTGTTTACATAGATCTGCAATTCGGGAGATCCCCCTTTCCCCCCATTTACCTAGGGATAGCCATGGAGACACCGAGTTCAGAGACGTGATAGGTGCTCAGAGGGAGAACTTAGTGTCATTTCCGCTGGAGCGATGGAGGTAGTCCCATGGCTGGATGGTGTATTTGGTAAGTGGCAGTATTGGTTTGCAATGTTTGGGAGTCCACATGTGGTCGATCGCTGAGCCTGTCAATATAGATTGTATTTGTTTATGTAACGTAGGTGAGATGGGTATTGGTAGCATTCGGAATATGTATAATATTTTGGGTAAGACCATCATTTTGATGGCGTTTATCCAGCCGAACCAGGATATCATAACATCTTTCCATTTGTGCAGAATCAGTTTACAAGTTTGCGGTAAAGTAGAGAAGTTGCAGGTGCTAATGCCTCTAAGTGTGCCTGTGATTTTCACCCCTAAATAGGTGAGGAAAGTTTGTCTCCAACCGAGCGTGTATTTATGTTTCATTTTTGTAATTTCTGTAGTTGGGAGACGTATGGGTAAAGCCTGGGTTTTTGTTTGGTTAAGCTTGTAATATAAGATGTGACTATATTCCTCTAGTGTGTGGAGAATATGCGGTAATGATAGATCTGGTTGTGTCATGGAGATAAGTATGTCATCCGCGAACATCGACAATTTGTATTCTGTGTTATTAATGGTTATGCCCTTTATATTGGCGTGTAGTCGGATTTTGTACGCTAATGGTTCTAGGGACAACACAAATAACAGGGGAGATAAGGGGCAACCTTGGCGAGTGCCGTTAGTGATATAGAAAGGGTTTGAGATGAATCCTGCGTTGGAGACCCGAGCAGACGGAGTAGAGTATAGCGCCATAACGCCTTTGATGTAGTCCTTAGGGAATCCGAATTTGAGCAGCACTTGGGTCATGTATTCCCAGTTCAGTCTATCGAAGGCCTTCTCTGCGTCCAGCGCCAGGAGAAGGTCTTCCATATTGTGTGTGTCCATGTGAGCGAGAATGTTCAATATTCTCCTCGTGTTATCTGAGCCCTGTCTAGTTTTGATCAATCCTGATTGGTCGTTATGTATTATTCGTGTAAGAATGAGCGAGAGACGGTCTGCAATTATCTTGGCGTATATTTTTGTGTCGCAATTAAGTAATGAGATGGGTCTGAAATTTTGGCAAAGCGTTGCTGGTTTGCCCGGTTTGGGGAGCGTAGAAATGTTCGCTTGGATCACTCCAGTGGAAAAATAGTGGTTAATAAGTTCGGTGAAGTGTGGGGCTAAGGTGTCGGAGAAAGTCTGATAGTATAAGTTGGTAAAACCGTCCGGTCCTGGCGACTTATGGGAGGGTAGTTTCTTAATCGCGTTTTTCAGTTCTTCTACCGAAAACGGTTTAGTGAGTGCGTCTATTTCTGCTTGAGTTAGTGTAGGGAGGTGTACTGTGCTGAGGAAGTCTTGTATTTGTATTACTGATGGTGTGTGCATGCTATTGTCAGTTGAGAGGTTGTAAAGGGAGCTGTAGTATTTTGCGAACGTTTCAACGATGTCTTGTGGGTTCATGATTTTGGTTTTATCTGGTCGTAGTAAGTAGGCTACTCTAGAGTTGGCCATCCGTGATTTTAACTTAGATGCTAGGATCGCTCCTGCCTTATTTCCTTGTGCGAATAATTTGTGTTTGTATTTCTGTAATATAAAATTGGTCTTGTCTAGTTCTAGTTCTTGAAGTTGGGTTTGTAGTTACCTGAGTTTTACGTAGATATTCGGGGATGGGTTCCCTTTGTTTGTGTGTGTTAGGACTTTTATCTGTTGGATTAGGTCGGTGTATGTTTTTTGTCTTTTTTTGTTAGCATAGCTAGCCAGTTTTATAAACAGGCCTCTGAGTACTGCTTTGTGTGCTTGCCATGTTATTGGGATGGAGGTGTCTTCTGTGGAGTTAGTTTGGAAGTATACTTCCATTTCTGTTTTGATTTGTGTGACAATGTCAGGGTCTCTCAGTAAGGAGTCATTTAGTCTCCAAGAGCCTCCCCCTCTGTTGGGGTATTGGGTGGATATAGTGAGCGTAATTGGGGCATGGTCAGACCAAGTTATGAGACCGATTTTTGTGTCTTGGATGCGGGGTATTAGTATTGTGTAATGATATTGATGTTACAAAGTTTTGGAGTCCAGTAGCCAGATCATGAAATGTTTTCTGCCAGAGGTAGCCACTCGTTACCCAGGTGGTTGAGCCCCTGAGCCTTGAGTGGCCTTCTGGTCTTAAGCAGAGATGGGAGACTGGAACAGAGAGATGATAATCGTAGTGAGGCAAGCCGAGGTCAGTGGGAAGGAGAAGCAGCAAAGTCAAAACGGTCCAAAATCAGCAACAGGTAGGCGAAACAGGAACAAGCTTGATTAGAGAGTACAGGAACCACAATAATCTGGCAAAGGTACAGAGACAGGAAGTGGCTTTTATAGGACAAGAACCAGACACATGACCAGACACAGCTGAAGAGACTTGTCACTGATACCAATGCTGTAGAGTCAAGGATACCAGATCTCAGGTACATTTGCAAAAGGCAGGCTGGTGTACTGGTAAGGAAGAGGTTTAGCAGCATGTAAACCAGGGTTTGAAACCCAGCAGAGTCAGTTCCTCACATATTGAGTGTATGAGGAACCTGTCTATTCTCGAGTATGAGTTATGGACCTGGGAGTGGAATGAGAAGTCCTTCTCTGAGGGATGGAGTATCCTCCAGATATCTACATAACCTGAATCGTGAAGGTGTTGCTTGATGGCACCGGTAGAAGTGGTGCGCTGAGCAAGAGTTTTGCGGGATACCCGGAGGTTTGAGGAGGAGTCTAATGTGTTGTCCAAAATGAAGTTTGTGTCTCCTCCTATTATGAGTGTTCCCAATTTGTGAGCATCTGCCATCGTTAAGATTTTGTTGAGGTATGAGGCCTGGTTATCATGTGGGCCATAGACGTTAAGGAGGGTGTAAGGCTCATTATTAATGTGGCATTGGACGAGTAGAAACCTGTCCTCTTTGTCTCCCCTCTTTTTGTGCAGTGAAAAAGTGACGTCTTTGCTGACTAGGATTGAAACCCCTCTCTTCTTTTTCAGGTATCCGGAATGGAAGCCTATGGGGTGTTGTTTTGAAGAGAATTTGGGCATTTTGTAGCGTAAAAAGTGAGTTTCTTGAAAAAAAGCTATGGAGGCTTTCGCTTTGCGAGCCTCTTCAAGGGCCATTCGTCGTTTATGTGGAGAATTCAAACCTTTAACGTTAAGTGATAGGATAATTAGTGCCATAAGAGTGTAATAGAGATGTATGTCTTATCGCTGTGTTTTATATTCAAGTTATTTTGTGTTATCCGTGTGTCCCTCCACGACTCATAGTGAGTTGTCTTTCTGAATAGGCATATTAGTGTCTGCCAATTATGTCGAACATATCTGAGGTGTCGCTTGTTCGATGTCTCGGTAATGAGTAGTGTAAGTTTCGGGTTCATAATGCTGATGGCTCGAACCTTATATATGTTTGTAGCACATAGTATGTAATTATGAGGGTGTTGGGGAGGGGGTGGGGTGGGAATAGGGAAGAAGAAGGAAAGGAGAACTATATACATTGAGAGGGTCGGACAGAGGTCATCCAACCTGAGTGGAAAAGTCTTTTTAAATGGCCCCATGGAGCGAGATGGGGGGAGGGTGAAACCTTTATATGGTGTAACTGACCGTATAATTAGACTAAGTATGTTGGGCCGGTCCAGAAAATCTAAATCTTATAACCCGGTTTATATATAAACATAAACGTATTTTCTAAATTAACTGCCTTGCTAAGTACATTTAACGTCTTCCTGTTTATCTTCTTGGTCTGCAAATTTGGTCTCTAAGTATGATAATCTAGTTTCTGCACTATCACAGGCCGCAGTCAGCTTGTTGTGTGCGTCTATAAGCTCCTCCGTTTTTTCCTCTATCAGAGTTGCGCGTTCATTAATTTCTCTGATGTCAGAGCGGACATCTTGTGCCAGTTTGGCAAATTCCGCTTGTAGGGATTGCTGGAGCTTTTGGAGCATGCAGTGTAAGACATGCTCTGATGCAGGTTCGGTGGTTCTCATCGATATGGAGGTGCAATCGCTCTTTTCAGAGCAGGTTGTTGGTGATGCCGGGCCGCCGGCGCCATCTTGTAAGCTGATGCGCGGCGGAGTGAGCGGGGAAATGTGGGTTTGTGCCGGGCGCATTTTCGTTTTTTTGGGGACCTTTTGTGACATTATGGTGTAGAGTCACCTGTGTGTTGGCTTCGGAGTCAGTTATAGCAGATTTCGCGTTTCTACTTGCGGTATGGCAATCACCCTCGCAGGAGCCGACACTTCTCGCGTCCATCTTCGCGCTGCCAGGCCACGCCCCCCTCTTCAGTATTTATTAAGTAGGAAACTATGGCAAGAGATATGCAAATGATTGCTGGAAAAAAACTTGAGATTGGATGACTCAAGACAAGGTGCTACAGCAGGTAAAGAAAGTTAATGTAAATAAAGCTCTGAGGCCTGACGGTATTCATCCACGAGTACTTAAGGAGCTAAGTGTAGAAATAAGTGAACCCCTGTTTTTAGTCTTTCAAGATTCTTTTCTTTCAGGAATTGTACCGGAGGATTGAAGGGAGGCAGATTCCTATATTCAAAAAGGGTTAAAAATCTTTGCCTGGAAATTATAGACCTGTTAATTTAACTTATGTGGCTTGGAAATTATTTAAAGGGTTATTAAGGGATAATATTCAGGAATTCATTGAACTTTGTTATTAGCAATAATCAGCATGGATTTATGAAACATAGCTCATGTCAAACTAACCTAATTGCATTCTATGAAGAAGTAAGTATAAGTATAGATCAGAGAGGTTACACCCTAAATGGTAGGGAATTAAGGATAACAACATACAAGAAGGATTTGGGAATTTTTATAGGCAACAAACTAGGCAATAATATGCAATGTCAAAATGAACAGACACTAGTCACAAGGTCAAAATAACTCTGTGCCCGTGTTTGTGATGGTTGTAGGGTAATTTAGGGCATAACCCAACTACAAATCAATTAGACAAAAAAAAGGGTGAAAAAAACCCAAAAGGGTAAAAAAACTCTAGAAGCAATTACTCTCAAGTACAAATATTCAAAAAGGGGGTAACAAGAAATGAAATAATGCTTTATTATTATTATTATTATTATTATTATTATTATATTATTATTTATAGAGCATCGTCAAATTCCGCAGCGCTTTACAATGGGTGGATGAACAGACATGTAGTTGTAACCAGACAAGTTGGACACACAGGAACAGAGGGGTTGAGGGCCCTGCTCAATGAGCTTACATGCTAGAGGGAGTGGGGTAAAATGACACAAAAGGTAAGGATAGTATTAGACTAGTGACAGTTGCAGAAGAGGAATCAGTTGGGAGCTATTAAGAGTTTAATTGATACGCTTTTATGAAGAAGTGGGTTTTTAACGATTTTTTGAAGGAGTGGAGACTGGGTGGGCATCTAACGGAGGAGGAAAGCGAGTTCCACAGGAACGGTGCAGCCCTCGAAAAGTCTTGAAGGCGAGCATCAGAGGTGGGAGTACGGACAGAAGATAGACGTAAGTCTTCAGCAGATCGTAAGGGCCTATATGGGACATACTTGTGTATAAGGGAGGATAGATCGGTGGGAGCAGCATTATGTAGAGATTTGAAAGCATGAACCAGAATTTTAAATTGAGCTCTATATTGTATAGGAAACCAATGTAGGGACTGACAGAAGGGTAAGGCATGGGAGGTGCGGGCGGACAGGAAAATGAGCCTCGCTGCCACATTAATTATGGACTGTAACGGCGCAAGTTGGGAGCACGTAAGACCACTGAGAAGCGGATTACAGTAGTCAAGGCGAGAAAGGACAGTGGAATGGACCAACACCTTAGTCGCATCTGGCGTTAAGTAGGGGCGGATGCGCGCAATGTTTTTGAGATGGAAATGACAGGATTTGGCGATAGAGTGAACATGAGGCTTGAAGGAGAGGTCGGAATCAAAGAGAACACCTAGGCAGCGAGCCTGCGTGGTGGAGCTGATGGTAGCACCGTTGACTTGGAGGGAGACAGACACAGGAGTAACAACACTTGAGTCCTAATTAATGGACAGAATTAATAACAGCAAAAACCATTCAAACACACATAAAATGACACAATAAAACAATATGCAATGTCATTCGGCAGTTGCTAAGGCCAGTAGGGTATTGTATAAATCACTGATAAGACCACACCTTGAATATGCTATGCAATTCTGGGGACCTATTCTAAAAAAGGATATTATGGCCCCAGAAAAAGTGCAGAGACGAGCTACAAAATTGATTAAAGGAATGGAGCATTTTAGTTATGAAGAAAGGTTAACAAATGTAAATCTCTTTAGTTTGATAAAACGGCACCTCAAAGGGGATATGATAAAATTATACAAATAAATCAGCATGAAGAGGTGGTTTTATCAGAGTCTGTATGTGTCAGGACTTACCTTCGCTCCATCCCTGCCCGGCGGTGCTCCCACGTCTCGGCCGCCTGAATGCGCACATGTGCGAAAACCAGGGGCGAGACGCAACCTCCAGTTGTGTCATGTCATTGCTCAGATGTTCTGTGTTCCATCCCTGCTATACTGGTTTCCTGACCTTTTACCATTGCTTAACGTTGCTGCCTAGATATTGACTACTGGACTGAATGACCTTGCTCTTGCCTTGCCCCTGCTAGATTTGCAAAAATATTTTAAGTCATTTGTCTAATTTCCCCAAGAATTATAAACACATGGTAAAATGTATTCACTAAACCCTTTGTGGTGGTGCCTGACAACAGAATTGCAATTCTAACTTATGGTTTGATGAGCTCTGTGTTCATTTCACCACACTATTTAAAGAACAATTGCCCCAAAGTGTCAAGAAATTAAAATTTCTTCAAACAAATTGGGGAGTTCCTTTAGTCGTGCAGTTTGCCACCTGTCACAGTATATTGTGAATCTATTGATCATCACAAAAATAATGCTGTAGTATACATTCAGACAACATGGATTTTAAATAAATGGAATGTTTACTGTATAAAATAAATCTGTTCATCATAATCTCAATATTTCTCATAAATATATGTGTGCTGCATTTTCACCTACAACAGCTAGATGGCAGCAATACCCGACCAAGAGAGGTGAGGTCTATTCTCTGCTCATTCATTTTTCAACTGCACATTAAAGGAATAGTCTTTTTATTTATGTTTAATATTCTAGTATTCCATGCTCTGTTGGGTTATTGTACCCCTAATTTTTTTTATTTAAAAAAAAATGAAGGAGAAAAGCGGTTAAAATTAGGTGTAATCCAAAGCTAAGACAGTCTCCGTTCGGTAGCTATTGCACTTTCTGTGAGGTCATCAGTTTTTGTATAGTAGCGCTGAGAAAACAGGGTACATGTACAGTAATAGCCATGCTCAGCAAATCTGTTTTTTCTTGCAGTGAAGCACTGAATTCAATGTTTCCCTGTTAGAAGTATTGGACACAATCAGTCATTTTTTTTTTTTTTATATTTATTCATTTTTATTTTGTTATCAACAATACCAAAAACAGATCCAGTATTTCATTACATATCGACATAGTAAGTTCATATAGATCTAATACAGAGATAAGTTGACTTTACGGCTGTGTATTCATTTCAAACCGATACAAACAACAACAACAAAATGTGGACGTACATAATTGAGGACTGCAAACCTTGGGGCTCAGCAGCAGGGTGCGACAGTTTCAGTATATCCAAGGGAACTTTTGTTTTATTAGGAAATCGTGATCATGAGGCTGGGGGGCATCATGACGTAGCACGCATGTACATTATGCTGGAGGTAGGTGCTGGGTGAAGCTAGGATGCGCAGGCTTTTTGCCGTGATGCTGGGAGCATTATATTAACAGAGGTCCGCTTTACATTGATCGTCGGGTCATCTTATATTGAGTGCTGAATGCTGTGCATCTGAAGGTCGCCTGCAGGACACTGAAGGACACTGTACATTGAATGATTACAGGTCACTTGTTAATATATATTGGAGGGCTAACCGGATACCACCAAAAGAAGCACTTCACACATCTTACTAAGTGGTAAAGGTGAGGGTCGGTTTCCGACAATAATTTAATACTGCGGGCAGGTTATCCTGTCGGCAACACCAATGCTAAGGAAATCCTACCTAATTGATCTATTAGTCTATTGAACTCATAGTAATCTGAGTTAGTAGTTTGATTTTGTGCTATCCTACTATGAGAATTGCATCGTGGGAACATATCGCTATATTTTGGCAGATGGTAAAAAGACACAAACCTACAAAACCATCACAAGTCTCTCAGGGAAACACTTCATGATAATTTGATGATAATCCATAATGTCTTATCTATCCTTGGCAATTACCTAGCCATGAACTAGGTTACCAAAGGGGGAAAGCATATCAACGATAAAAGTTGAAGCTGAAGAAATTATCACAGAAAGGGGAATTGATTAGAGGAATTGATTAGAGGAGTAAATGAGTTGTAACTAAAGGAATGCAGTGGCTTTCTGTAGCTTTTGTTTAAAAAAAAAAAGAAAAGGAAAGGGAAAAAAGAAAGAAAAGGGAGGAAAAAAGATAGGAAAAGGAGAGAAGAAAGGGGAAAAAAGAAAAGGAACAAAAGGAAAAAAAATCAAGAGAAAGGGGAGAAAAAAACAAAAAAGAAAAAGAAAAAGTAAGAAATAGAGGATAAGAAATAAGAAGAAAGAAAAGGAGGGAAAATAAAAGAAAAAAGAGAAAGTAAAGGAAGAGCCAAAGGAAGTAATAAGGAAAATAAGGAGGGAATATTGGCTGCAAACAAAGATAAAAATAAAATTATAACCTCTGAAATAAAGGCATCAGTACCTTTTACTCCCCAAAAAACAATGAGACTAATAGAAGATCAATTTCCAACGAGCAAGAGAATAATTGAACCTTTCTAGAGATACCACACAGTATCAAGATATACAGATAAATCCTCCATTCAATATAACGCAACAGTCAATGGAAGAGCCCCTGAATAAATCTATATTAAAATAAAGCAAGATCTTGACTCAAGTATTTCTATGCTCAAAGTTGAGCTCACTCATTTAACTACTACTCTAACAGAACAGACCCAAACAATACAGAAATTACAAGGAGAGAATAAGAATCTGTTTTCATCAAATAAACTATTAGAAGATAGAGTCGCTAAACTGGAGAATAAATTCATGGATATAGGACTCAAGCTTAATGGCACTTAGGTGTGTTTCATGGAATATCCAGGGGCTTAACTCTCCTCAAAAACGGGGGACTTTGTGTACATTTTTTAAAGAAAAGTAAGCTGCATATATATATTTTATCCAGGAAACCCATTGGATCTCTTCTCCTACTAAAATATGGTACTTTAGTAACCCCCCGATAGTATATTATGCCAACCTTGAAGGTAATCATTGTAACGGAACCGCTGGCACCCCGACCAGGTACCTCCTGTTGATAGATGCTCCTAGTGCTTCCCAAGGACTCCAAGCACTCCGCCAGACACCATAACCACTGTAGACTCCCACGAACCGCCGCAGCTTTGTTGGGGTCTCGCTGTCTCCACCCACTCTGGACCCAAGACCAGGGTCCAGCTTCCAGTAGGTCAACCTCTCCGAATTCCAGAGAGCAGGAACAGGAACAAACTCTTAGCAGAGCTTAGTGATCATACCCTGAGGAGTATAGTGATTATAGCAATTCCCAGAGTGTAGTTCTCCAATCCCCCAAACATGAGCCGAAACTTCCTGAAGGAACAAGATGATCTGCTTTAATTGGCACCAAAGGACTTTCTTTTATGCAGGTTTTACACATATAGTCCCGCCCACAGGGTTTTGTAGAACCACCAATAAAACATGTTCATTACAGTAACACACTCCCAGCAATTACACACAAACCTTCCCCTCTGCCTGTGATATAATTACCGAACACAATGGGTTAATGTAATTATCACAGGCAGGAAAAATACACTTTTTATACATACACTGTAACTTTAAAAATATGCATCATACTCACATAAAACATACATATTCAGTATCAGCATACTTTAAATATAAACATAACCAAAAATCATACAAATCCCTACAGTACATAAAAAGGTAGACGGAAGTCCTTTATGACTGACTGCAAGCACATTTTCCTGCCCAAAACAGTTCCATAGATTTTTTGCTGTGCGGCCGGTCAATTTTATGCAGAAAGTCCCATTCGAATGCACGAACGAGGCCGTCAGTGCATTTAGCTTAGTATAGCAGTGAGTTCAAACTGCCGAACGGGACTTAGTCTCTGCGACTTCAAACTTAGTGTAGGAGAAGGTAGGGGTCAGCGGTGTTCGGCTAAATGTGTAGCCGATTTCAGTTCCGTGAATTTGGCTACAAATACCGCTGACCACGTTCGAATGAACAAAGATGGTCGCCGCCACGTGTTGGTTTTCACAAACTGCGGCCACCCAGCGGTCGGCAATTTACCTACAGCAGGCTCCCAGCCTGAGAGGTAAATTGCCTGCACACTTCCACTTCTGGGTGGTCCGTCTGTGTGGTACTTGGTTCAGTAAGCTCCATGTACTGAACCAAGCGAGCGAAAGCCATAGACTAAGTATTTTAAAGGTCTGGGGACATAGTCTTAAAGGGGCATTGTCACACAAAGTCTCAATATATCCCCAGATGGTTCTTAAAGGGCCAGCATGGTCCAATACAAGTCCATAAGCTACAATGCAGTTCTTAAAGGGCCAGCAGCAGCACAATATAAATCCATTAGCCCAAATAATGTTTGTAAAGGGCCATACAACCCAGGGCCATAGTCACGAGGCAGGAGGCTGGCAATCAGGCTCCTCCAACAGCCAGGGGCAAAGGGCAGCTTGTCACCTAAAAATCCAGTGACAAAAGGCATTTCGTCACAATCATAAAAAGGGGTGCAGCTATCGTTTTGATGAAAAATCTTAAATTTGAATATGTTCATTCAGAAAGTGGCCCTAACAGCAGATTTCTGCTCCTAATTGCTAAGATAAATGACATGATATTCACTCTGGTGAATATATATGCTCCGATGACTTCTCATTGAGTTTCCTGGAAGATTGTGTTTCCAAAATTGAAAAGGTCAAGTGTGGAAACTTAATTATTGGTGGTGATTTTAATTGTGTTCAAAACTTAAAATTAGACAAAAACCAAAATAAGAATAAACACTGGAATCCAAAAATTAAGACTTCCGCCAACAAATTTAGTGAATTTTTGCAGAAAAATTCACTATACGACTGCTGGAGAACCTTTAACCCAGGTTCAAGACACTATATCTAATTTTCCCATGTTCATCAGTCATACTCTCATATAGATTTTTTTTAATTAGACCCGATCTTCTGGATTTAGTTGTTGAATCCAGGATTGGTTCATGCCCCAGTAGTTCTAACACTGAAACCCCCAAATTGTTTTAAAATTAGAAACAGATGGAGACAAAACGAAAGCCCATTATTAATAGATAAGGTAAACTCTGAATTAGCTACAGAACTCAACTACTTTATTAAAACCAATGATAATGTTGAGGTTTCTATATCCACAGTTTGGTGCACTTTAAAAAGCTTTGCCAGAGGGGTCCTTCTAAAAGCAGGGTCGAGACAAAAGAAAAATAATGATGAAAATATTTCTAATCTATATATTAAGTTGGCCAAACTAGAAAGAGTAAATAAGGCTCAAATAACCCAAATTATTACAAACGAAATCTCATCTCTGAAACAAGCCATTAATAAAAAAAAATCTTGGATGAGGTGAATAAATCGATTATATTCCTTAAACAAAAATGGTATCACAATAACAATAAAGTTAGTAAAGTGCTTACGAATAAATTGAAAAACACCTTTATGGCTAAAGCTATCAAAAACATAATAGTCCGGGATAAGTGTTCTTTAAGCCCTAAGGAAAGAGCCCAGGCTTTTGTAGATACGTATACGGCTTTATATAACGTCCCGGATTCCAGGGTAACAAATTTAGAAATGGATGAATTTTTGAATAAATTGTCTATCCCGGTGATATCTCTTGTAAAACTTAATGAATCGAATGCACCCATAACCACTACAGAAATAATTAATTCAAAAACACCTTAAATCTAATAAAGCTCCAGGACCGGATGGCTTTTCAGCGAGGTTCTATAAAACATTTGCGGACATCTTGGTCCCTATATTATTGAAAGTATTCCATGAAGTTTCTTCTTGAAATCCCTTCCCTAAGGAGAGGCTGTTAGCCTCTATTATTCTGATTCCTAGGTAAGGATCCAACAAATACATTAAACTATAGACTGATTTCCTTAAAGGGATTCTCCAGTACCAGGAAAACATATTTGTTTTCCTGGCACTGCAGGACCCTACAGTGCCCCTCTCCCTCCCTCCCCCTATCCCAAGTTGCTGAAGGGCTTAAAACCCCTTCAGTTACTTACCAGGATCCAGCACCGATGTCCCTTGGTGTTGGATCAGGCTCCGCCTACTCTCCTCCCCCGCCGACGTCAGCCGGCAGGGGAGACCCAATGCGCATGCGCGGAAATGGCTGCGCACGTGCATTAGACCTCCTCATAGGAAAGCATTATTCAAGGATGTCCATGGTCGTAAATCACACTTTTCGTGTTCTAAGAACACGGAAGTTCCTCTAGTGGCTGTCTGATAGACAGCCAGTAGAGGAGGACTTAACCCTGCAAGGTAAATATTGCAGTTTATGAAAACTGTAATAATTACAGTTGCAGGGTTAAGGGTAGTGGGAGTTGGCACCCAGACCACTCCAATGGGCAGAAGTTTTCTGGGTGTCTGGAGTGTTCCTTTGATAAAACTAGATATTAGAATGTATTCTCATATCCTAGCTAATTGAATGAAATTGCTTATTCCTGATTTAATATCGGTCGATGAGTCTGGCTTTATCAGGGACAGAGGTACAACGGATAACATATGTAGAATATTTAATTTGATAATTAAGAGTAATCTTATGAACTCAGAAATAGTTATTTTAGCCCTCGATGCTGAAAAAGCATTCCATAGAGTCGATTGGAGATTTTTAGAAAGAGTATTAAATAAATTTGGTTTTGTAGGTCCTTTTAAAAATAAAATCTTGTCATTATGTACTGACTCCACTGCGAAAATTATAAATCCATTTTTTTGAATCACCTTCATTTTCAATAAGAAATGGTACTAGGCAGGGCTGTCCATTGGCTCCATTAAAATATATATTATCTATTGAGCCATTGGCTATTCTTATTAGGGAAAATAAAAATATATATGGGTTCAAAACAATTGAGCGAGATTACAAAATCTCCCTATTTGTCGATGATGTGCTTCTGTCCCTGATGAAACCTGTAATTGCTATTCAAGAGGTGTTTAAAGTAATTGAAATATTTGGGAAAATTTCGAAGTTTAAAATAAATATAAAATAAACTAAAATTTTGAACATATCTGAGGTAGAACTATCCACTTTTAAATCTAAATTTCAGTTCAATTGGAACTTGGAGTATATTGAATATGTAGGGATTAAATTATCCTTTAATATTCAGGGTATTATACACAAGAACTACGGGGATATTTACATCTTAATTGATGATAAGCAACTGAAAATTTTTTTGTAAAATTGAGATCTCGTGGATGGGACGTTTAAATATAGTCAGCGCTTATTCAATTCCAAAATTGTTATATTTATTTAGGTCTTTACCTTTTAGACTAGGCAAGGATAGGATTTTACAATTCCAAAGATTATTTTCAAACTTTATTTGGGCAAATAATTGTCCAAGAATTTCTCAGGAGATCCTACAAAACAATTATGATAAAGGTGGTATTTCATTTCCGGCTATCGCTAAATTCCATCAAACGTGCCTAACCGCGAATGTAATAATATGGAATAAAAAAAAATATTCAAAGAAATGCCTGGTTCCAGATAGAGCAATAAAACTATCCATACGTCAATTTAAATACTGTATTCTGGTCAATTAACTTGGACGTAAGGAAACAAAGAAATTATTTTAATATTTTGATTATGGATATGCTAGAAGTTTTAAAAATGTTGAAAAGTAAACTCACATGGCACTTGTCACAGCAAGTGACACAGCATTTGATTGAACAATCTGCAAGGAAGCCCTTTTTTTTAATGATATTTATGGCTCATGGGTCGGGACTGATTCTAATTTGGAACTTGGACACTATAGAATACAGAACTGGATTTCGAACACTATAGTGTTTCTTTAAGGAGAACAGCCTGTAGTGGCTTTTGGTCTGACAGCAACTAGAAGCCTGGTTTAAGACGAATGTAACTTGTCCACATATGTACCAATCACTTTTGGCTTTTTCTTGTGAGACTTAGTGAATCAGGTTATTCTTCATTGGAATCTCTTCTGTAAATGTCTACAATGAACACTAGAATGAGCATAAACAACTCTTTAACTCTTAAAGGATCAAAATTATTATCTTTCAATATCCTATTCGTATACCTAATGCAACATTAAGCGTGAATAAAATGGGAAACCATGCATGTTTTAACTTTTTTTCCTTATAATATTTTTTACACATCAAATGCAATTAAAGGTAAGAACTCAAAATAGATTCACATATCAGTCCTATTATGTCTAGGATCTAAACATACTGGGACTGTAGCTGAACCAAAAGTTCGGACAGGGCCTTATATAACATTTCTGAAGCTAAAATAGTGGGACAGGGTTTTATGCACAGGCCTGTGTGCTTACTCATGTAAGTAGGATCCAATCCCCCTCCTCAAAAACGGAGGATTGGTATTGGATCGAGCAACAGTTAATGGGGGTGAAAAATCTGACAAGCCTCTTATGGATCAACCAAGATGTATTAGGAGCTAGAATTAGGGATGCTGATAATTTTACCTTAGGATTGCTTTTGAGAATATAGATGAAATTTATAAAGAAATGTCAGTTAAAAAATTACATATTTAAGGAGATCCCAGTAACTATATTGGAGGATTTGTTCGCTGATTTGAACATAGTTTCTTGGCGTAACAGAGAGAATATAAAAGTTTTTGATTTGTTCCAAGGGGAAGGATTTAAGAGTATTGCACAATTAAATAGTGAATTTAATATCCCAACAAGCCAATATTTTAACATATACAATATTATGTTTTTAAAACACCAATGCTCTAAAGACACGGTCAAGTTATTTTCTGAAATAAAAAAACTGGTATCTAATGTCCATCGGACAGGCTGTTGGAAAGATTGGACAGATCAATAATCATAGATTTATATTCTTTTTATTTTTTTGACTTTGCATGTTTAAGTTGCTTACTTAAAGGGACTCTCCAGTGCTAGGAAAACAAACCGTTTTCCTGGCACTGCAGGTCCCCTCTCCCTCCCACCCCCCATCCCAAGTTGCTGAAGGGATTAAAACCCCTTCAGTAACTTACCTGTACCCAGCGCTGATTTCCCTCCAGGCAGGTTCAGAGTCCACCCACGCTCCTCACCCGCCGACGTCATCCGGGGAGACCGATTGCGCATGCGCACGCGCATTAGACCTCCCCATAGGAAAGCATTGCAAAAAAATGCTTTCAATGCTTTCCTATGGGGATTTCAGCGATGCTGAAGGTCGTCACATAGCGTGAGGACGTCCAGTGATGCTGTAGCACACGAAATGTGTGCTATAAACCCGGAAGTTCGCTCTAGTGGAGGAGTTAACCCTGCAAGGTAAATATTGCAGTTTATGAAGACTTCAATATTTAGTGGGTAGTGGGAGTTGGCACCCAGACCACTCCAATGGGCAGAAGTGGTCTGGGTGCCTGGAGTGTCACTTTAAGAGAAGGAATTATAGCATGGTTGTTGCTGCCTATGTCTTAATGTTTGTTTTCTCAAAAACCACTTGATCTACATTGTTTTGCATACAGTTTGGTTAAAGTCTTGTATGTTTCGCTTTTTTTGACCAGTCTTGCTGAACGGCAGATGTACTTTATAAATAGTTTTGTACCTGTCCTGCTACAAAGTTTATCTTCCTGATAAATACTATCTTGATGACCATCTCAACTCTACTACACATATATACTAAACCAATAAAACCAGCTCTCTAGTGACCCTTTATCACAAGACTGCACAAGAGATAAGAGGTCATCTAACTGGGAAAAGAGATTTCACATACAGCAGAAAGAAGAATCTTAACAATGAGGACAGGTAATTCTCTGCCTAGAAAGGTTGATTTATGAGATTTAGTGGATATTTTACCTGCAGTAAATTCTTAGATTTTGCACTTAAAGGGGTTTGTGGCAACAGCAGCCACTTTAAAACTATGTTTACTTAAATATGTATGTACCACTTTAAGAACCAAGTGTATGCATGCGTAATATGTGTTTCAGGTATCTATAGTGTTCGTATGCTGGCGGCATAAAAACCCGTCAGCATTCATGCAATTGTTTCACGAACAGTGAATTACAACTCTGTTCGTGAAACTAACAAACTACCGAAGGGAGACCACACACAGGAGGTCGTGTGGCTCCCATTAAGGATTGCAACATTGTTGCAATCGGTAATTAAGAGGATTCAGGGTGGCCGTCGTTCGGCTACCGACTACGCGCCGGTTGGCCATCTTGGATCCTTTGTTAGCCCAGCGGTACTTTGTCGTCGAGCGCCTGGAACTAAAATCAGCTACTTGGCGACGCAAGTGCCGCTGGACTTCCAAGCTGTTCGGGAGCCTCGGTCCTTCGGTAAAGTGTTCCCTACAGTTAATCGGTAGTTTGAAGGTAACTTGAATGTATTATTGGTTCAGTGCGGCATTCGGTGATTTATGCTGGGATCTGGGCGGTAATCTCACGAAATGTGCGCTCTGACCCCAGCTATCTACCGAACGTCCGTTCATCTGAATACAGTGAATATTATAAAAGTTATACATTTTAATGTGAAATGCCGGTTCTGCTGCACGGAGGGATAATCCACTTAACGGTATATTTTAGTGGGAGTATCCCTCTCATCCAGCAGTGCCTGATGGGAGAAATGTGCAGAATGCCCCTGTTATATGAGTGTGGAAACCCCTTGCATGGGGACTCGCATATATACTGGAATTGCTAATAAAGACCTCAGTTGACCTCCAAGCTATGTGTCAGTTGACCTCCAAGCTATGTGTTGTCTAGTTCTTGGGAGGAAGGGATTGTAACTACGCTACCTGTATTTTACCTGTTTGGATCTACCTATCCTGTCTACCAGCGGAGCTACCGTGGATAATACTACTACTCCGCTACAGGGTTCCAGGGTCAGTAAGTGGCTGTCATATCACAATAATTCACTGATTTCTCATAAACTCTAACAGCAAATGTGTAGTGTAGCTCACCCAAGCACGGAGTCTCCCGTTGGTAGAGAATGGAGACGTGTGTACATGCGCAGTATAGCCAAACAGCATTCTTCTGATATGAATGAAAGTTAATGGGGACAGTATTCTGCCTTTGTGACCAGCTCATGTATAGTCCCCCGTGCCGCTGTGAGAAAAATAAAGTAATTTCAGAGTAGTGGGAAAAATGCTAAACATTTTCTTGTCTTGTACTTACGCATATCGGAGGCATAAGACATCAGTCTACAGTTGACAGCCTAGTGAAATAAGTGAATTACCCTAGACTTGGGAATTAATAACAGCTGTTCTTGAGGCTAAGGTGTGCAGCAATTAGGTGGTGTGAACCCAGAGCTTATTTTATACAAACGGAGAGCATTAATTGACAACTCAGCCATGAAAAAGTGCATTTCTATTACTCAAATAAACTAAATAGTAGCTATGTTATTTTTTTTTTTAACCGAATACTTAAAAAGCTAATTAAAAAAAATGAAACAAATGTGTTTGATCTAGTAATAAACATAATTTACAATGATAATTTACATATTGAGGCAGATGAGTTATAATAAATTGGCGCATAAGAGCAGGTAGTTTCCTAAATGTGGACACACCTGGCACACCCCTTACAGACGCCAACGGCTTACCTTAAAACTGGAAATGAAATACGACTAGCAAATGGTTAGCTTAGCTTTGTGTTTTTATCTCCTTAAAATACTTAGAACTCTGCATTTTGTATAGATAGATAGCAAGACAGATAAACAGACAGACGGATGGATGGGTGGATAAACAAACTGACAGATTGATGGATAGACAGACCGACCGAGACACACGGGCAGATTGCTGGATGTGCTGTTCTGAAAGTGTCTGAATTTGCACCATAACAGCTTTCCATCATTGGAGAGAGTGAGTTAAAACTCCAGAGATTTTTACAAACCACTACAGCCATAGTACAGCCCCCCTGAACTGTCAATCATGCAGACGGAATGCTGTCTTCCAGACTGTCAAAACTAATTATGTTCAAGTTGTACATTTGTCATGCAATTGTAGTAGAATTAGGATATTAGTATATTTGAAGGTAAACATGTCTTTCCATTTTTTATTTTATCATTTTACATTACATTTAAACAAATTATCCAAAGGTGGGTGGGGCAACAAGTGCTTTAGTATTGCATTTCTGTTTACTGTTTATCCTACCCACAGTCTGATATGTGTTTTTTTTTGTTTTTTTATTAATGTGTGTGGTGTGTGTTGGCATATTCTGTTTCTGTTATGCATTGATGCTGTGGCTGCTTTGGGTTTCATATGTGTGTGTATGTGGACTGTGTGTGTTATTGTGTATATTTGTAAACAGATTGTAGTATTCTGTGCGTTGTGTAATATGTATGTAAGTGGACTGTGTATATTATTATTATTATTATTATTGCCATTTATATAGTGCCAACAGATTCCGTAGCGCTTTACAATATTATAAGAGGGGGGATTTAACTATGAATAGGACAATTGCAAGAAACCGTACCGGAACAATAGGTTGAAGAGGACCCTGCTCAAACGAGCTAACAGTCTATAGGAGACTGCTTGTGTGTGGGCTATATGTATTGTGTGTGGGCTGGTAACGTCACTTACCAGCTGTACGTTGAGCAACTCCCCTCCTTGGGTTGCGCAGGCTGAACGCTCCATGAGGCAGCGTGGCCTGGAAACCGAAATGCTGAATGTGAGCATACTTACCAATTCCGCAGACAGCCGCTACTTCCTTGAATTAATTTGGACGCTGTCCGTTCGAATGACGCATCCTTATATAGTTCAAATACACATGACGTCACATTAAGCCTTAAAGTGACCACATAATCTAGGTGACCCCATTTTCATACTTTTTGAATTCACTATAGAGCTTATTTGTTCCCTTATTCAGAGCCTTATTGTGGTTTCTGCATTGAAACAATTGTAGTGCTTATAGTATGTCTCTTGTAATATTCTGATATTGACCTCGGCTTGTATTTGACTTCGTGTATATCTGGTATCCTGACCAGGCTTGTTTTTGACTTTAAATATTTCAGGAATCCTGACCCGGCTGACTTATTCGTATATCCCTGTTTTCTATTATCCTGACCATGGCTATTACTGACTTTGTCTCTATCTTTATTAATGTTAAGCCACTCTAAGGCCCAGTAATATGTCTAAAGACTAATGTAAGAGGATTAAAATCTTGAGAGGGGTTACAGTTGAGGTATATGGGGTGTTTTGAATTATTGGGTTTATGATTAGAATTGGATTCAGTATTGAGATACAGGTGGTGTTTAATGTTTAAGAAGACTTAAACATAGGATTAAGGTAAATGTTTTTTCAGGTTTATGCTCGCATAAAGTATTTTGTGACTAAGGAAAGAGTTTGTTGGTTTTGGAAGGAGATACATTTAGTTAGGGAAAAAGGGGATGTTTAGGGTGCGGGCATGTGGGTTTGAAGGGTTATTGCACAGTACTCTTCCTCCTATGATTGATAGTAGAATTGCAGGAGCTGATATACAGTGTGAAACACTCAGTGCTGTCCCTGCTCCTCCTGCAATGCATTTCCTGTATAAGAGGCTGTTTTGGTGCATATGGGAAGTGATCCCTTCCACTTCCTGTCCAGCCTCACACACTGGAGGAGCTAAAAGAACACTGAGTTTTACACCCTCAATAAGTGTTCCTGCAGCTCTGCTATCAACCAAAGGAGACTGAACTACAGAGGACACTGAACAAGTGTCCTGGCACTTACCATCCCTCACCAGCCACCTAAACTCCAAAAAGGTACATTATAAGTGCTGTAAATAGGCGCCCCTTACAGGACAGGTGACCATAGACATGTGCCTACTCTTCCTAGTGGGACATCTGGCCCTGATACACACACAACCTCAATATAATTACATTTTAGCCACCCTTCCTTGTATTTGCTATATAGCAGCAGCAGGGTGGCATTCCTGAGGTCCAGTGGGCACCAGGCTGGCAAGGCACTGGACTGCTGCTGGCTGCTGTGGTCCTGTTTGGATTCCACTTTTTTGTGAGGAAGTGCTCTAATATCACTTCCTTCTAGCGTGGACAGACCCTCACTGTGTGCCACAATTACCATTAGTTCTGACCCCCTCAGGTGGCACTAACATATATTTCAAGTGAAATTGGGAAAGCTGGGAAGGAGATGAGCATGCATTGATCCAATTGAGACCATTGCTCTCACCAGCCAACCTGTTTGGGTTTGGCATCTTGCATACCATGCAAAGGACCCTGCAAGTCATGCATGGCACGCATACCACATGTTGCTTACCCCTGGTTTATACGTAGCCTGTAACGGACCGTTTCAGCATATGAGGGGTTAAAATCCGTTTAGGCGATAATCCCCTTTTCTCAGAAAGGCACAGCTACTGCAGAACATCAAAACTCACGAATTGGCTATAGGCGAATGCATCAAACTCCTGAACTGCATACCAGGGAATAAGATAGCACTCCAAGCTGGAACCTCACGAATAGCTGCTAGCAGATGAATAGGAAAAGCAGACATCAGCTTACACTCCTAGCAATCAATCTCCAACAGCATACAGTGAATCCCCCCAAGAACGAGACAAGGCTCCGTGTTGAAGGTCAAGCAGTGGTCTGAGGTGCTGGGGCACCCAGCCTGGTTTTTATTACATGAGTACACATACAGGCCACACCCAGGGGGAGGCATAAAATAACCAATAACATAGATGTTACCTCCCACACATCCCCTCCCCTTAGTGTGACACTTAATCCCATTATGTGTACAGTTCAAAATATACTTTTACACAACTTTCATAACTTTAAAACCATACATCACATTCACATAAAAATACATATCCACAATCAATCCATTCAGGGGAACAACATATTAAAAAATGGCATGAATCAGACCAGGGGTTCAAAATTTAGTAAAAGTATCTTTTATTCCCCCTGGCTCAAACAGTAAAAGTAAAACATCCCCACAATGCATCCTGGCTTCCTCCCTTCTGCCCTGGAGATAATTGGAGAAGAAATCTAATTATCCAGGACTAGAGGCAGACTCCATTAACCACATGGTTGCAAAACAACATAAAACTCTTTAAAATACATAAAGTCATATTTTATACATTAAACACAGACATTTAACATATCCCCAGATAGCTCAGGTCTGCGTGCACATTATTAGGTGAATGGCACGCAGACCACACAAATACAGTTTAATTGCCATGGAGCCAAAGTCTTTCCCATCGTCTTTCATTATATGAATAGGCTCCATGGCATAGCTATCTGGGGGGTATCACTGCTCACACAGGGCAAGTACCGAATGGCCCCACTGTATTTAAAGGGCCAGATTGAGTGACATACACTCTGGTATGGCTGAATACTGTTTTTAAAGGGCCCAATCTCCCAGGGCCATAGTCCAAAGGCAGCAGGCGGGCAATCAGGCTCCTCCAAAACAATGTGGCGAGATTGGTTCCGTCACATAGCCCATTCACAAATAGTATATATGCATGTGGATAGCCGCGATTCAGATATCTCAGAAAAGGAAGAGAGAGAGATCACCAAAGTCCTGGGGGATAGAGATATTTTTTTGTAGCTGCACCAATTTTTACAAAGTGATACAGCTATAAGCCCACTCTGATGGGGTGCAGGGTGCTCTCTACACCATCAACCTTTTAAAAAAATGAAATTGTTATGACACTTACTATATTACATAATGACAAACACATGATTGTTTATGTGTTTAGATAGATGTTGCAATAGCTGGGAGCAGTACTTGCATCTAGGGTGTGCTTTATTAATTGATGGCTTTGTGTGTGTTGTGCACAGTGGAAGAAGTACAAATGTAAATAGACATAACTACTACATCTAGATGGAAAATTTCAAAATGTCGACAAAAGACAAACATATACCTGTCCACAATTACTTCCACTCCCTATGCAATTCATAAATACCTCTAGAACAGTTTTTCAGATATTTAGTACTTTTTGGAAGATTGTGGTATTTGCAGGAAGCGATATAATGCCAACCTTCATGAATAAAACTTCAACTTCCCTTTTATTAATCAAGTTTATTATTACAATACTGCATTCCGCAGTACAAAGCAGACTCTGACATTGGGAAGCGCCCAAAGAAGGTATTTTGTAGAATTCTATTTTAGAATATATTATATCAGAGTTCTAGAATGGGTCACTAATCTAATCCCATTGCACAAAACCTGGATCCAGACCATATTCTACCTTTATGTTTCTACCATATATATGTTTTGACCTGCTAAATTATTATGTCAATAGGTTATTTGTTGTTGTTGTCATCTATGCGTGTGCTGTCTGGATGCCAAGATATACATATTAAACGTAACGCCATGGGAGATGATCCACCGTACCGGCTACAGTCCATCCTCCTCTCTGTCCACGTTAGTGGTATGATCCAAAATAAAAACATTACATTTATTCATTAGAATGCTCACAATAATCCAAGCACATTTTTTTTTTCTGGCTGGAAACTCTTGGAATTAAATCTGTTCTCTGCCACACCGCATACGTGTGGATGCATTCACCAGACTATGTTATGTAGCTAAATCCTTCTGGAAATGGCAAGTTGAGATCCCATGTATCTCAAGACTTGACTCTAGAGTGAAACCCTCGGCAAAAGGAATCCCTCTTATGTTATGGCTACTGATGTGCCAGATTTTTCTTGTAATAATCAAAGCAATCAAGCTTATTTAGATTAGCTTTCTGTTACATTTTGAGGTTGAGATTTTGAGGTTGTAAAATGCACGATTCCACCCTTGTTTTCTTCTTCTGCATCTGAGTTCTAATTTTTTTTCATACATCATTTTTATTCATTTAATATAGCAAAATGCTAAAATGAGAAGACCTAAATTTCTGCCTCATTTCCCTTCAAATTATTACATTTGCCGACTGTAAACTTGGAAATCCGAGCTTTTAGCAAATAACCAATGTGATACAAGTGACGTATTTTCCCAGTTCACTTACTCTAGGCTATTGTTAGTATATAAGACTATATTGTTATTATATAAGACCGCTATTGAATATCATATATCTTTTTCACTGACGAGATGATCATGATCAGGATTTGCTTCTGAATTACCTACAGATCCAATTGGAAAGTGTGAAGATACAAGCTATAACCGTTAGTATTGCCTATGGATTACAGTAGTTGTTTAATGTAGTGATTATAAAATAAAGAGTGTTATTTTTGTTTTGTAGGCTATGAAGGGTATTAGATGACATAATGGGTGGGAATAAGTTGAAGACATGTGTTGAAAGGGGACTTTGTTCCAGAGGTTAAAAGAGTAAAATAAATACATTGATATTTCCACCAACATCGTTAACCGTAAGTGAGATGATATAAATAACATTGTCTTAGCAGAATTGCCCCATGGGTATTTGCGTTATTTTTTTAATGTGCTAATCCTTGGGTGAATTTCTACATTCCTTGCAACATCAGAAAGAAGAAGAAGAAGATTTGTTTTGTGTCGCAGTTAAAGCTATTAAAATGTTTGGTATTTCTCACAATGAATATCTTTCACAAGCCCCACTTGTACATGTCCGGGTGAGGTCTAGGTAACTTAGGTCATGCTAATTAAAATGTTTCCATTGAGTTTGATACAAAGAAATTTAATACTGCTGAGTTAGTTTATTTAAGCCAAAGGAAAATTCAGGATATTTGTGATATTCCTCTACAACATTGATGCACATCAACACATGTTGAAATGAATATACAAATGCGTGTGTGAATGTTTTTTTGGGGGTGGGAGTTGGCTAGCGATGGGAGCAGCTGCTTTAATTTGAAAAATTGAACTGAGAACATGTAAGTCCCCTTGGTATCCTACGGAAGACTTCTAAAATCATGAAGCTAGCAGAGAACTGACAGAGTTTCTTCCTGATAACAGGGCTAAACATGCACACCCAGGTTCTACAACAGAGGTTCATTTACCCTGCAGTTTCTACTTATAGGAGCTGCTCCTCTTAAGCATTCCACCAGAGGTCTTCATCAGAGACAAGTGGTCAAGCCCTTACACATGTAGATTTACTTGTATGTACGTAGTGGGGAATTACGATGCAGCATAAACATAATAAACCCCATTCAACCTCCCCCCAATAACGACAGACAACGTGGTATGGATGAACAGGCCACAGCATTTATTAAAACATAAATAAATTACTGTATAACACACCCATAACTCCATATATTAAACTCTTCTTTCTGTAACGAAATTGTTAGCAACAAAACATAAATAACATATATATATAAATAACAACTCAACATACAGTGCTATACAGAGAACCCCCCGTCCTTGCCAATAAAAACCTGCAGTGGCTCCTAAACACCACTGCCTCTCACCTCCCCCCCCCCGTCATAAAAAACATATTCCAATGCCTGCCATCAGCCGACCTTATCCACGCTCGATGGGCACGAGACCTCAGGCAACCTAAAGTTAAACCTTTTGAAGCAGGGGAGGCTGAGACCTGTAAACATGAGGAACTTATTCCATCCTTAACATAACCACACTTAATTGGCAAGGACATACCCCCGACTCGCTGTGACTAACTAAACCTACTCGGGGTGGGCGGGCGGGAAACTGTTCACTGGCCCGAATCCCAAGTGGCACTGAGGTAAGACCTCCCCCCTGCTAGCTCACATAGCCCTAACCCCCACCCACACAATACACCCACTATCAAAGACCCTCCCCTGCATCTATCCCCACACTCCTACATGTGCCCTTGTCCGCTTAGCTGCGCTATCTCCCCAGGGCCTGAATTCTGGATGATGTAGTCATATGACATCTGGGCTCCAGACTGTGCTGTATTTTTCATTTCCCAAAAGTAATATACTTCTGCATAAAAAAAAAAAGTTAATTGCAAAATAAAGTTTCCAAATGGTGGATTTCATACAAGTCCATTTTTATGTCTGTGTAATTATATTTATTTTTTGTAACTGCTTGTCCCTTGAAATCTCCATCTCCATATCTCCACCACCTCTAGTACAATTCTACAAAAAGTTGGTGCTTTGGGGGAAAGGGAGAGTTAAACTTGCATACTTTAAGCACGCAACATAATTACATTTTAAAGATGCTCTGGTACTAGGTGTGGCGAAACCAACCTCGCCACTGTCCACTGGAGGAGCCTGGTTGCCCACCTGCTCCCTTTGGACTATGGACCAGACTTTAAAAAGACGGTATTTTCCCTGCAGAAAGGCTTATTCATGCCTTTCTGCCAGGGTGTTCGGTAGATTTTATCTACCAAACAAACTACCGAATGCACAACCACCTAGGAGCTGGAGTGTGCCGCCAATTTACCTCCCTGAAGCTGCTGTTAACCGCAGCTTAATTGACAAATGCAGGGTGGTCTTTGTTCAATTGCAGAACACGTGGCGACGGCCATTCTGCAAGTCCCAAATGGCCAGCGGTGTTCAGTGCTAAAACTATGGAACTGAAAACGGACACTTATTTGCGCGAACACCATTGAACTGTATGTATGTGATCTGAGCGCCATTCGGTAATAATGTGTGCTCAGATCTAAGCTATCTGGGGATATGTAGAATGTATATGTTTTATGTACTAAATGTATCATTATGTATTTTTATGTCTTTTATTGTCCTTTGTCTGCCATGTGTGTAATGGAGTTTTGCCTCTGTCCTTGGAGATAATTGGATTACTTCCCAATTATCTCCAGGCCAGAGAGGAGGGATTGTAATGCATTGTGGGATTGTTTAAAGGTGTATGTCTGTGATTGGTCAGTGTCCTATATGTTTCCCAGTCTCCCATCTGGTCCCCTTGGGGAGTGTCCACCAGGTGGGAGACCTGCATAAAAGCCAGGCAGGTAGCCCCAGTAAATGAGTTCCTGCTTAACCCTCAAAGCGAAGTGTCATCTCGTTCTTGGGGGGAATTTTATCCTCTTGTGTGCGAAACGGTCCGTTACAATTGGTGGCAAGCGGCGGGATCATTTCCACAGCCCAGAAGCATAGCTGCAGGGTAACACCATTCCTTGGATTACAAATAAAGGGCAACGCTAGTACCCGTACAGCGCCCCTATCTACAAAAGAAGCAACTTCAGCAGAACAAGCATGGCGCCCAGCTACACGCAGGAGGAGTTTGACAAAGAGCTGTGATCACAGCTGGTTTTCCTTGGACCCAACCCCCCAGAGGAATACCTGCAGCCCGTGAGGAGACACGTGGCAGAGTACCTGCAGGCCAAAGCAGAGTGGGCACGTGAGTTAGCAGGTTGGTAGAGACCCCAGCAGCAGTGTCGTCCTTCCTCCCCAGCGGCAGTGTATATCCCAGGGAGCTGAAGGTGTCGTCCTTCCTCCCCAGCGGCAGTGTGTGTCCCAGGGAGCTGAAGGTGTCGTCCTTCCTCCCCAGCGGCAGTGTGTGTCCCAGGGAGCTGAAGGTGTCATCCTTCCTCCCCAGCGGCAGTGTGTATCCCAGGGAGCTGAAGGTGCTGTCCTTCCTCCCCAGCGGCAGTGTTTATCCCAGAGAGCTGAAGGTGCCGTCCTTCCTCCCCAGCAGCAGTGTGTGTCCCAGGGAGCTGAAGGTGCCGTCCTTCCTCCCCAGCGGCAGTGTGTGTCCCAGGGAGCTGAAGGTGTCGTCCTTCCTCCCCAGCAGCAGTGTGTGTCCCAGGAAGCTGAAGGTGTCGTCGTTCCTCCCCAGCGACAGTGTGTATCCCAGGGAGCTGAAGGTGTCGTCCTTCCTCCCCAGCGGCAGTGTGTGTCCCAGGGAGCTGAAGGTGCCGTCCTTCCTCCCCAATGGCAGTGTGTGTCCCAGGGAGCTGAAGGTGTCGTCCTTCCTCCCCAGTGGCAGTGTGTGTCCCAGGGATCTGAAGGTGTCGCCCTTCCTCATAAGCGGCAGTGTGTGTCCCAGGGAGACAAAGGTGCCGTCCTTCCTCCACAGCAGCCGGACAATATATTGAAAGGGGAGACAGTTGGTCCCCTTCTCCACCAGCAGAGAGAGTGACAGGGAGAGGAGCTTGTTACCCCCTCCCTCCAGCGGCAGTCTACGGTTCATGGAGAGGAGCTTGTTAACCCCTCTCCCCAGCGGCAGTCTACAGTTCAGGGAAAGGAGATTGTTACCCCCTCTCACCAGCGTTCAGCCTAACCCACCAAGGGGAGATGTTAAGTCACACAACTGTGCAGATGGGACCGTAGTCTCTGCACTTACAGCACAAAGGGTAGGGACGGTCGGTCCCGTCCCCCAGCCACAGAGCGGTATATCCAGAGGGTAGACAATCGGTCTCCCCCTCCCACAACCAGGCTCCAACCAGGCTATTTCCGTAGTAGCGCTGGCACCAGGGCAGAGTACCGCTGGTCTCTGCCTACTCAGAAACCCACCAAGGCAGCCTACCAGTCCTCTGCAAAGCCATGATGAGGCACCTGGACATGGACAAGTTTCCACGTTATCCAGGTGGAGTAACCATTTATTGTGGGTGGGCTGTACTGCTGTTTGTGCTTCATGGGTGGGTTGCTGGACTAACCAGGGCACTGACTGGCAGGAGGTCAGATAACCTGTTAGTCTAGTTGGTAAAGGGGAGAAGTGTGGCGAAACCAACCTCGCCACTGTCCACTGGAGGAGCCTGGTTGCCCGCCTGCTCCCTTTGGACTATGGACCAGACTTTAAAAAGACTGTATTTTCCCTGCAGAAAGGCTTATTCGTGCCTTTCTGCCAGGGTGTTCGGTAGATTTTATCTACCGAACAAACTACAGAATGCACGACCTCCTAGGAGCTGGAGTGTGCCGCCAATTTACCTCCCTGAAGCTGCGGTTAACCACAGCTTAATTGACGAATGCAGGGTGGTCTTTGTTCGTTTGCCGAACATGTGGCGGCGTCCATTCTACAAGTCCCGAACGGCCAGCGGTGTTCAGCGCTAAAACTATGGAACTGAAAATGGACACTTACTTGCGCGAACACCGCTGAGCCGTCCGCCCCCTGGTTCCTATTCGTGCTCTTAGGGTCGAACACCAGTTCATTCGGTACTTTGGATATGTGAATATGCTACCCCAGATAGCTAAGCCATGGAGCCCATTCGTGTAATGAAAGACTATGTGAAAGACTTTGGCTCCATGGCGATTGAACTGTATGTATGTGATCTGAGCGCCATTCAGTAATAATGTGCGCTCAGATCTAAGCTATCTGGGGATATGTAGAATGTATATGTTTTATGTACTAAATGTATCATTATGTATTTTTATGTCTTTTATTGTCCTTTGTCTGCCATGTGTGTAATGGAGTTTTGCCTCTGTCCTTGGAGATAATTGGATTACTTCCCAATTATCTCCAGGCCAGAGAGGAGGGATTGTAATGCATTGTGGGATTGTTTAAAGGTGTATGTCTGTGATTGGTCAGTGTCCTATATGTTTCCAAGTCTCCCATCTGGTCCCCTAGGGGAGTGTCCACCAGGTGGGAGACCTGCATAAAAGCCATGCAGGTAGCCCCAGTAAATGAGTTCCTGCTTAACCCTCAAAGTGAAGTGTCGTCTCGTTCTTGGGGGGAATTGGAGTGTATCCCGATTGCCAGGAGTGTAAGCTGTTCATATGGCTTTTCCTGTTCGGCTGTTTCCAGTGTTCGTGTGTCTCTTGATCGGGGGTTGGAGGATTCGTGTAGTTTGCAGTTCGGGAGATTGGTGATTGCAGTAGCTGCTTGTCTATCTGGAAGGGGATTATCGCCTAAATGGTTTTTATCCTCTTGTGTGCGAAACCATCCATTACACTAGGTTCAATGTTCAATGATTAACTCTCAAAGTTGACACATAACATTGTCATAATTGCACTACCTCAGGAATTTATAAATTTACCTTTGTCTTACAACCTCAGGTATAAATCCAAGAAAAACTGGTATAACTGAGAAGGTGCTGCATATACTATACAAAGGTGATGATGAGGTCACGACACGTTCTTTATTTTTAGACATGCTTTATTGTTAAAAAGCACACTTATGTATGATGTGTATTACACACACTGTTCACACAGAATAAAAGCAGCATATTATTGTGTTGTTTCTTCAACCAGTTTTAATAGGTGCTAAAAAGATCATCGATATAATGTTCCCACACTGAAAGGATATTTTAAAATATTTTATGCTCGGAAAGAGACATTATGTCCTAACGTATTACGTTACATTGTGCAAACAGAGTTGCTGAGAAATCTGAATTAAATGCTAATTGCTGTATAATAAACCAAGAGATATATAAACCCTAAAACCACATTTCGAAAGCAGGACAATGGTATTTTTAGTACAAATTCAAGGAAAGTAGAGATAGGCTTTCACCTGTGATCAGACTTTGTAAATGTGGTATTGTAATAAGTAAGTCTGGTGGTAAATTATGATATAATTGATTTTGACTCAATTATTAGATATGATTTCAAAATAAACTAAAAGTATGAAAAGACGATTAGGATCACATTACGTTTTTGAAAACACAGAAGCCCATGTTTCCTTACCGGAAATGAATCCTACTAAATTTAACATTCAGTATAAAATGAGCAGTAGTTGTAAGGCATATCAACTCTGGCATTAAAACATTACTTTATTTGGTATTAATAGAGATTTCATTTGTGTAGCTGCTCATGTTCGAAGGCCAGAGGGTATTTAAAGGGGCACTTCAGACACCCATGCATGTTAGACGTAAATGTTGTGTTTAGTTATAATAGGTGAGGTTTTTTTTAATAATCATGCTTAAAATATAAAAAAAATGTTTTGTGCCAAAAGAACAACCATTCTTGCCCTGCCTTTTATCCAGCAATACTTATTTTATTTGTTGCACAAATAAAACAAAAATCATATCTTTCTTCTGAGAATGGCCTTCAGCACTCATTGAATATGAAAGTATTAAGCCATGGGGTTTAATTAAACTCAAAGCAAAACACTTTACTCATCTGACCTCAATCCTTAGACAATTACAGAACAGCATTAGAGAGTCACCGTGGGGTTCAGTGACCTGATTTGTAAGTGGGCATTGAGCAAAGACTGTCAAGGTGGAAAGAAGATCGTAAACGGTGACTGAGCGATCACTCAGTTTAGGAAAGAGGGTCATATTCACCCACAAAATCGATGTGATATTTGTGAGGACCATCATAACAGATGAGATGCTACAAATGGGACAAAAAATATATAAACTGATCAGCTACAACTTTAAAACCACTGACAGGTGAAGTGAATAAAATTTATTATACTTATAGAATGGCACCTATCATGAGTTGGGATATATTAGGCAGAAAGTGAACAGTCCGTTCTTGAACTTCACATGTTTGAGGCAGGGAAAATGGGCAAGGGCAAAAAAACCTGAGTGACTTTTACAAGGACCAAAGAGTGATGGTTAGATGAATGTGTCAGAGCATCTCCAGAATGGCAAGTCTGGTGCGGTGCAGTGGTTAGTACCTACCAAAAGTGTTGCAACTAAAGACAACTGGTGAACTGGCGACAGGTTTTTTGGTGTCTTAAAGGCTCATTGATGCACATAAGGAGTGAAGGCTAGGCTGTCTGGTTTAATTACACAGAATGCTGCTGTAGCTCAAATTCCTGAAAAACTTGCTAATCACGATAGAAAGGTGTCAGAACACACAGTTTGTTGCGTATGACCCATGATGACCTCAGTCCACTGCTGAAAACGCCTGAAGAAAACGCTTGAAGAAGCTTGTCTGGTCTGATTGATCATGTTTTCTTTTAGATTAGGTAGATGACTGTCAGGATCGTGACAGGGATCCAACACGCAGAATGCAAACAGGAGAAAGGTACGTATACCGGACCTTAGAATGGCCGGACTAACATAAGGAGTAGGCAAAGAATAATCTGAGACAAGCCGAGGTCGAGGGAATGAGAGGACAGATAATCGAGAGACAAGCCGGGTCAAAGGACAAGAGAGGTAAGCAGGGTCGGAAATACAAGCCGAATCAAAACCAAAAGACAAGAGACAAAAGTGCACTGAGTGACCAGACTAGCTAGAACCACAACAGGGCAATGAACCATTCCAAATAATACTCTTTTATACCTTGGCTCTTAATTGTTGGCCCTGCCCCCAGTAAGTCCTGATTCGTGGTTTCTGGCGGATCGGGACGTGATTGACGTCATGACGTCGGCTAATGAGTGCCGCGTCATAAAAGGATGCGGAGCTATCGCGGCCGGCGTGTAAACGGCCGGGAAGACTGATTAGATCGGGCGTGCCAGCCCCCCTTTTGAGGACGGACGTCTAGGTGTCTAGCCTCATCTGAGGTAGACACCATAGGTAACGTGACAATGACCGCGTGTGTGCATAATTTACTTGGAGAAGAGATGGCAGCAGAATGCACTATGGGATGAAGGCAGGCAGGAGGAGGCAGTGTTATGCTCTGGATAATGTTCTGCTGGGAACCGTTGCGTCCTGGCATTCACGTGGATATTACTTTGACACAAATCACCTACCTAGAGATTGATGCAAAACATATACACTCCTTCATGGCAATGGTGTTTCCTGATGGCAGTGGCCTCTTTCAGCAGTGTACCCTGCCACATTGTAAACATTGTTCAAGAATGGTTTGAGGAACATGGCTAAGCATTCAAGGTGTTGCCTTGGACTCCAAATTTCCCAGATCCTAATCCAACTGAGCATCTGTGGTGTGCTGGTACAACAAATCCGATCCATTGAGGCCCCACCTTGCAACTTACAATACTTACAATACCTACTGCTAATATCTTGGTGCCAGATATCACAGGACACTTTCAGAGGTCTTGTGGAGTCCATGCCTGAAAGCATCACAACTATTTTGGTAGCATTACCTACATGATATTAGGAAGGTGGTTTTAAGGTTGTGACTGATCCACTGTAGAGTGGAGTCCAAAACGTGAGAGGATTTGCTGATACACAACATTGTAGACCTTTTTTTTTTTCAAACTTCTATGAAGAATACAAATTATTAACAACACTGGAAATTATCAATAATTTACAAAAACATTTCAAATAATAAGCAAACATAACAGAATGATCATGCCAGTCATTGTCCTCTTTAATTTCCAATTCACTGTAAGGGAAGAAGAAACAAGGGCCTTGATTTAATTCATTTTGATCAGCATGATATCACAATCTGGCCTTGAATTAATATTTTTGGATAAGCTTTTAAAATGACCAAAATCCCTTAGAAAAAACAAAATCAAAACGTTCAAATAATGTCCCTACAATACTACTATTAGCCTTTAAAGTTTTCTTTAGTAAATAAATAATTATAAATAATAATAGAGGTTTTTGTGACTAAAAGCATTACCGTATTTTTCGCTCCATAAGACGCACTTTTTTCCCCTCAAAAGTGAGGGGAAATGTCTGTGCGTCTTATGGAGCGAATATGAAGCTTTACTTACCTGTCTTGCAGCGTTGGCCGGCAGCACAGGGCGCACCGCGGTAGTGGAACTTGAATTTCATGTTTCGGTTTCCGGCGGGACTGAAAGGAAGTGTGCACAAGCTGAGTGCGCACTTCCTTTCAGTCCCGCCGGAAACCGGAACATGAAATTCAAGTTCCACTACCGCGGTGCGCCCTGTGCTGCCGGTCAACGCTGCAAGACAGGTAAGTAATTATAGGACAAGGGGAGGGGGACAGTATGGGAGGGGGATAAAGTCTATGGGGAGGGAGGGGGATAAAGTCTATGGGGAGGGAGGGGGATAAAGTCTATGGGGAGGGAGGGGGGATAAAGTCTATGGGGAGGGAGGGGGGATAAAGTCTATGGGGAGGGAGGGGGGGTGGAAGTCTATGGGGAGGGAGGGGGGAGATGAAGTCTGTGGGGAGGGGGGAGATGAAGTCTGTGGGGAGGGGGGGAGATGAAGTCTGTGGGGAGGGGGGGAGATGAAGTCTGTGGGGAGGGGGGGAGATGAAGTCTGTGGGGAGGGAGGGAGATGAAGTCTGTGGGGAGGGGGGGAGATGAAGTCTGTGGGGAGGGGGGGGAGATGAAGTCTGTGGGGAGGGGGGGAGATGAAGTCTGTGGGGAGGGGGGAGATGAAGTCTGTGGGGAGGGGGGGAGATGAAGTCTGTGGGGAGGGGGGGGAGATGAAGTCTGTGGGGAGGGGGGGGGAGATGAAGTCTGTGGGGAGGGGGGGGGAGATGAAGTCTGTGGGGAGGGGGGGGGAGATGAAGTCTGTGGGGAGGGGGGGGGAGATGAAGTCTGTGGGGAGGGGGGAGATGAAGTCTGTGGGGAGGGGGGGAGATTAAGTCTATGGGAGAGAGGAGAAGACTATGGAAGGGGGGGACACTATGGGACAGGGGAGAAAAAAAATATTCTGTACAAACTGTCCCATAGTAAGAAACACTATGGGACAGTTTGTTCAGAATATTTTTTTTCTGGGTTTCTTCCTCTAAAAACTAGGTGCGTCTTATGGTGAGGTGCGTCTTATGGAGCGAAAAATACGGTACTTTATTTGGTGTGAATAGCATTTTTTTCATACTTCTATTCTTGAGAATCAGAAATACAGTCAGGGGAGCCTTTGATCAACGTGTGCAGGTGGCCATTTTGGTTAAATCCTCTTAAAACTTTATTTTCCCATAGTAGATTGTTTGACATGGGTTTCACCACTAAAAGACGAAATTTAAAACCTGTTGATAAATACTGTTTGGGATTAAATGAGAATATTAATATATGGTTGCTTATATTTCAACCAATATACATTTTTGACAAAGATATCATCAATAGCATTATTAACATGTCATTTGCTTACATATTAAGTTTCTTTAAACAATGTTCCTGAGAATTGTCAGTTCAATTCTTTTTGTCATAAAATAAATATTTAAAAAAAAAAAAAACATAAAAACCCACTAAAATCATACAAGAAAATATGCACAGCTGCGGTAGTGTGATAAATAAGCCTACTGAAAAATTATGATATAAGTCTTACTCAATGGTTAGATTTGATCTCAAACAAAAACTATGAAAAGAGCATAAGAATCTCCTTACACTTCACATATATGGCAGCCCAGAATTCCCTGCATGGAACAAAATACTAGTCTGAAACCACTATAATTAGCATGAAATATAAAATGATAGCTGCTTAACAATCAAACAATACTTTATTTGGTATGGAGAAAACACCATTTGTATTTGCGGAAAACTCAAGAATTCATTGAGAAATAAAAGCTATCCCCCCTAAATGTATCAATCTGCAAAAAAAAAAAACCAAAAAAAAACATTAGTTGTAAGGAATAACTTCTGTGACATTAAAACATAACTTTATTATAAGTGGACATAACAATTTTTCAACTTCCACACTAGAGGCCAGAAACATCCAAGGATGCATAATCTAGACCAGGCATAGGCAACCTTTTGGACTACACCTCCCATGATGCTTTGCTAGCATTATGGGTGTAAGAGCATTATGGGGGATGTAGTCCACAAAATCTGGAGTGCCAAATGTTGCCTACCCCTGATCTAGACTGTGAATTGCGGAGATATGCCAAGATTATTAAAAATGTTAGGCAAAAGTAACAGAAAAATGTGAATCTCTCAAACTCCATGACCTAAATCTTTCCATTAGCAATCCTCAAATTTTGTATTTGACATAGTCTGAGCTGACATTTAGTACTTTATTTTATTTACTATTATTTAGTATTTAACTTAATTAAATATGCTCCTTTATTTTAAATTAGGGACCCTTCCTTCCTTTGTCATAAAACTGATCTTTATAGTTTTAGTGGCATTCTGCTTCATCACACTGTACATGATGACGTAGAAGTTAAAGACCTTCAATTTCTATTTAAGAAGAAAGTGAACACATGCTGGCATACTTGCACAGATTCATACACAATGATACACATGTGTAGATATATACATTGAGACACACAAATACTGACATACATTTAGAGATACACTGCCACACACAAACACTGACACAATTGCACAGATACATACACTGACAAACACAAACACTGACACACATTCAAAGATGCATACACTCTTACAGACACAAACACTGACAAACATGCACAGATGCATACACTGACATACACAAACACTGACAAACATACACAGATACATACACTGATACACACAAACACTGACAAAAATGCACAGATGCATACACTGACATACACACACACTGACACACATACACAAATACATACACTGACACACACAAACACTGACAAACATGCACAGATGCATACACTGACACACAAAAAACAATGACACACATATACAGATACATACACTGATACACACAAACACTGGCCTGCCTGTGGCCTTCCTCTACCCCTTGCATGCCAGGACCTTGTGGCACAACCTGCCATGGTCGTCCAGTGCTACTGTTATTGATTGCACTCTCCATCCCCAATGGACTCCACTGGACAGGCCGAACTCCACGGCCTGGTCGCTGTTGCGACCTTCGTGACCCTAATAGTTCAACCATTGCGAGATTGGTCTTGGGTATTCAGTAAAAAAGGACTGTAAAGTAAAAGTGAGCCTACATTTAATTAACAATAACTAGAAAAAGGGGCCCAGTAGTAGGAAAAGAAAAAAAAACTTAGCAAAAGTAGATAAAATTAGTTTTGAAAGTCAACCTCAGCTCCTTTGTTCTTTTAATACATAACAAAATGCAAGTAGAGTGAAGATAATCCAGAGAAAAAAAGTGGAAGACACCTTCAAATGAGCATGTAATTAATACAACCTGGAGAATATATCCAGAATAAGAATATTCAACATGGGAATATAATACAATCTGAAATGATAAAAATATATATCATAGCGTAATATTGTTTGGATTAAATGTGAAAGTGTAAAGTTTAGATATTAAACTCACAAACGAAAATGCAAATCAGGCCTCTCACCCCCCTGGGGTATATAAGTATAGATCTTGATAGTAGATCAAATAACGAAGTATGTCTTAAAGAGATGGATAAAAAGAGCCATACATGGTGAAGTATGTATAAGAAAGTACAAAAAATATTTATTGGGAGCACTTACAGACGTAAAATAGTAGTGGGCATATCTCCACTCTCAGTGGAACTGGATGGCAGTGTAGAAATAGGCAGCACAAATCCAATTCAAAGTAGAGAGCAGGAACAATAAATCAGCATACATAAAAAATAATAAAATATAAATAAAATAAGCAGACAATAAAGTCCAATATCCAACGCGTTTCGTCCAGGTAGGTAAGGGACTTCGTCAGGGATATATAGAGGATCGACTGTAGAGGAGCTTCTTATACCCATCGCAATCTTCTTTCATGCCGTTCACCGGCACATGCGTTCCAGATTGGAACGCAAGGGAAAACTTCCTGTTTCGTCCGTCATTCCAAATGCGCATGCGTAAAAACCAGAGTTCTATGCGCTCGAGAGTCGAGCGCGATAATGCGCATGTGTACGGTCTATAAAGAGAAAAATGTACACAACAGGCGAACATGTCGCCATAGATATGAAAATCGAGAACCACATAAAAAAGGGGGATCCATTAGAGCAAAAAACAACTAAAATAGGGAACAAAGAAATATATATAAAGCCTATTAGAAATAGTAGTGGCTCAGGATAGTGACCAGAATAGCCAAATATAATTTACAGAGCGAAGACATAGTATTAAACATGAATTCAAATAGAGATATTATACAGAACATATCCGAAAAGATACACAATAAAGGAACAAAATATGGAAATAAAATATAACAAAAATCATGTTTGATAGTATTATCCAAAATGGATCAACCCAAACCCAATATAGGTATAGTAATATACTATATATATATTAATGAGAGAGAGAAAAGAGAAATACCATATCGAACGAATGATAAACAGTACATTGTGAAGTGCTAAATAAGACCTTGTAGGTCTATTTCCGCATTAAGACCACAATGTAATGTTCTTAAAGTGTATATCCAAAAGGCTTCTTGGCGGATTAGTTCTTGGAGTTTATCTCCTCCCCTACATCCTAGAGTAACATGTTCTATGCCAAAGGCTTGAAAATTTTCCCACCTAAAGAGTGGACACGTACTACAATGTTTTGGAACACTATGATCAAGTTTACCCTTTTTGATGTTATTAAAGTGTTCCAAAAGTCTGATATGAAGCTTTCTGGTGGTGCGGCCCACATATTGGGCTCCGCACCCACATTGGAGTAAATAAATCACAAAGGTGGTTGAACATTGAATGTGTTTTTTAATGGGATATATTTTGGTAGTTTGAGTACTTGCAAAATTAATAATTTTTCTCTTTTGGTATTTGCATGTGGAACAATGTCCACAGCTGTAGAAGCCTTTAACAGGTTGTAAAAAAGAGCCAGTAGAGGATGTGGGATATACGGGAAGGAGACTAGGGGCCAGTTTATTTTTAAGATTGGCTGCTCGTTTATATATAATAGTCGGTCTTTTGGGAATAATAGACCGAAGTGAAGATAATGCTTGAGATTCCCATAAAGTGAGATTCCTATCTTCTCAGAGACTAGTAAATCCCATTGAATGTAGACGTGTTGCCCTATTTTAGCCTCATTTTGTTTCTGTATTCAACATATTGCTCTGTGTTTGCATGATTACTGTAACATTTCTGTATATGCTTGTGTGATGGTAGTCACCATCACTGGGAGCTTAAGCCTGACACGTCATGTAGGTCCCCGGATGACTCTGATGTTTAATTTACCCTATGTAGGGTGTATATTGTAATATTATTTAGGAATGTTTCATATATTCTCCTGTCTGGCTGTGAGGCCTGTGCTTTGCCACCTGTTGATTGTAACAGTTATGAGTATTAGCTGAAAAACAAGACTCATTAATTTGCATATTGTGGTTTATGCAGGTAAAAGAGATAATCCCACTTGCGTTTTTCTTCCCCACAATTTGTATGAATATTTTACAATATTATTATTATTGTTATGTTGTTTATTACCTGTTATCTCAACTTTGTATTAATATATATATTTCACCACATGTTTAAGGACAAGTCACTAAAGGCTAGTCCTTGTCCAAAATAATGTGTTGTGCCATTACTCCATTGCGAGCTGTGTATCCTGTCTAGTTTGATCAGGGAATCCAGTAACAGATGTTTTGGACCTGCTTCTGGCTGCACTTTTCTCTGGTCCTGAGGACATATCAAGAAAGAGCTAGGCCTAAGAAATACAAATGGCTTTGAAAAGGCAGTAGCTGGAAGCAGGACAGGACAGAGTTGATACCTGCCTGTGAGGACAAGCCCTTCCAAAGCAAGCAAGCCCACCTGGGGTCCCTGTAGCTGCTGGCTTTACCCTCCGTCTCGGTAATGATCTTCTTTGGTAGACCTATATATTCCCAGTGGCATTTATTCCAAATTGAAAGGCATAATGCATATTTATAATTCCTCTTGCAAGGTAATGGTAGTATAGCCTTTTAATCTCTATAGATTTTGTTGAAAGTCTTCCTTTAAATCAGGCATGGAGAGCACCTTTTTCTAAGCTATATTTCTAAAAGACACAGATTAGTGTCAATTGTTGGCACAATGCTAGGGACACACAGTTGGCACTGATGGTGTTAAAATCTAGTGTTTCTCAATGTAATTATTGATACCTAGTTGAGATAGGGAGCAGTGATGAAAGCTTGTCAAAGTCAGCTGTGCACGATGGAAAAGATACTAATTTTACCCTCCTGAAAAACCCCTTCATTAGGTAGATGGCAAAACCAGCCAGCAAAAAATCAGTTGAAGGAGAATTATGAAGAAACTGACTTTTCACTAAAGCCCCAGGCCAAGTTGATAAGCTGATAAGCGATCTATTCATTTAAATGTTAGTATGTTTGTCATAGAAAGAATATATGAATCATCATGTGTTCTTCTGTACATTCAGAACACATTACAAAGCAATCCAATTTTAGTTAAGGCGTGAGTTCGTTTTAAACTAATCTACGCTTATTATTTGTAACACTGTATTTTTTCAGTTAGTATAGTATAGGATTAAGTTCCCACAGGGCCATAGTCAGGTTAACCATTTGCCCTTCTGCATTCTTCCTACACATAGCCTCCTGAGACCCAGCCCATTAACTTGTGTCCTATATACTGGTTATTTCATTCACGTACATCTCCTTTTATTCTTTTGAGTTACTCTATCAATCCCTGCTGTATTGTAAAGAGGATATTCCAGTGATATGTCATGTGATAGACTGGGATGTTGGGAACTTAAATAGGTAGGAAATCACAAAAAAAAAAATAAAAAAAAATGGAAGACAATTTTTTTGAGTCCTCTACAGAACCTATGGGCTCTAGGCGGCAGTCTATGGTCTATTAACCCTGCTCCACATTCTTCTCAACCCCTTTACGCCTTCCAACTGTTGTTTGTTTGCCCTCAACTATTACCAATGGCATAATGAGGTGAAGGGCTGGCTGACAGTAAGTAGTAATTTGCCGGCCAGTTAGGAGGTGCTGCTACTCAAATTAGCTAGCTTTCTCAAACTCTCAATAACTATCACCATAACACAAAAGAAACTCATTCATTTATTTGCTCATTAACTCATTCATTAGTATTTCTCCCAACCGTCCCACTTCTGGTTGGGCAGTCCCAATTTTCGGTCCTGTACCGCCTTACTGACCAGGGACGGATTGCACCGTCCAGGGGGATATCTCTGGAGCCAAGCACAGGCTCCACAAATTTGTAAGTGCATTTTGCTTTATCTATAACTACCAGTTTTTAATATATACAACACTATATTCCACTCTCTCCTTGTATTCCCTATATTGGATTATCCTTAGATTTCAGAACACCCCTGAAGGTGCTATTTCCCTACATTTCCTTTAACATCTGCTTGCGTAGCCTGCCCTGTCCTTTTAGACTGTTATAAAAGAAATCATAGTTTCTACATTAACAGTAAGAATGTTATAAATGCAGTGATATGGGTGGTAGGAGTGTGCACTATTAAAAACACAAGGCTTTAATAACTTTGAAGTGAATTGTTGCAAATTGAAAAAAAATAAGTTTCAAAATTAAGGCCAAAAGCAGCACAATTAGAAAACCAGCTGAATCAAACAATTTATTAAAAAAAAAATCAGTTTTCAATTCACCATCATTCAATATTTAATAAATAAACCATAGTTTGTTTTTTCAACATCCCAATGGTAAATTATAACTATTATTTCTTTTAAAATTGCATTTATTCAAAATGTAGGATTTAATTTTTGTCAGCTTAAAAATAAACTGTATGGGGTAAGAATTAAAACACTGCTAAGTTTTTGTTTGTCTTCTCAAAACAATATAAAATCTATTGCTGCTGATTTATTAGATAAACTTTCATGGCATGGCTTGTATAATGTGGTGAAATCAGAAGATGAAGAAATGTATCAAATTACACCTCCTCCCCAGGCTATTATTCATTCCCCAACTTGTGACAATTGTCCATTCACCTCTAATGAACCAAATTCCACCTATGAGAGATCAGAACTTTCGGGAGTTTGCAACAGAATTATATTATGAAATAAAGTATGCTGGGTTGACACCAACAGAATAATCTCAATAATCTTAGAGGGATAATCTAGCCACCGAAACAATCTTAACTTAATGAAGCAGTTTAAGTGTATAGATCATGCCCCTGCAGTCTCACTAAGGCAAACACCAGATGGGTACAGCCCATACAGGTGTATGGGGCCCAGCATGCCTGGGTTGCAAAGGGTCACCACTTGAGGGATTTCTATCACCTATGAATAGGTGCAATGAGGCAGCAACATGTGATGGTGCTGCTCACAGAGACCATTCACAGTCCAGTGGGATGGACAGGAAGTTTCTAAGGGAGTGAGCAGGAAATTACATTTTAAGCTCCTATCCTCCCTCAGTAGTGCTTCTCCATACACCACACACCATGGGAGCTGCAATGTTCAGAAGAAGAATTATGCAGAAGATAGAGCTATACTGTGATTCTGGAGATGGAGCTGGAGAGGATAGATGGAGCTTGGCGTGAGAGAGAGATGGAGCTGGAGTGAGATAGAGCTGGAAAGGAGAGAGAAATAGGAAGATGGAGCTGGGAAAGAGTAGGAGATAAAGCTGAGTATGTAAGGAAAACAGAGATGAAAAGGTGAGATGGAGCTGGGGTGAGAGAAAGATGGAAAGGAGAAAGAGATACGAAGATGGAGCTGGGAAAGAGCAGGAAATGGTGCTGAGTGTGAGAGGAAAACAGAGCTGGAAAGGTGAGATGGAGCTGGGGTGAGAGAGAGAAGGAGATGGAGAGAAGAGAGGGAGATTGACATGAAAAAAAGAGAGGGAGATGGAGCCTGGAGAGAAAAGATGGAGCTGAGGAAGAGAGGAACGTGGAGCTTGGGGAGAGGGAGCTGGGATGAGAGACGGAGCTGGAACTGGGGCAGAGGGTGAGATGAAGCTGGGGAGAGAGGAATATGGAGCTTAGGGGTAGAAAGGGAGACGCAGCCTGGGAGAAAGAGACATGGCGTTTGGGGGGGTGGAGGGGAGGGAGGTGGAGCTTGAGGGTAGAGAGGAAGATGATGTTTAATTAAAATAATTCAATCGTTTTACTTAATTAGTGGATTTCTGAGAGGATTATATTCATTTTTACATGTATATATTATAGGTAAATAATATCTACACACATATTAATAAACTACTCTTGCATTAATATAGATGTACACACTTCAGTCCTATACACTACGGCCGTTATACACACCCCTATACATTCACTACATCCCCTCTAACCACACTCAACATATCCCAGCAGGATGGACAGGGACGACACTAAACACAGCTCTGAATGCTTGTGTGATGACGGTAAAATGGAGTGGGGGGTGGATTGGGACCAGGGGAGGGCTGGCAGCCTTAGGCCTGGGGGGCAAAACCAGTCAAGTGGCCCATTGCGCCACCAAATCAGTTCACCATCCATGCCCACCTTTTTCTGGTTTTATAACGGATATTGATGTTATGCTAATCAGTAGCTCTTTGCCATACCCGCTCCTTCACGGCTCTGACTTTCAATGTTGTCAGAGCACAGGCTGAGAATCTCTGAGCCTGTGCTCTGACTCACTAACTGAGCGCCGGAACCACGAGGGAGAGGATATGATCTGACTGCACCTACTGCTGGTGCGCACCAGTGGACCACCAGCGAATCGTTTAAATTAAATATGCTGGTGTACCCAACTTGTGAGCTGTGTTGGCCGCCGGGCGCCTCTGTTGTCATGGCACCCTGCGTGACCGCACAGCTTGCCCACCCCAACGGCTGGCCCTGCTGACACACACTGATGTTACTACTTAGACATCCCTCAATATTAATACAGAGATGAGAGTAAACACCAATAAACTGTGGAAACAGAGCTGATCCCCCCAAATTTATAAAGGTTTGCTTAGAGGATTTATTCAAGATTAAATCATGCCTCCTCCTCTCTCCCCCATGCGCTGCTCTGTAGGCTGGGAGGAAGTGAAGAGTAATCACAGTCTCCCAGCACAACGCCACCTGTGGCTGCATGGGGAACAGCTGTTTAATGTAATGCTTGCAGGACGGCCAGCTGCCGCAGAACCTCTTTGTTTCCATCTCTGCAAAGGGCTCCAGGCACTGCTTGTTGTGAGTGTGAGCCACTGTAAATTAGGGGCAGAGGGCACTTGCACTGCGGTCAAGACAGGTCTGGGCAGGAGGAGAGTGCAGTGCAATCAGTGCACTCCCCTCCTGTGGGTCACCAGTAGACTGGCGCACCTGCCCAGGATCAGAGCCGGTGCAAGGATTTTTGCCGCCCTAGACAAAATATAAATTTGCCGCCCCCCCCCCCCCCCCATGTGACATCACAATGCCCCACCTATATGATCTGCCATATGAACTAACGCCAGTGCTGCACACAGTGTGTGTTTACATTAAAAAGCCTGCAGGGACCAGCTATAGACACCAGAACCACTTCATTAAGCTATAGTGTCCCTTTAATGTGAGGTAAATTATAGATTAGTGTCACTAATAATATACTAGATTGCCTACTTACAATTAGATGAGGATGATGATGGGCTGCAGTTTGGCTCCACTGGTCTGGTGTAGAACAGGACCTCTGGAGGCTGTTTGCAACTGTGGTCACAAAATTCAACGTTCTGGGAGAATTGGAAGCAGCTCCATTTTTTGGGGGCCTCTTACACAGCTCAAGGTCTGGGCCCCAGTGCCTGACGGTGAGTATGCCCATAAGGCCCACTCATAAGTCCACTTTTATGTTCCACCCACCCATGAGCTCGCTCACAGGGAGTGGAGTGTGTAGGGGATGTGTTATGTGTTATCTAATATGTGTGCTTATGGTATGTAGTGTATAGGGATACCAGTTTGTGCAGGTGATGCAGTGTGTTTGTGTGTAGTGGAAGCAGTGTGTATTTGTGTATAAGGGATGTATTATGTGTTTCTGGTTGTGTGTGAGGGATGCATTGTGTGAATCTGTGTTTGTATGCATAAGGGATGCAAGGTGTGTGTCTGTATGTGTGTGCATTGAGTGTAAGAGATGCATTGTGTTTCTGTGTGTATGTAAGGAAAACAGTGTGTGTGTTTGCATGTGTGTGTAAGGGTTTGCATTGTATGTTTCTGTGTATGTGTGCAAATGATGCATTGTCTTTGTTTGTAAGGGTTGCATTGTGTATGTGTGTAATGGATGCATTGTGTGTTTCTCTGTGTATGTATAGGGATGCATTGTGTGTTTCTGTGTATGTATAGGGGTGCATTGTGTGTTTCTGTGTATGTATAGGGATGCATTGTGTGTGTGTGTGTGTGCGCGTAGTGTTAAAGAGCTCCCTGTCTTGCCCCCTGTCCTATAGAGCTGTCCCTTCTGTCCCTTAGAGCTCTCCCCTGCCCCTTAGTGGTCTCTCCTCTCCCCAACCCTCCCCTAGCGGTCTCTTCTCACACTCACCCACCCTCCCTGTGCTCTTCTCATCCCCCCTCCACCCTCCCTGCGTTCTTCTCACTCCTCCCTCTGTGTGTTCTCACCCCCCTGTGTTCTTCTTACCCCCCCTCCTCCCTGTGTTCTTCTTACTCCCCCCCTTGTTCTTCTTACCCCCTTCTTCTTATTACTCCCCCCTCCCCTCTTCTTACCCCCCCCTTCTTCTTACTCTCCCCCTCCCCTCTTTTTACTCTCCCCCTCCCCTCTTTTTACTCTCCCCCCTTCCCCTCTTTTTACTCTCCCCCCTTCCCCTCTTTTTACTCTCCCCCCTTCCCCTCTTTTTACTCCCCCCTTCCCCTCTTTTTACTCTCTCCCCCCCTTCCCCTCTTTTTACTCTCCCCCTTCCCCTCTTTTTACTCTCCCCCCTTCCCCTCTTTTTACTCTCCCCCCTCCCCTCTTTTTACTCTCCCCCCTCCCCTCTTTTTACTCTCCCCCCTTCCCCTCTTTTTACTCTCCCCCCTTCCCCTCTTTTTACTCTCCCCCCTTCCCCTCTTTTTACTCTCCCCCCCTTCCCCTCTTTTTACTCTCCCCCCCCCCTTCCCCTCTTTTTACTCTCCCCCCCCCTTCCCCTCTTTTTACTCCCCCCCTTCCCCTCTTTTTACTCTCCCCCCCTTCCCCTCTTTTTACTCTCCCCCCCTTCCCCTCTTCTTACTCTCCCCCCCTTCCCCTCTTCTTACTCTCCACCCCTTCCCCTCTTCTTACTCTCTCCCCCCCCTTCTTCTTACTCTCTCCCCCCCCCTTCTTCTTACCCCCTCCCCCCCCCATCTTCTTACCCCCTCCCCCCCCCTTCTTCTTACCCCCCCCCCCTTCTTCTTACCCCCCCCCCCCCCCCCTTCTTCTTACCCCCCCCCCCCCCCCTTCTTCTTACCCCCCCCCCCTTCTTCTTACCCCCCCCCCCCCCCCTTCTTCTTACCCCCTCCCCTGTAGGTGGCCGAGCTGGTCTCCGGTCCGCGGTCCCGGCCGGAGTGATAGGAAGGTGCTCAGTGTGCACCTTCCTGTCAGTCCGGCCGGGTACAGGAAACAGAAACTCCTGTTCCGCGCGGAACAGGAGTTTCTGTTTCCTGTACCCGGCCGGACTGACAGGAAGTGCACACTCAGTGTGCACCTTCCCATCACTCCGGCCGGGACCGCGGACCGGAGACCAGCTCGGCCACCTACAGGGGAGGGGAGGGAAGGGAGAAGCAGCTGCAGCCGTCTGAGCGCTCTTTACAGAGCGCTCGGCGGCTGCAGCATTTAAAGGGCCGGCCCGCCGCGGCCGGTCCTAAAATAATTTCGGGCGGCCTGGGGGGCAATTGCCTCCCTGCCCCCCGGCCCAGCCCGCCCCTGATTGGGACAAGCCCTGGGGGCTCAGGACTCTAGCTGTGTAAGGGGCCCCAACATTTCCGATTGCACCCACTGCTCAATTCTTTGCAATTTAGGGGTTAACTCACTTAGTTTCTGTTTATGCAATCCTAGCCACACCTCCTGGCTATGACTCATTAGAGGCAGGTTAACCACACAAAAAAAACATTATTATTCCTACAGAATTGCAATGTTTTCACTTGCAGAGTTGATACAATTGGGCACATGGCACCAAGACCACATCATTGTGATGAAGTTGTCTAGTTGCCTATAGTGTTTCTTAAATTGGAAATTAAATTTTTTCCCCTCTTTTAGAATATAGTTACATAGTTGAAAAGAGACATGTGTGCTTCAATTTGTCTTTTTCACATTTGTTTTTTGATGTTCATCCAAAAAAAGGCAAAGAACCCAGTCAGAAGGACAAAAATCCTTGTTGATCCCAGAATGGCCCCAGAATGGCAGTCAGATATCTCATTGGATGAATAATGGAAGTATATACCTGTATATTATGTTTGTACACATATTTATCCAATTGCTGTTTAAACATCTGTGTAGACTCCGATAAAACGACCTCTTCAGGCTGAGAATTCCATATCCTTATTGTTCTTACTGTAAAAAAATTACAATTCCTTTCTTCCAGTCTAAATGTGTGACCTTGTGTCCTATGTACAGTCTTGTCTATGAATAGATTTCCAAAGAATGATTTGTTTCCATTCCGAATACAGGGAGTGCAGAATTATTAGGCAATTTGTATTTTTGAGGATTAATTTTATTATTGAACAACAACCATGTTCTCAATGAACCCAAAAAACTCATTAATATCAAAGCTGAATATTTTTGGAAGTAGTTTTTAGTTTTTAGTTTTTAGGTTTTAGGTTAGTGTTTTTAGGTTTAGCTATTTTAGGGGGATATCTGTGTGTGCAGGTGACTATTACTGTGCATAATTATTAGGCAACTTAACAAAAAACAAATATATACCCATTTCAATTATTTATTTTTACCAGTGAAACCAATATAACATCTCAACATTCACAAATATACATTTCTGACATTCAAAAACATAACAAAAACAAATCAGTGACCAATATAGCCACCTTTCTTTGCAAGGACACTCAAAAGCCTGCCATCCATGGATTGTATCAGTGTTTTGATCTGTTCACCATCAACATTGCGTGCAGCAGCAACCACAGCCTCCCAGACACTGTTCAGAGAGGTGTACTGTTTTCCCTCCTTGTAAATCTCACATTTGATGATGGACCACAGGTTCTCAATGGGGTTCAGATCAGGTGAACAAGGAGGCCATGTCATTAGATTTTCTTCTTTTATACCCTTTCTTGCCAGCCACGCTGTGGAGTACTTGGACGCGTGTGATGGAGCTTTGTCCTGCATGAAAATCATGTTTTTCTTGAAGGATGCAGACTTCTTCCTGTACCGCTGCTTGAAGATGGTGTCTTCCAGAAACTGGCAGTAGGACTGGGAGTTGAGCTTGACTCCATCCTCAACCCGAAAAGGCCCCACAAGCTCATCTTTGATGATACCAGCCCAAACCAGTACTCCACCTCCACCTTGCTGGCGTCTGAGTTGGACTGGAGCTCTCTGCCCTTTACCAATCCAGCCACGGGCCCATCCATCTGGCCCATCAAGACTCACTCTCATTTCATCAGTCCATAAAACCTTAGAAAAATCAGTCTTGAGATATTTCTTGGCCCAGTCTTGACGGTTCAGCTTGTGTGTCTTGTTCAGTGGTGGTCGTCTTTCAGCCTTTCTTACCTTGGCCATGTCTCTGAGTATTGCACACCTTGTGCTTTTGGGCACTCCAGTGATGTTGCAGCTCTGAAATATGGCCAAACTGGTGGCAAGTGGCATCTTGGCAGCTGCACGCTTGACTTTTCTCAGTTCATGGGCAGTTATTTTGCGCCTTGGTTTCTCCACACGCTTCTTGCGACCCTGTTGACTATTTTGAATGAAACGCTTGATTGTTCGATGATCACGCTTCAGAAGCTTTGCAATTTTAAGAGTGCTGCATCCCTCTGCAAGATATCTCACTATTTTTGACGTTTCTGAGCCTGTCAAGTCCTTCTTTTGACCCATTTTGCCAAAGGAAAGGAAGTTGCCTAATAATTATGCACACCTGATATAGGGTGTTGATGTCATTAGACCACACTCCTTCTCATTACAGAGATGCACATCACCTAATATGCTTAATTGGTAGTAGGCTTTCGAGCCTATACAGCTTGGAGTAAGACAACATGCATAAAGAGGATGATGTGGTCAAAATACTCATTTGCCTAATAATTCTGCACTCCCTGTATATTTGCATAATGCTATCATATCCCCTCTGAGGCGCCGTTTTTCCAAACTAAAAAGGTTTACATTTATTAACCTTTCTTCATAACTAAAATGCTCCATTCATTTTATCAATTATGTAGCCCGTCTGCACTTTTTCTAGTGTAATAATATCCTTCTTTGGAACATGTGCCCAAATATTGTGATCTTATTGTTGATTTAGAGGCAAAATTATATTTTCATTCCGAGAATGAACGCACCTATTTATACATGACAATTCCTAACTGGCCTTAGCAACTGCCTATAGGCATTGCATATTGTTGCCTAGTGTGTTGTCTATAACAATTCCCAAATCCTCCTTGTGTGTTGTTATTCCTAATTCACTAACATTTAGGGTGTAAGTTGTTTGTGCATTCTTTACCCTGAAGTGCATAACTTTGCATGTTTCTACATTAAATTCCATCTGTCATTTGAGGGCCCAGTCCCCCAGTCTATCTAAATCCTCTGCAGCAAAGCAATATCCTGCTCACATTGTATTACATTATTACATTGTTTTTTTTATCATCTGCAACACTGAAACATGACTTTCAATGTCTATTTCAACATAATTTATAAATATGTTACATCAAGGCAGTCCAAGAACAGAACTCTAAAGGGAAACCAAATTGTATTAATGACAACTTTTATGTAATTTATCGTAAGCCAATGTTCTACCCAAAACAATCATTTTTTTTTCTAGACCAATAGGAATGTGCATGGGCAAAAAAATTTGGTTCGGTTTGGCTCAGCACCTCCGAAATTTGGGACTTCGGCAATTCAGGACTTTGCCAATTCTGGACTTTGGTTTGGTTCGGCACTTCCGAAATTCTGAACTTCGAGAATTCGGGACTTTGGCAATTCGGACATTCATAAGCATCCCTCTCTTGCTACCACAACCACTTACACATCTGTAGGGCTCCCTAACTCTAACCCAACCCTAACTCTACCACTAACCCTAACCTACCCCAACCCCAACCCTAACAATACTCCTACCCAAACCCTAACCCAACCCTAACCCTAATCCAACACTACCCCAACCCTAGCCCTATCCCTAACCCTAGATGTGTAAGTGGTTGTGGTGGATGGGGTAAAGGGTCGGATTAGGGTTGGGGTAGGGTTAGGGTAGGGTTACCGTAGGGATGGGGTAGGATTAGGGTAGGGTTGGGCTGGGTTGGGGTAGGGATAGAGTAGGGTTAGGTTTGGGGTAGGGGTTGTTAATAAGCCTTTAAATAATTTCCCAGCCACAGAAGACTGAAGTTAAGCTCACAAGTCTATTTCCCGTCAAAGATTTAGAACCCTTTTGAATATAGGAATTTGCTTTCCTCCAATCCTCCTCTACAATTCCTGAAAGAAAAGAATCTTGAAAATGCTGGAAATACAGAGGTTGCCTTGTTTCCACACGTAGCTTTTTAAGTACTTGTGTCAGGTCCTGGAGCTTTATTTACATTAACTTTTTTAGCTCCTGTAGCATCTTGTCTTGAGTCATCCAATTAAATTTTTTCTGCAAGTTTTTTGCAGCAATCATTTGCATATTTCTTGCCATAGGATCATCCTTAATGTATACTGAATACATATAGTTACAGTTGCAAGAAAAAAATATGTGAACCCTTTGGAATGATATGGATTTCTGCACAAATTGGTCATAAAATGTGATCTGATCATCATCTAAGTCACAACAATAGACAATCACAGTCTGCTTAAACTAATAACACACAAAGAATGAAATGTTGCCATGTTTTTATTGAACACACCATGTAAAAATTCACAGTGCAGGTGGAAAAAGTATGTGAACCCTTGGATTTAATAACTGGTTGAACCTCCTTTGGCAGCAATAACTTCAACCAAACGTTTCCTGTAGTTGCAAATCAGACGTGCACAACGGTCAGGAGTATTTCTTGAACATTGCTCTTTACAGAACTGTTTCAGTTCAGCAATATTCTTGGGATTTCTGGTGTGAATCGCTTTCTTGAGGTCATGCCACAGAATCTCAATCGGGTTGAGGTCAGGACTATGACTGGGCCACTTCAGAAGGCGTATTTTCTTCATTTTAAGCCATTCTGTTGTTGATTTACTTTAAAGCTTTGGGTCATTGTCCTGTTGCAACACCCATCTTCTGTTGAGCTTCCGCTGGTAGACAGATGGCCTTAAGTTCTCCTGCAAAATGTCTTGATAAACTTGGGAATTCATTTTTCCTTCGATGGTAGCAATCCGTCCAGGCCCTGATGCAGCAAAGCAGCCCCAAACCATGATGCCCCCACCACCATACTTCCCAGTTGGGATGAGGTTTTGATGTTGGTGTGCTGTGCCTCTTTTTCGCCACACAGTGTTGTGTGTTTCTTCCAAACAACTCAACTTTGGTTTCATCTGTCCACAGAATATTTTGCCAGTACTGCTGTGGAACATCCAGATGCTCTTGTGCAAACTGTAAACGTGCAGCAATGTTTTGTTTGGACAGCAGTGGCTTCCTCTGTGGTATCCTCCCATGATATCCATTCTTGTTTAGTGTTTTATGTATTGTAGATTCGCTAAGTCTTTAGCTGACACTCTAGGATTCTTCTTCACCTCATTGAGCAGTCTGCGCTGTGCTCTTGCAGTCATCTTTACAGGACGGCCACTCCTAGGGAGAGTATCAGCAGTGCTGAACTTTCTCCATTTATAGACAATTTGTCTTACTGTGGACTGATGAACAGCAAGGCGTTTGGAGATACTTTTATAACCCTTTCCAGCTTTATGCAAGTCAACTATTCTTAATCGTAGGTCTTCTGAGAGCTCTTTTGTGCGAGGCATCATTCACATTAGGCAATGCTTCTTGGTAAAAGCAAACCCAGAACTGGTGTGTGTTTTTTATAGGGCAGGGCAGCTGTAACCAACACCTCCAATCTCATCTTATTGATTGGGCTCCAGTTGGCTGACATCCCACTCCAATTAGCTCTTGGAGATGTCATTAGTCTAGGGGTTCACATACTTTTTCCACCTGCACTGTGAATGTTTACATGGTGTGTTCAATAAAAACATGGCAACATTTCATTCTTTGTGTGTTATTAGTTTAAAGGGACACTGTAGGCACCCAGACCACTTCTGCCCATTGGAGTGGTCTGGGTGCCAACTCCCACTACCCTTAACCCTGCAAGTGTAATTATTGCAGGTTTTTTAAAACTGCAATAATTACCTTGCAGGGTTAAGTCCTCCCCTAGTGGCTGTCTATTAGACAGCCACTAGAGGGAACTTCCTGCTCTATAGCACAGGTTTTCTGTGCTAGATCGTCGCTGGACGTCCTCACGCTGTGTGAGGACCTCCAGCGTCGCTCAATTCCCCATAGGAAAGCATTGAAAATAGCTTTTAATGCTTTCCTATGGGTTGCGCTAATGCGCATGCGCGGCATTGCCGCGCATGTGCATTCGGCCGGTGGCCGGTGGCCGGCCGGTCTCCTCGGCCGGTGGGCGGGATCAGTCTCGCCCACCGGCTGACGTAGGCAGAAGGTGGAGCAGCGGGGGAGGAGCAGGCAGCGACGTGGGACATGTCGCTGCCTCAGGTAAGTCACTGAAGGGGTTTTCACCCCTTCAGCAACTGGGGATTGGGGGGTGGGAGGGAGAGGAATCCTGCAGTGCCAGGAAAACGGATTGTTTTCCTGGCACTGGAGATTCCCTTTAAGCAGACTGTGATTGTCTATTGTTGTGACTTAGATGATGATCAGATCACATTTTATGACCAATTTGTGCAGAAATCTATATCATTCCAAAGGGTTCACATACTTTTTCTTGCAACTGTATATACACTTTCTGTCTCTTCCTGGTGGTCTTCATTAACTAACACATCCATCGCTGTTTTCGGTGTACCTACACTTTCTTTTTTTTTTGTTCGAATTTCTGTACGTAAAAAACGTTTAGCTATTCATTTCTCATTTTCTACTTTAGCAGCCCTAATTGCCTTTTTGCAAGCATTGTGGGCTTCCTTATATCTTATATAGGATGCCTCTGATTTGTCCGATTTCAATGCTTCAAATTCCCTTTTCTTATTTTTAATCTCTTGTTTTACTTCTCTACTGAGCCACATTGGTTTCATTGTATTTATTTTATATTTATTACCCAATGGTACATACTGAGAAATTTACTTTTTAAATATTTTTTGAAGATATTCCATTTATCCTTAATGTATTTTTCATTAAAGCGTTTATGCCACTCAATATATCGTAAAGCTGCCCTTATCTTATTGACATTGGCCATATTGTGATCACTATTTCCCAAATGCTTCCCTGCTTGAATGTTGGTAAAAAGATCAACGTTGTTTGTTATAAACAGATCCAGACAATCATCCTTTCTAGTTATTGCTTGTACCAGTTCTGACATGAAGTTGTAAGTTAACACGTTCAAAAAGCTGATTCCGGGGGCGTGTCCGGCGGCCGACCAAGATGGACGCATAAACCCACAGCTCCTCGTGGCGCCCGCATAAACTGCACACATCACGCTCATCCAGCTCATCCACACACCGCAGATGGGTCGCACGAAGAAGCAAGCTGACCCAGGAAGCACCCCGAGACCCGCGGGCCGCGGGGGAGAACAGTCGATCAGAACTTACCTCCACGCCACGGCCCGCGCCCTGTCACCGCAAACGGAGATGGAGGCCTCAAGCCAGGTACCGGAATCACTCCCATCCACACCAGCCAGATACTCCCCGGCCCCATCCCTCACCTCAGAGCCCCAAGTGACGCCGGACGGCGAGTGGAGGGACATACTACCCAACCTCCTCACTAAATCAGATTTCGAGGGCCTCTCAGACCGCCTAGGCCGCGTAGTCCGTGAAGAAGTCGCCCAACTTCAAGCGGACCTATCCAATGTGGAGGCCCGCATGACAGTAGCGGAGGCCGAAACCAAGGCCCTGCGGACAGACCTAGAACACACTAATTCAGCAGTAACAGCCCAGGAAGCAGACATGGCGCACCTCACCACGTGGGTGGACGACCTAGACAACCGCGGCCGCAGGCTGAATCTGCGCGTCCGCGGGGTGAGAGAAGGGGGCCCATCAGAAAATGTCCCAGAAATGCTGAGGCAGATCTTCACCCAGGTACTAGGGGGCCAGCATATACCCAGAATAGGCCTGGTAAGGGCACATAGAGCACTGAGACCCCAACCAGCTCCAGAGGACCAACCCAGGGATATAATTTGCTGCCTAGACAATTATCAGCTAAAAGAAGAAATCTTACGCATAGCCCGCCGCATGGGCACGCTCCGCCTGGAAGGGCAAACTATAACCATCTATCAAGATTTATCCCGATACACGCTGCAGGCAAGGAGAGCCCTGCGCCCAGTGACGTCGGCCATGCAGCAAGCAGGGATACCGTACCGCTGGGGGTATCCATTCTCCCTAACAGCCAGACACGGCCCTGACCAGCTGGTGATAAGGAAACCAGAAGAAGTCCCGGGCTTCATGCGCGCCATGGGCCTCCCACCAGTACAAGTACCCGACTGGCTAGCGAGGTCGTTCCTCCAGCAACCACCAGGACCGCCCCAACCCCGCAGACCCGACAATGGCCCTCAAAGGCCCCAACACCAACGCCAACGTGGCTGGAACCAAGACCAAGCGAGACGGGATCAATAAACAGAAGACGCACCACGCAGCCAAGACGACAACAAGGGGACCCATGAAGCACCGACAGTGCACGACGAACAGTGAGTAACAGGAGGGGGGAGGGGACACAAAACGGAGACAAACACGGGCTCACCATCTACACAAGCAGAATTTGGGGTGGGGGACGGATACCAGGGGGACAGAGGGGACAAAAATTGCAACATTCATAGCATTCCATGGGGACCCACACCGCAAGGGGGGGGAACAGAACTATTGGGGAGGGGGACGGGAAAGCGTGCCAACGCCACCGCCTGAGAGGGCTGACGAGAAAACAGGCGAACCCACCCACAACTACCCAGCACCGTGACTTTGAATGGCAAAAAGACTGCATGCAAAGGTGGCACGAACATTAGAATCGCAACCACATCTCACATAGGGAGGTTGGGAAAGGAAGAGTGAGACAAATGCAAGGGCAGGGAGGCAAAGGAGGGAGGCAGGGAGGGGGAGGGGGATATTGATGCAGGAGGGAGGGGAGACAGAAAGGGGACAGGAAGAGATACACAGGACGTATGTACGGGGAGGGAGGGAGAGGGGGGGGGAAATATATTTAAAAAAAAAAAAAAAAAGATATATATATATATAAAAAAAATAAAATAAATAATAATAATAATAAAAAAGTTAATTAAATATAGTCACCATAATACCGGACCAGATACCGTTCAGGGGGACCAGGCACAGATATGGAACAGTCTAAGGCTAATACATACGCATACTCACCCCAAATCAAGTCAAATACAGACAGCACAGCATAGTAATATAGGGAATAGATAGAGGGCCAAAAGCAAAACAAACCTTTGCAGAAAAAATAGTAAGCATACAAAACGGAAATGACCATGGGGGTATTTAATTAACTTTAAAGATGTAAATGTTATAAATGTTACAATTGTTACCAATGTTGCAAATGTTAATGCAAGTCTAACGCTCCCCACACACGCGCGCCTCACCCGAACCCACCCAAATATGGCATCAGACGAGCACCTATTAATGAATCTGACAGCATCTATGACCTAGAGACGAGAAACACGTGGGGGAAGCTACGTAATAGAACACCACTGCATGGTGTGACCTCACCCCAATCCTCACCTGCACTACGCCACAACGCGAGACCCAAAACAGGCTACGAAATAGCACTCCCAGACCTGACCCACGACACGGCCCACCCCAAAGCTGCACAAGAACGCCCTGACCCAGCAAAACCTAGCCTCACAAATCCAATCAGATGCACGAACAAAACGATAAACACACAAGACCCGCAAACAGAGGTCCCCCCCAACTCAACCACACCCGCGGACCAGCTGACGAGACGACCAAACAAACTGACCACCCGAGGCAGCAGAGGGACAGCAATTGCACACTTAATATACCATAGATGACCCACACATGAAATACAGCGAGAGACAGAGCGGACGCTCCAAACACACAGCCACTGGAGAGACGGGAGACCACGTACCACGTACCCACCACATACTACAAAACCCACATAAACTAGGCGGACGCCACGGCCGAGCCACCCCAGACACATAGCTCGCCACCCCCACAGGCATAGGACGTAAGACCCCCCCCTCCGGTAAGGGGTCACACAACTCCCGAAGTCGACTCAGACCTACCAACAGGCCGGTCCAACAGTCGCACCACCGGGACACTTGTCCATTAACCTGTATACAACACGTAGCACCTAAGACAGAACAAGACCACACAAACCTAATACAAAAACCCAGACGAGACCACAACCGCACCACACTACACCAACAAACACCCCCCCCCCCCGCACCTTCCTTCCCCCTCCCTCCCCCCACTGCCCTACCAAATTGTCTCCCCTGGCCGCCCGGGCGATGTCGACCCCGGGGCCGAACGGATTCACTCGGGAGGAACTGAGCATAGTCTCCTACAACGTGCACGGCTTAAACATTAGAGAGAAACGAACGAGGCTTCTGCGCGACCTAAAACACTACAAGGCATCAATAGCATTCCTCCAGGAAACACACTTCCAAGAAGGCAGAGCACCGGCCCTAAGGGACCGCAATTACCAAACAGGATACTTCAGCAACAACCCAGATAGACGCACACAAGGAGTATGCATCCTCTTCTCCAGGCGAGTCCCTTACTCGGAGAAAGCCACCATCAGATGCAAGCAAGGAAGGTATCTCTTCACAAAAGGCACAATCCTGGACCAAACTTACACGTTTGCCACCGTGTACGCCCCTAACACGAAACAACACCACTACCTACGACAAATACTCAACATCCTGATGAAATTCACAGAAGGCACTCTGATCATCGGCGGAGACCTGAACCTAACACTACATCCGGACCAAGACTCCTCATCCACGCACGGCACAACCCCACGCAACAGATACGCTAACACGCTCCGCCTCCTTCATCACCACCAACTAGCGGACTGCTGGCGAGCATTACACCCATCGACCCGTGACTACACCTTCTACTCAATGACCCATTCAACGTACACAAGACTGGACTACTTTCTCATGCCACACCAAAACCTGACCCTGCTCACCACCGCGGAGATCCTACCAATGACCTGGTCGGACCACTGCCCGATCCGCATACGGCTGAAATCACCGCTGTTTCGACCCAGACAGATGTCATGGAGACTGAATGAATCGATCCTCACGGACGAATCCGTAGTGGACAAGATCAGCCACTCCATCCAGGAATACTTTGAGGAAAATGAGACAGACGATGTGACACCTCTGACATGCTGGGAGGCACACAAGACAGTGATACGTGGCCAAATCATCGCGATATGTGCAGCACGCAAGAAGGCAGCGGTGCAGGAGGTCCTCGACCTCAGCCAGGAAATAGCACACCTGGAGGCCAGGCACAAACGCACCCTAGACGCGGAGACGTACAGGGACTTAATATCCAAACGAGACCAACTCACCACACACCTCAACCGCTCGATCCAACGCTCCTACCAGCACTACAAACACATGATACACGAACACGGGGACAAATGCGGGAGACTGTTAGCGAACCTACTGCGACAACGCAAAACCCAACTCTACATCCCAAAAATCAAAGACGCACAACAGCGACTCAGGCACATGCCGGACCAGATTTCCACAGCATTCCAAGCCTACTACCAAGACTTATACCACCTCCGACGGGAGACCCCAGGAGCACCGCGACCCAGTACCATTGATGACATTAGGAGGTACCTAGCTGCAGCAAATGTGCCCGAAATAGAAGAGGCCGACCGAGAAACACTGGAGACACCCATAACACCGGAGGAACTGGCACACGCTATCAAGAGAGCGAAAACGGGCAGAGCACCGGGACCAGACGGCCTTCCGCTCTAGTACTACAAGACCTTTACACAGGAAACAGTACCAAAACTCCTCATAGACCTCAACTCCATCCACGAAGGGGCCATACCAACAACCCAATTTACTTCGGCAAACATTACCCTTCTTCCGAAGGAGGGAAAAGACCCGACACTATGCCCTAGCTACCGCCCGATCTCCGTGCTAAATACGGACCTCAAACTCCTGGCAAGCGTCCTCGCGACCCGACTGGCACCGCTGCTACCTGCTACTATCCACCACGACCAAACGGGGTTCATCCCAAACAGGGAGGTAAGGGACAACACCATTAGAACCCTGAACATTATAGCCCATGCCAGAACGCAACGGACCCCAGTGCTACTCCTGTCCACAGACGCAGAAAAAGCGTTCGACAGGGTAGACTGGGACCTGATGTTCAAAACGCTCCGACACCTCGGCATAGGGGCAAAATACCTCACCTGGGTGACAGCGCTATACACATGCCCCACGGCACGAATCAGGATCAACGGCGCACTATCGGACCCCTTCCAGATACACAACGGCACCAGGCAGGGCTGCCCGCTCTCACCCCTACTTTTTGCGCTGACACTAGAACCCTTCCTCAACACGATCCGACGCAATGCGGACATACAAGGACTAACAATTGGAAACACACACCATAAAATTCTGGCATACGCCGACGACCTCCTGTTCGTAGTCACGAACCCGATGACCTCCCTACAAGCCATACAGACGGAATTCGAGACATACGGCCACCTCTCGAACCTTCAAATCAACCACTCAAAGTCGGAGATACTGAACCTGACCGTCAACCACACACTCAAACAAACGATCCAGAGGCAACACCCATACCGCTGGTGCGACCAACGTATGAGATACTTAGGAATCTGGCTCACTCCAAACCCGGCGGATCTATACGCACACAACTACCTCCCGATACTGAAAACAGCAACAGAAGAACTACACAAATGGAACTCATACTATATGTCGTGGCTGGGAAGGGTGAATGCGGTTAAGATGACGCTATTACCCAAACTGCTATTCATATTCCAAACAATACCGATACTAGCCCCGCAAACGTTCTTCTTGACGCTAAAGACAGAAGTCCGCAGATTCATTTGGAAGGGCAGATCCCCACGTGTAGCACACTCCCAATTGATCCTACCTAAACTCCGAGGGGGCTTGGCGCTGCCGGATTTTGAGAAATATTACCACGCTGCACACCTTACGAGAATTATCAGCTGGTCGGTGTCTAGCGGCACCAAACCGTGGACCCAATTGGAATCGGACATGACCAAATGCGACCTCCGAACACTACCATGGATCCCTAAAACAGCGTACAGACACAAACACATCACCAATCCCTTTGTGGCGGCGACAATGCAAGTCTGGCACAGACAGGGCACGAAACATTACCTGACAACAGACCCGAGCCCACTCCTCCCTCTGAGGGGCAACCCGGACTTCCCAGCGGGAGAACTCGGCCCGACCCTGGGAGCGATAGGACAGAAACCAATCTTCCGCATGAAAGACGTCCTCCAACGCCCATTCATGATCCGCCCGCTGACTGAACTCTTCCCGGATCGACCACACACATTCATGCACACTCTGGCGAGAGCACAAATAGCACAATACGCCCGATCCATCCCTCAAAAACCATCCCTCCTGAGAGACCCAACATCATTCGAACTCCTTTGCACACAGGACAAGGAACCACCACGAGCTATATCGCAGATTTACTCGGTCCTGATCGCAAGCAGATATATACTGGCGCCCCCCTGCATCAGAAACTGGGAGGAAGACATAGACGAACCCATGACCGAGGCAGAATGGGACAAATCCATCACCCTGATACAGAAAACACCGGGTTCCGCACGCCTACAGGAAAACTCTTACAAAATATTCACCAGGTGGTACCTAACACCGTCAGCGCTCCACGCGAGAAACCCAGAAATACAAGACACCTGCTGGAGATGCGGAGCAGATGGCAGACCGGGTCTACAACGATGTACAGGCGTACCTCATGCTGCGAACGACGCAGAGGAACCAACAAGCTGTGGGATTGTTCCCACAGCCAGAAGGACAGCTACAGAACAGCAATTCCTTGGAGTTACAAATTGAGGGCAACGTTAGCACTCGTGCAGCGCCCCTGGCAGCAGAGGTATCCAGCGACTTGGAGCAGACAAGTATGGAAGGCTCTGACGCTGAAGATGATTTTATGGCCAAGGTGAGGCAGCAAGTGGCCCAGTATGGGGGTTATATATCCATGGACATATTCCAGGGGATCTGGAACCAGGTCATGGCTGAGCAAAACTCAAAGATGGACGGAGAGTATGATGAGCAGGAAGAGTGGTACAGCAGCAGAGTAGAGGCTGCATCCGAGGAGGTTAGCCGCCCCCCCCTGAGGCGGCAGGAAGAACCCGAAGTAGGGGTCCTCATAGATTGGTCCTGTGAGGAACCACAACAGGCAGGTGGAGATGGGACCGAGGTCTCTCCACCGGGCCCAACGGGATGGTGGGCAGCAGGCCCAGGTCCCCAGCGGCAGAGTAAGTCCCAGGGAGATGAAGGTGCCGTCCTTCCTCCCCAGCGGCAGTGTGTATCCCAGGGAGATGAAGGTGTCGTCCTTCCTCCCCAGCGGCAGGCTGAGTTACAGGGGGCAGAGGTTGTTGTTCCTGCCCCCCAGCAGAAAAGTGATATGCCAGGAAGGCAGTGTGAAGTAAAGGGAGAGGAGAGCAGCGTCCTCCCTCCCCAGCGGCAGTGTGTGTCTCCGGGAGCTGATGGTGTCGTCCATCCTCCCCAGCGGCAGGCTGAGTTACAGGGGGCAGAGGTTGTTGTTCCTGCCACCCAGCAGCAAAGTGATGTGCCAGGAAGGCAGTGTGAAGTGAAGGGAGAGGAGAGCAGCGTCCTCCCTCCCAGCGGCAGTGTGTGTCTCCGGGAGCTGATGGTGTCGTCCATCCTCCCCAGCGGCAGGCTGAGTTACAGGGGGCAGAGGTTGTTGTTCCTGCCCCCCAGCAGCAAATTGATGTGCCAGGAAGGCAGTGTGAAGTGAAGGGAGAGGAGAGCAGCGTCCTCCCTCCCCAGCGGCAGTGTGTACCCCAGGGAGCTAAAGGTGCCGTCCTTCCTCCCCAGCGGCAGTGTGTCCTGCAGGGAGCAGAGACAGTCAGTCTCGCACCCCAACCGCAGGACAAGGGAATGAAAGGGGAAACAGCTGGTCTCCCTTTTCCCCAGCAGAGAGAGTGGCAGGGAGAGGAGCCTGCTAACCCCTCTCCCCAGCAGCAGTTCACCGTCCAGAGAGAGGAGCTTGTTATACCCTCTCTCCCACGGCAGCCTAACCCACCAAGGGGAGATGTTAAGCCCCACAACTGTGCAGATGGGACTGTAGTCTCTGCACTTACAGCACAAGGGATAGGGAGGGTCGGTCCTGTTCCCCAGCCTCAGGGTGATGGATCCAAAGGGGAGACAGTCGGTCTCCCCCTCCGGCAGTCGAGCTGTGCACCTAAAGGGGAGACAGTCAGTCTCCAGCAACCAGGCGCCCACCAGACTACTCCCGTGGTAGTGCTGGCAACCGGACAGAGTACCGCTGGTCTCTGCCCCCTCAGCAACCCACCAAGGCAGCCTACCAGTCTCCCACCCAGCAGCGGTGAAACACCAGAACCTGGACAAAATTCTTCCTCACCCAGATGTAGTAACCGGTTAGTGTGGGTGGGCTGCTCTGTTATTTCTGTTTTGTGGGTGGGTTGCTGGACTAACCAGGGCACTGATCGGCAGAAAGTCAGGTACCCTGTTAGTCTAATTGGCAAAGGGGAGAAATGTGGCGAAACCAGCTTCGCCACTGTGAACTGGAGAGGCCTGGCTGCTAGCCTCCTGCCCTGCGACTATGGCCCCTGGACATATTGTACTGGAAAAACTATATTTGGGCATGTAATAATGTATATTACTGCTACTGGGCCTTTAAGGGCCATCCGTGGATCTATGGGGACTTTTGGGATACTGTACCTTTAAGACTGTGGAGCGTAGTACAGTAATCCTGCCTTTAATACTTTAATGTCATGTATGTATTTTTGTATGCAGTTTAACCTGGGATATGTATGCAGCATTCATCTGATTGTTCGGTAGAATCACTCCATTCCTTGTATTGAGGAAACTACCGAACAACCAGACCACCCAGGACTAAGTGTGCCTCCAATTACCGTTTGCAACAATGTTGCAAACGGGTAATTGGCAATCAGTGTAATGTATTCTTTGTCCTCTGGGTGGCCGCCATTCGGGAAACAAACACGTGGCGGCGGCCATCTTAAACTACCGAACAGCGGTGTTTTGCCGTCGAGTGTCTGGAACTAAAATCGGACACTTGACTAGGCAAACACCGCTGAGACCTCCATACTTCCAGAAATTCGTATAAAAACTACCGAATGACCAGCCGTTCGGTAGAAAGAACCCCACAAACAAGGGAATTCATTCAAACCCTCTCCAGGCTCTATAACACAGGCAATTCGTCTGTTTTCATTCCCTTGTTTGTGACCGACCGCAGGGCCAAAATGCATGGAACTGGTTTCGGATACTTTACCCATGCGGTCGGTCAAATCTTTGGAACCTCATATCTCCCGAACCATTCATCCGAATGACCTGATTCTTGGATATGTTGTCCCCCTGAATAAGGACTATCAGGGGATACCTGTTTTGGAAGTGTAGCATATGCATTTGGGGTACATCCAGGAATTGGGGAAAAGGGTGTACGGTATAATTATGTTAAGTGCTAATCTAAGGGGAGGAAATGTGGGGGAGGTACATCCATGTGATTGGTTAAATTCATCCTCCCCCTGGGAGTGTCCTGTATGTACTTGTTTGTAATAAAAGCCAGACTGGGTGTCCCAGTCCAGAGTTCTTGCTTAACCCTCAAAGCGATGTGTCGTCTCGGTCTTTGGGGGAATGGGATTGTATGCTGACTGCCAAGAGTGTAAGCCGATGTCTGCTTTTCTTGTTCAGCTGTTCCAGTGTTCGTGTGGTTCCAGTCGGGAGAATGGTGTTTGCAGTAGCTGCCTGTGCATCTGGAAAGGGGATTATCGCCTAAACTGGGTTTTATCCTCTTGTAAGTGAAACGGTCCGTTACAATTGGTGGCAAGCGGCGGGATCATTCCTACAACCAGAGGGACAGCTACAGACAACACCATTTCTGGATTACAAATTGAGGGCAACGCTAGTATCCGTACAGCGACCCTATCTACAAAGGAAACCCTATCTACAAAGGAAATCAGGAAAATGGAAGGAGACAGAGTCGCAGCTGCTGCAGCACCTCCGAGGGAGGAGGAGGAATCCGAGTTTGCCAGGGAATATAGGAGCAGGATGGCTCTATTCTCACCAGCCCGAGCGGAGCAGATGGCAGACCGGGTCTACAACGATGTACAGGCGTACCTCATGCTGCGAACGACGCAGAGGAACCAACAAGCTGTGGGATTGTTCCCACAGCCAGAAGGACAGCTACAGAACAGCAATTCCTTGGAGTTACAAATTGAGGGCAACGTTAGCACTCGTGCAGCGCCCCTGGCAGCAGAGGTATCCAGCGACTTGGAGCAGACAAGTATGGAAGGCTCTGACGCTGAAGATGATTTTATGGCCAAGGTGAGGCAGCAAGTGGCCCAGTATGGGGGTTATATATCCATGGACATATTCCAGGGGATCTGGAACCAGGTCATGGCTGAGCAAAACTCAAAGATGGACGGAGAGTATGATGAGCAGGAAGAGTGGTACAGCAGCAGAGTAGAGGCTGCATCCGAGGAGGTTAGCCGCCCCCCCCTGAGGCGGCAGGAAGAACCCGAAGTAGGGGTCCTCATAGATTGGTCCTGTGAGGAACCACAACAGGCAGGTGGAGATGGGACCGAGGTCTCTCCACCGGGCCCAACGGGATGGTGGGCAGCAGGCCCAGGTCCCCAGCGGCAGAGTAAATCCCAGGGAGATGAAGGTGCCGTCCTTCCTCCCCAGCGGCAGTGTGTATCCCAGGGAGATGAAGGTGTCGTCCTTCCTCCCCAGCGGCAGGCTGAGTTACAGGGGGCAGAGGTTGTTGTTCCTGCCCCCCAGCAGAAAAGTGATATGCCAGGAAGGCAGTGTGAAGTAAAGGGAGAGGAGAGCAGCGTCCTCCCTCCCCAGCGGCAGTGTGTGTCTCCGGGAGCTGATGGTGTCGTCCATCCTCCCCAGCGGCAGGCTGAGTTACAGGGGGCAGAGGTTGTTGTTCCTGCCCCCCAGCAGCAAAGTGATGTGCCAGGAAGGCAGTGTGAAGTGAAGGGAGAGGAGAGCAGCGTCCTCCCTCCCAGCGGCAGTGTGTGTCTCCGGGAGCTGATGGTGTCGTCCATCCTCCCCAGCGGCAGGCTGAGTTACAGGGGGCAGAGGTTGTTGTTCCTGCCCCCCAGCAGCAAATTGATGTGCCAGGAAGGCAGTGTGAAGTGAAGGGAGAGGAGAGCAGCGTCCTCCCTCCCCAGCGGCAGTGTGTACCCCAGGGAGCTAAAGGTGCCGTCCTTCCTCCCCAGCGGCAGTGTGTCCTGCAGGGAGCAGAGACAGTCAGTCTCGCACCCCAACCGCAGGACAAGGGAATGAAAGGGGAAACAGCTGGTCTCCCTTTTCCCCAGCAGAGAGAGTGGCAGGGAGAGGAGCCTGCTAACCCCTCTCCCCAGCAGCAGTTCACCGTCCAGAGAGAGGAGCTTGTTATACCCTCTCTCCCACGGCAGCCTAACCCACCAAGGGGAGATGTTAAGCCCCACAACTGTGCAGATGGGACTGTAGTCTCTGCACTTACAGCACAAGGGATAGGGACGGTCGGTCCTGTTCCCCAGCCTCAGGGTGATGGATCCAAAGGGGAGACAGTCGGTCTCCCCCTCCGGCAGTCGAGCTGTGCACCTAAAGGGGAGACAGTCAGTCTCCAGCAACCAGGCGCCCACCAGACTACTCCCGTGGTAGTGCTGGCAACCGGACAGAGTACCGCTGGTCTCTGCCCCCTCAGCAACCCACCAAGGCAGCCTACCAGTCTCCCACCCAGCAGCGGTGAAACACCAGAACCTGGACAAAATTCTTCCTCACCCAGATGTAGTAACCGGTTAGTGTGGGTGGGCTGCTCTGTTATTTCTGTTTTGTGGGTGGGTTGCTGGACTAACCAGGGCACTGACCGGCAGAAAGTCAGGTACCCTGTTAGTCTAATTGGCAAAGGGGAGAAATGTGGCGAAACCAGCTTCGCCACTGTGAACTGGAGAGGCCTGGCTGCTAGCCTCCTGCCCTGCGACTATGGCCCCTGGACATATTGTACTGGAAAAACTATATTTGGGCATGTAATAATGTATATTACTGCTACTGGGCCTTTAAGGGCCATCCGTGGATCTATGGGGACTTTTGGGATACTGTACCTTTAAGACTGTGGAGCGTAGTACAGTAATCCTGCCTTTAATACTTTAATGTCATGTATGTATTTTTGTATGCAGTTTAACCTGGGATATGTATGCAGCATTCATCTGATTGTTCGGTAGAATCACTCCATTCCTTGTATTGAGGAAACTACCGAACAACCAGACCACCCAGGACTAAGTGTGCCTCCAATTACCGTTTGCAACAATGTTGCAAACGGGTAATTGGCAATCAGTGTAATGTATTCTTTGTCCTCTGGGTGGCCGCCATTCGGGAAACAAACACGTGGCAGCGGCCATCTTAAACTACCGAACAGCGGTGTTTTGCCGTCGAGTGTCTGGAACTAAAATCGGACACTTGACTAGGCAAACACCGCTGAGACCTCCATACTTCCAGAAATTCGTATAAAAACTACCGAATGACCAGCCGTTCGGTAGAAAGAACCCCACAAACAAGGGAATTCATTCAAACCCTCTCCAGGCTCTATAACACAGGCAATTCGTCTGTTTTCATTCCCTTGTTTGTGACCGACCGCAGGGCCAAAATGCATGGAACTGGTTTCGGATACTTTACCCATGCGGTCGGTCAAATCTTTGGAACCTCATATCTCCCGAACCATTCATCCGAATGACCTGATTCTTGGATATGTTGTCCCCCTGAATAAGGGCTATCAGGGGATACCTGTTTTGGAAGTGTAGCATATGCATTTGGGGTACATCCAGGAATTGGGGAAAAGGGTGTACGGTATAATTATGTTAAGTGCTAATCTAAGGGGAGGAAATGTGGGGGAGGTACATCCATGTGATTGGTTAAATTCATCCTCCCCCTGGGAGTGTCCTGTATGTACTTGTTTGTAATAAAAGCCAGACTGGGTGTCCCAGTCCAGAGTTCTTGCTTAACCCTCAAAGCGATGTTTCGTCTCGGTCTTTGGGGGAATGGGATTGTATGCTGACTGCCAAGAGTGTAAGCCGATGTCTGCTTTTCTTGTTCAGCTGTTCCAGTGTTCGTGTGGTTCCAGTCGGGAGAATGGTGTTTGCAGTAGCTGCCTGTGCATCTGGAAAGGGGATTATCGCCTAAACTGGGTTTTATCCTCTTGTAAGTGAAACGGTCCGTTACAATTGGTGGCAAGCGGCGGGATCATTCCTACAACCAGAGGGACAGCTACAGACAACACCATTTCTGGATTACAAATTGAGGGCAACGCTAGTATCCGTACAGCGACCCTATCTACAAAGGAAACCCTATCTACAAAGGAAATCAGGAAAATGGCAGTAGCTGCCTGTGCATCTGGAAAGGGGATTATCGCCTAAACTGGGTTTTATCCTCTTGTAAGTGAAACGGTCCGTTACACTCTCCCACCCCTAACACTTCCAAAACGGACGAACACAGACTCCAACGCAAAAAGACCACGCTACCGAAAAGAGTGAAGACAATTAAACAACACACAAACACGACTACTCGCTACGGCGATCCCCACTGAGACACGGACAAACTAACACATCGAACAACCAACACGACCACACCCGAAACACGCTAAAACAAACACTACACAAAAAGAACACGCACACAAACACACTCACCCAACCCGGAGACCGAATATAAAACCGACGCAGAAAGAGGGGCCAACATGACAAGATACACAAAAGACCCAAGGACACAGTACTACTAGAAAACATAGACTCCGCACCACCCACCAGACCCCAACAAACCCTGCAAACTCTACAGTAGTAAGCACGGCGAGAGGCCGAGACGAGCGGGACTACTGCAGGGGCAAACAGGAGAGATAACATACAGGAGATATGTCACACACAACTACACAATACTACACTCTCATATAACGGCCAACTACACACAGCCATAAGTAAAAATCAACCGCAACATCAGCAATCCCAAAAGACGCGACGAATAGACGAAAACACTAGCACACGCAAAGCACACAGGGACTAACTAGACACAACAAATCCACAACAAGCTCCAAAAATGTACCTGGGTGCCCACCACAAAAAAAAAAAAAAAACGTGCACATCCAGACATGCACAAATCGCACAGTATGACAGATAATTACAATGCATAAAGAATGCCAATCTCGCCTCTGCGTAGGCAACCAATGGCTTATAACGCTGTATTGAGACTCATGCCTCTGCGCAGGCACCTGCATGCTATAAAGAAAAAAAAATGTTTGTTAACCTAGCTTTTGACACGACTACAATAAAAATATTTAAAACAAAAAACTAAAACACACAGCCGTAAAACTAATCGGAGTACATAGGCCAGTTGACAATATGAACCAATCCGTTATGTCACGTTATACAGGCTAAGACTAATTCGCTTCTGCGTAAGACAAACTGTCTATACCTTTACTTACCAATGCTTATGCCCCTGCGTGGGCAAATATCTTCTTTACTATGACTCAGTTCGATATATGCGTTTATATTGTGACAACAATAAAGATATTCAAAACAAAAAGCTGATTCCCCTAGCTGAACTACTAATCCCTCTATCCCAGTTTATGTTCAGGTAATAAAAATCCCCAATAATTAACGTGTTACCCAGATGTGCAGCTTTCCTAGTTTGCTCTAACAGCTGTTTTTCCTCTGCAATCATTGGACCAAATATATTATTTGTGAGGACTGTTGATTGACATATAAGTGACATCCTGACAAACAGTTTCTACTAACCAGTTAATAAAACCAAGTGACTAGCATCCAATGACATTAAACATTCATAAATGAATAAATGAAGGACACTGAATGATTTAACCCTAAGGATTAATGATATAAACTTCAACCAGAAACACAAAAAAGGAGAACCCATGCGTTTTAACTCACACCAATACAATAATAATAATAAAGTATTTAACCAGGAAATGTACATTCAGATTACTCTGGGTTTTAAGTATATCCTGGGGATGTTACCTTAGCCCAACATCCAGGGGCTGTTACTCTTACCCAATTTAATGGTACTAATTTTATCTAACTCAGAAGGATGAAGGGCTGAGTCAACCCTGCTGGGATTTGAACCTGCAACCCAAGGGTTGAACAAATTCTTGCGATGATGTGTTAGCCCACTGAGCCATTTTATCAGCAAAGCTTTATGCTTGACTGCCAGTTCCTTCAGTGGAATGCTGTGAAGAGTCAACTCGCTAGACCAGTGGTTCCTTACCTTGTCCTCAAGCACACCGACTATCTGGGATTTACGTATTTCACATGTCCATTCCAGTAGGGATATAAGACTAGGTTGGTAAATACTGTTCTAGAACATGTGGTGTTGGGTGAGTAGTAGCCATTACGCCATTTGCTTCTAATCTTTAGGTTGCACAGACCTCTGCACCAGATGCTTAAATATGATGGCTATGTGTATCAGCTAGGCACCTGCTTAAAGGAACACTATAGCGTTAGGCATATATACATTACTAAAGATATACCTTTAATCTATTTAGTGTTCCCTCTGCCGTGAGAGGGCTTGATGGCTGCAATTTACCTTTCAGTCTTCTTTAGTATCCATGGTAAAGCTTGGCTGAAATATCCATCTTGATGAATTCAGCCAATCCAAAGCTTTCGTACAGGGAAGCATTGTAAGTATAGTGCACATGCACAGCAAAACGTTGTGCTTTGCCATCAGTGAATCAGCCAATAGAGGCAATAAACCCATCAATGTAAACATTTCCGTTGTGCAGAACAACAATGTTTTACACTGCAGGTTTTAAAACTAGGCAGACATGGCACCCAAACCACTTAACTGAGACAAAGTAGTCTTGGTGCCTATAGAGTCCATTTAACTGCTGGTAAGATATTTCCATGGGCATCCGCAGGAATCTTTCCAGGGGGCGGCATCCATGCTCAGACCCTTTTTGCAGGGCCGGACTAGGGATACAAAGCAGCCTTGGAAAAAAATGTATGCCCCCTATAAGTCATTGTGCCATGTAGTGTGTGTGTGTGTGTGTGTGTGTATATATATATATATGTGTGTGTGTGTGTGTGTGTATGTATAATATAATATTATATATATATATATATATATATATATATATATATATATATATTATTAGTGTGTTTATTTTTTAATTCAATTTATTGGTTCTGTCAGTGTAAAAAAAATAATTATACAGTAAGCATATTCACATGCAGACACAGAAAATCTCCTTGACACAAGCACACAAGCTCATTGATACACATGCTCACAAACAGAAAATCTTATTGATACACATGAATTAATTGAGATAAAAACACAAGCTCACTAATACACACAAATAGGCTCACTGACAAACAATCTCACTGACAGACACATATAAGCTTACTGGCACACACACATAAACGTAGTACAAACTCTGACACTCACAAAAGGTTACTACAGACAAATTCATTGGTATAAAAACTCAAACTCACTACAGACAAGCTCACTGAAACAAACATGCTCCTTACAGACAAGCTCACTGACACACACAAGCTCACTGACACACAAACATGTTCGCTACAGAAAAGCTCAATGACACACATACACCTGCTTACTACAGACAAGCTCACTGACACACACATGGTCGCTACAAACTCACTGACACACAAATGTTCACTACAGAAAAACCTACCGACATACAAGCTCACTTACAGACAAGCTCACCGACACTTGTACACAAGCTCACTACAGACACACTCACTGACACACACATGCTTACTACAGAAAAGCTTACTGACACACATGCTCACTACAGACAAATTCACCAACACACATAAGCTCACTACAGACAAGCTCACTGACACACAAATGCTCACTACAAACTCACTGACACACACATGCTCCCTACAAAAAAAGCTCACTGGCACACATGCTCACTATAGACAACCTCACTGACACAGACAAAAGTTCACTACCGACAAGCGCATTGTCACACAAACATGCACACTACAGACAAACTCACTGACACACACAAGCTCACTGACATACACATGCTCACTACAAAAAAGCTCACCGACACACACAAGCTCACAGTAAAGCTCACTGACACATGTGACACATATACACATGCTCACTACAGACATGCTCATGGACACACACATGCTCACTACAAACAAGCTCAATGACACACACACTCATACAAGCTCACTCACTAGCAGGCACACAATCACTGTCATAGGCTGAAGCCTATCTCTCACAGAAGGCTGTGGGAGACTTGGAGCACTGGGAGGTGAAGTGTCCATTTTTTTGCCTATTCCTTTTGGCAAGGTCAGCAGCATTAGTGCAGGTTTGGGGCTTGTGTGGGGGTGTGGCTTGTGTTCAGGACGCAGTGCGGGGCAGGCAAAGAGGCACAGAATATCTGGTGATTCAGAAGGGAACTTTACAGTGCTCCCTCCAAACCCCTGGGAGCCTATATGGGGCCGCACCAGCCCCCAGCCCATCCCTCCTTCTTTCCCTTGGACTGATACAAGCAGTCCCAATCCGAGGGAAAATTATTTCAAAGGCACCTGCCTGTGGGGAGAGGGCAAGTTGAAAAATCCCCCCCTTACTCACCCCTCCGGACGTCCATGGATATTTCATTGATATTTCAGGTCCAATAACTGTTCTAGAAGAGGGAAAATGTGTCTAGAATCCTAAAATGACTTGTATTTCTTCCTGGGAAAGTGGAATTCATTCCTAAGTGTCTCTATGTCCTAACCTCAACCCTGCTTCTCTGTGACATAAAAATAAGCAACCAAGCAAGGTCACCGAGAAAAACTGAAAATTGTAAACAAGATCTTTACTACCTGGATTATAAATACATTGTACTACTTCCAAGCACCTTGGAACCCGTTTGCCATTACCAACCTTGTTAAATATTACAGTATGTAACTAATTAAACTCTATGACTTAAAGTGAGTCCAATCCATGTAAGCATTGAACCTTTTTATTCGTTCTAAATGACAAAATTACTTACTTTTCTTTTTCATGGCCAAAGTCTTAAAATATAAATTCCTTGCATAGGTGTCTACATTCCCTCCTCTTTTTTTATTGCCACCAATGGGACTTTGGAATCACAAAACAAACACAATTGGGCATTTTGTTTGTTCCATGACGTGTCTATATGCTGTTTTGGAGTTCAGCATTTCGAGCGAATCGATGAATGTCCAAATGTTGGACTAAATGCTTTCCATTAATCAATGGACATGTCTAGACTCTGTATTCCCAGTCCTAAGCTACTGTGCTTGTGCAATTGAGCAAGATTTCAGCATAAGCACAGCAAACCCATCAATGTGAAACCCCTGCATGTAGAGTGATGTTCTCCTAGCAGCAAAGAAAAATTGTAACAAATTACTGCAGCTATTTCTATAAGCTTGATCTTATGGATATGGACTACCAAAAATTATTTTGTTGCCATATTTTATTTTCCTGGAACCCACAGGCTCCTTGCTCCTTTCATCTTTATTGTCCGCACAACAAATCCCTATGTCCCTATGTCCTGGAAATATAGAATGTGACGGCAGATAAGAACCATTCGGACCATCTAGACTGTCTAATTTTCTAAATGATTTCATTAGTCCTTGGCCTTATCTTATAGCTAGGATAGCCTTATGCCTATCCCACGTATGCCTAAACTCCATCACTGTGTTAACCTCTACCACTTCAGCTGGAAGGCAATTCCATGCATCCACTAACCTCTCTGTAAAGTAATACTTCCTGATATTATTTTTAAACCTTTGTCCCTCTTATTTAAGACTATGTCCTCTTGTTGTGGTAGTTTTTCTTCTTTTAAATATAGTCTCCTCCTTTACTGTGTTGATTCTCTTTGTGTATTTAAATGTTTCTATCATATCCCCCCTGTCTCGTCTTTCCTCCAAGCTATACATGTTAAGATCCTTTAACCTTTCCTGGTAAGTTTTATCCTGCAATCCATGAACCAGTTTAGTAGCCCTTCTTTGAACTCTCTCTAAGGTATCAATATCCTTCTGGAGATACGGTCTCCAGTACTGCGTACAATACTCCAAGTGAGATCTCACCAGTGTTCTGTACAATGGCATGAGCACTTCCCTCTTTCTACTGCTAATACCTCTCCCTATACAACCAAGCAGGGGTGTACCTGGAGCACCTGTACCAGGGCGGATCCTTTATTTGGCACTCCCCCCAACTTTAAGCCCTTAAGGACTGGACTGTTTTTGCGCTGTTGTACATTTGCGACCAGGCCTCTTTTTGCACTTTTGTGGTGTTTGTGTTTAGCTGTAATTTTCCGCTCTCTCATTTACTGTTCCCATACAAATTATATATTGTTTTTTTCAGGACAAAAAGGGCTTTCTTTACATACCATTATTTATATAAGCTCATGTAATTTAATTAAAAAAAATATGATGAAAAATTGAAAAAAAAAGTTTTTTACTTTTACTTGAAAAATCTTTTACTCATCTACAAAAGCGAATTAAAAAACCTGTTAAATAGATTCAAAATTTTGTCCTGAGTTTTAAAATACCCAGTGTTTACATGCTTTTTTACAAGTTATAGGACTATAGGTACATGTAGGATATTGCGGTTTCAAAACATATTTTTTTTCAAATTTATCAATAGTGACATTGTAACACTATTATCTGTCATAAATCTCTGAATAAGACCCAAAATGTACATATTATTTTTAAAGGAGACAACCCAGGGTATTTAGTATGGGTATGTCCAGTCTTTTTTAGTAGCCACCTAGTCGCAAACACTGGCCAAAGTTAGCGTTCATATTTGTTTGTGTGTGAAAAAAGTAAAAAACTAAATTCAATGCTAACTTTGGCCAGTGTATGTGACTAAGTGGCTACTAAAAAAGACTGGACATATCCCATTTGCAATACCTTGGGTTGTCTTCTTTTGCAAATGGTATGCCATTTATATTTATATATTTGAAGTCTACATGTATATTTATATAATTATTTATGTAATTTTGTATATGGACATATGTATATTTCGTATTATTTTTATTTATTTATATATACATAGATATATATACAATTTAATTCTAAGTGTATTTTGATATAAATGTATATATTTTAATATCAAAATATAGTTAGAATAAAATTTCATATAGATATATAATTTTTTTAAATTTTTATTGTTATTTAAAAAAATGTTTTGTTTAATTTAATTTACTTATTTGTATTTTATAATAATATATATATACAATATATATATATATATATATAGTTATTATATATATATATTTTGTATATGCGATGTGTAATTTAATTATAAGTGTATTTTTATATTTATATATGTACAAATTAATATCAAAATACACTTAGTATGACGTATATATGATATATAGACATATATGCTATAGATTATATATCATATATATAAATAAATCTATATATCATATTTATATACACATATATAATTATTTTTTTTTATTAACATGTACCTTTATTTTTTTTTATTTTTTACACTGGCAGGGAGACTGCCTGTCAGCACAGGCAGTCCCCCTGCAGGCAGACACTTGGACACCTGTTGAGCGATCACATGGCCCCAGGGGTCCTAATCCGCCACGGGGAGACTGTCTGGGCTGCAGGCAGTCTCCCCACACCAGGAGCACCGCCGATCGCCGCCGGGGGAACGGCGGCGATCAGGTAAGTACATTGCACCGTTAGGACGGTTCAGGACCGTCACCGGTCGGCAACGCAAAAATGCCGATGACGGTCCTGAACCGTCCTAGGTCGTTAAGGGGTTAAAATTTAAAAAACAACCACAATTTTTTTTAAATGTATTTAGCCTGAGCAGTGTTTGTATATTTTTAATGTAAGCATGTTTTTGTATGGAGTATGTGTGAGTGAATGTACGGGTATGTTTGCACGTATTGGCATTTGAATGCAGGCAGGCATTTTTCTGTAGTGTGGTTTTTGAATATGGTGGTGTTTTTATGTAGTGTTGACATTTGGATGCAGGGTTTTATTTGTGTGTACTGTAGGCGAACTGCTGAGATGTATGCACATCCACACATATACTCTCATATACACACTCTGGCACACATACAGAAACACAGACACATAGGTACACACATGCAGTTACATAGAAACAGACAAACACACATACAGACACACAGAGAGACACATACATACAGATACACAGACACACCTAAACAAACACAGACACACAAACAGATACACAGACATACAGATACACATGTATAAGTGAATGCAGCATGTTTGTCTTGTGGATGCAGTGTGTGCATTTGTATAGTGGATGTGGTGTGTGTATAGTGAATGCAGCTTGTGTGTATAATGTATGCAGTGTGTGTATAGTATATGCAGCTTGTGTGTATAGTGTGTATAGTGTATGGAGTGTATGTATAGTGTATGGAGTGTGTATAGTGTATGCAGTGTGCATAGTGTATGGAGTGTGTGTATAGTGTATGGAGTGTGTATAGTGTATGCAGTGTATGTATAGTATATGGAGTGTGTATAGTGTATGAAGTGTGTGTATTGTGTATGCAGTGTGTATGTATAGTGAATGCAGCTTGTGTGTGCGTTGTGTGGAATAAGTGGGAAGGTGAGCAGTGTGTATGGTTTGCCCCTCCCACCCTCCCTGACACTTACCTGTCCCTTCAGTCCTCCTTGACAGGTTGTCCTGGTGGTCCGGTGGCACAGCTTTAGATGGGCAGTGAAGAGTGGCCCAGAACTCTGCACGCTCATTTCCCATCCAGCAGCAGCAGCAGCAGCCGGGTCCTCTTTTCTCGCGATCTGCGAGAGCGCTGCCGCGGGTTGCCCGCGGCAACGCTCTCGCGGATCGTGAGAACAGAGGATCCTGCTGCTGCTGGATGGGAAACTTGCGTCTATACTCTCGTAAGCGGCTGGCCCCTTTACATAAGACACAGGGGCAGCGAAATGCCGCCCCTGTGAAAGTGCGGTCCGAGCACCCCCCTAGTGAGTGGGACCCGGGGCCGACCTCCCCCGCCGCCCCACCCCCTTAGTACACCACTGCCTGCTGCTCTATGACATTGTCTGCCTACCTTTAAGTCCTCAGAAATAATTACTCCTAAATCTTTTTCCTCTGTATAAAATATTCTGTACTCTGCCCTTGGGTTTTTACGCCCAAAACGCATTATCTTGCACTTATCCACATTAAATGTCAGTTTCCAAAACTCTGAACATTTTTCTAGTTTACCTAAATCATTTGCCATTTGACTTATGATCCATCCTGGAACATCAACCCTGTTACATATCTTTGTATCAGCAAAAATACATCTAACCATCAAGACCTTCTGCAATATCACTCATAAAAATATTGAAGAGAATGGGTCCCAGTACAGATCCCTGAGGTACCCCACTGGTGACAAGCCCAAGCTTCGAATATACTCCATTGACTACAACCCTCTGTTGCCTGTCACTCAGCCACTGCCTTACCCATCCAACAATATTGGAATCCAAACTTAAAGATTGCAGTTTATTGATAAGCAGAAAAGATAGCAGATGCCAAGCCAAGATGTGAACTTCTCTATCACCATCTAATTGCTGGCCAAAGAAAGAAAAATTCCAAATAAAGCCATTCACACTGCATTATATTATTTTTTTTTTTTTTATTTCATACGTATTATTGTTGCGGTAGTTGAGGGCACAGCTTGTATGCTTTAATACATTTCCCATTTACATATAACATAAAAATAAAACATTACTGTACAAAAATAAAATATAGTCTTTTATGATTTACGTCTTCACAGAACCGTACACCACCCTAACAATGAAATACAAAATTGTGCAAATAAAATGCTATTTTTAAAAACAAACCTGTCGAAAATATACATTCATTCTAAAATATTACAATTATTTGAATTTACTTAAGACAGATTATATCCTTTTACGTTAGCAGCTGACCAGCTTCTTTTTAACTGATCTGAACAGTATTTGACTCTGTTAAAAATATATTCAAATCTCTAAATGATCTTTTTTGGCCTAAATGTTGCCAATTAAGTTATCACTTCAATCTGATTGGTCACTGTTGAATGCATTCATCCTTATCCGTCATATGCTCTTATTACACTATTGCATGTGTCTGCAGTTATACCTCAACAGAGAGTCCCAATTAAACAACTTCTGCTGTAGAGGTAAATAGGCCGTTGGCTAGAGAAACACACTTCATTAGAGATGCTTCAAGAAACACAAAGGTGGAATGAAGTGATAGCCTGATCTACAATTGTCCAGTCTGGTCTCTTTTGACCATAGTGTGTAAGTTGTTCCGCTTACTTTCAACTTTCCACCCACAAAAATGTATTCATGTTAAAACCTATGGTGAGAGAATCAAACTTTGATGGAACCATTATATACTACTGCATTGATAATGGTCCCTGCCTTATAAGTTGTTTCCGAAAGCCACCTCTGATTGTCTTCGAATCTCAGTATGATGTCTACACATCATACTGTGAGGAATTTCACAGTCAATGAAAATGGAACGTATCTTCAAAGTTACATATTATTGAGTAGTGGTGGCAATATTATTTTAACTTTTGCTTTTATTATAAAAACAAAAAAATGAAAAAAATGCAAGTTTAATGTCAGTTTAATGATCCCCAATATTTTTTTTTATTTTTTTTTCATTGGTTCACTAATGCAATCCAAACACTTAAAGATAAATGTGGTTTTAAATGATTCATCAGACAATCCCAGGATTGGGCGAAATCACATCAAATGTCTTGTTTTGCATTGATTTAAGTAAGGATCTTGTAGTTATTTTTCAATAGCAGGATAACTTTTCATTTAGCTGCTTAAATTATATTTTGCAGCAAATACTGTGGAATCTAGCACATTTTATGAAGTCACAGTTTATGGTTGACATCTGGCAGTGTATGAAAGTGTTGGTGGCGGCATGTGATTAGGCTGGCAGCCATATGTGTCCACTGTTATTATATTTGGCAATATCTCAAGAATAAAAAAAAAACAAGCCTATCACAATACTTCATATATTGTGAACACCTTTAATGATGATGGAGTATGGTACTAAACATTTGTTTGCATTACGCCAACCGTCTGTGTGTCTCTGTTTTTTAATTCTTCTTGCCTATACTGTTCTTCCAATCTTTGTTTCTCAAAATTGGTGTAGCAAAAATGGTCTTCATACGAACATTTTCTAATCTTATCAAAATTTCTAAAATTTGCAACATACTTTCCTTGAGGAGATAAAGAAATAACAGGAACAAATTCGTAACCCCAATGTATCTCGTCCGGAAGATAAGATGTTCGGCTCTGGCAGACAGTGCTGGTAGATTCAACTGTGGCATTTAAGAGAACAACCAGTTCAAACTCTTTAGTCTTTATGTTTTCTGCTGTCAGATCTTTAAGAGGACTTTTCTCATCAAGTACATGGTAAAAGGTCAGTGGTACAATCAAGAAAGGGCTTTCAGAAGAAGAGTCCACATGAAAATTCATATTGGACTGCTTGAGCAAAATCTTCTCTCCTTCTTTTGTCTCGTACGTAGAAAGAAGTTTCCCATAAAGTTGGCATTGTATCAAGAGGCTTTTTCTCATATTTGCCACTTGTACAACTAAACAAACCTTACCATTATGCTTTGTCACTACCGCCTGATTGCTGAATTTAATAGTCTCAGCACGTTTTTTTGGTCTTGCAATCTTGGCTAGGAATGTCCCAGTAATGAAGATTTCAATTAAAGTTGTAACGACTAGTTGTACAACCAGAAGGAAGATAGCATGGGGGCATTCTTCAGTAATGAAACGGAACCCGTAACCAATTGTTGTCTGAGACTCAAGGGAGAACAGAAAAGCTCCTGTGAATGAATCTACATTCATAACACATGGTGTGTGGTTGGTCAAGAGTTCATTGTGAACATCTCCGTGAACAAATGCAATGAGAAAATAGATGGCACCAAAAAAGGACCAAGTCAGGAAGAAACTGGCAGCAAATAAGGTGAGCTTATACCTCCATTTCATATCAATCACAGTTGTCCATAAGTCTTGAAGATAAAGCAGAAAGACACCATCCACTTTGTCAATCTTCACATTGCTGTGTCCAGTTTTTGATATCACTCTTGGTCTCTCAGGTTTGACTACAGTGTGAACCTCACCATTCACCAGTGGGCAAGTTGACAACTTGGATTCAGTGTTATCCATACTCACATCCAGAATACTCCTGCAATGGAAATAAAAGGCAATATGATTTTCAAAACTTTGCAATTGGAATGTTGAAATCACTGGTACCTACATGTGTTAATTAAGACAATACTGCACAACACTGAATCAATTAAACATGCACATATGCAAAACTACATACCAAACACCTCTTGTGTTAATAATTAGTAAGTATCATATCTTCAGAAATACCAACTAGTCCTATAGATGTTGTCTTCTACCCGTTTCCCATATAATAGTGATTAAACTATAGTAAAATACATAAATAACTAGCTTAAGAAAAGCACTATTAACAATGTTTTCAAAAACAACACAAATATTATAGGGCCAACAAGTTCATTGTCAGTATGAAACACACACTACTCCCTGAGTCAAAAATATAATTTACTATTTTTAACACTTTTACAGAATCCCCCCCCCCCCCCCAAAAAAAAAGATTGATATGGTAAACATATTTTACAGAGCTCTTTATCTTTACATTGAATCTGTACATATTGGTAACATTTTGTATAGCATAGTTAAAGCGACACTGTAGTCACTATAACAAAAATAATCTTTCTGAATTAATTATTGTGCCTGGAGTCCCCTCGCACTGTCCTTCCGTTTTCAAGCAGTTTAACACTAAATTAGGGTCTTTAGCCACCCACAGCCTGACCCTAACTGGAAGTATGGATAAGGCAGAGATTAAATACTTGCTGGTAGTCATACTCATTCACACAGGCAATGGGTGAAGAGGTTAATTTTATTGGTCTGCTTTATTAGAATGCCATATACTGCACGCTAGATCCCTATTAAGTAACACAATCCCAAAATCACCATCATATCTCCGTATTGCGCAATTTGTGTGAACAGCTGTGATTATGCTTTGTCATAACACCAAGCCAATGTTTCCTGCAGATGTGATATGTGACCTGCCAGGAGGGTATAACAATATGCAATTTGCTGACATTTCCAAAAATATGTGGCTGAGCGATGAAATGTTTAACTCACACTCAAGAGTTCGGGATTTTAAAAAATATATATTATATATATATATATATATATATATATATATATATATATATATATATATATATATATATATATAAATTTATAAATAATCTAAACTATTCAGAAAGCCAATGTAGAGTAGGTCAGCGAGAAAAAAGGGGAAAAAATACAATTTTAATTACTTCTCAAATATTGTTAATTATGATTGGAATTTAAACTTTGTGTTAAAAAACTGTAAGTATGTGCTGATTTACGCACATTTGTAGCTATTTGTGGCATGCAAATAATCTTTTCCTCCAATTGACTTGTAGACTTGTGCTAGCATGTTTTGCAGTTGCAAAGTAATGCAAAATGGAATTTTATCTGTAGACCCCAATTTACGTTTCTCTTTGCTTCGTTGCGGTTTTTCATCCTACAGATGTGCTTACTTCTCTGCTACGGTTTCTTCTGTGCCCCTGCATCTCTGCAAATAGAAAGTATAAGATAGCCTTTCTCCCTTACTCATTCTCTACAGCAATATTTGTAGTACAAACGTTATGGCTGTATTTTAGCAGCATGAGTGGTAGACGGGGTGGGTCTGAAAATATTGAGAATAATGCAAGGAATTTTTGCAGACTGCCCTGTTTTGTCCAGATGTACTTCCTTTATATGAACATTCTACCAACATGCAAATATTATTTTCAAATTCTGGTGGGATTTATAGAAAGCTTTCTTTACAGGTTGTTCCTAACAAATACTCATTATCAGGAAATGTTTTATTATTACATTCATTTTATATTTTATGAGATAAAGAATACCATACAGTCTTTAATTATTAATAATTATTATTGGCTTTTATATAGTGCCAACTTGTACCGCAGTGCTTTACAATATTATCAAGATGGAAATTTAACAATAAATGAAACAATTACAAAATGTTACAGGAACAATAGGTTGACGAGGACCCTGCTCAATCAAGCTTGCAATCTAGAGGAGATAGGGCATGACAAACACAATAGAAAGGGCAGAGTGGGGGACAGCAACTAAAGGGAAACTCCAGTGCCAGGAAAACAATCCATTTTCCTGGCACTGCAGGTCCCCTCTCCCTCCCACCACCCATCCCCCGGTAGCTGAAGGGGTGAAAACCCCTTCAGGTCACTTACCTGAGACCCCGCCGATGTCCCTCGGCGGTGGTTTCTGCTCGCTGCCGCTCCTCCCAGTGATTACATCAGCCGGTGGTCGAGACTGATCCGCCCGCCGGCTGAGGAGACCTGATGCACACGCGCTGCAATGCCGCTCATGCGCATTAGAGCTCTCCATAGGAAAGCATTGAAAATGCTTTTCAATGCTTTCCAATGAGGAATTGAGCGACGCTGGAGGTCCTCACACAGCATGAGGATGTCCAGCGATGCTCTAGCACAGGATTCCTGTGCTATGGACACGGAAGTGCCCTCTAGTGGCTGTCTAGTAGACAGCCACTAGAGGTGGAGTTAACCCTGCAAGGTAATTATTGCAGTTTATAAAAAAACTGCAATAATTACACTTGTAGGGTTGAGTAGTGGGAGTTGGCACCCAGACCACTCCATTGGGCAGAAGTGGTCTGGGTGCCTGGAGTGTCCCTTAAGCAACAAGGTGGGAAAGTAGTGTAGTGGAAGGTGAGATTTGAGTGTGACCCTTTAAGAGAGAGCAAGAGACAGGTATGTGAGGTACAGGTTACTCTGAGAGGCCATATGCTTTTCTGAAGAAATGGGTGTTGATGGACTTCTTAAATGATTGAAGACTAGGGGAGAGTCTGCTGGGGTAGGCAGGATGTTTCAAGGAGTGGAGCTGCCCTAGAGAAGTCTTGCAAGCACTGGTTAGCAGTAGGGGTATTAGCAGTGGACAGGAGTAGGTCTCAAGCTAAGAGGAGAGACCAGGAAGGGGCAGAGGAATGAAAGCAGCAACGTGATAGGAAAATCAGCCTGGCATCAGCATTCATTACAAAAGGTAGCAAGGCAGTAGTGTTTCTGGGGAGACCAATTACGAGATAATTACAGTAATTACAGAGATTACTATACTATGAAACAGTTTCTTAACAGCATCTTGTGTAAGAAAGGGGTGGACATGTGCAATGTTTTTAAGGTGGAATCAACAGGATTTGGCAACAGACTGGATGTGATGTGCAAAGGTGAAGCCAAAATCAAAGACAACACCAAGACCGAAGGCTTGCAAAGATGCACTGTTGCGGGCACCATCAACTTGCAGGGAAAGCAAGAGGAGGATCAATATTATTAGGAGTAAAATAAGAAGCTTGGTTTTAGAGAGACTGAGTTTCAGAAAGCAGGAGGGCATCCAATCAGAGATGGAAGAGACTCATTCTAGGAGAGAGGGGGAGAGATCAGGGGAGGAGAGCTATATCTGGGTGTCATTGAAATACAGGTGGTAGGAAATGGCAACGAAGGAGTTAAGGTGCCCTTATATTATGGAGGGACTCTGTGGTCTCTTGACTGAGAATTCTTGTTCTGGAATACTCTGGAATTCCAACAGATTCCATCACATGGGGTTTATTTTCTAAACAGTGTATCCCAGTGAACGAAAAAAAACTGAACTGAAAAATGAAGGCCAAACGCTCTGTTATACTCCAATCTGCCTATTTACCAGGTCTGGGCTGGCTATGATATTGTAACATCATTCCTGGGGGTTCTGGCAGTCAACTCATAACAGTGAAAAGAAAAACATAAGCCAAAAATAGATTTAAACCCAAATAAAGGCGTAAGTAAACTTTTTCAACTGTTCTGTTCAATTATGACTTCTCTACAATTCACTGTTTAGTGAGAAGGTCCCTTATTTAAGGAACTCTCCTCTTAAGTATGTAAACACAAAGGGATTTCTCTATGTCAACTCCATCATTAGCTAATGTAAACATGGGTGGCCGCACCATAGCTAATTATACCATGAACAATGGAGGTCATTACATTATAAATATTGAAAGCTTTATTCGCAAAACATCCATCCAATACAAACTTGCTCATTACTCAGAAAGGCGTTATGACCAGTGTATCTCAGATTTAATAATGTTAAATTATGTGCCAGCAGCTTAGGTTAAGGAATACAGTACCTGCATATTTGTTACAGATTACTGTCAATCTTAAATTTACCGGAGGCGCTAATCAGATTTAAGCGAAAACCCAACCTTAGTTTGAAATATGCACCTTTGTATAGACCAGAGGTAGGCAAGCTTTGGCACCCCAGATGTTGTGGACTACATTCCCAATAGTGCTCTAACACCCATAATGCTGGCAAAGCATCATGGGAGGTGTAGTTTAAAACATCTGGAGTGCCGATGGTTGCCTATGCCTGGTATAGACTGTCTGTTATCATATCTAAACGCATTGGGAGGTATGAAATAGGAACAGGGGGTTGGTGGGCCTGTGGGGGCCTGCCAATGAGTGACAACACCTGCTTTACCGGCATTGCCCAGTATGGGTGGTCCTTTCTGGAAAGTGGGCAAGGTCACCCAAAAAGGGGGCTGTCAGCCTGGTATGACCAGGATTACTGATAACCTCCCAGGCCGCCACACGTAGTACAGCTGAAGTGCTATGTACAGGGTCCGAGTAACCAGACACCATTCAGCGCAATGCAAGCCAACCTCCATGGGGACAGCACTCTGGTGCTCCCATATGTGGGTTACCAAGGAACCAGGCCCGGACTGGCCATCGGGCATACCGGGCAAATGCCCGGTGGGCCGCGATGGCCGTGGGGCCGAGGCCGGCAGGGGAGATCACAGGATCTCCCCTGCCAGCCCCTGCAGGGCCAGCGCTACCCGAGCGCCGGCCCCGCTGTGTGCCTCCATGGGCCGGTCTCCCTCACCGGCCCAGAGACACTGAGATGCGGCCGCCGGCAGGAGAGGGAGGGAGGCAGGAGAGAACACCGGCGGAGCTCTAGCCAGCAGCTCCGCCGGGTCCTCTCGCGAGGTCTGAGCGTTGCCGGGCTAGAGTTCACTCTCACCACTAGGACCGCCAGGGAAGGATGGCAGCAGAAAGGATCCCCCCTCCCAGGCATGATGTAAGAAGGGAGGGGGAATATTTAGCAATCTGCCCCACCTCCACTAGGACCACCAGGGATCAGCCCCCCCCCCCCCCCCCCCCCCCATGGAAACCCGGCTTCCCACCTTCTAAAGGTAAGAAGGGGGGTGGGAATATAACTTTTTATTTTTTTATTATTAGTAAAAAAAATATTTAAATTTATATACAAAATACACTCACACTAACAGCCCCCCCAGACACACACACAGCACCCCCAGACACACACAGCACTCCCAGACACACACAGCACTCCCAGACACACACACAGCACCCCCAGATACACACAGCACCCCCAGACACACACAGCACTCCCAGACACACACACAGCACCCCCAGATACACACAGCACCCGAAGACACACACACAGCACTCCCAGACACACACACAGCACCCCCAGATACACACAGCACCCCCAGACACACACAGCACTCCCAGACACACACACACAGCACCCCCAGATACACACAGCACCCCCAGACACACACAGCACTCCCAGACACACACACAGCACTCCCAGACACACACAGCACTCCCAGACACACACAGCACTCCCAGACACACACAGCACTCCTAGACACACACAGCGCACCCCCAGACACACACAGCGCACCCCCAGACACACACAGCACCCAGACACACAGCGCACCCCCAGACACACACAGCGCACCCAGACACACACAGCACTCAGACACACACTGCACTCCCAGACACACACAGCGTACCCCCAGACACAGCGCACCCCCAGACACAGCGCACCCCCAGACACACACAGCACTCCCAGACACACACAGCGTACCCCCAGACACAGCGCACCCCCAGACACACACAGCACTCCCAGACACACACACAGCACTCCCAGACACACACAGCGCACCCCCAGACACACACAGCACCCAGACACACACAGCACCCAGACACACACAGGACCCTCAGACACACAGCATTCTCTAAACACACCCTCTCTACAACCCCTACACACACTACGTCACCTATACACACACACACTACAGCCCGTAAGCACACACTCGCTACATCCCCTATAACACTATGCCCCCTATACACACACTCTCTACAGCCCCTAGCCACACATATTACACCACAAACACAAATGAAATTGACCTATCACAATACCACACCACACTCTACACACACGCAATCCCACAAGCAGGCTCCAAACATATGCACCATGCACTTTACTGGCCCTTTTGTCCTCTGGTATCCCACTTGTGGAGAAACCAGAGACAATTTAAAAGCAAACACAGCGCAAGCATGTTATTAAATTTGCTTGCGCTGCGCAGAACAAATTCAGGGCCTTTTTCTAATGCCAGAGCTCTTCAGCTGGCTCTGCGCATTGAACTAACATGCTCACTTTGAGAGGGGGCGTGCTTGTCATTAGTGATGACAAAACACACCCTCTCTGGCCCCGCCCCCTTCTTAGGGGGCCGCTCTGATTGAAAAATGCCCGGGCCTAATTTTTTTCCCAGTCCGGCCCTGCAAGGAACCAACACAGGACAGCATGACAGAACCACAAAACCAGGACAATCCCATCAGACTGTTGAGAGATTTGCAGTTTTCCACACGTAATGGGGTTTTGTGCACTAAAGCATGATTTGTGATGAATATTAACCAATATTAATCAAATTGCAAAAAAAGGCAAAGGCAAAATAACCAAGCTGTGATTATAGCAGAGTTTTCCAAGTCAGCTATACTTGTCTAAATGCTGCCATTTTGTTTTCAATTCATTACAATTCAGAGTCTACTAAAAAAAAACCAGAAGCACATTGCGATGATTACTGCAGACATGCATACAGTTACAGTGTGTTTATTTTAACCCCTTAAAGACAAGGTATATCTTAATCTTCCATGAAGATCCCATCACCTCTCGGGCAGGTATTAGAAACACGTCAAACAAATGAAGCCCTTCAAAGGTTCCCCCTGTATTAAAGGGACACTATAGGCACCCAGACCATATAATCTCATTGACTTCTTCTGGCGGCAGTGTCCCTGTCACCCTTAGTCCTGCAATGTAAAAAAGTACTAACACAGCCACTCAAGGCACTTCCGGGATCTTACCGTACTCCTCATGCATCCTCATGCTCAGCATGCAGACTTCCAGCATCAGTGAACACTCCATAGGATGCATTGGTCCAATGCTTTCCTATGGGAAGGGCTTAATGTGTATGCAGGGCACTCCCCGCACACCGCGCCTGCACATTAGGTCCCCCCTCAGATGATGTTGGAGGAGACAGGGCGCTGACCCAGCATCGAATCAGATGAGTAAATAAAGATTTTTTTTAACAATTTTTGTGCCACAGTTAGGGAAAGCACGAGGGGAGACCAGTGGGCACTATAGTGTTATGAATACAGCTTTGTATTCCTAACACTATAGATTCCCTTTAATAAAAAAAAAAAAAAATCACAGTGATTCCCATACTTACTTTGTTTACCTGCATGTAAGGTTCTAATCACTTGCACTAGATACATTTACTTTTACTTCCTTCTTTCTTGCAGAGTACATAGTTACTTGTTCCCTGGGCCATTCCTTTATCTTCTAAAGGTCAATTTGGAAGGGACTATCAAGATAGGTCGATAAGTAGTGTGGTCTGGGAGAAAGTGAATAGCAACATGTCACACGTTAACCTCAATATACAAATTGTAAGTCCAGTGTTTTCCAACCACTGGCCACCAAATGTCATTACATAGTTACATAGCTGAAAAGAGACTCGTGTCAATAAGTGTCCTTAGAGAATCACCAGGATTTAAGGAGTTAAGGAATGCGCTATTAAATCTGGAGTGATACTTATTTTTAAAGTTTCAAGATACATTTCTAGTTTAAATATGATGCAACTAATTTACACTACTACGCATAATTCATAAACACAGTATTTATTAATTAAATATGGAACCCCTGGCCTTGACAGAGATGGGCAATTTGACTGTAATCACTAAGGTTAAATAGAGAATTATCAAATCCCTGAAGTGGTTTCTCACATTAAAAAAAAAACACAAGTCTTTGTCCCACCCAAATTCCATGTTATGGTTCAGTGGTGGGACAACTTCTCCATTCATCCCACAATCAAGATGAAAACGACATTTATTGCATTTATTGCATTTTTTGGAGATGTTTGAAAGGGTTTTTCTGTTTGTACAATAATATTTCATTGCACATTTCCTTGTAAATAACAGTACATTGATTTTATTCATTTTTGAAATTTTTATTAAAAAAGTAATTCAAGGTGATATATCGAACTGATTCAAATTTGGGATAAAGATTAAGAACCATTTAAAATATTATTTCACGTTTTACTCTTTTTAAAGAAAGATCTCAAGCATTATAGCCACAGCATATGAGAATGGTTTGAGGGCAAATACACAAAAGCTGTTGAGCCACATGAAGCCTGTGTAAAGTTGGTGGTACAGAAATGGTTGTTTACGATTTAGCACAGATGATGCTTGCTTACCCATACATGTATTTTGTATTCATGATGAACAAAGGGATATTCTTTTTGATGACTTGCTTAACAGAGGTGGTGGACTGTGGGAGCTAAAGAATGCTCCATTTATATGTCAAACGGCTTGAAAATTGTTTGACAGAAAGAACAAAATATTTATAAGTTATGGTGCTTCGAGTGTCCCTTTAACCCCTTAAGGACACATGACATGTGTGACATGTCATGATTCCCTTTTATTCCAGAAGTTTGGTCCTTAACCCCTTAAGGACCAAACTTCTGGAATAAAAGGGAATCATGACGTGTCAGACACGTCATGTGTCCTTAAGGGGTTAAGGGGTTAAATAGATTCACAAATAACTCCAACACTTCTTGTACCCATATAACAACCAAAATCAAGCTAACGTTACGTTAGACTTTACGTCTTACCTCTCCACTTCAGACAGGATTGTAAGCTTGTGAACATAATTCTCTCCTGTACATACATTAGCAGATTGCGGTAATAGTTCTTCCCAACATGGAATTTATTCCACAATCTATAATCGTCAGAGTGGTTTTGCACAAATGATGCAAAACTAGACTCCGTGCTTCTTATATTCCCTATTTTTTTGGCCTCAATTTAACAATTCAGCCATTACGACGTCTATTCAACTTAATATGCAGATGCACACATTAATATATATATATATTTAGTATATCATTACAAACATCATCTATGTTACTTATTTGTTTCCCTCACATATAGATAATAAAAATAGTTCTATAAACATTCCAACTGTTGCTACAATCACATTTTCTTCGGGTCATTCTAATTGTACCCTGTTGTCATGTGACCAAAGAGCAGACACTAATAGGTCAGGCTCTTTGTTACAATAGCAATATAATAAAAACCTTGAAGAAACTTTAAAATAGAACTGTTGAGCCAAGAACACAAAAGGCTTATGTTACTTGGCTGAACATACTGTATGACTGTGATCAGTTTTGTTTAGGAGAGACAGCAACATTAAGATGATGAATAATTGTTAATCTTATCCATTTATTTCTTCCCAGTTTTCTAAGATATGGCTGTGTAATAGAATGATGAAGAAACGGAACTTGGTTACTGAATAGCTCAACATGCTACTGAAAAATGGATTTTTCTCAATAGCATAAGATTATTAAAGGTACTACGACTGCAAATAAATTGACACCACAGATTAAGTACAGAACAAGAATGCAATTTATCATAATTTTTGTTTTAGCTACATCTAAAAGGAAAAACGTGAGTTTGGTGTAATAAAATATTTTATCTATATTATCATAAATGTGAGTCTTTGAGAAGCCTCCAGTACTTAGTTACCCATCATTTGATCTTGAGACGCATAATTGGAATCTGCTAACACGGTTCTAACTGATCCAGAGAAGGATTAAGATTCTTTAATTCAGCTACTAATTGTATTCTAGACAAATTGTGGTAAAATACAGAGGAGGGAGTTCGACTATGGTGATCCTTCTTTGAGTGTGTACGGTATGGTGTGGCATCTTGTATGCTCTTTGTTTATCCTCAAATTTAATACTAATTAGGACCTAAGGATGGGTGAAAGTTTTACCAGGACATAAACATATGAAGATAATTATCTGATATCCATCTCATTTATCCAGAGAAAGTTCACCAATTTGTATTTATTTTTTAGGAGAAACATTGACATGTTTGCTAGACTGTGAAGGATTAGTTCAGATAAGAGACTTTGTAGTGAGATACAGGAATGTAACCCGGTTAAGAATAGTTTGCATGTATTTTTTTTTTTTATTTACTTGTTTTTATTTTATGAGTCATGCATTTAGTATCCTAACCACAAATGTCAAAAACATGATAACTGTGCTCTTTAACCTCTGCTGTAAAAGCACGCTATGATTTTAAATGTAATTTTGAAAGGCGCTAGTAAAACTAAGTATGGTGTTTGTTTAACACGGATTACAGGTTTTATTTGCTTCATGAGTGTTTTGTAGCTGCCGACTCTACGTATTACCATACAGCCGAAACTCCTGGCCTTTGAATTCTACAAGAAGTAATGCTAAATGTTGCTAAATTTATGCTTTTGGGCAAAATGTAATTGCTGCCTTGTGACTAGGGGAAATTCCTGGCATTTGATCCAGTTTGAAACACTTAAGGGTTGTATCCATAGATAGGACATGAGCCAGACATCATGCACAAGAAATCTTCTGGAAACATATTGACGCATGACCGTGATTGTTGTTGAAGAGCACTTTAGTGTCCGTAACACATCAAGTTAGTTCTAACATAATCATCTTCTTTGAGTGTCAGGAACAGGCCACTTTTCTTTAGGGAGTGGATTTACAGGTTTAGCAAGGGGCAGAGATATTACAGAACATTTTAGTAGACTTCATGATCTACTGTTCGTCATTTAAATAACTGAGAAGCAATTTTGAATAAGAACTATTTTTTTTTTAATTTAATTTGTAAACATAGTTAACAGTTTAACCCCTTCAGGACGGAGTTAATAGTGCACGTTTTAATCAAAACAAAACGTAAACAAAAACTGGAATTTGCGCTACATGTCTGTTCAACCGTAATTCACCGCTGTCACATTAAGTGCACCCACACTTATTATATATCATTTTGTTCAGGAGAAACAGGGCTTTAATTTATCATTAACTATTCATATATGGAACATTATTTATTATGAATAAAATTGAAAAAAATGTGAGAAAATAGATTGTTTTTTAATTTGTATGTCTGTCTGACATTTTAGCTGTGAATGTCATAATACTGTTTTACTGCAAAGAAAATGCACATAATAATAATATAATAATATAATAATATAATAATATTTGTAATCAGCGATGTCTCACAAGTACAACAGTACCCCCCATTAACAGGTTTTATGGTGTTTTGGAAAGTTACAGGGTCAAATATAGAACGTTCCATTTTCAAATTGAAATTTGCCAGATTAGTAATGTTATCTTTGAGACAGTGAGGTAGCCCAGGAATGAGAATAACCCCATAATGGCATACCATTTGAAAAAGTAGACAACCCAAGGTATTGAAAGTCGGGTATGTTTAGTCTTTTTTTAGTAGCCACTTAGTCACAAACACTGGCCAAAATTAGCGTTCATATTTGTTTGTGTGTGAAAAAAGCAAAATAACTAATATTTGGCCAGTGTTTGGGACTAAGTGGCTACTAAGAAAGACTGGACATACCCCACTTGCAATACCTTGGGTTGTCTACTTTTGCAAATGGTATGCCATCATGGGGGTAATTCTCATTCCTGGGCTACCATATGCTCTCAAAGGCAACATAACCAATCTGGCAAATTTCAATGACAAAAAAAATGAAATGCAAGCCTTATATGTGACTCTCTAACTTTCCAAAACACCATAAAACCTGTACATGGGGGGTACTGTTATTCTCAGGAGACTTCACTAAACACAAATATTGGTGTTTTAAAACAGTAAAACATATTACAACAATAATATAGTCCATAACAGTGCCATTCGTTTTTAAAAAATGCAAAAACGTTACTTTTACTTAAAATATCATCGTTGTCATACAATTTACCAGTTTGAAACACTAATATTTGAGTTCAGTGAAGTCTCCCGAGTAAAACAGTACCCCCTATGTACAGGTTTTATGGTGTCTTGGAGAGTTACAGGGTCAAATATAGTGCTTGCGAATTACATTCTCTGCACTTTCTCCCTGTGTTGTCAGGCATGTCAATCAAATTTTAATTAATCAAATCACATAATTATGTTGAAAGATAACTTAAATATACATGTAGAATTTTAATATATATGCATTTATAGGTATTTAAATTCTATGTGTATACTAATGTAATCTTTTATGTAATTATATGTATTTATCTATATATATATATATATATATATATATATATATATTTGCGGTTATTTGTATATAGATAGATATATATAGAATGTCATTCTAAGTGTATTTTGTTACCAATATATATATACTAATAACAAAATACTTACTCTTGACAAAGGCGACAGGTAGCGCCGAAACGCGCGTTGGGCATCTATCTAACTAATGCGGATGATTTTATTTTAGGACCATCGATCCCTCTCTAGTTGATTTCTCTCTTTAATCAGAGAGTTTGATGGAGGGATGGGATTTAGTTATTAACCTCTACCTTAGGCATACCTACCCCCAAATCTCCTATAGTACTATTATATTTTTGCTCTCTTAAGGTTCTGATATCTGGATACTTTTTATTTATATAGGCACATTGAATATTAGCTTGTGATTATTTGGATAAGTTTGGTCTTTGACTTTTCTAGTACATATTTTTGGCAATAAGAAGCACTATGGCAATCTAGCCGCTATATCTCTAGACCACCATCATAGTTCGTTGTGTGTAGGCTACCTTACCTTAACGTTATAGTCTAACTTGCTACTGATTTAACTTGTGCACTACCCCCTTATTTCTATGGGGGATATATCCATTCATGAATTAGTATCTATCTTTATATAAGGGCATTTCAATATATTCTCTCTTTATCCTCACGATCATTTATATTAACTGTTTATATTTAATTTTGTATTAGTATGGTCTATTTTAACTATGTTTGTTTATTAGCTTACTTTTTTCGTGTTGTTCCTTATGAGGGACTAATAAAGAGTATTTTGTTCTAGTTCTCTGCGTTCTATTCAGGCACTGTTCACACATTTGCAGAGCAGCTTTCCACTAAAGGATACAAAGTCTAATAGGGAGGCAGATCTTTTCAATCTGCTACCCATTAGTCCACCTTTTTTCTTCTAATAACAAAATACAGTTAGAATGAAATTACATATGTATATATAATTTATTTTAATTTTTAAAAAATATTTTATTTATTTATTTTATTATTTTATTTATTTATTATTGTAATTATACATATATATATATAATGTGTATATATCTATTATATATATAATATATATATATATACATATTATTTATATGTAACGTCATTCTAAGTGTATTATATATGTACTTATATTAGTATTCAAATTCACTTTGTATGACGTTACATATATATACAATATGTATATATATTATACATATAATATATATACATATATTATATATACATAAATATATTTATTTTATTTTTAAACATGTTTATTTTTCTTTTTTACACCTCCCCACCAGCAGGGGGACTGTCTGAGAGCTCAAACAGTCCTCCTGCTGGCAGATCCACAGCCAGCTATAGGGGGCCATGTGATTGCTCTTTGAGAGCGATCACATGGCCCCCGGGGGCCTCATTTGCCGGGGAGGGCTGTCTGGGGTGTCAGGCAGCCCTCCAGAAGAGGATCGCGGCGGAGGTGAGTACACAGGACCTCTAGGGGCTGCAAGCCGTTACGGTGTTCTATGCCGCCGCAACGGCTTTAAAGCCCTTTTAATGCGGGACGGCATAGAACGGCGTAACGGCGTTAAGGGGTTAAACAAAAAATACTGTAAGCACAGAGTGGAAGGGAATAAAAAGGGGACAAGGTTTGGTCATGATGAGGGACACTAAGGTGTGTGCAATTTTCTTACGTAAAGTCATTTTATGTCTAGATTCTTCTTAATTGTTAAGAATTAAGAATGAATTTTGGCCTAAAGGGATCTACTGATCCGCTAGAATAATCCTACATTCTAGCCAGATGTCCAGGGAATGCTAGGGATATGTATGTCTTCTCTAACCTTGACGATTGGGCGAGTAACCCAGAAGCAATCGTCATGATCCTGATGCACAAGTGTGTTTGGGGAAGTTGCAACACCCAAGTAATGTTTCTGTACTGTCTAGGATGGTAACTGTCTGTTTTTTTTAACAGATTAAACCACTTGAAAACCAATGATTTTCCATGACCCAACCTTGATTTCATACTTCCCAAGGTTCAAATGTATGGGAATGCTTTATTACTTATATGTATAAACAGTTCTATACAGAAGGCTGTTGATAAATAAGTGAAATAACCCATCCTGATGTACAATCTTTCAAAAGAAGATAGTTATAACTGAATAAACCATCACTGGTCATTAAGTGGTTAATAAAATCTGCTTGTTTACTAAAGCTCTTTGTGCCCTTTTACATTCTTCCTCGCCAAATCACTCATGGACAACACGTTGTGCCACTCTATGCCACTCTATGCCACACCATCGTCACAAGGAATCCACCTTCTGGATTCAAAGTTGTCTAAGCTCAGCTGTGTTCATGAGCACTCAGTAGAGTGTGCAGAGGGCCAATGAAGAACAGCTGAGACGCTGATATTCTGGTCACACATCGACTCTGGAGACTCATTGCAAAGCTGATTCCACACATGTCAGAAATGCAGCTAGGCATTTTAATAACCAGTCACCGGCATTGCGAGTGTCACCCCTGATCCTTAGTGTTGCCAGGCCTGATTTTGTACATTACACCGTAAGTACATTTAATTCCAGTAATCCTCACAGCTGAAATAACACATCTTAGTTTAGACATTGTTAAGAACATTACAGCTATTTTAGGCAGGCCTCTGGCTACAGATATGCAAGTCCACTGGAAGCTTTTGACTAATTATTGGCCAATGATGCAAAATATTCTCTCCCACAGTAACATGTGTTCTTTTATAAATGTCCCAGTAATTAATGTGTAACCTTTAGTGGTTACAACCCAGCCAAGCTTGTCAACAATGTTAATTAATAATGTTCTCCTGTAAAACTTTTACTACACATTGAGAACACGGAAAACATAGTCATGGATGAACTCCATAGCCTTTCGATGACTGCTCTAAACCAGATCACAAGTGGATTACTTAATTGTAACAAATAAACTGCAAGCATATAGTCATCTGTGTTAACAAAACACTCAAATGTTAATTGCATTAATAATGTCACCATATTACATATACATAATATGATCTAGAACTTTTATCTGAATTCACGGTCATTGGAAGGTGAAGAGTAGACATGTGCAATTCGTTTCGGTCCGAATATGAATTTGGACGAATTTCAGGCAATTCGGACATTCTGGTACTTCCGAATGTCTGAATTGCCGAAGTGCCGAATTGCCGAAGTGCCAAATTGCAGAGGTCCCGAAGTTCCGAAATTACCGAATTTCTGAAGTGTCGAAGTGTCAAAGTTCTGAAGTGCTGAAGTGCAGAAGTTCCGAAGTGTCAAAGTGCAGAAGTTCCGAAGTGTCAAAGTGCAGAAGTTCTGAAGTGTCAAAGTGCCGAAGTACAGTATTGCCCAAGTACTAATATACTTACCCAGTGAAAGAAGAAGAATGTTACATTGTAAACAATTTTAAATAAAAAGTATACAAACATAGCCAAGATTCAGCTGTAAGCATTTGCAACACTTACAACAATCAAGTAACATGCATTCATATAAAATGTAAGTTACTTGGCCAGTCAATGGAATGACAGGAATGAATAAGTAGATAACTCCCTAATTCCCACGGTATTAGGGAGCTATCTACTAAAAGGCTGAAATACCTAAATTGGTCTTTCAGCCAAATTTACTAATACTAAGTAAAGATTACTTAGTATTAGTAAATTATGTCCCTACTCGCTATACCGCCAGTAGGGGCATGTCTATTAAACAGTGAGCAGCCTGTGGCCCCCACCCCTGAGCGGTGGGTGGGGGCCCTAATGTAAAATAATGGGGGGGACCTATTGCCCCCCGGTCCCCACCCCTGAGCGGCGGGTTGTGGCCCTAATGTTAAATAATGGGGAGGACCTATTGTCCTCCCCCGAGCCCCCACCCCTGAGCGGTGGGTGGGGGCCCTAAATCAGAATAAGGGGGGGACCTAACGTCCTTCCCTTCTGGCCCCACCCCTGAGCGGTGGGTGGGGGCCCTAATGTAAAATAATGGGGGGGACCTATTGTCCTCCCCCCAGGCCCCCACCCCTGAGCGGTTGGTGGGGGCCCTAAATTATAATAAGGGGGGACCTAATGTCCTCCCATCTGGCCCCCACCCCGAGCGGTAAGTGGGGGCCCTACATTATAATAAGGGGGGACCTAATGTCCTCCCCCCTGGCCCCCATACCTGAGCGGTGGGTGGGGGCCCTACAGTAAAATTTGTGGGGGGGTAACCTAATGTCCTCCCCCCCTGGCCCCCACCCCTGAGCAGTGGGTGGGGGCCCTAAATACTAACAACGGGGGGACCTAATGTCCTCCCCCCTGGCCCCCACCCCTGAGCGGTGGGTGGGGGCCCTACAGTAAAATAAGGGGGGGGAACTAAGGTCCTCTGCCCTGGCCCCCACCCCTGAGTGGTGGGTGGGGGCCATAAATTGGAATAAGAGGGGGGACCTAATGTCCTCCCCCCCGGCCCCCACCCCTGAGTGGCGGGTGAGGGCCCTAAAAAAATGTTAACCCCCCCTCCCAGGTGACTAGGGGTCCCCAAACCCCTAGTCACCCCCTCCCCCCCAAAAAAAATTAACCGCTAGCTATCCCCCTACCCCTAAAAATAATGACGGGGGGACATTTTATTAAGTACCTGTAAAATAAAATAAATTTAAAAATTACCATTCGATGTTTTCTTTCTTCTAAAATCTTTTTTCAGCCCCAAAAAAGGGCAAATAAAAAAACATAATAACCGATGCAATTATAAAAAAAAAAAAAAAACGAGCGCAAAAAAAAAAAATCCATGTTCACCCAGCGTGTGCTCCGCGCAGACTGAGCTCTGCAGGGCAGGGGAAGGCTTATAAAGCCTTGACCCACTCTGCAATTAGGCTCAGAACACTCTGATTGGTGGGTTTAAGCCATCCAATCAGAGTGCTCTGACAGGTAAATGAAGAGACTGACAGGTAAGTCTCTACGTTTACCTGTCACAACACTCTGATTGGTTGGTTCCACCAATCAGAATGCTCTGTGTCATTTTACACAGCGTGGGAAAGTTCTTTGGAATTTTCCCACGCTGTGTAATTTGACTCATAACTCTCTGATTGGTGTATTAAGTAACCAATCAGAGAGTTATGAGTAAAATTACACAGCGTGTAATTAGGGCCCCCACCCGCAGGTCAGGGGTGGGGGCCGGAGGGGGCTATTTTTTTTATTTTTTTTAAAAACAGTGTGCAGCCACAGGCTGCTCACTTTTTAATAGACATTACTTCGTATTAGTAAATTTGGCTGAAAGACCAATTTAGGTCTTTCAGCATTTTGGTAGATAACTCCCTAATACCGTGAGAATTAGGGAGTTATCTACTAAGCGGCTGCAATAGAAGTCCTAAGTCCCGAAATTCCGAAATGCCGACGTTCCAAAAATTCCGAAGTTCCGAAGTGTCGAAGTGCCGAAGTTCCGAAGTCTTGAAATGCCGAATTGCCGAAGTCCCAAATTGTGAAAATCCCGAATTTCGGAATGCTGAACCGAACCGAACCGAAAATTTTCCCAATGCACATGCCTAGTGAAGAGTGGTTAAATGTAATAATCATCGTCTGTTATGTTAAGGGCAGAGATTGCATTCTACTACAGGAATATCTGTGAAGTCATAGCAAATACTTGACATAACCAGGTATGAACCTTGTATGAACAGACCATTTTAGCCCCTTAAGGACACATGACATGTGTGACATGTCATGAATCCCTTTTATTCAAGAAGTTTGGTCCTTAAGGGGTTAAACCTTCTCTGAACAGGCTATTGGGGTGTGTGGATGTATTTGTAAGAGGCCTCACTAAGTGCCCACAAGCCTGACTTTTCCAGATCTTTCTGTTTTCTCTGTCTGGCTGCTATACTGCATGAGCTAGTGGCCTAAATACATTGTATAGGTTTGACTTTGTCATCAATTAAGCAAAAAAGAGGAATACTCTTTAGCTATGGGGAGTAGCTCCAGTAGTTCTCTCCCAGCCAGAGCACGGAGTCTGCATTCATCAAATGTCCACATCCAGTCACCTAGTCACAACACCTATTATTATTTTATTATTTATATAGCAACAGAAAATTCCGTATCGCTGTACAATGGGTAGACTAACAGACATGTAATTGTAACCAGACAAATGGATGCACAGGAACAGAGGGGTTGAGGGCCCTGCTCAATGAGCTTACCTACATAGCCAAATACCCAAACACAATCACCTACTACAGGGGCAAACTGTATTTCATTCTGTGATTATGTATACTTGCTACAGCTCCACCTACTGTTCAGCCTTCCAATCACATTCACATACCTCCCAACTTCAGCAGTCCACGAATCGGGATGTCATGGGAGGGAGTACATGGGTCAGGCCAGTGATGCGATAGCGTCACCTGCTCTAGCAAATTTGAGGAGGGTGTGCCTGAAAGGTCAGCTTACATTACTGGCAGATCGACCAGGTATGAATGCACCCCAGGTTGCATGCCACTCTTGCAAGGCGAGCCCACTGAGGGCCGACCCTGCAGGGAGCTATTTCTCAGTGCTTCCTGCAGGGACCTAGTGCCCTAAACATAGCGCAAGTATACGCTCGCACTACGATTGTTAAGGACACAATTGTGCCACAATTGTTAAAGGGAAACTCCAGTTCCAGGAAAACAATCTGTTTTCCTGGCACTGCAGGTCCCCTCTCCCTTCCACCTCCCAATCCCCGGTTGCTGAAGGGGTGAAAACCACTTCAGTCACTTACCAGAGACAGCGACATGTCCCACGTCGCTGCTTCTTCCTCCGTCGCCGCTCCTCCTCTGCATTACGTCGGCCGGTGGGCGAGACTTGGGCGAGACTTATCCCCGACCTAATGCGCATGGGCGGCAATGCCGCGAATGAATTGAATTCCGACAGCACAAATGCTTTTCAATGCTTTCCTATGGGGAATTGAGCGACGCTGGAGGTCCTCACACAGCGTATTATATTTTTCTTTCCCACTTACTGCATATTAAAAAAAAATGAAATTTTTAGCTACTCTCTTCCCACTCTATACAGATAATTGCCAAACCAGTAATTGCTCTAATTGCATATGCTTGCCTTGTTTTATTAAAAAAGAATTCAGTAGTAAAAGTGTAAAAGGCTAATTAGCCAACTTGTCCTTGGTAAGTTAAACCTGTCTTGTCATTCATAGAGCTGCACAATTACCGGTTGCTTGCGAAATAAATCTCGGGGAAGAGCTCAGATTGTTTCCACACTCATGCTATATACATCCTGGCAAACACTCCTTAAGAGAAAGTATATTAAGGTATCAATGACCTTGTTCAGTCCATCAATTTGTTTGCTAACTGTAAGTAAACATTGCCGGGTATATATTAAAGGGACACTATAGTCACCTAAACAACTTCAGCTTAATGAGGTTGTTCAGGTGAGAACTATAGCTCCCTGCAGCCTTTCTCATGTAAACACTGTATTTTCTGTGAAAATATAGTGCTTACATGGAAAGCTAGGAACACCTCCGGTTGCAGTCACTCAGAGTGAACCAGAGGGACTTCGGAGTTGAATATAATATGCCTCCATCCACTCAGATCTGCTGTGCACGAGCATACTGTGATTCAGTATCTCCTCCCACTGCATGCAGACACTGAACTTTCCTCATAGAGATTCATTGATTCAATTCATCTCTATGAGAAGATGCTGATTGACCAGGGCTGTGTTTGAATCATGCTGGCTCTGCCCCTGATCTGCCTCCTTGTCAGTCTCAGCCAATCCTATGGGGAAGCACTGTGATTGGATCAGTTATCACATGTCAGCAGACTGCTTGTTTTTCCTGTGTCTCAGCATACAGATTTACAGCTTCTGGCTTGAATACAGTAAGATTTGTACTATATTTATGGAGGCATGAGGGGCCCAGGGGGGCTAGATGGTCGTGTTAACACTATAGGGTTAGGAATACACGTAGTAGCACTGGTGACACTATAGTGTCCCTTTAACCTGCCAGTCAAGAATGTAAATTTAAAGATTTTCCAAACTCTTCTAAAGCAAACGATGCTGGCATCAGTAACATTGCTTTTGCAATTACATTTTTATTGAAAAACCTTTTCAAACATAGATACAAGAAAAAGAGTGAAGCACTTGCGATATTCTCTTTGGAATAGTACCAGTGAACATGATTGTCAGAGTCATATAATTAATGACCCTGACCTTATGGACAGGATGACAACATGCATAGAGCATAAGTGAGTATTTTATTTTTAAGTTTACTTTAATTTTTAAAGTGCTTACTGGGGAAATTAAGAAAAAAAAATGTATTCCTACGATAAAGTGTCCCTTTAAGGACCAAGGCTCTTTTGTCACTTTTTCCATGCATCAATATCACCTTGTTTATGCGCATCCGTACATACTATATATCATTTTTAAAGGAGATTCTCTTTTGATACTCTGTTTGAGACAAAGTTATTGCCTACAAAACACATACTTTTAAAACCCAATTATGAGAAACTAGTGATGAAAACAGAATGTTAGAGAGCTGGGGGAGGAAAACCTCTTCTTGGTTGGGGTGCATAAATGATCGTGCTTCCACAGATCCTCTTCCTCTTTAGGGCCTTGCCAATCGAGATCCCCAAAACTATAAATAATGCAGTTTCAATGTATGTTGAATGCTCACATATGGAAGAGGAAACCACCGAGGGTCTCTCTGGCAAGCATCAGCTTGAGTATGGGAGGTGGGGGAGTGGGAGTATCAAATATCACTAAATATTACTTAGCCACTTGTGGCGGAACAGACCTCGCCACGTGTTCTTGGAGGGGGCTACTTGCCCGCCTCCGACCTCCTGACTATGGCCCTGGGATATATGGCATTTGTGCCCTGTGACAACACTGGAGATTGTGCACAAATATGACTATTGTCCATATGTTTTATGATTCCCTTCGTTTGTTGCACTGTTCCCCACGTGTTTCATCTGTTGGTTCGGCTGGATAGACTACCAGACAAACTGTGGAGTTACTGGGTGGCCACCATTTCATGTATCAGAGGCACATGGTGAGAACAATGGATGAAGCACATGGTGAGAACAATGGATGGCGGCCATTTTAACTCACAGACACTGTTTTGACTTTTCTACACGGTGCCATCTCGCCGGTATTTGGTGCACAGAGACATCGTTCAGTAGTTTTAAATTGCAGAACAGGGGACACATTTAACAGTAATTATTTTTCATATAGCCTGTATATGTTCTGCGGAATCTGCATTCAACCATATCTTCCAAACTACTGAACGGATCTCGGTGAATTTTGGATATGTGGTTCACCCAGATCCCCCAGTTCCGAGGATATATTTTATGGGATTATTGCATGTTTTGGGGTCCCTGTGATATGTTTTATAATACTGTATTTTCCTGCCTGTGATAATTAAGTTAGTCTATTGTGTTGAGATAATTGTATCACAGGCAGAGGGGAGGATTTCTGATGTAATGAATGTGTCAGGGTACCTGTAGTCTCTACCCCTGAGACGGGTAGAGACTTAGACGTTGTTCCATCCAGACGGCATGATTCTTCCGTTCCTCGCGGTCCCCTCGCGGTCCCCTCGCGCATGTAAACGCCGGCCGCGAGAGAACTATGTCTTTTTGTAACGTGACGCTCAATAGTCGACGTCATGACGCCATTCTAGCCCGACCTGTCAGTCAAATCCCGGACACGAATCAGGCCTCGGCGGAGGCGTGATTAGTCTCTAGAACCAGGGTATTTAAGGGAGCTCTCAGCATTTGCTCATTGCCCTGTCGTGGTTCTAGCCAGCCTAGTCACACAGTGCTCTTGTATTCTCTTGTCTTTTGGTTCTGACCCGGCTTTGTTATTACTTACCTGTCTTCTCTGTTATCCTTGACTCGGCTTGTCTCTCGCTTACCTGTCTTCTCGTTCCCTCGACCTCGGCTTGTCCCTGACCATTCTATACGTAGTTTTACGTTAAGTCCGGCCATTCTAAGGTCCGGTATACGTATCTGCTACTCTTTGTACTCTGCGTGTTGGATCCCTGTCCCGATCCTGACATTACGACAGGGCCAATGGATCCTGCAGGTACAAACTGTCAGCTTGGTTCTCCTGATCCTAGGTTTGACGCCATGGATCATAGAATGGATCAGATGGCACTAGCACTACAGGCGTTACTATCACGTCCTAATAATCCACCTGAGGAGATGCGTAATACTTCTATTCCTCCTGTGGGTTCAGGGCTAGAGGTAGCCACTGTAGGTGCTTCTTCCCGAGTTACCCCACCTGTACGTTATGCTGGTTCTCCTGAGAGGTGTCGTGGCTTTTTGAACCAGATCAGTATCCATTTCGAGCTACAACCCCGTTCCTACCCTACTGATAGGGCAAAGGTGGGATTTATTATCACCTTACTCATTGAGAAGGCTCTGAGATGGGCTAATCCGTTGTGGGAGAATGATAATCCATTAGTCTATAACTATAATGCCTTTGTAGCTGCTTTTAGAAGAACTTTTGACCCCCCTGGCAGAAAGGTCAATGCAGCTAGATTACTGTTGCGCCTTAGACAAGAGAACCGAACACTTGTGGATTACGCACTAGAGTTCAGGTCTTTGGCGGCAGAGGTTAAGTGGAATGAACAGGCTTATATAGACGTATTTTTAAACGGATTATCCGATATAATACTTGACGAGGTAGCGACGAGAGAGCTTCCCGAGAATTTGGAGGACTTAATTTCCTTTATCTCTCGCATTGACGAACGTCTAAGAGAGAGGCAGAACACTCGAGATAGAACCGGTAGACCTTCCTTTAGACTAGCTCCATCATTTCAAAGTCCTGAAACCAAAACTCCACAGTTTCCAGAACCTATGCAGATAGGCCTTACTCGCCTCTCAGAAGAGGAGAGACAGTACAGGAGAAGGGAGGGACTGTGTATGTATTGTGGAGTCAGAGGTCACTTACGTTTGAATTGTCCCAATCGCCCGGGAAACGCTCGCACCTAAGTTTCTCTAGAGGACAGGCCTTGGGTGTTTCTATTTTGTCCTCTACTCATAACTACAAAGAACACAGGCTTCTATTACCCGTCTCTTTAACTTGGGAGAAGGGAACTTTAGAGACTATGGCATTGATAGACTCCGGAGCTGCTGAGAGCTTTATCGACCAAGTTTTTCTCACCAAACACGCTATCCCATCCCAGTTAAGGAAGACACCTTTGGCTGTTGAGGCCATAGATGGTAGACCTTTAGTTGAGCCTGTGATTTTCCGGGAAACCACACCTCTTAACTTAACTACTAGTATTCTACACAAGGAGGAGATATCTCTACTACTCATTTCATCTCCTTCTGTTCCCATAGTTCTGGGATACTCCTGGCTGAAGAGACATAACCCCATTATAGATTGGAAATCAGGGGAAATAGTCTCGTGGGGTCAGGGTTGTCAAGAGAGATGTTTAAAGAGAGTGTCACCCCTTTGTATTGTTAACACACTTAATAACTCTACCGACTCTACTAAAGTACAGATACCGTCCTTGTATCTAGATTTAAAGGCGGTATTTGACAAAGGAAAGGCTGATACCTTACCACCACACAGGCCTTTTGATTGCAAAATTAATTTACTTCCTGGTACTATGCCTCCCAGGGGCCATGTATACCCTTTATCTACGAATGAGAACGTAGTCCTAGAGGAGTATATTCGTGAAAACCTAGACAAAGGGTTCATTAGGAGATCCTCCTCCCCTGCTGGGGCTGGATTTTTTTTTGTTAAAAAGAAGGATGGTTCTTTAAGACCTTGCATTGACTACCGAGGTTTGAACAAGATAACCATTAGAAATGCCTATCCGATCCCCTTGATCACCGAGCTTTTTGATCGATTAAAGGGTTCCAAGATTTTCACTAAGTTAGACCTCAGAGGTGCTTATAACTTGGTGAGAATTCAGCAGGGACACGAGTGGAAGACTGCGTTCAATACTCGTTATGGGCACTATGAGTATACAGTAATGCCTTTTGGTCTCTGCAATGCCCCGGCGGTATTTCAGGATCTAATTAATGAAGTTCTTAGGGAGTTTCAACATGACTGTGTTATTGTATACCTCGATGATATACTTATACATTCCAGGGATATTGAGACTCACCACGGACAGGTCAGAAGGGTTTTGCACAAACTTCTTCAACATGGCTTGTACTGCAAATTAGAGAAATGTAGCTTTGACCAATCCCAGACTGTCTTTCTTGGTTACGTGATTTCTGGAGAGGGCTTTGAAATGGACCCGGAGAAACTCCAATCCATTTTAGATTGGCCTTTACCTAAGGGCCTCAAGGCCATTCAGAGATTTAATTTCTCTAATTATTACAGACGTTTCATTAAGGGTTACTCCTCTATTATTGCTCCTATCACCAATATGACCAGACAAGGGGCTGACACTAAGAATTGGTCTACTGAAGCACTTCTGGCTTTTAAGACTCTCAAGGAGCTGTTTGCTTCCGCACCAATTTTAGTTCACCCTGATACTACTCTGCCTTTCCTACTCGAAGTTGACGCTTCTGAGACGGGTATAGGTGCCATCCTGTCCCAAAGGTTGGGTGTGGATAAACCATTACACCCATGTGGGTATTTTTCCAAAAAATTATCGGGTACTGAGAGCAGATATGACATTGGTGACAGGAAACTCCTAGCGGTTATCATGGCTTTAAAGGAGTGGAGACATCTATTGGAGGGAACTTTGCATCCTGTTACCATTTTGACGGATCATAAAAACTTATCCTATATTGGGGAGGCTAAACGATTATCATCGAGACAGGCCCGTTGGTCTATATTCCTTACTCACTTCAATTACATACTCACATATAGGCCTGGTTCTAAGAATTCTAAAGCTGATGCCTTGTCTCGCCAACATGAACCTTCTGCCATATCTGAGCCGGTTTTATCCTCTATAGTACCTAAGTGTAATATTATCGCTAACACAACTCTCAAAATCCATTCTCCGCTTCTTGATCAGATCAGGAGCTTGCAGCATCTGGCACCTAGACTGACTCCTGCGTCTAGACACTTCGTTCCTCCTGAACTCCAACTGGAGCTCTTACAGTGTCTTCACGAGAGTAAGGTGGCTGGTCATCCGGGCGTTCGCAAAACATATTCCTTGATCTCTAAGGATTTCTGCTGGCCTTCTTTACGGAGGGATATTAAGGATTTCATAGGAGCCTGTGAGGTCTGTACTAAGACTAAACTACCTCATTCGCTTCCTTGTGGTCTCTTACATCCCCTGGAAGTTCCAGAAAAACCTTGGTCCTGTTTGGCGATGGATTTTATTGTGGATTTGCCTGTTTCGAAAAAGCACACTGTTATTCTCACAGTGGTGGATAGGTTTACCAAGATGGCTCATTTCGTGCCTTTACCTAAAATTCCGACTTCACCTGAATTAGCGGAGATTTTTGCTAAAGAGATCTTTCGCTTACATGGGATACCTTCCGAGATTACTTCTGATAGAGGTTCCCAGTTTGTTTCACTTTTCTGGAGATCATTCTGTTCTCAACTAGGCATTAAATTGAATTTTTCTTCTGCTTATCACCCTCAGTCTAACGGAGCCGCCGAACGTACCAATCAAAAGATTGAACAATATCTGCGTTGTTTTGTTTCTGAACACCAGGACGATTGGGTCGGTCTGATTCCTTGGGCAGAGTTCGCACACAATAATCTTGTATGCGATTCAACTCGCTCTAGCCCCTTTTTCATGAATTATGGTTTTCATCCTTCCATTCTTCCCTCGGTTCCTTCTTCCCAGGGGGTACCGTCGGTTGATACTCATGTTGCCAATCTGAAGAAGTTGTGGGATCAGACTCGACAAATTCTCCTACATAATTCTATACTGTATAAAAAACACGCTGACAAACGCAGAAGGCCGGCTCCTAGTTTTGTACCGGGTGATAGGGTATGGTTGAGTACTAGAAACATTAGTTTGAAAGTACCGTCTATGAAATTCGCTCCTCGCTACATTGGACCCTATAGGATTCTGAATCGAATTAATCCTGTTGCGTATCGCCTAGCGCTTCCCTCTGCCTTACGTATTCCTAATTCCTTTCATGTTTCCTTGCTAAAACCCCTGATCTGTAAAAGATTCTCTTCCAAGGTCTCCTCTCCTCACTCTGTTCAGGTTGAGGGTCAGGAGGAGTACGAAATCAACTCCATCATCGATTCTCGAATCTCCCGGGGGAAAATCCAATACCTGGTTGACTGGAAGGGATATGGTCCAGAAGAGAGGACCTGGGTACCACAGGAGGATGTCCATGCTCCTCGTCTTCGCAGGGCTTTTCATTCCCGCTTTCCATCTCGTCCCGGTTCCTTCCGCCCGGTGGGCGTTTCTGAGAGGGGGGGTACTGTCAGGGTACCTGTAGTCTCTACCCCTGAGACGGGTAGAGACTTAGACGTTGTTCCATCCAGACGGCATGATTCTTCCGTTCCTCGCGGTCCCCTCGCGCATGTAAACGCCGGCCGCGAGAGAACTATGCCTTTTTGTAACGTGACGCTCAATAGTCGACGTCATGACGCCATTCTAGCCCGACCTGTCAGTCAAATCCCGGACACGAATCAGGCCTCGGCGGAGGCGTGATTAGTCTCTAGAACCAGGGTATTTAAGGGAGCTCTCAGCATTTGCTCATTGCCCTGCCGTGGTTCTAGCCAGCCTAGTCACACAGTGCTCTTGTATTCTCTTGTCTTTTGGTTCTGACCCGGCCTTGTTATTACTTACCTGTCTTCTCTGTTATCCTTGACCCGGCTTGTCTCTCGCTTACCTGTCTTCTCGTTCCCTCGACCTCGGCTTGTCCCTGACCATTCTATACGTAGTATTACGTTAAGTCCGGCCATTCTAAGGTCCGGTATACGTATCTGCTACTCTTTGTACTCTGCGTGTTGGATCCCTGTCCCGATCCTGACAGAATGGGAGTGTTAGCTGTGTTGTTATGTGTTGATTGGTTGTTCTTCAAAACCCTGTGGGCAGTACTATGTTTGTAGAATGTGAATAAAAGAGGCTGTATGTGCCAGTACAGTCAGATCTTCTTGACCCTCAACACGTAGTCTTGTTTCATGATTGGAGGGGACAGCTATACTCACACTGGGGATTGCTATGCTCTGCATACTCCCGTGAGCTTTAATCACTTAGCTATTTTAAGAGCTTGTTCCTGATACGCTCTCCTGGAGGAGTATCCTGGAGGGGTATCATGAAAGTGATACAATTGCTAGATGACAGAGGTATAAAACAGTTCCCTGATTTGCAACAAACTTACCAGCTGCCTGGCAGAGAGCTGTTCACATATTTACATGTGAAACATATCCTTGATAGGTCACACTTGCTAGGAGGCGGTACCTCCAGATTATGTGCATTTGACACGCTATGCCTGGGTCTTCCGACTCTCTCAAAACCACTCTCCCTGTGCTACAGCCGATTACTCAAAGTGGACAGACCTGCCAAACTGGGCTACATAGGACAATGGGAAAAAGAGCGCACTGTATATTGAGCCGGATGCTTGGCTTGCAGCAATGACCCAGGTCAAGAGGGCCACGCACTGCCTAGACCACGTAGAGGCGGCATACAAATTGTGGATGAGGTGGTACCTCATGCCCTAAAGGTTAGCTCACATATACCCCGGCGCCCAATAAATTTGCTGGAGATGCTGCAAACACATAGGCAAGTTGAGTCATATATTCTGGCAATGTCTGGAACTTACTGCATTCTGGCGACAAATTCAAACCTTGATTGAAAAAAAGCATTAAAAAGCCCTTACCTCTCCTACTTACCTAGTTTATATGATGCCCAAATCAATTCCAAAGTATGCAGCAGAATTGATCACTCATATTACGCTAGCAGCAAAGACCTGCATAGTCACGTTATGGCAATCAACTAAGATACCACAGTTAACGTTAGTTATTGACAAAATAAACCGCAGACAACATTACGAAAAGATAGCACCATCTCTGGTACTACGGAGGTGTATGACCGAATATGGTAAGCTCATCGAGCAGGGCCCTCAACCCCCTCTGTTCCTGTACGTCCAGTGGTCTGATCTCAATTATGTGTATGTTAGTCCACCCATTGTACAGCGCTACGGAATTTGTTGGCGCTATATAAATAATAAATAATAATAATAATATGGTCTAAATGGCATTAAAGCTTTCCATGCTGACCTGAAGGAGCCGTAGAGCTTCATCAATGCTGCCTTCCTGAGTCCTGGCCCAGGGGGAGACACCAGCTCCCCCAAAAAATCCTAAATACCGTATATACTCGAGTATAAGCCGAGTTTTTCAGCCCATTTTTTGGGCTGAAAAACCCCAACTCGGCTTATACTCGAGTCAAGGTCTGTATTATGGCAATTTGCATTGCCATAATACAGACTGGGGGGAGAGGGGGGCTGGCAGAGCTGTAACTTACCTGTTCTGCAGCTCCTGTCAGCTCTCTCCTCCTCTGCGCCGTCCGGTCAGCACCTCGGTCAGCTCCCAGTGTAAATCTCGCGAGAGCCGCGGCTCTCGCGAGACTTACAGTGTAAGCTGACAGAAGAGCAGAACGGACGGCGCAGAGGAGGAGAGAGCTGACAGGAGCTGCAGGACAGGTAAGTTACAGCTCTGCCAGCCCCCCTCTCCCCCCCACTGAACTGCCACTGGACCACCAGGGAAGGAGAGCCCCCCTCCCTGCCATATATCAAGCAGGGAGGGGGGACGAAAAAAAAAAATATATAAATAAAATAAGAAATAATAATAATAATAAAAAAAATAATAATAACAAAAAAAAGGGGTATAAGGACCACTATGGGAGGGGGGGGGGTATAAGGACCACTATGGGAGGGGGGGGGGTATAAGGACCACTATGGGAGGGAGGGGGTGGGTTAAGGACCACTATGGGAGGGGGGGGGTATAAGGACCACTATGGGAGGGAGGGGGGGATAAGGACCACTATTGGAGGGAGGGGGGTATAAGGACCACTATGGGAGGGAGGGGGTGGGAAAAGGACCACTATGGGAGGGAGGGGGGTATAAGGACCACTATGGGAGGGAGGGGGGGGATAAGGACCACTATGGGAGGGAGGGGGGATAAGGACCACTATGGGAGGGAGGGGGGGGGATAAGGACCACTATGGGAGGGAGGGGGGGATAAGGACCACTATGGGAGGGAGGGGGGGATAAGGACCACTATTGGAGGGAGGGGGGTATAAGGACCACTATGGGAGGGAGGGGGGGTATAAGGACCACTATGGGAGGGAGGGGGTGGGATAAGGACCACTATGGGAGGGAGGGGGGGTATAAGGACCACTATGGGAGGGAGGGGGGGGGATAAGGAACACTATGGGAGGGAGAAGGGGGATAAGGACCACTATGAGAGGGAGGGGGTGGGATAAGGACCACTATGGGAGGGGAGGGGGAAGTAAGGACCACTAGGGGAGGGGAGGGTAAGGACCACTAGGGGAGGGGTGAGTCAGGACCACTGGGGGGGGGGGTGAAGGAACACGGGGGTGGGGAGGTAGGGACCACTGAGGGAGGAGGAGGGGAAGTCAGGACATATGGGGGGGGGGAGGGGGCGGCAAAAAATTTTTTGCCTACGGCGGCAAATATCCTTGCACCGGCCCTGCACACACTGCATTCACACACTGCATTCATACACACACACTGCATTCATGCACACACACACTGCTTTCATGCACACACACACTGCACTCATACACACACGCTGCACTCATACACACACGCTGCACTCATACACACACACATACGCACACACTGCATTCATTATACACACACTGTAAATAAATATTCAATTAATATATTTTTTTTAGGATCTAATTTTATTTAGAAATTTACCAGTAGCTGCTGCATTTCCCACCCTAGTCTTATACTCGAGTCAATAAGTTTTCCCAGTTTTTTGGGATAAAATTAGGGGCCTCGGCTTATATTCGGGTCGGCTTATACTCGAGTATATACGGTAATTGACTGTTGAAGTGGTTGATGGATGTAGAGTCTGTATTCTGACTAAAGTAAACAAATTTCGATAGAGCCAGTATCTCATTTTCTATGTATACCAGTCTATGTCATGTTTTGGACACATAAGATTTATGTAACATGATGTACCATACCTGCATGTACCTGTCTGACAATTGGTATGTAAATTGATGTTTCACCTATGTGACCATTACTATTTGCCTGTACCACTGTGATCTGTGTGACAACCTTGCAATAAAAAAAAAAACTAATACAAATACGGCAAGGGGTGTCTTATGATTTTAAAGATAAAACTTTGCACAATGTGGCATGCTGAGATTACAACTTTTATAGTAGTCACAGAAAACAAAACTGCTACACAAAAGTATATATTTGTAGAAAGTACATCCCCCGGGCTAATTAGCTAAAAGCATTTTGACAAGTTCCATTTAGCAATTTTATGACCAACCTACATGTGCAGTTTAGAGAATGGGCACTGACAAGCCTTCACTAATTTCTTAGCAATGTCTTTAAGATGGAATAAAATCACTAGTTTAGGTTAAACGGAAGTGTCACGTGGGTTTGCAAATTAGCATATGTTAATATATGTTGCAGTATTCTAAATGTTATTTCTTCTTCACAGGAATAAAGTTAGGAATACAGCTGCAATAATTAAGCCAGTTGCTCCTAGATCACTGTTTAATCTTAAGGTTATTAAAATATGATTATAATGGCTTGTACTTAGCAGGCCAGTGCCAGAATGAATCTCAGTGTGTTTTAAAGAAAATTTTAGGATTAAAAGTGATAAGAAATTGACCACGTGCAACTATGTGTCCAACTGGTGGTTTTAACAGCTGATAACTTTATTCTAGATTATTTAACCCCATAGATCCTCACACTTCCTACACCAACACACATCTTTGTAAGAGCAAAAATGTTGAGTTTGTGTCCTTAAAGGTGCGTGGTCTGCTCCCCTCTGATGGCGACCATTATGTTAGTAAACAGTAAAAAAAGTTTTATACCTTCAGGAGAACAAATAAAAAATATATAAACAGGTTGATTGCCAAGATTTCAGAACACAAACCCATGCCAACACGCAACCCTTTGTAAAAGCATTGCACACACTCCCTATGGTGATGTTTTTTTATTGTCTCTGTGGCCTGATCGCACTCATTAGTCTGACAAATCTGGAAGTGAATTGATATAAGTTAAAGGTGAAGATTATGTAGTATTTTAGAATGGTAGAAATTGTATTCGCCACAAGAGAAATCATATTTGTTTTAGGATATTTGACAATAAAAACATTGGGTGCTTTACGTTCTTTGTTTGTAACATGTCTTACATCACAAAGATCTCCAACACATAAGCATGTTCTAAACTTTATAAACTGTATCAGAAAACAAACATAGTTTGTTCATCAAATATGTCATCATAATAAGGTACTAGAACAAAGGTCAAACGGTTTAGGAATGTTTCCAGAATCCCGAGATAGTATTATATTAAATCAACACATGCTTTGTCATCATGCAAATTGTATATTACATAAAAAAAAATTTAGGGTCTATAGTTTGTGTATAAATTCTAAGGTTAGTGTTAGAACTAGGATAAGGGTAAGTGTCTGCATTATTTTTAGGGTATTATTAAAAGGTGATTTGAAGTGGTGATGGTGACTGGAGTCTAATGTTAAGCATTTCTCTATGAAACACTGCACATTGGGAGCTTAACCTATTTGCTGCCCGAGGTATAAGTAAACCCCTAGCAGCATCATTGTGGCATCATTAGCCAAGAGATCCGGGGTGACTAATGTCAATTCTGTGCATATTTCTGTGCATAGAAAGTCATTCATTGGCTGACACTCTAAGCTAATGAATGGACGGCAAAATTGGCCTCTGGCTTCTGCAAAGTTGGATCCATGTCACAGCCCGCAAGGAAAGACCCTCATCACCTGCGGAACCAGGTAAGTGGGCAAACCATTGAAAAACTGTTTGGATCATTACCGTGAAACAGGTAACGTATCTTTGTATAATAACCATGGCAAAGGTGTTTGTATAAACAGTAAACAACAAAAATTAACAAATATAATAGTGATACTTTGAAAAAAAAAAAGCATATGAAATTGTACTTGGAAAACATCCCTTCCAATAATTATGTTATAGAAATACCTTATTGTGCTAAGTTTCTTCTGTTTCACAAATAATGTGAATGTAATTTCTTAAACACTTGCGATTTTATTTTAAAAACGCAGATTAAAATGAAATACATGTTAACTGTTCAATATATGACTTTTTTGTAATGTATTAGTACAGTAACCCACAGTGTGTCTGTTTACAAAGCAATTAGATAAATCACAAAATGTCCATGGAGATTGTGACCCACACAAGCCTAACTGGACTCTATTCACAGACAAACCTAAACACCAGTGATAATTAGGGACCTTTGGTTCCTCTTCTGTATTTCTTGCTAATGTACTGTGTTGTTAAGCTATAAACATTCTTACAGAATCGGACATTGCTAATCAAGGTCAGCCAAAAAGTGCACTTGCATAACAGCATGTTAACATTTAAGCAGTTTTTGTTGCATAATATTGTTTCTCTAAGTAGACTGGGGTTATTGAACCAAAACCTCGCCACACTCACAACGTTCCATTAACATTGTTAATTGTGCGGTAACAGCATGCTGTGGAAGGGAATACTGTCCCCATAATTCACTAATCATTACCAGAGCTTTCATTCGAGACAAAAGAATATTTTGATTTAAAAAAAAAAAAAATACATTCCTAATCTGAACATTGACATAATAATGATGTAAAAAAAAATGCAAAAGTATTTTCAAAAGCACTTGTAAGTTTCCACATTTCTTATTATTGCTATTAATATAAAGATTTTCTTATATATTTCTCAAAATATGTGGGAGATTGAGTTTGATAGACATTTGATGATGTGGGGTACAGTTTGATAGACAGAAAGTGAAACACAGTATATTTGCAAAGCCTTGCACACAAGCTTGCAATCTAAATTAAACAGGAGGCAAACCGCAAACTGGTCAGATTGTAGATATTACCAAGCTAAGTGAGTTGGGCTTAGTTAAGTGGTTTCTCTTCTTAACGGGACACTTCTCTGTCAAAATAAAAACTAAGATAAAAATCACTGTTTAGTAGATATACCCTCAAAATTGCTCTGGCATTTGCTGCCTCTTGAGTTTAGCTCCACTGAGCTAAAAAAAAAAACAGAAAGCAGCAGGAAATGTCTGACAGCCAATGGGTGTAACAGGGTGTTAATTTATGAAAGTGCCAATCCAATCTTTGTATCATTTTTAAAAAAGAGCAGATTTCAATAAAGAGGACACTCTTCATACATAATGCATTCCAGCAAGCTAAATAGCTTTAGGGGTCTAGAGTGCATTACAAAAAAATGCAACATATACCCACACAAGTCCATTAATGCTCTCATAGATTGCTATGTAGCAAAACAGGATTGGCTGACAGATTCTAGCCACTTCCTGGACATTGTAATTTACATAGGATGAAGAGTATGAACTTTCCAAAGAGGTGGAGATTTTATTATAATGTCTGTATATTGTTTATACATTATCTGTAACAAAACATATGTGGTAATTCCACCCAGAGTGTCCCTTTAACCCCTTAAGGACACATGACATGTGTGACATGTCATGATTCCCTTTTATTCCAGAAGTTTGGTCCTTAAGGGGTTAAAAAGAAAGTGAGATTGTGCAAAGTTTGCAAACTGTTCCAAGCCAACTGTCTGCTAGAGAGTGCAACATAATGACCCGGAGGGGCAGTACCCATACAATAAAGATAGCAAGAGGAGTAAAGGTCAGGGCACAGATCAGGAAAGGAAGAATGTTGGGAGAGGTCAAAGGTTACTAGCAGATCTAAGTTACAAAATAATACTGTAAGCACATCCAGCGGCTATGAGTTCACTCTTTAAGAGCACTAAATTATAACATTCTAATTTAAATCCTAACATATTCATGCATAGCTAACAATGCAAGCAAGCAGTTAATATAGATTTGCAACTTGAGTATAAACAGAGAAAACCAAATATATAAGGGGTGTTGGCATTTTTCTTGCAGAGGAACAAAAAGGAGGACACGTTTCATTGATCTTGTTAACACACTTACAAATAATGACACTTTTTTATTAACACACAAAACACATACCTAGGGAGCAGATTTCAATGTGTGCATTTTTTTATATATATTTGTATATACTATTTTAATTTACTATGCTGAGATTGCATTTATTGTTCATCGGAGTCAGCGATATTTTTATAGACTCTTAGGTACCCAACAAATAATTGAGAATGCAACATATAAATGGACTTTAAGGGTGTCTGAGAATTCTGTACATCCTGTTGTTTGAGCATCAGAAATAAAATATTTTGTGAAAACAAGTGATTAAAGGAACACAGAGGGCACCATAACAATGTCACTGAAATTAAGTTGTAATGGTGCCAGGAGGTACCTGGGGCTTCCTTACTGTTAATGGTTTAACTGTTCATGAAAGTTTAACTCCAAAGCCTGCTCTGCAGCAACATTTCTCTGTCCCAGTCCACGTCTGTGTTCAGAAATTCTTCTAAAGGAAGTCCTGAACTGCCGCCAGGCAGGGGCGCGACTGATTGGCTTAGAGCAGTCCGCTGATGTTCTAAGCCAATCAGTAGCTCCCTATTCACAAAAAGAGGTATTTACAACATTTTTAAAAAGCGGATGTGGGCAGCGACAGAGAGAAACAGCATTGCAGAGCAGACTCTCGGGTTAAACCATTTGTGAATGATTTAACCCTTAAGGTAAAGAAGTGCCAGCAACCTCCTGGCACCATAACAACTTCATTTTGATAACATTGTTATGGTGCTCAAAGTGTCTCTTTAACTGCCTTAGCTAAATGCTGCAAGAAGTAGTGATGTTTCAGCATGAATTGTTCAAAGAAGACTGTTGGAGGCTGGCATTACCGCCCAAAAAAAAAACTGAAAGGAAAAAAAAACCAAAAAAAAGTATTTTAGTTAATTGAGTTTATATTATAAAGTTCTCTCAATTTATAATATGTGGATCGAGTTACTGAAAGACAGGTAGGGTGAACACAGGTATAACTACCTGACATTCCCTGGGTCTCCTGTGTAGCGGGTTTCACTTATTTTATTGCTTGATGCTGGATCTAATCCCAGCTCACTCACCCTAACCTCTATTGTGTAACCTAGAACTATACTAATGTGAACTACGTCCACCCCTATGGAATTCCGGTGACCTTAACTTGGTTCTCCACTGATACATTTATCCTAACATGGGATCCCACAAACTCTAACCTGGAAACCCACTAATATGTGTAATTTGTGTAGCTCTCACTCTGGAAAAAAAAAAGATCGGAGTATTTCCTGGTCTCTGCAAAACAACACTGATTTTATTTTATTATAATTTTGCACTTACAATGCAATGTATCCATAACGCTATCACCATGGTGGCCATAATCTGCCTGAAGTGTCTGTTTAAATACTTTTCCTGCTTAGATCATAAATACACAATGACAAGGCACCATTAATCCAAAGAACACAGGAATGTTCTAGGTAAACACTGCCATTTCCTTATTGTTTTGTCTGAGTGTCAGAATACAATAAGCTGGGCTAATACGGACTAATTATATTATACCAGGAAGAAAACCCTGCATGGTCTTATTGTCTAAGGTTTATTGACTAAGAGCTTTAGGATGTTTCGGTTTTAAACTGAAACAAATAGTAATGGGATTATCTGCATGTTTGGTCCACTGATGTATCACTAGTAATGGTAATGGGATTCTCTGACTGTCTGGTTCACTGATGTATCACTAGTAATGGTAATGGGATTCTCTGCATGTTTGGTCCACTTGTCGATCACTAGTAATAGTAATGGGATTCTCTGCATGTTTGGTCCACTGATGGATCACTAGTAATGGTAATGAGATTCTCTGCATGTTTGGTCCACTGATGTATCACTAGTAATGGTAATGGGATTCTCTGCATGTTTGGTCTACTGATGTATCACTAGTAATAGTAAAGGGATTCTCTGCATGTTTGGTCCCCTGATGTATCACTAGTAATAGTAATGTGATTCTCTGAATGTTTGGTCCACTGATGTATCACTAGTAATAGTAATGGAATTCTTTGCATGTTTGGTTCACTGATGTATCACTAGTAATGGTAATGTGATTCTCTGCATGTTTGGTTCACTGATGTATCACTAGTAATGGTAATGAGATTCTCTGAATGTTTGGTCCACTGATGTATCACTAGTAATAGTAATGGAATTCTTTGCATGTTTGGTTCACTGATGTATCACTAGTAATGGTAATGGGATTCTCTGAATGTTTGGTCCACTTGTCGATCACTAGTAATAGTAAAGGGATTCTCTGCATGTTTGGTCCACTGATGTATCACTAGTAATGGTAATGGGATTCTCTGCATGTTTGGTCTACTGATGTATCACTAGTAATAGTAAAGGGATTCTCTGCATGTTTGGTTCACTGATGTATCACTAGTAATAGTAATGGGATTCTCTGCATGTTTGGTCCCCTGATGTATCACTAGTAATAGTAATGGGATTCTCTGCATGTTTGGTCCACTTGTCGATCACTAGTAATAGTAAAGGGATTCTCTGCATGTTTGGTCCACTGATGTATCACTAGTAATGGTAATGGGATTCTCTGACTGTTTGGTTCACTGATGTATCACTAGTAATGGTAATGGGATTCTCTGCATGTTTGGTCCACTTGTCGATCACTAGTAATAGTAAAGGGATTCTCTGCATGTTTGGTCCACTGATGTATCACTAGTAATGGTAATGGGATTCTCTGAATGTTTGGTCCACTTGTCGATCACTAGTAATAGTAAAGGGATTCTCTGCATGTTTGGTCCACTGATGTATCACTAGTAATGGTAATGGGATTCTCTGCATGTTTGGTCCCCTGATGTATCACTAGTAATAGTAAAGGGATTCTCTGCATGTTTGGTCCACTGATGTATCACTAGTAATAGTAAAGGGATTCTCTGCATGTTTGGTCCACTGATGTATCACTAGTAATAGTAATGGAATTCTTTGCATGTTTGGTTCACTGATGTATCACTAGTAATGGTAATGGGATTCTCTGAATGTTTGGTCCACTTGTCGATCACTAGTAATAGTAAAGGGATTCTCTGCATGTTTGGTCCACTGATGTATCACTAGTAATAGTAAAGGGATTCTCTGACTGTTTGGTCAACTGATGTATCACTTGTAATAGTAATGGGATTATCTGCATGTTTGGTCCCCTGATGTATCACTAGTAATAGTAAATGGATTATCTGAATGTTTGGTCCACTGATGTATCACTAGTAATAGTAATGTGATTCTCTGCATGTTTGGTCCACTGATGTATCACTAGTAATAGTAATGGGATTCTCTGAATGTTTGGTCCACTGATGTATCACTAGTAATGGTAATGGGATTCTCTGCATGTTTGGTCCACTTGTCGATCACTAGTAATAGTAATGGGATTCTCTGCATGTTTGGTCCACTGATGGATCACTAGTAATGGTAATGGGATTCTCTGCATGTTTGGTCCACTGATGTATCACTAGTAATGGTAATGGGATTCTCTGCATGTTTGGTCTACTGATGTATCACTAGTAATAGTAAAGGGATTCTCTGCATGTTTGGTCCCCTCATGTATCACTAGTAATAGTAATGTGATTCTCTGAATGTTTGGTCCACTGATGTATCACTAGTAATAGTAATGGAATTCTTTGCATGTTTGGTTCACTGATGTATCACTAGTAATGGTAATGGGATTCTCTGCATGTTTGGTTCACTGATGTATCACTAGTAATAGTAATGGGATTCTCTGAATGTTTGGTCCACTTGTCGATCACTAGTAATAGTAAAGGGATTCTCTGCATGTTTGGTCCACTGATGTATCACTAGTAATGGTAATGGGATTCTCTGCATGTTTGGTCTACTGATGTATCACTAGTAATGGTAATGGGATTCTCTGCATGTTTGGTCTACTGATGTATCACTAGTAATAGTAAAGGGATTCTCTGCATGTTTGGTCCCCTGATGTATCACTAGTAATAGTAATAGGATTCTCTGCATGTTTGGTCCACTTGTCGATCACTAGTAATAGTAAAGGGATTCTCTGCATGTTTGGTCCACTGATGTATCACTAGTAATGGTAATGGGATTCTCTGACTGTTTGGTTCACTGATGTATCACTAGTAATGGTAATGGGATTCTCTGCATGTTTGGTCCACTTGTCGATCACTAGTAATAGTAAAGGGATTCTCTGCATGTTTGGTCCACTGATGTATCACTAGTAATGGTAATGGGATTCTCTGACTGTTTGGTTCACTGATGTATCACTAGTAATGGTAATGGGATTCTCTGAATGTTTGGTCCACTTGTCGATCACTAGTAATAGTAAAGGGATTCTCTGCATGTTTGGTCCACTGATGTATCACTAGTAATGGTAATGGGATTCTCTGCATGTTTGGTCTACTGATGTATCACTAGTAATAGTAAAGGGATTCTCTGCATGTTTGGTCCCCTGATGTATCACTAGTAATAGTAAAGGGATTCTCTGCATGTTTGGTCCACTGATGTATCACTAGTAATAGTAATGGAATTCTTTGCATGTTTGGTTCACTGATGTATCACTACTAATGGTAATGGGATTCTCTGAATGTTTGGTCCACTTGTCGATCACTAGTAATAGTAAAGGGATTCTCTGCATGTTTGGTCCACTGATGTATCACTAGTAATAGTAAAGGGATTCTCTGACTGTTTGGTCAACTGATGTATCACTTGTAATAGTAATGGGATTCTCTGCATGTTTGGTCCCCTGATGTATCACTAGTAATAGTAAATGGATTATCTGAATGTTTGGTCCACTGATGTATCACTAGTAATAGTAATGTGATTCTCTGCATGTTTGGTCCACTGATGTATCACTAGTAATAGTAATGGGATTCTCTGAATGTTTGGTCCACTGATGTATCACTAGTAATAGTAATATGATTCTCTGCATGTTTGGTTCACAGATGTATCACTAGTAATAGGAATGGGATTCTCTGACTGTTTGGTCCACTGATGTATCACTAGTAATGGTAATGGGATTCTCTGCATGTTTGGTCCACTGATGTATCACTAGTAATGGTAATGGGATTCTCTGAATGTTTGGTCCACTTGTCGATCACTAGTAATAGTAAAGGGATTCTCTGACTGTTTGGTCCACTGATGTATCACTTGTAATAGTAATGGGATTCTCTGCATGTTTGGTCCACTGATGTATCACTAGTAATGGTAATGGGATTCTCTGCATGTTTGGTCTACTGATGTATCACTAGTAATAGTAAAGGGATTCTCTGCATGTTTGGTCCCCTGATGTATCACTAGTAATAGTAAATGGATTATCTGAATGTTTGGTCCACTGATGTATCACTAGTAATAGTAATGGGATTCTCTGCATGTTTGGTCCACTGATGTATCACTAGTAATAGTAATGTGATTCTCTGAATGTTTGGTCCACTGATGTATCACTAGTAATAGTAATGGAATTCTTTGCATGTTTGGTTCACTGATGTATCACTAGTAATGGTAATGGGATTCTCTGAATGTTTGGTCCACTTGTCGATCACTAGTAATAGTAAAGGGATTCTCTGCATGTTTGGTCCACTGATGTATCACTAGTAATAGTAAAGGGATTATCTGAATGTTTGGTCCACTGATGTATCACTAGTAATAGTAATGGGATTCTCTGCATGTTTGGTCCATTGATGTATCACTAGTAATAGTAATGTGATTCTCTGCATGTTTGGTCCACTGATGTATCACTAGTAATAGTAATGGGATTCTCTGAATGTTTGGTCCACTGATGTATCACTAGTAATAGTAATATGATTCTCTGCATGTTTGGTCCACAGATGTATCACTAGTAATAGTAATATGATTCTCTACATGTTTAGTCCACAGATGTATCACTAGTAATAGTAATGGGATTCTTTGCAGGTTTGGTCCATTGATGGATCACTAGTAATAGTAATGTGATTATCTGCATGTTTAGTCCACTGATGTATCACTAGTAATAGTAATGGGATTCTCTGCATGTTTGGTTCACAGATGTATCACTAGTAATAGGAATGGGATTCTCTACATGTTTGGTCAACAGATGTATCACTAGTAATAGGAATGGGATTCTTTGCATTTTTGGCCCACAGATGTATCACTAGCCTATCATTAGCTTTCCATTCAGAAAATTGCAGGAGAAAGGTATCTTCCATTCATACCGTTTGTGACAAAACCCAGTTATTCTCCCAACTACTTTCACTGCATTAGGTAGAAGGATCTACCGAACGCCAAGCAACCCCCTGGCTCATTAACTTCAAATAAACCACAAACTTAAGTGCTCTCTCTGTGTGGCCACCGTTCGTATAACCAAACAACACGTGCTGGAGAAAATGGTGGCCATCTTGTTGCACAAAAGCAGGCAGCAGGACTTGGTCGTTGAGTGTCTGGAACTCTAAGTCAGACACTTGACCTCGCGAACACCGGCAAATCCTCACGGACACCTGCTTCTTTCCACGCCAAGCCAGGAGAGCGCTGTTCGATAGGATTGTTCGCACGTACAAGGCGAACAATCGCTACCTATGAGCCAGGGATACCGTTCATCTTTTTGTTCATTTTGGAACTCCTGAAATTGACCGACTGCTACCACTGATTCTATGAAACTAATTTGGGCTGGCCGCATGTGCAGTCGGTCAAAATTTTAGCCTGGTGGCTATTTGGCTGTGTTTGTGGGATCTGAGCACTATTTGGACAACTTGGGCGCTCAGATCCAAGCTATCCGGGGATATAATATTTGTGGGGGTTCCTCTATGTGTTATGTGTATATTTTAATATTTTATGTTTTATGATTTGTAACTCTAGTGCGTGGGAGATAATTAGTTTATACAAAGTTCACTACATTTTCTCCCAGACACAGAGACTCCTGGGCGTGTTGTGGGAGTATTCTGCTATGCTCTTGCTTGAGACCCCCTGCTGAGGGTCTGTGTATAAAAGTAGGCCATCTGGCCATGATAAAATATTCCTGTTGTACCCTTCATCAAGTCTCATCTGATATTTGGGTATGCGAATGACGAACCGGTGGATTTATTCTCACAATTAACTTGGATTTCGTACTATGCGAACGGGATATAATCACTAAGCCCCTAGCGTTTCGGGAGTATATGAACGAACGTTTCATACGAAATACAAGATGTTCGTTACACCGTTACAAATCAATTTAACCTCTTAATGTAGGACGGAGCCCAGGACCTGCAGGCAACATGATATCTTGATTGAGATGAAGTTGTTGTGGTGCTTGAAGTGTCCCTTTAAATGAAACAAATGTAGCGATGACCAGGAAACTAAAGAATATCGATATAATTGTTTTGTTTAAAATGTCTCGATTGCAGTTTAGCAATGTAGGTTAATGAGGTTTACAGCAGGAGAACTAATATACAGATTATTCATATGTTATTCCCGGGAACACAGGAAAATCACACTTTTTCTGGCAAATATAATTCCAAAAACGTTTTAACTTTCAAGGAACTGCCTGTATTTAAGCTCTCTCTCCCATAATGTTAATTATTATGTTAATAATGCATTTAATAGTCCCAGCAACAATACATCTTTTATAAACGCTTAAATAATGATGGTACTGCTGTTGTGTTGTTTTGCAGACAATTTGGCGACTTCTTAGAGAGCGAGGGATTAAACGTTTAACCTTAAAAAAGTATAACAAAGACAAAATAATGAATATAATTGGAATACATATGAAAAAAACAACAACTCATAAGTGAGTCTATATTAAAATAAAACAGCACTTAAGAAATCCCGTAAGGAAATTACTTTCTAATCTCCTTGTTATCTACTATTCCTGTTGTAGAATAATTAGCACCATGTTCTGACGTACGTTTATAGCTCTGTAGATCTATAGTTCGGAATGCTGTATGTATTTAAATGTAGGATACGACATCCACAAACTCTACAACTCGTTCAGTAGGTTACATAGAGACAGGTTGCAGGGACTCAAGGTGATCGGAAGTTGGGAAAAAAAAATAATTAAAAGTTCATCAAGTCCAAGTAAATAGTATTAGAATTTTGTGCAATGCAGTGCATTGGTGAGTTAACAAATGGCATGCAAAGTTTTTTTTTAACAAGTTGTGGACATCCAATGGTAATGTAATAGAGATTTCTATATATAAAAACATTTTTTTCAATATAGCAAAGAAATAAAAAAATTAATTATCACGAATCCTTTCCCAGTGTCATAATATTCAGTGTGGGAACCAAAGAAGATCTGGGGGCAGCCATTTATTACATTTATTACAAACCCAGCGGTCTTCAGGAAGCATATGTTAAACAATGCTGTTTTCTATAGACAAAATGCTACAGCCCTATTTTTTTATCCCTCGCACCTTCACCCCCACTAGATTATCTTGGGGAAATTTGCCCATTCTCTCCCCACTTTTTTAGATCGTGAGCCTGCTTGGCAGGGTTCTTTTCACCTACCGTTCCTGAAAGACAAATGTGTTTTGTTAGCATTTTTTTGTCTTGGTTTTCATATGGCACTGTGCTGCTGAATATATTGGCACTATATAATTGTATTTGTATACCCATGCTTTCCATTGAAGCGATCATTGTACCATAGTTTACACTTGTATATTAGGAACAATGAAAGCACGAATTAAATAATAATAAAATATTTCAATATTTACTTGAATTCATGTTCTTTAAACATCCAACCTTTGTAACACCGGAGACTCCTATAAAGACAATAGAGAGATTGCCTAACCCCTAATGAACTCCCATGATAGACTGTGTTCATTGTCCATTTACAGTAATCGCTTGAGATGAACTGTGTACTCGTTTACCTTGTAGTTGGGAAAACAAATGGAAAGTGTGGGAATTGATAATTACCCGGTGGAAACAAACATCGATAATGGCAAGTTAGTGGGTTAGTGGTTTGGACCGCTGCTGCTATTAAGGTGTTTGTAAAGCACTTTGATTAATGTCATTATGAGTCACCTTCGTTCCCATAACATGGACTTGTTAATAGAAGGTGGAGCTCTTTAACTTTGAGGAAGGTTAAACAAGAAATGCAATGTTTCCATTTAAGACGATTTAGAATATATTCAAACACCAGGAAGGGATACTATATCACCAAGAGAGAGAGAAAGAGAGAGAGAGAGAGAGAGAGAGAGAGAGAGAGAGGAAGACAGATTACCTATTCAATGCAGATAAAGATATAGGGCATCATTTAGTCCATCAGTATTTGAACCATGACACACATTTTGTTGTTTGGGTTCTATATTCCATTCAGAATTATGTAAAATAAATGGTGCAATTACTAAAGGGGAAATATACAGAATGTCTGCTTTCATTTTAAAGCTTTGAACAGTGTTGGATTTTACATGTGATTGTAGAAAAAAAATCCATTTTTTTAAGTAATGTGTTTTTTTTTTTTAATTCCTTACATTCTTTGTTTTTTTTAAGTTTGAGGCTTTTTTTTTTTTTGGAAAAATAAAATCTGTCTGTCCGTCTGTCCGTCTGTCCGTCCGTCCATCTCCAGGCTGTTTCTACACTTCTGAGATTCAATGTTCGAATTGTCTAATAACTAACCATATTTTTGGGAGTAAACTAATCCATTCAGTGTTTATTGGAAATGACAAGGGCTCTGTCAAAGGAGATCATTGTTGAACTGATGTACACACACCAGTGGCTCGATCTTGCCACGAACAGTGAGCCCACAGCAGGGTGGCAGTTTTCAAATTCTTGACATTTAAGGAATTCTTTTTTTACACTAGAACACGTTCAACTTTCCTATTTCAAGGAGTATTTTTTTCTTTTAGGGCTTGTAGCAGACACAAAACTAAACATGTTAATTGAAACATCAAAGAAAGTCAAAATCAAAAGATTAATTTGCCGCATGAAAAAAAAAAAAAAAAAAAAAGAAGAAGTAATCCAAGAATGGTTCAAATGTTTTCAGCCTTCCCTAAAAAAAAATAATAATAATACAGCTTATGCTTTTATTAACACAGTCTGGAACTTCAAAGAAATCACTTGTACCTGTTTCCAAGGAATACAGTCGGACTGTTCTATCTACATGTCAAGAGAGAAAAAACAGGAAAGTGTGCATTGCCAGGGACAGCTGTTACTTAACCTTTTAAACCCGAGCGATTTACACGATAAGGATTATAGATAAAAAGCAATTCTGGCTAGTAGAATACATGTGGGCCAATTAACAGGAGAATTCTATTGGTTGCCATAGTTATTGCTCCACTGAATGAACTTTGGCTCAGAATGCAATTCATTTGACTCATGTTATGATGGCTTAAATCACACTCCATATCTGTACTAATACTAATCTCATTATTGATATGTAAGCCATATAACAGGCTCTATAACAGATGTTTTGGACTACATCTCCCATATATATACAGTATGCTAACTGAAGACACCTTGGACAGGTTGCCCACGAATGGCTAACTTACACACACAATCTCATAGCTTCTGATTGCCAGCTCACAGGCAATTTAACTCTCTAACACCCTTAAAATAAAACATACATTGGTTTTGGTTTTTGATATGTGCCGATGCTAGGTGCACAGGCCAGAGAATAAAAAAACAAAAAAACACATAAACCCCTATATCCTCAATTTGTTTTTATTTAACACATATAAAAATATATATATTTTGTAAATAAATTTAAAAAATCTAAATATGAACTAAATATTAATTTAAATTAGTAAATTAAAATATTTTCCATAAACTTAAAATCATTTTAAAGTTTCATCCAAAAATATTACATTGAGGCCTATCAAATTGCATGCAACATTTGCCTACCTCTGCTGGATTACAACTTCAACTATCGTACTTAATGAGATTTTGGCTGAGACTAGTGAGAGTTAAATTATACATTTAATGTAGGCCTCGATTTTATCATTTTTGTTATATATGATATATTTTTGATATTTGAATATTTTGATAAAATATATATTTGAAAAGTTTATCCAAAGTATTCAATAATTTGAAAAGGTAATCCAAAAATAGAAAATTGTGGTTGTAATGGCATAGTAAGGAAACAGCTTGCTAAACAACTTATGTGGAATAAAACTCCAATCAAACTCATCCAATGGTTAACTGAGCCTGGTAAGAAGTTTAGTCCACAGCAGCCTTTTTTTTTTAGAAAGTTACCAAAAATGAATAAATGAATACAAAAATGAAAACTAATACGGCGCTTAAACAAATATAGTTCTAAACTATGTTTTTTTTTATGAACCTATAAATCTCAATAAAACCACTTATCCTTATGAGGCCAACCACCTCTCTGTTCCTGTACGTCCAGTTGTCTGGTTACAATTACATGTTTGTTAGTCCACCCATTGTACAGCGCTACAGAATCTGATGGCGCTATATAAATAATAAAATAATAATAATAATAATAATAATAATAATAATAATGAGACACTTTGGAGTAGAAATGTGTCCTCAATGCTTCTCTATTTGTGCAAATTTTAGTAACTGCATTGTTTTCTGCTGCCATTAAATATATGCATTACAAATATATGCGATTTGGACATAGAGTTTCTCTTCAAAGAAATGGCACCATGTCATTTTTAACAAGTACCTTTTAAACAGTGTGTTTTTGCTCAGTACAGGAGCGTAGATCATAGGATAGTTTGGGCAGGGCCATCTTCACATACTGTTCCTGTATGTGACACATGTTTCTTACAATTAAATGTTTGTCTTGTGTAATTACTGTTTAGCGCTACACAATATGTTGGCGCTATATAAATAATTGTAACTGTAGTACTCCCGTAGCCATGGTTAAACAAACAACAGATACTTTGTCTCAGACGTACATTGGCCAGCCAGAGACAATGGCTGTGGTTTTATAGCTGTAAGTTTACAATATTGAGACGTGTTTACCCAGTATACAGAAGGTTCCATGTTTCACTGAAACATGTTTCGCAATGTCTTAACTGATTGCAATCAATCCACCTGCCTGTAAATATTGCTATAAGCATGCCTCTGTGTATTTTATAAACTCAAAGGTTACAGAGATGATAACACAACACAGAAATGGGAAGAACTAAAAGTGAATGGAGACCCTAGGTACATGGGTTGACAATTGCCAATGGATGACAATGATTGGAGTTAAAATATAGGATTTAAAAGTAGTATGTGGTGTGTACAATGCTATTATTATTATTATTAATATTATTAGGATTACTTTTATTTACAAGCAGTTAGAGATTCTGCAGAACAGCACAACAAACAAGAAGTTGCAACAAGTTGGGCGTACAGCACCAGCTCAAACACTGTTAGTATATTTAATAAGTCAGAAGGGAGTCGGGTTTAATTACACATCTCACACAAATGAAACCGTTGTTCTTACAATAGAACAAGATATTGAATGTGAGGAGGGAGGAGTAAGGAAGGATATTAAAGGTTTATGATATGATGGTGGTATGGACGAGCACCATAGCTGTATCCGATGTTACGTAGTGGTAGATGCAGATGGAAATGACAGGCTTTAGTGATTGACGGGATGTGACGGGGTGAAGCAGAGGTTGGAATCTATAAGAATGCCAAGACAGCAAGTCTCTGGGGCTGTGTTGATAGGATCAATGACCTTCAGGGAAAGTGGCACGGGGACAGTAGTTTTTGAAGGAGGAAGACAAGAAGTTCTGCTTTGGAGAGAAGTTAAAGAATGCGAGCGGTCATCCAGTTACAAATGACAGGGAAACAGCTAGAGACATGATTCGAATGGGAACTAGAGATATCTAGAAAATACAGGTAGAACCGAGTGTCATCAGCGTAAATTGATACTCCATACCAAAGAACTGATTAGTAGTCCAGGAGAGGCATTAGGAGAAGAAGAAGACAGAGAACAAAACCTCAAGGAACAAAGACAAAGAGGGGTGCAGAGGGGAGGAAGCATCAGAAAAAAAAGAAACCGAGAGAGTACTGGAAGAGGTAGGAGGAGAATCATGAGATAGTTACATAGATAAGTTTATAAAGGTTAAAGTATGACATTATCAAAATCAGCAGGAAAGTCCAGAAAAATTAGACGGGAGCCGTGACACTTGGGTTTCGCAGTAATTGACTCATGAAGTGGGTCAAACAGAGAGTTAGATTTGAGAAAGTTAATCGGTCTGGAATATACAAGTTTCTCCAGGATCTTGGAGGCAAATGATAGAGCGATGAGGTGGTAGTTGGATTTCGTATTTGGGTACAGGATGGGCTTTTTAATACATGAATTATGGTTGCATGCTTAAAGATTGCAGGAAAGACACCAAAGCAGAGTCAAAGACTGGGCATTTTAGTAAGAAACAAAGCAACTGAGGAGGGCAGAGAAAAAGTAAAATGTGAGGGAATAGGGTCAAGAGCACAGGTTGTAGGGTAGGAGGACAGAAGTAGGGCAAAAACATTTTGTGTAGTGGATTTAGCTTGAAATCCCATTCCTGACAGCAGTAATCTTTAGCATGACACGTACTGCTAATTTTGGAGTAATCAGATTAGTAGAAGGGGAAATGGTGGCAGGTTGAAGCAGTGTGTTCTATGCCAAATAACGTATTAGAGGGATGCTTTATTATCCTACAAAATTCCCAGCGGGGTTATAGGATATATAGCTTAGCACCCACTGCCAATTCCAATCATCACGTTGGATGAGTGTAACTACTGATTCAGCTGATATCAGTGTTAATTTTTGTAACGGACCGTTTCACTTACAAGAGGATAAAACCCAGTTTAGGCGATAATCCCCTTTACAGATGCACAGGCAGCTACTGCAAACACCATTCTCCCGACTGGAACCACACGAACACTGGAACAGCTGAACAAGAAAAGCAGACATCGGCTTACACTCTTGGCAGTCAGCATACAATCCCATTCCCCCAAAGACCGAGACGACACATCGCTTTGAGGGTTAAGCAAGACTCTAGACTGGGACACCCAGTCTGGCTTTTATTTCCAACTCACACATACAGGCCACACCCAGGGGGAGGCATAAAAGAACCAATGACATAGATGTTACCTCCCACACATCCCCTCCCCTTAGTGTGACACATAATCCCATTATGCATACAGAGTAAAATATACTTTTACACAACTTTCATAACTTTAAAACCATACATCACATTCACATAAAAATACATATCCACAATCAATCCATTCAGGGGAACAACATATTAAAAAATGGCATGAATCCGACCAGGGGTTTAAAAGTTACTAAAAGTATCTTTTGGGCCTGGGCTTGCAGCATGGCACAATCTGGCTCAAACAGAAGTAAAACATCCCCCACAATGCATCCCGGCTTCCTCCCTTCTGCCCTGGAGATAATTGGAGAAGTAATTCAATTATCTAGGACTAGAGTCAGACTCCATTAACCACATGGTTGCAAAAAGACAGTAAAAGACATAAAATTACATACTGATACATTTAACACATAAAACACACATTTCTACATATCCCCAGTTTAACTGAACACATAAATACCTACATAATATTTAAGACAGTATTACTGTGATATGTTACAAAGTCTTAAAGGGACATTAGTCCCAAAAGTCCCAATATGTCCATCGCTGATTTTAAAGGGCCAGTAGCAGCAATATAAATTATTACATGCCCAAATATAGTGTTTATAGAGCAATATGTCCATGGGCCGTAGTCGCAGGGCAGGAGGCTAGCAGCCAGGCCTCTCCAGTTCACAGTGGCGAAGCTGGTTTCGCCACAATTTTATTCACTAAGGTTATTTGCAGTCTAAGCCCTGGAAGAAGGATGAGAAAGTGGTCTATGCACGTAGTAGCGTCAGCAATTTTTTGCAAATCGATGCAGTTATTAGCCACTCTGGGCACGGAGGAGAACTTGATACCTTTGAAATCTTGCCAAGTTGTTATGTTGCATAATTCAAGGAAAAGTAGATGTAGCCTGTGAAAATAGCACTATAACATGTAGCGCCATGTGCAGTGTGGCCATCTCTTCCATCTCTACAACGGACAGTAATGTTACCAAGAGCGATTATATTAGTAAGACGTATCCCTATAGCACAGTACAGAATGGTACGCAACCGCAGCTTGGAAACGTTTTTTTGAAATACTGGAACAGTGAAAGTATAAAGAAGAAAAAAATAATGTTTGTAAGTTTTACTTTCAAAAGAGATTTTTGCTGATATCTGCAACCTTTTCAAAAAAGTTCAGAATTATTTGGCTGCTACAGTTATCCTGTAACTAATTCCTCAGAATGAGACTGTTGATACTGGCTGTTATTTTGTGGAACGGTTGTCGTTTCCTGTGACATGACTTAGTCGCCGGCTTTCAGTGCCTTACATTACCTCGGGCCATAGTACAAAACAGAAATAGCATTGTAAAATAAGTAGAAGTACAGAGCCATAGGCTACACATTGCAGGGTAAAAAGAAAGGTAAATTTAATTATGGTCCAAGAGACAAAACAAATATATGCCGTTTCGGCAGTGAGGCCATAATTAAATATACATTACTTTTCACCGTTCACTGTGTAGCCTGTGGCTCTGTACTTCTGGAGTTATATTGGGGGCTAGCGGAACTCCCCCACATAGCTCCGGTGCATCAATATACTAGCGTGCAGAACTCAACTACCCGATTGTAAAAAAAAAAGTTTTGTGTAGTTTAAGGGTTAATATGTAGTGTAGGAGTTAGTGTTTAGTGTTAATATAGTGTAAGGGTTAATATAATATTTTACTTTTAGGGTAGCATTGTGACATACATGTCCTAATGCTGCCTGGGATTGGTGGGAGCTAGATTGTTGGGCAGCTGGTGCTGCCATTACAATGACTGCAGGTACCACAGTGGAATGTAACTCCCACTAATCTTGGGTAGACCAGTATATTATTGTCTGCCTGTGAATCGATCCCACAGACTGTAAGGAGATGATCTGTGCATCATTACCCGTTAATTATGGGGAATAACTCACAAACAGGCAAAGTCACCATCCACGCAGTACATGATCTATCGTGTTAAAATATAGTCCTCTCTAGGCTTCATTTCAACTATGTACTAAAGTCTAGAGAAAATACAGTGGCTAAACCTTGATACAGAGGGTTTCGTTCTACAGGACCCCCTGGAATAAATTCTTAATTATCAATGCTTTCTATATCATGGGGGGTGGTAAGGAAACTACAGGAACATGTCATATCTCCCTAAGTCTCATGACATGGGATAAAGGGGTGCAGCATGGTGGTTGTGCCTTTCTTGGCTACAAGTGAGCCACAAGTACCCCAGTGCTTTATTTTGTTGCTTAAGAACGAACCATTTCAGGGAAGCCTACGGTTTTCTGTTGCTCTTGGGAATCCAAAACTTAAATGTTACTATTATTGCACCTGCATGTCCTTCAGTGCTGCTGCAAAGAGCTGAACTTTGCAATTCTTCGCTGCAGCACTGAACGGGTTAGTTTAGTCCATGAAAGTCAGGTTGTGCATGTCTAGTGTAGGATTAGGGCTCTTTAAACTGGTTTTAACTACTCAAGAAGAGCAGGTCATTACAGACACAGGGCAGTCTGAAATATGACCTGCTATACAGTAGCTCTTTGAAGTGCAATGGGTGTACTACATTTAATTACCCCCCAAACCAACCCTAGTTTTTACAGGTGAGAATGTTATTATTTCTTAGCAAGCAGCTTTGAAAAATACAACTTCTAAAAACAAAACCATAAACCTCGTTGAACTCAGAACTGAATTTAGAAAATTAAGCCAAAAACTGATAGAAAGCACGAAGGCTCATCGTTTTATTCTCCGCAGCTCGCGGTTTAGCGAGTAAACCCAATTACAAAAAACGTTTGCAAAGAAAGACAATCAGCATGTGACCCCTGTCACTTGCATGATTCTTAATGATCACTGAAGTAGTTAACCCACCTCCCATAGACTGCAAGCTCATTTGAGCAGGGTCCTCTTTAACCTATAGTTCCTGTACGTTTTTTGTAATCATTCTATTTATAGTTAAATCCCCCCTTTCATAATATTGTAAAGCGCTACGGAATCTGTTGGCGCTATATAAATGGCAATAATAATAATAATAATAATAATCAGCATCAGGCAGCAACTATCTGTTGGTTTAAATTCCATAACCCTTTGAATGTGACACTTCTATCTGTATGACACTAGTACATATGAGAGAGTAGCCAAAAACAAGGATCACATCAAGAATAAGATGTGAACCAAAAAGATCCCCAGATGTTGCTTAAACTGGCAAAGCATCATGGGAGTTGAAAAGCTAAAGTTGCAGAACCATCTGACAGTGTAGGAATTCTAAGAGTATGGAAGCCTATGTTTCAATCAGGAGGTTTCAGAGTGAATAAGATACAGTGTGAAGGAATACGCCAGAATTAGTCAATGTACTATTCACATACAGTCATTTTACACTATCCACCAGACAGCTAAACAGAAATACAGACAGACAAATACTCCAACAGATGTAGACAGACACACAGACAGAGCTATCTATCTTTATAAATGCTTGCATAAAATTCTCTGCAACAAATGAATAATCAATGAGTTGTCAAACAGTTTGACAAACAGATAATGAACATCTGTAACTCCGCCAAGTGGGTGATATTTTTCCGGTTTAACAATTGTGGCCTAGATTTCGGAAATTTGATCTGACACCCCCTGAAATTGTTTAATAAATAGTATGGGGACAGGTGTTTATTTTAATGAAGTGGAATAAGTGGTCTGCATGTGCAAAAACACACTGGGCCAGTGTAATAATATACTATGGCTCTGATATCTCAAATCAGCTGACAGAACCAATGTGTAAAAATACACAAAACACGAGCGTGAACACACACACACACACACATATTTATGCAGGTATATATGTGTACACTATAAAAAAAACATTTCCTGTAAAAGACAAGCATATAAATTACTGAGGTTTATTAACTAAACAGTAAAGTGACGGAATATAAAATCGAATCTGCAAAATTAACACCAAATTAGCTACTTTGAACAAAACAAAAATTAAAATTTTTGACCCACATTTTGTAAAATTGGTTTAAATCCCACCACAGTTCTCTGTATCATAAATAAACCCCATGTGTCCTTAAAATAGGAGCAACAATTGCCAAATTGACAGAATTCAGGATATTGCTAAATATAACCAACATAACTACATATAGATGTCATATGCATACACAGATCCTGCTTATATATTTACTGACAGATAAACCAGACGGATTTGCTTGACTTAACAATGTCAAATATTTATGTCAAATAATTTTACGAGTCTTACACAATCAATACAGCTTGCTGATGATAAAATGCTTTTTGAACCACACATACAAAAGTACAAAAACTAAACCACTTGTCAAAAGAAAGTGAACTCCTTCACATTAAACTGCTTTGGTGTGTTAACTGCAAAGTGCTTTATTTGTTTTGACTTAAAACACTTTGTATTTTGTATCCTTTCAAAACGTTTGGTTGAGATGTTCCCTGTTGTTTACACAACTTGAAAACTAGTAAGGAAGAAACCATATTGCAAAACGTATAAAAAGAAATGTTGACAGTATATACAGTCCCAGAATACTTTGTATCAAATCAGTCAGACTTACCTGCATTCACAGATCCTTACTACAAATTAAGGCATGGCTTGCACAGCCTTCCTTAAAAACTGCAAAATCCTGTCACCTCTGTGCTGTGAAATCCCAGAAAACAAGTCAGTTCAAGTCTTACTTGTAAGTAGTACCTGATCAACAACAGAGGACTTGCAATTTGAGAACTTTGAGTGATGTCATCAGCAGTGTGTCTTAAGATAATTCCCAGCCCATACAGGGCAATCAACAACCTATCTACACCCAGTCTGTGCACACCTGGCTGCAAGGAAATTGGTCGTATTTATAAAGAATGTGGCTGATCTTGGAAACTGTCCTGGAAAGTAATTTTTTTTTTTAAACTGTCTTTCTTTTATTCCAGTGTTTTGAATATTAAGACAAATGTGTCTGAGACTGTGCGGGAAGTTAATCAGTACCTAATTCCTGATAACTTGTGTTTCTCACAGTCAGAGAAGCCCTGCATTCCTGTACTCAGTATGACACTGTAACCCACACTGTTAAACCATGTCTGCTGTCCTGTAACTGCGGACTAGAAATCCAATAACACTCAGCCAGCGACCACAGCCACGCTGTGCTCCACCTTAGCTGCTTTGAAATTCAGCTCAAATTATTCTGACTGAGCTTTGTGGGCGTTTTTATTATTATTATTTATTATTTATATAGCGCCATCAGATTCCGTAGCGCTGTACAATGGGCGTTATGGTGCTGTACAGAGCTTCACCTATCCCTGATCTGTCTGCAGTGCCAACAAGCACAATTCCTGTGGCATTTAAAGTGTCTTTACTTATTATCTTATAGAAAGTGACACAATTGGGAGGCAGAATGTTGTTTACCTGGACCCAGAGTTAAAGGGGCTGTTTTTATTATGTTTCTGTTAGTGATTGTATCCATTGTAAACAGTTGTGTTTGTTCTTTTGGTGTGAAACATCAGAAAGCAGCAGTGATTTCGGTTAATACCAGATACAGATAGGAATCTGAAGTACAGTAAACATTTAACATATTTTCACCCAAGCCATTCTTTGCAACAATTCCAAAAGCTTTAGATGTGAAATATCTTTAAATGAGAAAAATAAACTACTTTTAAATCCTTATTTAAATGTGTCCTTGCTATGGAATATGTGGCTTTTTATTTTCTGTTTAAAAAAAAATGTAAATCAATGTGTATATTTAAAATTTTGCATTCTTTATCGAGTAATACAGTATTTTACAAAACAGACTGTATGTGATAATTAACAGGAGAATGTTTACTGTTCCTCCATTTTGGTCTGAAGTTGGTAATGCCCTTGTCCGTTTCTCACGATTTGCTATTTGGTGAATAAAGTCATACATTTTGACATTTCCTGGTTGGTTTAGGTTAGCTCAAGACAACGGCTTGAGGTATGGGGATCTTCCTCGCACAGATGAGTGTTGGGAAAAAAGAAATGGAAACAAAACAAAACTGGACCAGTCCTGAGTCTCCTTGATTCTGATTTGCTAACTAGAACTCCTTGACTGCTGGCTTCTCAGCCAATCAGCACCAAGAATGGTATCAGAAAAAGAAAATAAAAGAAGACATAGTGACAGCTAAACACAAAACATATCAATAAATAAACTAACAAACTAATACAAATAAAAAAATAAATAAAATTAACTGGGGACTCCAGGACGTCTGTTAAACAAGGACACTGAAATGGTTGTGACACAAGCCGCATCCTCCTATTTTCATCCTTAATGTTCAGTGGGTGGTAGGTTAATGTAAGGAGCAGGTATGTGGGCACTGGTGAGAAAGATTGGACTGGTAAACTATTAACCAGCAGGCCTTTATGTGTCATTCCCTCCAATGATCAATTATAATGACTGCTTAATCAGTGCCAGGGATATGAGCGGCCCCTCTACTCATGGAATCATCAACAAAATCATCAACACAAAAATTGATAAACAAATGAAGAATAGTATTTACTAGATATACCCATCATTTAATTACGCATTTTTTTTAAAATAGTTTCCAAATGCTGTAGTTCTCTTGTCTGCAGCCTTTGCAAGCCCTCCCATTTTAACCCTGCCCAGACTTTCTGTGACTGGCCAATCACAGACTGCTTAATGCAGTTCAATGAGTCTTTGCAAGGGAGGCTTCCCGAGGCGATAGTGCTGCCTCTGGAGTTCAGTGCAAATAAGCTAACCAAACCAGGAAGTAACTGGGCTGGTTGTCTGATTGACAGCCATGCAGGGTGTAACAAGGTTAATTTATAAATGTGCCACTTTCTATTGAAATCTGCACTTTTTGTAAAATGAAAAAAGAGGGCACACTCCTTATACATAAAGCACTTCAGGAAGCTAAAGTGCTTTAAACGGCTTTAAGTGTATGGAGTGCCCCTTTAAGAACCAATGATGGTTTATGTTGACATAACTATCTGGTCCATAAAGATCTTACTCACACACTAAACATCATACTATATTAGGTTTAGCATTGCTCGATATCACTGCTAAACGTATATACATAGTGCATTACATGATGTCACGGTGTCTCTAGGAAACCGTTTGTGGTCTCAGTACAGATAGTAATTGCTACTTCAAGGGTTAAATTCTGCCTCTCGAATAAAAGACAAACTCAGCACCAAAATTCACGATTATCTGGTAACGGAATGCCTTCGTGCTGTATGTGTTTGTGATAAGTCTATTTGTATAACCTTGTCGTGTGAATGTTAGTAACTTCACAGCCAAATTTCCACATGTATTCCTTCCCTACGGAACCGTGATACGGCAACAATGTGATGGAGCAAAAAAACAAAAAGGACCTTTTAACAGGTAATCCTGAAAAATAATTACTACAATGTAAAATATATTATTATTATTATTATTATTATTATTATTATTATTATTATCATTATTATCATTTAGTTATATTATTTCAGTGCCACAAAAAAAAGGTTAACAATTTGAGAAGCACTCTGATACAGGTTTTTGAGAACAACGTCCACATAGAGGTCCATAAAGGGTGTGTCAGATGTCCCCAGTCTAATCCTAAAAAAAAAGACAAATCACCCCCGTTATCTGAGTGACCAGTTATCACTTCACAGAGCATTACGCTGCTCTGATAGTGGCCCTGCAGTTACCAATCCGTAATTATTATGATTATTATTTTATTATTTATATAGCGCCAGCAAATTCCGTAGCGCTGTACAATGGGTATAATATTTGTCCAACATGACTGTGTTGCTCTGCTCCCTGGAAATAGACATTGCAGCCACTTTATTCAATATACACTAAAGCTGCAGACAGTCAGCGAAACAGTACATACATCACTACACATCTGTCTGTTGCGTGTCTGCGTGATCTAGTGTAGGCTGATTTGCTTATTGTATGCAATGATGCTTCTTCTGTCAATCCTATACCTAGCTGTAAACAGTCAGAGAAGCAGCAGGCTTGAGGTTCGACATGTTTGTCTGATTGTTCGCTCCTTTTACTGAAGGCTGCTTGTCTCCCTGCAGCTCAGCTCACTCAGTGCTGTCAGTTGCTTAGCTGTGTAAATACACACATTACTTATTTATCCTATGTTTCAAAAATATGAATGGCAATTAAATTTAAAGGGACACTATAGTCACCAAAACAACTTTAGTTTAATTATGTAGTTTTGGTGTATAAATCATACCCCTGCAGTCTCACTGCTCAATGTTCTACCATGTTGGATGTAAATAACTTTGTTTATGTCATCCCTGCATGTGACTTACATATCCTTGCAAAGCACTTCCTGTAAAAAGTAATCTAATGTTTATACTTCCTTTAGTGCACATTATGTATAATTTAAAATGTATTTTCTCCTGCTCTGTTAATAGCTTGCTAGACCCTGCAGGTGCCTTCTGTATGCAATTAAAGTAAGATTTACAGAGCAGGAGATAAAAACTTTAAAAGTAAGTTACTATCTGATTGAAAGTGAAACTATTTTGTTTTCATGAATGCTTTGCATGAATGCTGTGTCAGTCACAGCCAGGGGAGGTGTGGCTAGAGCTGCATATACAGAAACAAACGGGATTTAACTCCTAAATGGCAGTGGATTGAACAGCGAAACATCAGAGGCATGGTCTATACATCATAACAGCTTTTTGTGGGGTGACTATAGTGTCCCTTTAAAAAAAAAAAAAAAAATTAAACAAAACGTAGAAACTTAGAATGGTGAGTTCTAACCAATCTCACCAATGATAGATGTTCATATTCATTCAAATAAATAAATAGAGCAGATGCATGCAAGCAATGGGGAACAATTTTCTTATTATTGAATCTGAAGGGGCAATATTTTTTAGCATGAATAAATATGCAAGGGTTATTTGTGCATGCATAAATGAAATTTTATATTTTCTCTTGACTATACTTCTCTCCTTTTTTTTTTTGTGAATATAATTTTTATTGGTTTACAAACATTTTCAGGATTTAACGCAGTGGGACGCGCGGGTTCCCAAACCAAGCACCAGTATATGATTTTGCAGGACCTCTTCTAGCAAGTAATTGTAACATGAACTCAACTGGAAAAATGATGTTCAAGAATTATGTCTGAGTGAGAAAAAAATCAAATCCAATATTGCTCACAAACCAACAATTTAATACACTCTATAAATGAATCAATACTGTTGGGAAATTATTAATCTGCAAAAATTCCTATATTCCTTAATGGTGACATCTGTAGATAAATCACTTGGAAGGTTTTCCATCAGGATTGGCTCATTTAGAAAGTTTACTAAATCAAGGCCGAAGTTAAATAAAGATACAGTGTTATTCTGTTGGTTCCATAGTTGAGATTGACATGGCGCCGGGTGGTTTCCATCCCCCAGTGACCCACCTATCATACAAGTTGACAATTTAGTAAGCTATCGGCCAAATCGAGAGTCTCCTGATTTTCTATTATCACTTTAATCTTAATAGAAATGCTGCAGGAGGCATGTATGTGCATACACTCCTGGTGTGTACGATTGCCTGTACAGCAATTTGCCATCAGAATGAATGCGCACGTTACAGCGATAAGAGCTCCTCCCCACAGGACTGTCCTCAGGGCTTGCATTCACAGTACATACACAGGAATTCAGGATAACTCCCATTTACTAACATTCAAATGAAATGAAGCTTTCAAGACTGTGATACAATGTGTTTTATTTTCACTTTGTGGAAGATCAGGTATTGCTTGTTTGAGTCTTCAGACGTGGATTATAATGAGAAGAATGGAACACAATCAAGCTGTCTGTATATTTATAAAAACGCAGTATTTTCGCAATATGTTTTTATTAGGATTACTTGAAGGCTTTATGTTGAGATTGAATGAAAATGGCGCCACAGCATACGCAGTTCTCCACAAGTTCTCAACAAACGTCCAGTTAGCATGACGTAGACGTTCCTTCCAAGTTTTAGTTCAGCTCCCAGCTTTCTACTGAACCATGTACAACTTGTAATCATTCAGACCTCACCCTATCGTTCCAACACCCTCCTCATTCAGTAATTCCATTCTCATAATTTATTCCTAAACCCACCCGTCAGATAGAGTGTGAGGGACAAAGTGAGGTCTGGTGGCTTGGTTAAAACATTCCCTTGCACTATCTCTTGGTTACTCCATTTAGCAATGATTTTCCTCTTACCTGGGTCCCCACTGGACTCAGATGCTTTCTAGTTGTCCAGTGAAGTGCTCTCGGCTTCTGCAGTCAACATTTATTGGCTGAGAGCGTCAGCTGACCTCTCTCAGTCAATGACATTCTCCTCCCCTGACTGCTTCATAGGGGTGCCATCACAAAGTCCAGAACTAGAGTTCAACACTTGGCGCACAGAATGTCATTGACTGAGAGTCAGTGTTGAACAGAATTGACATTAGCCAGCCACGAACTCTAGTTCTGGACTTTCTGATGGCACCCTATCAGAGGAGGAGTTACACTTCCATAAGCTAAGGGGTTAATCTTTGTATGTGCAGTATTTCAAAGCAGATTTCTGCATGTACAGACTCCACGTACCATGACCACTTCATTCACTGAATTCACTGAAGTAGCTTTGGTGCTTAAAGTAACCTTTTAATTCCACTCATCCATGCAACAAATAGATGCCTTTTGTGTGAGATTTTGCAACAACTTTTGGAATTAATCACTGGGCATACTTCATTATATTGATCAAATGTATTTGAAATAACATTTCTGTTGAAATGGGAGAATTATATTGTTGCCTAGTTAGATACTGGTTTCCAAACAAGTCCTCCAGGCACGAAGGTGTTTTTAGAAAAAAGAAAAAAAAAAAACCTTGACACAACCTGGTAGTTCCTAAATCCTGGACTGGTAGGCATGCCTTGAGGACTGGTTTGGATACCACTGAGTTAGAAGACTTTTAACACGATTCAAATGAATACAGAGTATTACACGTAAAATGAAGCAACAGTAGTTATATAAAAAGAAAGTCTTCAGAAAAAGAGTCAGTTAAATGGGAATGTCATTTCTTTGGTATTTACACTATTTGATAAAACATTGAAAATCATCTATAACTTATGTTAAAGTGACACTTCACTGCCCAAATAAATAAATACAAATTACTGTTTAGTAGATACAGCCAAAATGACAGCATGCATGCTTTTATCTATGCATTTTTTTCATAGCCCTCCTATTCTAATCCCGCCCAGACTTTCTGTGGCTGTCCAATCACAGACTTCCCAATGTGACTCAATGAGAATTCAGTGCAAGGCAGATGCTCTGAGCAATTGCTGCCTCTTGAGTTTAGCTCCACTGAGCTAAGCAAACCAGGAAGTAACAGGACCTATTGTCTGCTTGAGAGCCAGGGGGTGTAACCAGGTTTATAAAAGTGTCAATTTATATTGCAAAATTAATTCACACTATTTACACATAAAGCCTTTCAGAAAGCTAAAGTGCTTGAGGGGTCTGGGATGTCCCTTTTAGCTTTCTCATGATAGTATATAGTTGCCTATTAATTTTATATTTAAAAAGTAGCAAATTGCATCAGAGCTTAGAACAATGACTGACAGGGAGATAAGATGGTGATGTCCAAATTCAGGATAAAGAGGTGTTACTTTCTACTTTCTACTTTTAATTAAATTTAAAAAAATTAAGCAAACGTAATATTAAAAATTCTTGAACTGACAATCCCACTTTATTTGTAAAGCCTATCAGAGAACAATGACAAACTGTACCTCCTTCTATAGCTATTTACATTTGCGCCACCTACTGTTCGGTAAGCCAAACACATGCTTTATTAAAGTTTATATATGCTGAATTATTTTTCGAACTCAAGAAAAGTGACAATAAAGAGGTTTGATGTGTTTAAAATTAGGTCAATTCATGGGGCATTTTATCATTTCCTAGCCAGGTTAATCTGTTTCACATGCAACACATGCAATAAGTCCACTCAGCATTATGCAAAGATAAGGCACTGAATATCTTCCACACCTCAAAAATATCACTATATTCATCATGATTTTATCTAAGTTTTATAACATGCCAACAAAGTCCACAGAACGGTATAATAGACAAGGATTACAAACATGTTGACAGACAATGAAATATCAAATGACATATAGCTTAATGTACACATCGGAATCGAATATGAGGGTCCTCATCTTGTAAGCTTACTATCCAGCGATCGTTGCAGGCAATTGGTATAATAAGACTTCATTAAAGAAAAAGGGGAGATTGTGTTTGGACTTTTGCATTGACAAATGGAAATGTCTGTAGGTTGCAGAGAAACTGCAAGCAATGGAGGAGCAGGTCGGTCTGTTAGGACAATTTTGGAGTAATCTTTAGTAGAGTAGACTGTTAGTATAGTAGACTATATTTGGTACTAAAAATTAAAGGATCTCTAAAGTCACCCAGACCATTTCATCTCAATTAAGTGGTATGGATGCAGTTGTTCTTTGTTTTAATACTGACAGCCACTAGAGGCGTTTCCGCTTCACTGACCGAGTAAAACTCGGACACATGATTCAGGAGCTCATAGGAAAGCAATTAATTTTGTATGAGGAGCACTGGTGTAGACCATTACAGAGGAAACCATGCCTGCTTGATGACATTGCAGGTGGAAGAGAGATGAGCAGCACAGAGTAAGTCTTTGCACTGGAAGAAAAATGACTAAAAAATGTTTTTCTTATTAATTTTATGATAAATGGGGATGAGGAAAGTACTAAAGTAGATAGGGACTATTTTGTTTTCCTAATGCTACAGTGCTCCTTTTATGGGCCATAGGTAGCCATAATGTTAAATTATATAATAATGCAAATAATATTGGTGACATTCACAGGAAAATATTCTTTTATCTCCAAAACACGTTTGAAACATACCACAATCCACAATAAACTCTTTCACCACTAACCCAGAGGAACAAAGGTTATGATAGCGCCTATTCAGATATTTCAATGGGTTGTATCAAGCCCAATATACATTATATTTAAAATATTTACCTGGTTCTGTATCTCAAAAAAGCAAAGTCTTTGTGCAAGGTACAGACTATGTGCATTTTTTGACACCTTAGAGTCAAATATTTGGCTTAGTGTGCTAACAAGGAGAAGTTGAAGCCTAAATGATATTATTATTATTAATGGAACAATCCCTGATTAGAGCCTTAATGATAACTATTGTTAATTTATGTATAAATATATTCTATTGTATTATACAGGGAGACGATATCGTGTATTAGTCACTAGTTACTGTACGGAGGCTGCAGAAGTCTATCACTAAATAAATATGGAAAATGCTGGAGTCACGTTTTCCTGTGTCCTTGAGATCTATCTTCATTTGCTGACACCGGTTCTTGGCTTTGGGTGAGTGGGTGTTTGTCACACTGAGTAGCTCACTTATTAATATGCTTAGAATCAGAGAATAGATACATTGTCCAACTACCTGAGAAATGAAAGATCATCAGAATTGCCTTTGACCAGGTGACACACATGGCTTTTGCACACAGTTTACATTAAAAATGATATAGAAGAATATGTTTCTTTTCTCTCAATGTGCAAATCGGGGATTTAGGAGTGCAGAGGCAGTGAACCCCGGATCAGTCATGGCTCAAATATACAGCAGAGAAGTACAAACAGGCATCACCTACCTCAATATAGTTTCTTTCACAAGGATGCTCGAATGCAAGACAGCAATACAACAGCAATATCCAAAGAATGGCCACCACTTCGTTCTTTGACAAACAATAGATTGCTTTTCTGAAGTTGTTACTTGTTACCCTCCAGTTAGATTGTTAACATTCTTCTTTTAACTAAAAGAATTTCGAATTTAGGTTAAAAATGTGCCTACCTGGTCAAATTACCAGTGCTCCCTCCCTTTCACATGCAAAATATATATTTTTTTCAGTGTTCTCAAATTGTTATTTAACATGCATGTGTGTCGAATTTCAAAGGCCTCATATGTGACTTGTTCATTTCTGCGTCAGTTAAAGTTTAACAAATCCAGCAATCTCAAGACTTTATGTTTAGCGACGGAGTTTCCATCTCCTATAAAGATTTTCTGGCAAATTAAATAGCAGGTGAATGGCTAAAGTTCATTATATCTAAAAAGGGAACTGTCATGTCTCTGGAAATTACCCCATTCAATAAAACATTGGAAATCACCTTGTGTTAACATTTTTGATATGATTGTCTATTTTCTTTTAAAATGTATATTAAAGATTTATCAAGTGACATCACAATCTAGTTCAGCCAAGGCACAGCCAGGGCACACAATTCAAATGATTATCAAAACAGAAACATTGTTTCTGTTTCTCTTATTTTTCCTAACTATGTTTTGTAGCAGGAAAAGGCAACATTTATGATGATTGACAGGGAGTCACGTTCGGGGCTCCCACTTCTAGAATAAAGGTAAATAAAGCCGTGTATATTTCTACTTTTATTTTTCTCAGTCCTTACAAACATGTATTTGTTGAATAAAGAGGCTTAAGTTAATGTAATATTGAAATCATGGGAAGAGTCAGTTCCCCTTTTTTTACTCAGGCCTATATCAGTGTATCCTGTGTATATCTTATAGGATGATATATTAATGGTTAAAAAAATGTAAACCTACCTTAACCAGAAGGTGGATAGCTTCCAAATTACACAACATATACACCAGAAATCAGACAAATATGTGTAACCCTTCAAGCAGCAATCTCCCGCAACTGCGGATTACAATCTAACACTCCAAATTCAGTGATGCTCTAGATTAGATACTTAACAATATTGAACCATACATCAGAGCAGTATCTGTAAAAAACAAAAACAAATATAAAGTCCAGAGCATCTGATATATCTATGAAAGAGGTCACACAGCAACACATATATAAAATAAACTCACATTTCCCAGAGCCCTATTAACCCTGGATGTGGGTAAGAAGAGCTCTTTGGAGAGGGAATAAATCCCACCGATGGATAACCAGAAGGTGGTAATGCAGTCTTCTGGAGTGCAAACACTGTATAGAGAACACAAGCAGGCACATGAACCCCCAATGGTGCAGTATAAAATAGTTTTTATTCACACACAGATTAAAATATGCTTACTTGCATCCAAAGTGGGTTATACTTAGCAGAAAACCCACAAAACGTTATTTTTGGCTACAAACGCCAGTAAACAGTCAAGTGTTCGTTTCGATTCCTGACTTCGCTCTTCTGTGACATCATTCATTGAAGTTCTGCATGTGTTGTAGATCTGCAATTATCAGGATGCTTTGCTGTCATTGGAGTGGCTAACTGTCATGTGATCTGTAGTCTACAACAGGTACAAATATAACAGGCAGCAAAATCCTTTCAAAGCCGGAGGAAGAAATCACAGACTAGACTTTAAAAATGTTGCTGATATAATAACACTGTCAATAACCAATGGAAATGATATTGTACTATAGATGATTCATTTCAATTTGGTAGTAAAACTCATCTGCGAGATGGAACGCTATGTCATGGCAGTTTGGTTTAGTTAGAATGGGGAGAATGTATGTGAACAATGGCATAGGAGATCTAAATGTGGATTTATAGAGTTAGGGGGACAGGAAGACAGAATTCTGTTCAACATGCAACTTGACAGTCAGCACCCAAGGGTGACAAATCATCACTCGTGGATAATACATCGTCATCTTCTTCTTGCATATCTGGATCACTGTTGGCAAAAAATGAACAACTCGGTATTAGTTGGGTATAATTTCATGTTGACAGCAATGCACTTATAAGAAAATGTGTTGCAAAATTCTACCTAAAGCTGGACATACCCCCTAGTTGCTTTTCAAGTTTCCTTCTTGATTTCAAAAAAATTATTATTGTGTATAATAAAGGTATTTGGTTGGTATTATTTTCTTATAATAGTTGTACAACCATAACTGTCTGATGGAACTCTTCCATTGACTTCGACATCATTCTTTAACATTGTCTTCATTGAAAATTGTTAATGTGCATTGAAATCTGTATTGAAATCTCTTTAGCCAGACAGCTTGGGAAAAATCCAAGTCGAAATGGATAAAAGGAGAGCAATCCATGTCTGTTTGATAAACCTGGTGGATTTACCCTTTTTTAAGGTTGTAAAATATTATGTAATGTCTCAGGTCGTTACATTACATCATTAGGTGAAGGTCTAACCATATCTAAGCTATACATTAACGTGGGTTCACCACAGATCTAGCGAGAATTCAGCTTAAGCGGCTGGATGGTGGAGTGAGACAATTCATTGATCAGTACAACGTGAGTCTTGCTGGCACCTAGCGATGATCTCAATGTCTTTTTTTCCCAAACAATCAAATTTAGAATCTCAAAAACCTCATTCTATTCTATTTTAGAAATATGTAAAAAGTCTTATGCAATATGATAATGTCTCTCTATATAATGTTAATAAAAAAACAATGCTCATCTGCTCATTATGTATACACTAAGAACAACACCTCATCTGATGTTTACCTCGTTATACAAGTGCAATACATGTTGTGACAAATACTTCTTATTGGTACTGTTTGCATTTGCCAAGATGAACGCAGGAAATCCCCACATTTTTCCCAGGCTACGTTAGTACTTTCTCTTGCTATATTTTCTGGAATCTTTTTTTTAGGTGATCTTTCACATTAAAAAATCTAATAAACTTACCCTGATCAAGGTGCCCTCATTTGCCAATCATATTTTTTGTTTTTTAAAGGACCACTATAGTCACCTAGACCACTTCAGCTCAATGAAGTGGCCTGGGTGCCAGGTCCCCCAGGTTTTAACCCTGCAGCTGTAAACATAGCAGTTTCAGAGCAACTGCTATGTTTACATTGCAGGGTTAATCCAGCCTCTAGTGCAGGCTTCCCCAAACTCCAGCCCTCCAGATGTTGCTGAACTACAACTCCCATGATTCTATGAATGAAATAGATAGGCATTGAGCATGCAGAACGTCCATAGGAGAGCGGCGAGTAATGCTTTCCTATTCGTGGTTTGAATGCGCGCGCTGCTCTGGCCGCGCATGTGCATTCGGCTTCACTCGGGAGCTGACGTCGGAGGGGGAGGAGAGGTCACCAGCGCCGTGGGAGCCCGGCGCTGGATTAAGGTTGAAGGGGTTTTAAACAATTCTCCCCTCTAACATGGGTACTTGGTCATGAACCGAGGACCTGACTTTGAGAGGGGGCCTGGTGACTAGGCCAGGGTACCACACCAATTACGGGACCTCTTTACTCAGTTTGCCCCATGTAATGCCAGATGGAGGGAGCCAGAAGCCCCTGGTATGAATCTCTCAAAATCTGAACAATCAGAACATTGCTGTAGTTTACCACGTTGATGATCTGACAATGTAAGTGCTCATGAGACAGTTATTCATTGGTACAAGTAGAAGTACAGACAAGATACCCAGCACACTGGATGACCAGGGACATGTATGTCTCCCCTCCCTGCAAGGCAACAGAGAAGGGAATATTTTTTAAAATCATTATTAAATGAATAATTAATAAAGCCCCTACCCCACCCCTATACACACACTACACCCCACTATACACACTTCATCCCACTATGCACATACACAGTACACCCAACTATAAACACATACAAATACACACTCTACCTATAGACAAATGTTACAGTACCTACACATACACACACAACACTCCAAATACACACACAATACAACCACTAAACAAATATATACACACACAGTGGTCTCTAGAAACAAACACACACTGTACAGCCCCTGCTGAAAGACATATACACACTCTACAGTTCTAGGCACACATAGTACACCACAAACAGTCCCCATTACACACATACACACAGACACACACACACACACTACATGACAAACAGCCTCTCTGCACACACACCTTCCCAAACATATACAACAAGAACAGGCAGATTCTTTACACATGCACAACACTTATCAGCTCACCAGCAAGTCAAAGTCTTTATATTTAGTTTACTTTTATTTTAACAGAAAGGGGGCATGCCAGTAAGAGTTTTTTTTTTTTTTTAAATCAAGTAAGTCCATCTCGGTTTGTGGTTCCTGGGGCTGGGAGTATGCAATCATGATTGTGCGGCTCCCACATAGCCACTCAACACGCTCATAATATCTGTGTGATAGTCGCACACTCAAGGAAGAAAAGAGTGTGAAGTGTGTGAAGGGGGAGGGTGGCAAAATGCATTCACATCTGTGTAGCCAATAATTCTTGCACCGGGAGGGGAGTCTTTGACCTAATTTTGCCCGGGAGCCCTGTAAGTTATTAGTCAACCCCTGTCTCTGACAAGTTGTTCTTCCACTTGTCTCTTCTATCTCCTTTTACCCCATCCCTCCTAGCTAGATGATATTATATTGTCTGTCAGTTACTTCTTGTTGTTATAGCTCCTAAAAGTACAATTGGAAGGTGCTTCAGAATGCGTTGGCACGTTATAAATAGTAATAATAACTCTTAGTTACTGTTTCACTAATGGAAAACGACAATGAAAATATGACTGACTGTCTTTACATCAATCATGTCGTAGTAAAATAATGTAATGCTGCTGAATATGTTAGTCCCAGTTTAGAAGAAAGGGAAGCAAACTTAGCCACTTCAAATAAAGAATTAAAAATATATAGAACACTTTAATCCGACACATCGATAGGTTTAGATTACCATATATGCATATTTGTTCTTTAAACTGATCTGCCCATTATATCAAATAAATTACATAATTCGTATTATAAACACATCAATTAGGTAGAATTGGGAGCAGAATCTATTCTTATACACAAATGATAATGACAGTTTATTTTTAAGAGCATATTTAGAAAAGACTGGCCAAGATGAGTATATGAGGTGTATGTTGGAGAATGTAATAATCTCAATTCCAGAACTATTTTGTAATAGAATTTTGTATTAGAACTATGTTATTAGTATTGTTAAGCCTAGATTCAAGAACTGCTAAATTGTTTGTTTTTCAAAATGCATTGACAGTTATTACAAGGTGCTGATAATCATGGAATAACTCTCTAAAATTCGAGCTAAATGTATTTTTAAAGTATCGTAGAAGAGAAGAAAGAAATAGAAATAATTGGAATGAAATCCTGCTGTTTGGGTTTCCTGTAATTGTTTTTTCTGGCAGGCCAGAAGCTGCTAAATCTGAGAAACTTCAAGGCCACTTGCCATTAGTGACATATGGAGGTAATGAATATGTTCTATCAATACACATAGCCACAGGTAATAATACTATCATGTGTATTATAAATACACTGATATACAGGTTACAGGATCGAGCCAAAATAATGTTTCTTTTTGGATATAAATGAGCTGAAATTATATTTACTCTGTACCCCAAGTTACCCATATTCCAGGGTGTTTTGCCACTTATCACCTACTTTATATCAAGTAAGGTCAGTGCCAAGCTGGAGGCTCTTTCCGGGAACTCAATCCCCCATTAGTGGTTGTTTTCCTCCTGTTTTATCCTGGATGCCCTCTCTTTGAATGTTGAATAGCATGATTCAGATCCATCTAACTGAAGAGGAGAAATTGTGGTGGGACATAGACCTTGTGTATTGATTTCGCATGCCGTATTTTGAAGCACCAACAATATGGTATAGATTGAATGTCTGATTATATTTTCTTCCTTGTCGATGATTGAAGACAATACAAGTAGATCAAACCAACATTCTAATCTCATAGTAGTTCTATATCACTAAAATAGACCTAAAAAAACAACCAAGTTCTTCTCTCGTACTTTCCTGCAACTAATGACGGAATAACGCCCTTTACATACATTCAGTTTGTTTTGTTTTTTATTTCACAGTCTCAGTTCTTAAAAAATAAGGAAAACTGGCCACATGCTAAAAATCGTGGGAATAAAAAGGCAACTCTGTGATAATCTTTAGACTTTAATGTTCCGTATGCAGTACTCTGATAGTAAGTTTCACTATGTTGAGTCCCTTTAATTTTTCATGTTACATGTTCTTTTGTTTTATCACTTTTTTAGTTTGACCATCCCTGTATATTTTAATATCAAAGGACACTTCATCCAGCTGCTTGGCAACCATTGGGCCCTTTTCTCTTATTTTTAGAGATACACAGAGCCTAGGATTTTAAACTCCTTGTTACTAAATAATCCATAGCCTTATCATCACTGTAATCCTTGGTATTGTAGCGGTACTTACCCTTCCGCGTGCCGGCCGGGGTCCTCTATTCAAGCCGCGCGCGGCTCAGCTGCTGCACGAGCCGCACGCGGCTCATCCGACGGCTGGAAATGGAGGGCGGGCAGTGACCGCGAGAAGCGGTCACGTGTCCCGCCTGACACTAAGAGCGCGCCGCGAGACTAATTACAAAAGGTCTCCCATTGGTCCCTGTCATGCCACACTCCCCATACAATTACCTTTTGGGGGTGTGGATATGACAGGGACCAATCATATTAGATGTTTGGCTATTTATACTTACCTCTTTCCCTTTGTTCCTTGCCTTATCGTGGTTGCTGCTACAGTTCCCTTTAGCGCTTGTGGTGTTCAGTTGTGTTTCTTCGTTTTGACCTTGGCTTTGTATTCTGACTTCGTTTACTCTTTATCCTTATCTGTTCTGTTTGCCGGCTTGCTGTTTACTGTGTACCAGACCCCGGCTAGTCCTAGTTTACGCTGTCTCTTAGTGCCCTTGACCTCGGATCGTTCCTGACTCTGTACTTCTCCTATATACGTCGAGTCCGGCCACTCTAAGGACCGGTAGACGTATATTCCCTCTGTGTTGTCTTCTGTTTAGCTGGATCCTGCGTGTTGGGGTATATCTCGTTACATTACGATAGGGCCATGGACCCCGCAGATTTAGCTCAACAGATGGCGTCCCATGAGGCTAGATTTGTAGAGCAGGATCACCGTATGGATCAGATAGCCACGGCTCTCCAGACGCTCTTATCTAGAACCATTGCAGCAACCACACCTAACCCTCCTACACCCCTTCTTCCTGAAGTATCTACTTTGCCTAATACTTCGGCCCATTTAACACCTCCTCCTAGGTATGGAGGGGACTCTAAGACATGCAGAGGGTTCATTAATCAAATAGAATTCCACTTTGAGAAGTATCCACGTTCATTTCCCACAGAGAGTTCTAAGGTTGGGTTCCTTATGCCCCAACTTACCGATAAAGCACTTGAGTGGGCAAATCCTATTTGGGAAGCTAATGGACCTATTGTGGCGAAACCAGCTTCGCCACTGTGAACTGGAGAGGCCTGGCTGCTAGCCTCCTGCCCGCTGACTATGGCCCCTGGACATATTGCACTTTAAAGACTATATTTGGGCATGTACTAATTTATATTGCTGCTACTGGCCCTTTAAAATCAGCAATGGACATTTTGGGACTACTGTCCCTTTAAGACTGTGGAGCGTAGTACATTAATCCTGCCTTTAATACTTTCATGTAATGTATTATGTGTCCTCTGGGTGGCCGCCATTCGGGAAACAACCACGTGGCGGCGGCCATCTTAAACTACCGAACAGCGGTGTTTTGCCGTCGAGTGTCTGGAACTAAAATCGGACACTTGACTAGGCAAACACCGCTGAGACCTCCATACTTCCAGAAATTCGTATGGAAACTACCGAATGACCCGCCGTTCGGTAGAAAGAACCCCACAAACAAGGGAATTCATTCAAACCCTCTCCAGGCTCTATAACACAGGCAATTCGTCTGTTTCATTCACTTGTTTGTGACCGACCGCAGGGCCAAAATGCATGGAACTGTTTTCGGATACTTTACCCATGCGGTCGGTCAATACTTTAAAGTCCCATAACTCCCGAACCGTTTATCCGAATGGGCTGATTCTTGCATATGTTGTCCCCCTGAATAAGGGCTATCAGGGGATACCTGTTTTGGAGGTGTAGCCTATGTATTTGGGGTACATCCAGGAATTGGGGAAAAAGGTGTACGGTATAATTGTGTTAAGTGTTAATCTAAGGGGAGGAAATGTGTGGGAGGTACATCCATGTGATTGGTTAATTTCATCCTCCCCCTGGGAGTGTCCTGTATGTACTTGTTTGTAATAAAAGCCAGACTGGGTGTCCCAGTCTTGAGTCTTGCTTAACCCTCAAAGCGATGTGTCGTCTCGGTCTTTGGGGGAATGGGATTGTATGCTGACTGCCAAGAGTGTAAGCCGATGTCTGCTTTTCTTGTTCAGCTGTTCCAGTTCGGAGTGTTATTTCGTATCCAGCTCGTGAGTTCTGATGTTCTGCAGTAGCTGTGCCTGTCTATGGAAAAGGGGATTATCGCCTAACTGCATTTTTCCCCTTTCATGCTGAAACGGTCCGTTACACCTATGGTGCATGATTTCAACAGTTTTCTTACAGCTTTTCGTAGAACTTTTGACACAACGAAAAGGTCAAAAAATGCCGCAAGAGCATTAATGAGAATTAAACAGGGTTCTAGGTCTGTGGCTGACTATGCTATTCAGTTTCGTACCCTTGCTTCACAGGTAGATTGGACCAACAATGGGTTAACTACTGCCTTCATGGAAGGTTTATCAGACACTATATTGGATGAGGTAGCAGCTAAGGAGCTTCCTATTGCATTAGAGGACCTTATTGACTACCTCATTGATATAGATAATAGGATTCGTGACAGGCTCTATACTAAGAACAGGAATAGATGTTTTGTTACACCTATTAACCCCAGAGTTAATATACCGGAGAGTGTTAAAGTATCTGATGAGGAACCCATGCAATTAGGGGTTGCCAAACGCTCTGATATGGAGAAATTACATAAGAGAAGGGACGGACTCTGCCTATACTGTGGTAGGAGAGACCATATGGTAAAGGAATGTCCTTTGCTTCTGGAAAACTCTCGCACCTAAGACCTTATAGGGGACTGGCCTTGGGTGTGATATCTAAGTCTCCTAAATTGCCTCCTAACCGTTTGCTTCTCCCTGTTTCTTTACATATGGGAGAGAGTTGTATAGCTGAAAACATATACGCTCTGGTTGACTCCGGGGCAGCTGAAAATTTTATAGACTCTGGTTTTGCGAAGAAAAACAATATTCCCATCAAAAAGAAGGAGATACCCTTGGCCGTTGAGGCCATAGATGGTAGACCATTAAGTTCTCCAGTTGTTACTCATGAGACTGTACCGTTACACATGTACACAGGGGTTTTACACTATGAAACCATTCGGTTCCAGGTCATCACCTCTTCCTCCTCACACGTGTTAGGGTACCCATGGTTACGTGCTCACAATCCCATTTTTGACTGGGAAACAGGGCAAATAAAATCATGGAGCGAAGCCTGCCACGAGTCTTGTACTATTGAAGTCACACCTTTGAATTCCATTAATGTTCCTACCACTCCTCCTTTGTCTACGGCTATACCCTCTCAGTACTTATTTCTAAAGACTGTCTTCGATAAAAGGGAGGCTGACAAATTACCGCCTCACAGACCCTACGATTGTGCTATTGACTTATTGCCTGGCACTATACCTCCAAAGGGCAAGGAACCCTTTATCGGTTCAAGGAGTGTCATGGAGGAATATATTAAGGAATCACTAGACAAGGGATTTATTAGGAGATCCTCTACTCCGGCTGGAGCGGGGTTCTTCTTTGTATCGAAGAAAGAAGGTGATTTAAGACCGTGTATCGATTATAGAGGTCTAAATAAAATCACCATCAAAAATGCATACCCTATACCATTAATCACGGAATTGTTTGACAGGCTCAAACATGCTACGGTATTCACCAAACTGGATCTTAGAGGTGCATACAATTTAATACGTATCAAGAAAGACCATGAATGGAAGACAGCATTCAACACTAGATCAGGCCATTATGAGTATACTGTTATGCCATTTGGGCTTTGCAATGCCCCAGCAGTATTTCAAGAATTTATTAATGACGTCTTAAGAGACTTTATTCACACATTTGTAATTGTGTACTTGGATGACATATTAATATATTCTACAGACTTACACATTCATCACAGACATGTTACGACAGTTCTGAAGACCCTTCTTGCTAATGGTCTTTATTGTAAATTGGAAAAATGTCTATTTGACCAATCCGAAGTCCAGTTTTTGGGGTATTTGATTTCTGCTAAAGGTTTTCGTATGGATCCCCAGAAGCTTGCTGCTGTCATAGAATGGCCTCTACCACAAGGTCTGAAAGCCATTCAGCGTTTTCTTGGTTTCTCTAATTATTATAGACGTTTTATCAAAGGTTTTTCATCTATTTCAGCACCTATTACCGTATGACAAAAAAGGAAGGCAATACTCGTGTCTGGTCTTCCGAGGCACTTCAGGCTTTTGAATTTCTGAAAACTACGTTTGCCTCTGCACCTATCTTCAGGGCCGGTGCAAGGACTTCTGTCTACACAGGCGAAGACACATTTTGCTGCCCCCAAAATGTATCTTCACCTGTCTGTCTAATATTCCCACTTTTGCCCTTCTTACCCATTTTTTTGCCGCTTTTGTGCATTTTACTACCTTTTTCTCGTTTTCCCTTTTTGTATATTGTATCCCCTGTCTGGCATTCTTTTTTATGTGTTTTGTGTCTTCTTCCCACTTTTCTTTACCCCCTTGCGTCACACACTCACTCGCTCATACACATACACATACACACACTGACCGTTACACACATACTGCTTACACACACACACACACTGCTTATACACACACACAGTCTCTTACACACTCACTGGCTCTAACAGACACACACACATACTGCTTACACACACTGTGTATACACACACACACACAGTCTCTTACACACTTGCACTGCTTATACACTCTCACTGGCTCTAACAGACACACACACACTGACCATTACACACATACTGCTTACACACACACACACACACACTGCGTATACACACTCACTGGCTGTAACACACAGTCTCTCACACACACACTAACTCTTATACACACAGACACACACTAACTCTTACACAGACACACACACTGGCTCTAACACACACAAACACACACACATTAACTCTTACATGCACACACTGGCTCTAACATACACTGGCTCTAACACACACTAACTCTTACACACACACAGACACATACTAACTCTTACACACACACACACACACTAACTCTTACACAGGCACACACACTGGCTCTAACACACACACACTAACTCTTACACACACTTACTGTTTCTTATAGTTGCTTATAGGTCCCGCTGCACTGTTGTAGCTTCCCTCCTCTCTCCACAGCAGTTGGTCGCCGGGATATGATGTCACATATCCCAGCAGCCTGTAGCTTAGAAAGATATTCGCCGCGGTCGCTCCTCGTCGTTCCGCCCCCTTTCCTCAGTGGCTGCACGTTTCCTGGGCAGATTGCTGCAGAAATTGACCAGCAGGAGCGGAGTTCTCCGTGCTCCCGCCGGTCACTCGGACATTTTTGCGCCCCTCGGGTCCGTGCGCCCTAAGGCGGCCGCTTGTGCCGCCTTATGGTAGCGCCGGCCCTGCCTATCTTACAGCATCCTGTCCCCTCACTGCCCTATATTCTTGAGGTTGATGCTTCCGATATAGGGGTAGGTGCTGTCTTATCCCAAAGAGAGTCGCCTGAAAAGCCATTGCATCCTTGTGGCTTCTTTTCCAAACAGATGTCCAAAGCGGAAAACAATTATGATGTGGGTAATCGCGAACTCCTTGCTATTATTTTAGCACTTAAAGAATGGAGGCATTTGCTAAAAGGAACCAAGGATCCTATTCTCATATTTACGGATCACAAGAACCTATCCTACCTTAGTGAGTGTGGCAAAACCAGCTTCGCCACTGTGAACTGGAGAGGCCTGGCTGCTGGCCTCCTGCCCGCTGACTATGGCCCCTGGACGTGTTGCACTTTAGAAACTATATTTGGGCAGGTAATAATTTGTATTGCTGCTGCTGGCCCTTTAAAAGCAGCAATGGACATATTGGGACTTTTGGGACTAATGTCCCTTTAAGACTTTGTAACATATCACAGTAATACTGTCTTAAATATTATGTAGGTATTTATGTGTTCAGTTAAACTGGGGATATGTAGAAATGTGTGTTTTATGTGTTAAATGTATCAGTATGTAATTTTATGTCTTTTACTGTCTTTTTGCAACCATGTGGTTAATGGAGTCTGACTCTAGTCCTAGATAATTGGATTACCTCTCCAATTATCTCCAGGGCAGAAGGGAGGAAGCCGGGATGCATTGTGGGGGATGTTTTACTTCTGTTTGGGCCAGATTGTGCCATGCTGCAAGCCAAGGCCCAAACGATACTTTTAGTAACTTTTAAACCCCTGGTCGGATTCATGCCATTTTTTAATATGTTGTTCCCCTGAATGGATTGATTGTGGATATGTATTTTTATGTGAATGTGATGTATGGTTTTAAAGTTATGAAAGTTGTGTAAAAGTATATTTTACTCTGTATGCATAATGGGATTATGTGTCACACTAAGGGGAGGGGATGTGTGGGAGGTAACATCTATGTCATTGGTTCTTTTATGCCTCCCCCTGGGTGTGGCCTGTATGTGTGAGTTGGAAATAAAAGCCAGACTGGGTGTCCCAGTCTAGAGTTCTTGCTTAACCCTCAAAGCGATGTGTCGTCTCGGTCTTTGGGGGAATGGGATTGTATGCTGACTGCCAAGAGTGTAAGCCGATGTCTGCTTTTCTTGTTCAGCTGTCCCAGTGTTCGTGTGGTTCCAGTCGGGAGAATGGTGTTTGCCGTAGTTGCCTGTGCATCTAGAAAGGGGATTATCGCCTAAACTGGGTTTTATCCTCTTGTAAGTGAAACGGTCCGTTACAATTGGTGGCAAGCGGCGGGATCGTTCCTACAACCAGAGGGACAGCTACAGACAACACCATTTCTGGATTACAAATTGAGGGCAACGCTAGTATCCGTACAGCGACCCTATCTACAAAGGATATGGAGGAGAAGTTGCAGGATAGATTGTACAGTTACGTATGCCTGGGGTCTGGAGTAGTCCCAGAGGAGCACATGTTGATGTACAGAGAGTCTGCCAGAGCCGAATTGTGGGACGAAGCCCTAGAGGAAGTACAGTATTCACGAGGGGATCAGCGCCGCAGCAGAAGGCAGCGAATTCTGGCTAGAATGGCAGAGCGGATGCCCCTCCTGAGAAAACAGACCACAGAAAAGTGGGTGACTAGACTCGAGATTCTAGTATACGCAGAACTGGTGCTCGACGACGCATACCAGGCGCTACAGTGGTACGCGGCTCAGTGTGTCCCCAGGATGGCAGAGTATGAGTTCCCAGAAGGCGGAGATTACACTGGCCCCGGTCTATTTTGGGATAATAGTGGTGACGAGGACTTTGGGGAAGATACCGACTATCGTTTTTGGGACCTGTACGGCATCCGAGAGAACATGCTGGGTCTCTTTGGCGCTATTGACCTCGAGGCAGACCTACGATATTTGGTCACCCAGGAATGGAACCTGGAGGGGGATTACCTGCGACTCATCAATGAGGCCTGGGAAGAGACAACCGGTCCTCCCGCCCAACAGCAACCAGCAGTACCCGAGGTAGCAGAGTTCCTAGACTGGTCCTGTGAGCAACCCCAGGGAGATGAAGGTGTCGTCCTTCCTCCCCAGCGGCAGGCTGAGTTACAGGGGGCAGAGGTTGTTGTTCCTGCCCCCCAGCAGCAAAGTGATGTGCCAAGAAGGCAGTGTGAAGTGAAGGGAGAGGAGAGCAGCGTCCTCCCTCCCCAGCGGCAATGTGTGCCCCAGGGAGCTGATGGTGTCGTCCATCCTCCCCAGCAGCCGTGTGTGTCCAAAGGAGCCGAAGGTGCAGTCCTTCCTCCCCAGCGGCAGGCTGAGTTACAGGGGGCAGAGGTTGTTGTTCCTGCCCCCCAGCAGCAAAGTGATATGCCAAGAAGGCAGTGTGAAGGGAAGGGAGAGGAGAGCAGCGTCCTCCCTCCCCAGCGGCAATGTGTGCCCCAGGGAGCTGATGGTGTCGTCCATCCTCCCCAGCAGCCGTGTGTGTCCCAGGGAGCCGAAGGTGCAGTCCTTCCTCCCCAGCGGCAGGCTGAGTTACAGGGGGCAGAGGTTGTTGTTCCTGCCCCCCAGCAGCAAAGTGAGATACCAAGACGGCAGTGTGAAGCGAAGGGAGAGGAGAGCAGCGTCCTCCCTCCCCAGCGGCAGTGTGTGCCCCAGGGAGCTGATGGTGTCGTCCATCCTCCCCAGCGGCAGTGTGTCCTGCAGGGAGCAGAGACAATCCGTCTCGCACCCCAGCAGCCGGACAAGAGAATGAAAGGGGAGACAGCTGGTCCCCCTTTCCACCAGCAGAGAGAGTGGCAGGGAGAGGAGCCTGCTAACCCCCCTCCCCAGCGGCAGTTTACCGTCCAGAGAGAGGAGCTTGTTACACCCTCTCTCCAGCGGCAGCCTAACTCACCAAGGGGAGATGTTAAGCCCCAAAACTGTGCAGATGGGACCGTAGTCTCTGCACTTACAGCACAAGGGATAGGGACGGTCGGTCCTGTTCCCCAGCCTCAGTGTGATGGATCCAAAGGGGAGACAGTCGGTCTCCCCCTCCGGCAGTCGAGCTGCGCACCTAAAGGGGAGACAGCCAGTCTCCAGCAACCAGACGCCCACCAGACTACTCCCGTGGTAGTGCTGGCAACAGGACAGAGTACCGCTGGTCTCTGCCCCCTCAGCAACCCACCAAGGCAGCCTACCCGTCTCCCACCCAGCAGGGGTGAAACACCAGAACTTGGACAAAATCCTTCCTCACCCAGATGTAGTAACCGGTTAGTGTGGGTGGGCTGCTCTGTTATTTCTGTTTTGTGGGTGGGTTGCTGGACTAACCAGGGCACTGACCGGCAGAAAGTCAGGTACCCTGTTAGTCTAATTGGCAAAGGGGAGAAATGTGGCGAAACCAGCTTCGCCACTGTGAACTGGAGAGGCCTGGCTGCTGGCCTCCTGCCCGCTGACTATGGCCCCTGGACGTGTTGCACTTTAGAAACTATATTTGGGCAGGTAATAATTTGTATTGCTGCTGCTGGCCCTTTAAAAGCAGCAATGGACATATTGGGACTTTTGGGACTAATGTCGCTTTAAGACTTTGTAACATATCACAGTAATACTGTCTTAAATATTATGTAGGTATTTATGTGTTCAGTTAAACTGGGGATATGTAGAAATGTGTGTTTTATGTGTTAAATGTATCAGTATGTAATTTTATGTCTTTTACTGTCTTTTTGCAACCATGTGGTTAATGGAGTCTGACTCTAGTCCTAGATAATTGGATTACCTCTCCAATTATCTCCAGGGCAGAAGGGAGGAAGCCGGGATGCATTGTGGGGGATGTTTTACTTCTGTTTGGGCCAGATTGTGCCATGCTGCAAGCCAAGGCCCAAACGATACTTTTAGTAACTTTTAAACCCCTGGTCGGATTCATGCCATTTTTTAATATGTTGTTCCCCTGAATGGATTGATTGTGGATATGTATTTTTATGTGAATGTGATGTATGGTTTTAAAGTTATGAAAGTTGTGTAAAAGTATATTTTACTCTGTATGCATAATGGGATTATGTGTCACACTAAGGGGAGGGGATGTGTGGGAGGTAACATCTATGTCATTGGTTCTTTTATGCCTCCCCCTGGGTGTGGCCTGTATGTGTGAGTTGGAAATAAAAGCCAGACTGGGTGTCCCAGTCTAGAGTTCTTGCTTAACCCTCAAAGCGATGTGTCGTCTCGGTCTTTGGGGGAATGGGATTGTATGCTGACTGCCAAGAGTGTAAGCCGATGTCTGCTTTTCTTGTTCAGCTGTCCCAGTGTTCGTGTGGTTCCAGTCGGGAGAATGGTGTTTGCCGTAGTTGCCTGTGCATCTAGAAAGGGGATTATCGCCTAAACTGGGTTTTATCCTCTTGTAAGTGAAACGGTCCGTTACAGTGAGGCTAAAAGATTGTCTTCTAGGCAGGCTAGGTGATCACTGTTTTTGTCCCACTTCAATTATATTATCACCTATAGGCCGGGTGATCGCAACACTAAAGCGGACGCTCTGTCCAGACAGTTCGAAACTACTGACAAACAGGAGATTGATGTTACTCTTGTCATTCCCCCAGAAAGGATAATAGCTACTACTATTTTGTCTATTTCCTCGTCCCTCTTGCAGGCCATACAAGCGAAACAAAGCATGGCTCCTAGCGAGAGGCCTACTGATAAACTATTCATTGATGTTCCCGAGAGACGGGATATTCTGTCGTTATATCATGACACTAAGACTGCTGGACATCCTAGTATTTCCAAAATGGTGTCGGCTATTTCTCGGTATTTCTGGTGGGATTCCTTGCGCAAGGATGTCACCGACTATATAGGTGCCTGTACCACTTGTGCCTGTATGAAATCTTCTCGTAGGGTTCCTTATGGGCTGTTGCATCCGTTACCCGTTCCCGAGAGGCCTTGGTCTAACCTGTCCATGGATTTTATTGTGGAATTACCTCCTTCGAATGGTAACACTGTTATCCTGATGATAGTTGATCGGTTTTCCAAGATGGCCCACTTTGTGTCTCTTCGCAAGCTGCCCATGTCTAGGGAACTGGCACTTATCTTTGCTAAGCCCTCTGAATCATCCGAATAGTTTTTACAGAGAAATATTCAAGCTTAATGCAAAATTTGATGCAGAGTTGTTGCTCTACTCGATCAGTCATTTTCAGTCCAACAGCCACACAGTACACATGCTCAGTCAATGGCGTCTAGTACCACCACTGATTAGAACAGTGAAGTCTTCATTGTTAATGTATGCACAATCCAGTCCACTCTCCATGGCTTCCCGGTTAAATTGATGTTGCGCAAACAGTTATCGTTATATTAACAATGGCTGGATACTTTCCAGACATACCTTGTATTTATGAATAATCCATTGAACAATCATACGATCAAATTGTGGTTATGGATATTCTGTCTCGTGGCTCAGACAGTTGCAGGTATAAGGCGGCAGTTGTTGTTTTTAGGGTATTTACGTGGAAAGTATGTGTTTTGTTGCATTATGTTCGAGAAATGTTAATGGAATTTACCCTGGGGAGAAATGTGGGGTTTGAGATCTATGTGTAGTGTAATTACTGGGGAAAACTTCAAGTATTTGACAGTTGTCTAGGGGTCAAATTACTAAAGGTCAAAAAAAGTGACATCACAACAAAGTGATGTCAAAATTCCACTTACTTGCAGGGCATTACCATGCAGAGAAAAAACTTATAAATAAAATCAAACATTCTAGATAATGACTAGGGATTTAAAAAAATAATAATAATTTAAAAAAAACGATATATATATATAATTCTCCACAGCCAAGTGATATCAGAGAAGCACAGTGAATGGTCCTCTCTTTCTCCATACACATGTCCAGAGAAGGAAGAGCATGATAAACCAGCAGGGAACTAAAACAATTGCCCCTTCCCCATCTTCCACTGCATGTGGGAGAGGGTGGGGAGAATATTAAGCTGGGTAGGGGCTCAGCAAATGGCCCTTATTACTTCCTCCACCAGCTGACTTGCGCTGACTGGGCTAGCTGGTCCCAAACACCCAAAGACATATGATAACTGGTAAATATGTCCAGTCCCCTGATTCCTGATACCCATAGGGTATCCAACTCCCTCTACAATCCTACAGATAAAATACTTCTTCACCCCTGGCACTAAAGGGGAAGGGGGATACCAAGTCCATTTATCCCAAGTACAACTCTCCTTGATGCTATTTCTAAGTTCCTATCCACCACCCCCAAAACATACATATAAAACATGTTTTACCTATTGCTATCTCTAACTTACGAATGTATTGACTGAAGATTTTCTTTTGCTCAAAAAAACCCAAAAAAGTAAGTATGATAGACCAGAAAAATTGTAATAAAAAATAAAATAACCATAACAACACGGCAAAATAAAAAAGGAACATTGTTTAGAGAATGATGTCGTGAATAGAAAATTTTCGGTTCGCGAATGGCGAACGTGAATTTCCGCAAATGTTCGCGAACGGGCGAACCCGACGAACCGCCATAGACTTCAATAGGCAGGCGGATTTTAAAACCCACAGGGACTCTTTCTGGCCACAATAGTGATGGAAAAGTTGTTTCAAGGGGACTAAAACCTGGACTGTGGCATGTATTTCTGTATTACACACTGTATCCCAGAATTACACTCAGTATCTCTGTATTATACACAGTATCTCTATATTACACACAGTATCCCTGTATTACACTCAGTATCTCTGTATTACACACAGTATCTCTATATTACACACAGTATCCCTGTATTGCACTCAGTATCTCTGTATTACACACAGTATATCTATATTACACACAGTATCCCTGTATTATACTCAGTATCTCTATATTACACACTGTATCCCTGTATTACACTCAGTATCTCTATTTTACACACAGTATCCCTGTATTGCACTCAATATCTCTGTATTACACACTGTATCCCTGTATTACACAATGTATCCCTGTATTACACTCAGTATCTCTATATTACACACAGTATCCCTGTATTACACTCAGTATCTCTGTATTACACACATTATCTCTATATTACACACAGTATCCCAGTATTACACTCAGTATCTCTATATTACACACTGTATACCTGTATTACACTCAGTATCTCTATATTACACACAGTGTCCCTGTATTACACTCAGTATCTCTGTATTACAAACTGTATCCCTGTATTACACACTCTATCCCTGTATTACACTCAGTATCTCTATATTACACACAGTATCCCTGTATTACACTCAGTATCTCTGTATTACACACTGTATCCCTGTATTACACTCAGTATGTCTATATTACACACAGTATCCCTGTATTACACACAGTATCTCTATATTACACACTGTATCCCTGTATTACACTCAGTATATCTATATTGCACACAGTATCCCTGTATTACACTCAGAATCTCTGTATTACACACTGTATCCCTGTATTACACACTGCATCCCTGTATTACACTCAGTATCTCTGTATTACACACAGTATCCCTGTATTACACTCAGTATCTCTGTATTACACACAGTATCTCTATTTTACACACAGTATCCCTATATTACACTCAGTATCTCTGTATTACACACTGTATCCCTGTATTACACACAGTATCCCTGTATTGCACTCAGTATCTCTGTATTACACACAGTATATCTATATTACACACAGTATCCCTGTATTATACTCAGTATCTCTGTATTACACATGGTATCCCTGTATTACACTCAGTATCTCTATATTACACATTGTATCCCTGTATTACGCTCAGTATCTCTATATTACACACAGTATCCCTGTATTGCACTCAATATCTCTGTATTACACACTGTATCCCTGTATTACACAATGTATCCCTGTATTACACTCAGTATCTCTGTATTACACACATTATCTCTATATTACACACAGTATCCCAGTATTACACTCAGTATCTCTATATTACACACTGTATCCCTGTATTACACTCAGTATCTCTATATTACACACAGTGTCCCTGTATTACACTCAGTATCTCTGTATTACAAACTGTATCCCTGTATTACACACTCTATCCCTGTATTACACTCAGTATCTCTATATTACACACAGTATCCCTGTATTACACTCAGTATCTCTGTATTACACACAGTATCTCTATATTACACACTGTATCCCTGTATTACACTCAGTATCTCTGTATTACACACAGTATCTCTATTTTACACACAGTATCCCTATATTACACTCAGTATCTCTGTATTACACACTGTATCCCTGTATTACACTCGGTATCTCTGTATTACACACTGTATCCCTGTATTACACTCAGTATCTCTGTATTACACACAGTATATCTATATTACACACAGTATCCCTGTATTACACTCAGTATCTCTGTATTACACACAGTATCTCTATTTTACACACTGTATCCCTGTATTACACTCAATATCTCTATATTACACACAGTATTCCTGTGTATCTCTGTATTACACACAGTATCTCTATATTACACACAGTATCCCTGTATTACACTCAGTATCTCTGTATTACACACAGTATCCCTGCATTACACTCAGTATCGTTGTATTACACACAGTATCTCTATTTTACACACAGTATCCCTATATTACACTCAGTATCTCTATATTACACACTGTATCCCTGTATTACACACTGTATCCCTGTATTACACTCAGTATCTCTGTATTACACACAGTATCCCTGTATTACACTCAGTATCTCTGTATTACACACTGTATCCCTGTATTACACACTGTATCCCTGTATTACACACTGTATCTCTATATTACACACAGTATCCCTGTATTACACTCAGTATCTCTGTATTACACACAGTATCTCTATATTACACACTGTATCCCTGTATTACACTCAGTATATCTATATTACACACAGTATCCCTGTATTACACTCAGTATCTCTGTATTACACACTGTATCCCTGTATTACACACTGCATCCCTGTATTACACTCAGTATCTCTGTATTACACACAGTATCCCTGTATTACACTCAGTATCTCTGTATTACACACAGTATCTCTATTTTACACACAGTATCCCTATATTACACTCAGTATCTCTGTATTACACACTGTATCCCTGTATTACACTCGGTATCTCTGTATTACACACTGTATCCCTGTATTACACTCAGTATCTCTGTATTACACACAGTATATCTATATTACACACAGTATCCCTGTATTACACTCAGTATCTCTGTATTACACACAGTATCTTTATTTTACACACTGTATCCCTGTATTACACTCAATATCTCTATATTACACACAGTATTCCTGTATTACACTCAGTATCTCTGTATTACACACTGTATCCCTGTATTACACTCAGTATCTCTGTATTACACACAGTATCTCTATATTACACACAGTATCCCTGTATTACACTCAGTATCTCTGTATTACACACAGTATCCCTGCATTACACTCAGTATCGCTGTATTACACACAGTATCTCTATTTTACACACAGTATCCCTATATTACACTCAGTATCTCTATATTACACACTGTATCCCTGTATTACACACTGTATCCCTGTATTACACTCAGTATCTCTGTATTACACACAGTATCCCTGTATTACACTCAGTATCTCTGTATTACACACTGTATCCCTGTATTACACACTGTATCCCTGTATTACACACTGTATCTCTATATTACACACAGTATCCCTGTATTACACTCAGTATCTCTGTATTACACACAGTATCTGTATATTATAAGGGGGGGGCCTAATGTCCTACCCTGGCCCCCACCCCTGAGCGGCAGGTGGGGGTCCTAAATACTAAAAAGGGGGGGGGGGGTCCTAAGGTCCTCCCCCCTGGCCCCCACCCCTGATTTTAGAAGAAAGAAAACATCCAATGGTAAGTTTTTTTTTCTTTTTCTTTACAGGTTCTTAGTTAAAGGTCCCCCCTCATTATTTTTAGGGTGAGGGGGGTAGGTAGGGGGACACTTTTTTTTTGGGGGGGGGGGTGACTAGGGGTTTGTGGACCCCTAGTCACCTGGGGGGGGCATTTTTTTAGGGCCCCCACCCAGGGCCGGACTGGGAAAAAAATTAGGCCCGGGCATTTTTCAATCAGAGCGGCCCCCTAAGAAGGGGGCGGGGCCAGAGAGGGTGTGTTTTGTCATCACTAATGACAATCACGCCCCCTCTCAAAGTGAGCATGTTGGTTCAATACACAGAGCCCCGCTGAAGAGCTCTGGCATTAGAAAAAGGCCCTGTATTTGTTCTGCGCAGGGCAAGCAAATTTAATAACATGCTTGCGCTGTGTTTGCTTTTAAATTGTCTCTGGTGTCTCCACAGGTGAGATAACAGAGGACAAAAGGGCCAGGAAAGTGTATGGTGCATGTGGGATTGCATGTGTGTAGAGTGTGGTGTGGTATTGTGTAAATAGGTCAATTTAATTTGTGTTTGTGGTGTAATATGTGTGTGTATAGGGGGCATAGTGTTATAGGGGATGTAGAGAGTGTGTGCATACGGGTTGTAGTGTGTGTGTAGGAGACGTAGTGTGTGTAGGGGTTGTAGAGAGGGTGTGTTTAGAGAATGTTGTATGTGTTTGCTGACAAGGAATGTAGTGTGTGTGTAGGTGGTGCAGTGTGTGTGTGTGTAGGAGATCTAGTGTGTAAATGACCAAGAGTGTGTATAGGAGATTCTGTTTGTGTGTGTGTGTGTATATAGAGGATTAAGAGTGCATATAGGGTAAGGGATCTAGCGTGTATCTGGAGCGTAGTGTGTGTAGTGGTGCAGTGTGAGGGGTGCTGTAGTGTGTGTGTATCTAGCGTGTATCTGGAGCGTAGTGTGTGTAGTGGTGCAGTGTGAGGGGTGCTGTAGTGTGTGTGTGTGTGTGTGTGTGTGTGTGTGTATATATATATATATATATATATTTGGACGTATTGTATGTGTGAGGGGCGCAGTGTGTGTGTATGTAAGAGGGGTGCTGTGTGTGAGGGTGTTTTTATCTGCCATCACATTCTAGGTTTCTAATTTTCTTTGTCTTTTAACTCACTGAGGGTTATTTTATATAATATATATATATATATATATATATATATATATATGTGTGTGTGTGAGCGAGGGTAATGTCTGTCTGAGGGTGATGTGTGTGAGTGAGGGTGCTGTGTGTGAGTGAGGGTGCTGTGTGTGAGTAAGGGTGCGCTCTGTGTGTCTGGGTGCGCTCTGTGTGTCTGGGTGCGGTGTGTGTCTGGGTGCGGTGTGTGTGTCTGGGTGCGGTGTGTGTGTTTGGGTGCTGTGTGTGTGTTTGGGTGCTGTGTGTGTGTTTGAGTGCTGTGTGTGTGTGTCTGGGGGTGCTGTGTGTGTGTCTGGGGGTGCTGTGTGTGTGTCTGGGTGCTGTGTGTGTCTGGGGGTGATGTGTGTGTGGCTGGGGGTGATGTGTGTGTGAGGGGGCTGTTAGTGTTATTTTTTTTATTTAAATGCAAGTATTTTTTTTATTAAATAAAAAAATCACACTAACAGCCCCCTCACACACACACATCACCCCCAGCCACACACACATCACCCCCAGACACACACACACATTACCCCCAGACACACACACACATCACCCCCAGACACACACATAGCACCCAGACACACACACAGCACCCCCAGACACACACACAGCACCCCCAGACACACACACAGCACCCCCAGACACACACAGCACCCCCAGACACACATGTAGACACATTGTGTCTGGGGGTGCTGTGTGTGTCTGGGGGTGCTGTGTGTGTGCCTGGGGGTGCTGTGTTTGTGTCGGGGTGCTGTGTTTGTGTCGGGGTGCTGTGTTTGTGTCGGGGTGCTGTGTGTGTCTGGGGGTGCTGTGTGTGTGTCTGGGGGGTGCTGTGTGTGTGTCTGGGGGTGCTGTGTGTGTGTCTGGGGGTGCTGTGTGTGTGTCTGGGGGTGATGTGTGTGTGTCTGGGGGTGATGTGTGTGTGTCTGGGGGTGCTGTGTGTGTCTGGGGGGTGCTGTGTGTGTGTCTGGGGGGTGCTGTGTGTGTGTCTGGGGGTGCTGTGTGTGTGTCTGGGGGTGCTGTGTGTGTGTCTGGGGGTGCTGTGTGTGTGTCTGGGGGTGATGTGTGTGTGTCTGGGGGTGATGTGTGTGTGTCTGGGGGTGATGTGTGTGTGTCTGGGTGCTGTGTGTGTCTGGGGGTGATGTGTGTGTGGCTGGGGGTGATGTGTGTGTGAGGGGGCTGTTAGTGTTGTTTTTTTATTTAAATGCAAGTATTTTTTGTATTAAATAAAAAAATCACACTAACAGCCCCCTCACACACACACATCACCCCCAGCCACACACACATCACCCCCAGACACACACAGCACCCCCAGACACACACACAGCACCCCCAGACACACACACATCACCCCCAGACACACACAGCACCCCCAGACATACACATAGCACCCAGACACACACACACAGCACCCCCAGACACACATGTGGTGCTGTGTTTGTGTCTGGGGGTGCTGTGTGTGTCTGGGGGTGATGTGTGTGAGGGGGCTTTTAGTGTGATTTTTTTATTTAAAATGTATTTTTTTAATTAATAATTAAAAAAAAAAAAAAGTTATATTCCCCCCCCCCTCCTCCCTTCTTACCTTTATCCTGGGAGGGGATGGGGGGATCCGTGCTGCCGTGCTTCCTTCCCTCCTTCCCTGGTGGTCCAGTGGTGAGAGTGAACTCTAGCCCCTGCAGGCTAGAGTTCACTCTCGCGAGATCTGAGCGTTGCCGCGGTAACCGCGGCAACGCTCAGACCTCGCGAGAGGACCCGGCGGAGCTGCTGGATAGAGCTCCGCCGGTCCTCTCTCCTGCCTCTCTCCCCCACACCCCAGCAAGCGGCCGCCTGGAAGTGTCTCTGGGTCGGTAAAGGGAGATCTTTGATCTCCCCATCGGCCCATGGAGACACACAGCAGGGCCGGCGCTCGGATAGCGCTGGCCCTGCAGGGGCTGGCAGGGGAGATCCTGTGATCTCCCCTGCCGGCCTCGGCCCCACGGCCATCGCGGCCCACCGGGCATTTGCCCGGTATGCCCGATGGCCAGTCCGGGCCTGCGCCCCACCCACTGCTCAGGGGTGGGGGCCAGGGGGGAGGACATTGCTATGACTTGCTATGGAGGATAATGTATAATAAACTCAAACAAGAAAAAAAAATATAATAAAAAAAATGAAAAAAAATGAATGCAGCTTCAGAATTAATCTAAATTGTATGCTGTCTAGGAGGTGGGAAGGTCTGGGAGGGAGGGTCTGCTGCTGATTGGCTGGAATGTGTCTGCTGACTGTGAGGTACAGGGTCAAAGTTTACTCAATGATGACGAATAGGGGGCGGACCGAACATCGCATATGTTCGCCATCAGTGGCGAACGCGAACAAGCGATGTTCGCCGGGAACTATTCGCCAGCGAACCGTCCGAGACATCACTACTATTTATATGCACCTCCTTAATTTGAGAGTTTTCGCTGCACTGTTATTGGTTGGTTGGTTAGTTATTAGAGGGGTTAGGTCTGAATAATTTTTATTAAGGCCTTATGGTTATTGAGAGCAGGTAATCAAGCACCCCTTTATCCACTTATACCTGGGCTATGATACTTGGGACTCCTTAATCTACTTTGATCGTTACCATCCAACACACCAGCCAGTGGATGGTGGAAGAGCTTGTGGTGATTTACTAGGACTCAGGGTTTCATTATTCCTTTCAACACCAAAATGCAAGAGGGTGGAAGAGGGAGATCACTCGACACCTTCTTGGTTAATCCTAGGAATCAATAGACTTTACATTGTTGGGAGGTTTTAAATCTCACTTGGTTCATGCGGCTTGATTGTCGTGGTCTCACAGACCTCTGACATGTAATTTTTTCATGAATAGTAGTTCTGTGGCCACAGTCATTTGCTTTTGTTGTTTGAAGCTTTAATGTCATATCCTGGCTCCAGCAACAGTACATGGTGTACTAGGGAGCTGGGAAGTCAGTGCAGAGTTTTATCAGCAGCTCCCTTGGTACCAGCATCACAATTACTTCTGCTGTGGTAGGGTGGTTCATGTGCACCCCCCTGCGGCCTGTCACTCAAGGCCCACCCCCCTTAGTATGCCACTGTCCATGCATAACACATTTCATCATCTACACTTGTTTTTATGCTGCTTGCTAAATCGATTCCATAGTATTGAAAATTATTTTATTTTTTTGAAATGTTATTAATTTTCTCTTCTAGAGAGGAGTTGACGATGAGAAAGGTCAACGTACGAAAGAGAAATAAAATGTGAATGTGTGTGCCTTTCAGCTACAAAAATAATAATGGTTTCACATCTGGTATTTTAAAACTATTTGAAGTGAATAACAGAGCAAATTTAAAAGTATTGCACTTGTTATCAGCAGATCTGGGTGTGGGTTTTATATTTAAAAATACATAATTCACTCTAAATTTTTGGAATACTTCAAGTTCACCAAATGAGAATGCTAAAATAAAAATATGGTTTGTTTGTGATAATTATATTATATATATTAGAATACCGTTTCAAATATGTTTACTTTATTAAAGCCTTGTAGACTGCAGCCAGCTTGTAATTAATCTATTTTAATAAAGGGACACTATAGGCACCCGGACCACTTCAGCTCATTGAAGTGGTCTGGGAGCTGTGACCCTTTTGCACTTGGTGCAGAGAAACAGCAATGTTTACATTGCAGCACTAAGTCTGCCTCCAGTGGCTGTCTACCAGACACTACTGGAGGCACTTCCTGGCTGTTAACGGACTTTTGGTCTGGTAAATGATGCTGGACGTGCTCACGTTCCACATGAAGACATCCAGTGTTGGCTATTTCCCCATAGGAAAGCATTGATTCAATGCTTTCCTTTGAGTAGGCCTAATGCACTCACAGCGCAGACGCATTAGCGCCCGTTTGTCTATGGATGGCGGAGGACTCAGAGCCGCAACGCAGTGCCGAGGGACATCGGCGCTGGGATCAGGTAAGTATATGTGACGAGAGCAATCTCGCCACATTGCATTGGAGAAGCCTGGCTGCCCGCCTGCTGCCTTTGGACTATGGCCCTGGGAGATTGGGCCCTTTAAAAACAGTATTCGCCCATACCAGAGTGTATGTCACTCATTCTGGCCCTTTAAATACAGTGGGGTCATTTGGTACTTGCCCTGTGTGAGCTGTGGTAACCCAGATAGCTATGCCATGGAGCCTATTCGTGTGATTAAAGACTTTGGCTCTATGGCGATTAAACTGTATTCGGTTGGTCTGAGTGCCATTCACCTAATAATGTGCACTCAGACCTGAGCTATCTGGGGATATGTGAAATGTCTGTGTGTTATGTGTAAAATGTGACTTTATGTATTTTAAAGTGTTTTATGTTGTTTTGCAACCATGTGGTTAATTGAGTCTGCCTCTAGTCCTGGATAATTGGATTACTTCTCCAATTATCTCCAGGGCAGAAGGGATGAAACCAGGATGCATTGTGGGGATGTTTTTTTGCCATGCTGCCAGGGGTTTTAAAAGATACTTTACTAACTTTTGAACCCCTGGTCTGATTCATGCCATTTTTAATATGTTGTTCCCCTGAATGGATTGATTGTGGATATGGATTTTTATGTGAATGTGATGTATGGTTTTAGAGTTATGAAAGTTGGGTAAAAAGTATGTTTTAACTGTATGTATAATGGGATTATGTGTCACACTAAGGGGAGGGGATGTGTGGGTTGCACCCGTGATACTATTGGTTATTTTATGCCTCCCCCTGGGTGTGGCCTGTATGTGTTCACTTGTAATAAAAACCAGGCTGGGTGTGCCAGCACCTCAGACCACTGCTTGACCCTCAACACAGAGCCTTGTCTCGTTCTTGGGGGGATTCACTGTATGCTGTTGGAGACTGATTGCCAGGAGTGTAAGCTGATGTATGCTTTTCTTGTTCGTCTGCTAGCAGCTATTCGTGAGGTTCCAGTTTGGAGTGCTATTTTGTATCCAGTTCGGGAGTTTTGGTGTTCTGCAGTAGCTGTGCCTGTCTCTCAGAAAGGGGCATATCGCCTAAACGGATTTTAACCCCTTGTCTGATGAAACGGTCCGTTACAGTATATAAACAGTTTTTAACCCTTTATTAACCATCGTCGGGAGGCGTGAGAGAAGTGGGGGAGGCAGAGAGAGCTATACTGCCAGGAATACAGCTTTAAAGGGCCACTATCGGCACCAAAATACATTTATGTTAATGAAACAGTTTTGTTGTATAGATCATGTCAATGCAGTCTCACTGCTCAATTATTTTCTATTTAGGAGTTAAACGAAGGCTGGTTTAGGATATTGGGAATGGGAATTATACTTCAAAAACACTTGCTGGAAACTTGTGCTCTGCAACAAAAAATTAGGTTTCAGCCATGCAATCGTCTTGGGAGAAACGATTCAAGGAACAGGGGCACTACAAAATTGCATTCCTACCACTATACTGTTCCTTTAAACGGTTTAGCTAATTACCCTGGCACACCTGCCACCAGTAATAGTGGTTATGGTGCTTGGAGAACACTCCTAAATTAAGATATCGGATTTCCATTCTTGAGAACTTACAAAAGAAACTCAGTTCCATCATATACATTTCACTAGAAATCATTCATCTCTATTGTGATCAGATTACTTGACTATAGATTGTACTAAGGTAAAGATACAAAGAAAGCCAAGGTCAATGTAGCTATGTGGAAAAAACCTCCAGAGCTTGAAAGCTTGCCAACTCAAACACCACGAATGTTATTTTACTTTGCTTTCTATAAATGCTCCCAATGCTAACAAGAAATGAATTAATCTCAATATTATATAATATAATATATTTTTTTACAAGAGAAATATAGAGTAAATTACAACAGCTATGTCTTTAACTAGAATGGAGGACAAAGCGGTTATCTATTATAGTTAATCGGTGGTCAGTCTAGAAATAGCACGCGTTGTTTTTGGCAGTGGCATGAAATGTTTTTCATGAAATTAGATTTGATAATCACAGGTTCCAAGAGTCTGCTTGGTACTGAATATTATTTCAGCATCAATACGTTCTGCGAGATAGGAAACACCCTTAACCTGTTCGTGCTTCGCAATAGCATTTGTCTAGCTTTCCTGTAACCTGTTATATAAACTAGATAATTGTGATTTAAATAAAATCAAACAAATTTGTTATAGAATCAGGTCAAAATAAAATAAAGCACAAATAAAATCAATGAACCAGTTCAGAAAAATATTAATTTAATGATACTGTCATTTCAACACGTGCATGGGGCCCATGGTACTTGGGTCAGGTCGTCATAACAGCACTGACACTACAATGTCTTCACTCTGATGTTCTCCAACAATATGGACACTGTGGCGAAACCAGCTTCGCCACTGTGAACTGGAGAGGCCTGGTTGCTAGCCTCCTGCCCTGCGACTACGGCCCCTGGACATATTGCTCTATAAAAACTATATTTGGGCATGTAATAATTTATATTGCTGCTACTGGCCCTTTAAAATCAGCGATGGACATATTGGGACTTTTGGGGCTACTGTCCCTTTAAGACTGTGGAGCATATTCCAGTATACTGCCTTTAATATTACATATGTATTTATGTGTTGAGTTTAACCTGGGTGATATGTATGCAGCATTCATCTGATTGTTCGGTAGAATCACTCCATTCATTATATTGAGTGAAACTACCGAACAACCAGACCACCCAGGAATAAGTGTGCCTCCAATTACCGTTTGCAACAATGTTGCAAACAGGTAATTGGCAATCCATGTAATGTATTCTTTGTCCTCTGGGTGGCCGCCATTCGGGAAACAAACACGTGGCGGCGGCCATCTTAAACTACCGAACAGCGGTGTTTTGCCGTCGAGTGTCTGGAACTGAAATCGGACACTCGACTAGGCAAACACCGCTGAGACCTCCAGACTTCCAGGATTTCGTGGGGAAACTACCGAACGGCCCACCGTTCGGTAGAAAGAAACGTACGAACTAGGGGATTCATGCGAATCCCCCTTAGTCTCTATAACACCAGTAATTCGTCTGTTTCATTCACTTGTTTGTGACCGACCGCAGGGCCAAAATGCATGGAACTGTTTTCGGATACTTTACCCATGCGGTCGGTCAAATGTTTGGAACCTCATATCTCCCGAACCATTCATCCGAATGACCTGATTCTTGAATATGTTGTCCCCCTGAATAAGGGCTATCAGGGGATACCTGTTTTGGAGGTGTAGCATATGTATTTGGGGTACATCCAGGAATTGGGGAAAAGGGTGTACGGTATAATTATATTAAGTGCTAATCTAAGGGGAGGAAATGTGTGGGAGGTACATCCATATGATTGGTTAAATTCATCCTCCCCCTGGGAGTGTCCTGTATGTACTTGTTTGTAATAAAAGCCAGACTGGGTGTCCCAGTCCAGAGTTCTTGCTTAACCCTCAAAGCGATGTGTCGTCTCGTTCTTTGGGGGAATGGGATTGTATGCTGACTGCCAGGAGTGTAAGCCGATGTCTGCTTTTCTTGTTCAGCTGTTCCAGTTCGGAGTGTTATCTTGTATCCAGTTCGGGAGTTTGGTGTTCTGCAGTAGCTGTGCCTGTCTCTCAAAGAGGGGATTATCGCCTAAACTGGGTTTTATCCTCTTGTAAGTGAAACGGTCCGTTACAGACACCATACTGAATCAAGAATGCCTACATGTCCAGACACCATGAAGACAGCAAGTTATGTATACTGAGCATGTTATCCGTAGATTTCATCCACCAGTTTATCTATCTGATATTGGAACAATGAGGCTAAACTCACTTCTATCCCATTCATCTAAACTTGGTTCTAGCAGACATTTGCCAGACCTCACTCTCATCTTCCCATCTTGAACAAACTATATACTGCTTACTTCTCAAGATAATATTCAGCCAATTTACTTTGTGTATGTTTACTTTTTAGATTATATTTCTGTGTGCAAATCCACATTGGTTTTATCCAGAAAAACTTGCTCAATATCACTGATATAAATAGGAATTTAAGTAAGTTTCTCCTGATATTGTGCTTTGACCTCTGAGACGTTTTGGAGATCTGTCGTCCGTTGCAGAGTAGGGTTGTCCCTCATATATTTTTCCTGTTGTAACCTGTTTACTGTCTGATATATAGCCAAACCCTCAGCCATTAGGCTACAATCTATACTCCAACAATATATATATAATGATTTTATATATTTTTTTAAAAATTATAAAACAAAAAAGACGAACAAAAATGTGAAATTTGCTAATTCCTCAAACTCTGCCACAACTCCTCACCAATAGAAAATGTAAATAGGAAAAGGTCTAAAAATAAAACCCAGCTTGTCAATCAACTGCTGATAAAAGGTTGGTTTGCAAAAGTCGTTTCAGGATGTTTAACTCACCCATCTTTGTGTTTTTCACTAATTTACAGACTTAGAGATACTCTTTTTGGCTCAGTTATGGCACCTGGACTTTAATGTCTTCCTTTTTCCAATACAATATAGATATAGTTTTCTACAAAATTTGCATTTTCTGTACAAGATCTGGTACTGAGTGTGCCTGCATGGCATATTGGCAGAGCCGGTCAGGCATACCTTCCACTAAGTGACTGCATGGGACATACCACAACGTTCCATGAGACAGCCTCATACAGCAGCCACATACATGAATGATATGCTTTGCGAAGTAATAAATGCCAACTTGAGGCTGCACACAATTTACTCAGTTGTTTCATTCATGAAAACACATATATAATAATAAATAATATATTTTCATTTCAGGATTGCATTTTTTTTATCTTCATAATTAACACATCCGTTTCAGTCCATTAGAAAAACATTAAGTATACTTTGTTTATCTGTTTGTTTTGACAAGGAGTACTAGCAACTAGCAATAAAAACTGGGGATACGCCGCCCCACCTGCCCCTATGGATAAGCCTCCAATGAGCTTCACCTTATTAACGGAATGTCCCTCATGCAGTATGCCAATATACCAATACATTAAAAACATTCCACAATATTTCCACTTGCAATCTCAGCTCACAGAGTGTGTAGCAAATGCCCTCATAGACAGGTTTATGAGTGAGAAAAAAAAACAAGTCAACCTGTTCGACAAGATTGCCTCTTGTTAAATGTTTGTTGTACAAGAAAAGCCAGTTTACTCTGCCTTCGCTTGGTCTTGAACTGGTTTTGTTGAGTCGCCTGTAAATGAATGAATGATGAACTCAACTGATGCTAAAAACATTTGTAGAGAGACACAATTTGCCCTCTAGTGACAATGAATCCAAACAAAATAATTGTTTCCCCAATAAATATAAAAATGTATTGTACCTGTGTGTTCTCCCTTTTAAGATATCACTGGAGCTAGGTTAGATTGTAATTGATGTCCGTGTAGCTCACAGGCCCTTTAAGAAACTGGGTGCTGGGGCTATCAGTTTGAAATGCTAAAACTCCATATCAGATTTTCTTCGTTGATTGACGGATATAGAATTCTTTCAGCAAGCAGAGTTTCAGGAAAGCATTATCCCTAAAAGTTCATTTGTTATTATTATGCTACAAGTCCAGCAAGGAATGTCCATGGAGTATGTGGGCTACATCAACCTTGAGTTGACTGACAGAACTGCGTCTTAATGTATGTAGTGAACCTCCAATACACTATATTGTTTTTTTCCACCATTTCCTGTCCCAGATTCTAGTCAATCAATATAATATTAATGCCAGTCATAGTTTTATGGACTAAACCCTCAGGAGATACTGAAATGTGATAGGGACTCAGGTCCGGTGAGAGAAAATCACTCGCTACATTAAGTGCTACAATATGGCTGTAAAAACAAGCAAACAAAAACGTTAGGCTCAGAAACCTCCCTTTTATGTAATAAGATGTCATAGCTTGTGAACATTTGTCCCAAGGTCAGTCTGTAATCTATGCAGTAGCGAAGTTTGGTTTGAAGAAAAAAAGGTTGTGCTAAATGCAAAGTAAGACATTTCAGTAAGCACAGTGATCTTTCTAGGCCTCTACCTTGTTGATGCCACAGAGTAAATGGAATAGACACAGAACAAATTAGCGATGATTATCCATTAGGCGACCCTGTATCTGTGGGGGGTGCAGTCCTGGAGTCAAGGACATCAGTATGGCACCCTGCTCAGCCCTATGCCCTCTAACCTGCTACAGGGAGCATTATGGTCTGAACCTTTATTGGGTGCAGATCATTTAAAGAGCTCTCTCACAGTCCTCCTGCACTGCACACTCATGTATTAGAAATCCCCAAATTATATACAAAAAACAACACTGCACACAAAAGCACTTCTGCAGGGGGGTGGAGTCTGACTTCCGTGCAAAGCAGATGTGTTTAACTCGAGCTGCTGCACTCTGAAACGCTTTTGGGGTGATACACTGTAACGGACCGTTTCACTTACAAGAGGGTAAAACCCAGTTTAGGCGATAATCCCCTTTACAGATGCACAGGCAGCTACTGCAAACACCATTCTCCCGACTGGAGACACACGAACACTGAATCCGAGAAACCTTTTAAATTCTCCCAAGCATATGAATGCTGTAGACCATTGAATAGGAACCATACGAATAGGCTTGTACTCCTAGCAGTCAACTGGAACAGCATGCAATAAATCCTTCCCCCCAATAATGAGACGACACATCACTTTGAGGGTAAAACAGGAACTCTGGACTGGGACACCCAGTCTGGCTTTTATTACAAACAAGTACATACAGGACACTCCCAGGGGGAGGATGAATTTAACCAATCACATGGATGTACCTCCCACACATTTCCTCCCCTTAGATTAGCACTTAACATAATTATACCGTACACCCTTTTCCCCAATTCCTGGATGTACCCCAAATACATATGCTACACCTCCAAAACAGGTATCCCCTGATAGCCCTTATTCAGGGGGACAACATATTCAAGAATCAGGTCATTCGGATGAATGGTTCGGGAGATATGAGGTTCCAAAGATTTGACCGACCGCATGGGTAAAGTATCCGAAAACAGTTCCATGCATTTTGGCCCTGCGGTCCGTCACAAACAAGTGAATGAAACAGACGAATTACTGGTGTTATATAGACTAAGGGGGATTCGCATGAATCCCCTAGTTCGTGAGTTTCTTTCTACCGAACGGCGGGCCGTTCGGTAGTTTCCCCACGAAATCCTGGAAGTCTGGAGGTCTCAGCGGTGTTTGCCTAGTCGAGTGTCCGATTTCAGTTCCAGACACTCGACGGCAAAACACCGCTGTTCGGTAGTTTAAGATGGCCGCCGCCACGTGTTTGTTTCCCGAATGGCGGCCACCCAGAGGACAAAGAATACATTACACTGATTGCCAATTACCCGTTTGCAACATTGTTGCAAACTGTAATTGGAGGCACACTTATTCCTGGGTGGTCTGGTTGTTCGGTAGTTTCACTCAATATAATGAATGGAGTGATTCTACCGAACAATCAGATGAATACTGCATATCTATATCCCAGGTTAGCTCAACACATAAATACATACAGGATATTAAGCAGGGTTAAAGTACCATGTTCTACAGTCTTACAGGTACAGTATCACAAAAGTCCCAATAAGTTCACGGATGGCCCTTAAAGGCCCAGTAGCAGTAATATAAATCATTACATGCCCAAATATAGTTTTTATAGAGCAATATGTCCAGGGGCCGTAGTCGCAGGGCAGGAGGCTAGCAACCAGGCCTCTCCAGTTCACAGTGGCGAAGCTGGTTTCGCCACATACACCCTCATAAAAGACAGCCAGACATCTTTTGAGGGGTTCTTCGGTGGTCAATCCACAACTTACCATGCTGCTGTAATCCCTGAGGACCCGAGATATACTGCAGCGGCCTATTGAGGACAGAGCTGGGAAGAGATGGCCGCTCTCTTAGCTTTCAGAATCTCGATATTGCTGCGGAGGCTCCCTTCCTGGACTTACCCATAGCCAATTCAGTCTTGCCATTGGCGGGGATCAGCTGAGTTTCCACATGTGCACCCAACCTGAGACCCAGCATGAGTACGGCGTGGGCTGATTCAGAAGACATCCCAGATGGGCAATGCCATATGTTAGTGTACAATTTTGAATGTCTGTTGTCTGTTAATAATGCTTTTAGTATGGCCCTCCCTATACTTATCTTGCAGGAGGGTTTCTGTAGTGCAGAGTACTCTCACATTAACATCTAAGCGCCCCTGCGACCAGTGGTCATAAACATATAGATCTAGCTAAATTCTGAGATTTTCATTCAGATAATCAGTGTGTTCGGCAACAGTATACTTAAAAGTATTATTCTCTATCATCAACATTAATCCTGACTAGAGATGTCCCGAACAGTTCGCCGGCAAACATAGCTTGTTCGCGGTCGCCGCGGTGGGCAAACATATGCGATGTTCGGTCCGCCCCCTATTTGTCATCATTGAGTAAGCTTTGACCCTGTACCTCACAGTCAGCAGGCACATTCCAGCCAATCAGCAGCAGACCCTCCCTCCCAGACCCTCCCACCTCCATGACGAATAGGGGGCGGACCGAACATCGCATATGTTCGCCCGCCGCGGCGACCGCGAACAAGCTATGTTCGCCGGCGAACAGTTCCTGGCAAACTTTTCGGGACATCTCTAATCCTGACGAGTGACCTTTCCTAGCACACTACTGTTTCGCAAGAGTTTATGTATATTTTTGTTTTTCTTATTATAAAAAAAGTTATTCTTGAGAGCCACAATACATAAAAACTGTCTATACATGCCAAAATGAGTTATGGCAGAATACTTATGCATATCTAGCCTGTTTATTCTCACACAATATTGTGTTGATTTCTCAAAAGCTATGTCACAAATTGTTTTCAATATCCTTGCTGCTGCTGTCGTGGCACGGCGAGTTATAAGTAATCTCATGCACAGCAAAATAAAGATTTTTTTTTTTTTTAAAGCACTTCTGCATTCAAAAGCCAACTACATACAAACAAAAACCCTACATTTAAAATCCAACACTGCCCACCAGTATATCACTGCATTCCAATGGCACCATTACACGCAAATACACCCCTACATGCACACACATACTCTATACAAAAACATGCTTACATTCAAGTACACAAACACTGATCGCAAAAACAATCCTGGAAGGATGGGTAAATGGCAGAACCTAGATGGCATAGCATCATGGTTGTAGGGAACATGGAAATCTACCTTTTGGTCACCCTTACTCTAGAAGGAGGCCCAAAACAATTCCTTGCACCAGGGCCCTTGCTATATTAATTCCGCCAATGGTTGTATGTATGCTGTATAACTGTTCTATCTTAACGTGTTTTCCATCAATGAGTGTTAGGAAATGAAATAAAGAAATAATGTGATTGAACATCTCAATCCCAATTAGGAAGTACAAAGTAATAAGCTATGAATCAATTTGCTAATCTTCTGCAAATGCATTACCAGAGTGTAAAGGTGGCTCTATCATAATGCCCAACAATGACTGCTCATCTTGGTGTCCGGTGGCCGCGGTATGCAGGCCAAGCTGAGTTAGACTTACTTGAACCTAGACCTCTCAGCCGCTGCCATGATCTTCTGACGGTCCTCTTGTCAGTGAGCAAAAGTGCAATACTGGCCTTTAGGATCCTCCATAGACAATGCTTTTTTATCTTACAGGGGAAATGACATAACATGACAGAAGTAGCTCTATCTTTTGTCTAGTTCCCAGAGTTCTCATGTTCCATAGTTAAAGGGACACTCCAGGCACCCAGACCACTTCTGCCCATTGGAGTGGTCTGGGTCCCAACTCCCACTACCCTTAACCCTGCAAGTTTAATTATTGCATTTTTTTATAAACTGCAATAATTATCTTGCAGGGTTAACTCCACCTCTAGTGGCTGTCTACTAGACAGCCACTAGAGGGCACTTCCTGGTTTCTAGCACAGGAAACCTGTGCTAGAGCGTCGCTGGATGTCGTCACACTATGTGAGGACCTCCAGCATTGCTCATTTCCCCATAGGAAAGCATTTTCAATGCTTTCCTATAAGAAGAGAGAATAATGCGCATGCGCGGCAATGGTCTCCCCAGCCGGTGGGCGGGATCAGTCTCGCCCCCGGCCGACGCAATGCAGAGGAGGAGCGGCGGCGGAGGAGCAAGCAGCGACGTGGGACATCGTCGCTGCCTCAGGTAAGTTACTGAAGAGATTTTTACCCCTTCAGCAACCGGGAATTGGGGGGTGGGAGGGAGAGAGAACCTGCAGTGCCAGGAAAACGGATTGTTTTCCCGGCACTGGAGTTTCCCTTTAAACCAAGTTCTAGCAGATGATACAGAGCACTTGTTAGCACTTCTTTACTATGTAACAGAAGGCTAGTCGAAGACATTATTTGGAACTAGTCATAATTCAGAGATCTTTGTTGTTATGTTTGTACTCCTTAAATATTCAAATTTTATAATATAAGGATTCCCACTTACTAAAATAGTGACATCACACGCAGAATATTCCTAAACTATTAGGGTCTTAGGTTTATCCAACTTGTATTATTATTATTGCCATTTATATAGCGCCAACAGATTCCATAGCGCTTTACAATATTATAAGAGGGGGATTTAACTATAAATAGAACAATTACTTACAAGAAAACTTACAGGAACTATAGGTGGAAGAGGACCCTGCTCAAACGAGCTTACAGTCTGTTGTAGAAGTTGAACACTCAAACACATATTTTTGTCCTAACTCTTAAAGTTTTTATTATATAGTTGTTTTATTTTTTTTTATTCGACTCATTTCCTAGGTCCTCTGGAAAAGTCCCTGTATTTGCAGCATGTTACGGAATATTTGATGTGCTCAAAGTAAGGACAGATTCCCTAAGACACTGATAATACTGAAGGACCTAATTAGCCGAAAAAATGAAAGATGTACAGTCACACACTAAACAGGTTTTGTTGAACATTATAACATTTATTACCACAAAACATTAAAATTAAATACAAAACTGCACTCAGCCTACATAATGTTCTCTACAGAAATAGTCATAGACTCATTTATAACAAGCCTATTGATGGATAAACCTATTGAATGTGATGGTTAAACCCAGGTGGACATTCTCTTATCTTCTCAAAGGGAGATACCAGTGGCATCCAATCTAATCTGTTGTGGTGCTCGTGTCCAACAGGAAAACACGTTTTTCAAGGTATACATAAGAGTCCATTGCGGTTCCTACCAATTTTGTGTATCTATATGCTACATCTGAGCAGCATTTCAAAGAAAAGTGCAATTTTATAGCATGACAGGAGGCTTCATATTTGCTTAAGTCTCTCTTTACTAGAACTCCACAGCAGCACATTAACATAGAGATAAAAACACCAGAGACAAAATAATCAGGAATCTATAAAAGGCTTCTCGCAACTATCTATTTCCTCTTGACTGCTGACCCAAATACCAAAACCGTTACCCCCAATAACGACATGACACCTGATTGTTGGGTAAGGGCAACGGCCACAGCTTTATTAAACTTTAACACAGCCAGCATTTCCACCTGTCAGCTGTTGGGGGTGACTACCCAACAGACAGATACTCCAAGTCTTTATCCAGAGTTCGTACAGCCTGCCTTCGGCCATCAGCCCTAGCAGGCTGCGACTCCCCAAATCCTTTCCGTGCATTACGTGCGCTGGCCAGGAACTCCGCCATAGCTGTGACAAAACAAGAACAGAAACAAACAACACCACAAGCCAAAACCATCACATAGCATGGGAAAATTGGGGAGGGCGGGCGGGAAACTGTTACAGACTGCTCCTTCTGCACTGGTGAGTCCCACCCTTCTGCTCTCCTTCTTATATCCCACCATATAGGCAACAATGTATCTTTTATACTCCCACCCCCTTACTGCAGGGCAGCAGTCATGCCTCCCCTTCCTTGCAGTCCAGGGGATATCTTGACTGCTGACCCAAATACCAAAAACGTTACCCCCAATAACGACATGACACCTGATTGTTGGGTAAGGGCAACGGCCACAGCTTTATTAAACTTTAACACAGCCAGCATTTCCACCTGCCAGCTGTTGGGGGTGACTACCCAACAGACAGATACTCCAAGTCTTTATCCAGAGTTCGTACAGCCTACCTTCGGCCATCAGCCCTAGCAGGCTGCGACTCCCCAAATCCTTTCCGTGCATTACGTGCGCTGGCCAGGAACTCCGCCACCGCAATGCCGGCCCTCCCTCTCCTTCTCCGGCATTGCGCCCCCCGTAGCCAGTGCCTTTTCTATACCTGACTGCAGCCCCGCATTAAAAATGTCCAATCCTATTTGGTTCAGGTGCACTCCGTCCACGCTCATCAAATTCCGATTGTCCCCCTCCAGCTCCACATGCCGAACCGCTACACCACCAAGCCGCCGCACAAACCGAGAGATCGTCATGTTGAGCTTGCGCCTGCTCCGCTCCAGACCCTTGGCATGCGGCAAGACCTGCCAGCCAGGATGGGGAACAATCTCCGACCAAATCAGGGTACAGTCTGAGAATAGCGCCAAACACCGGGCCAAGTCGTGCTTGACAGAGTGCATCAGATCCACCGATCTAACCCTCCCTAAATCATTACCTCCCGCATGGATCACAATTGTAACAGCCCCCGACACGAACCTGCTCAGGGCCAAGCACTCCAGATAGACTTGCCTCCAGGACAGACCCTGTACACCCCTCCATCGTACCCTTGCTATGTCCATGGAGATCCCTAGGTTCCGTCCATAGGAGCGAGACTGAGCCCGTCGAGCTGCCCAATATATAAACGAATGCCCCAAGATCCATACATAACGGGGGACGCAACCTGAAACAAATTATAACAGATGTGGTCGAACATACAGCTGAAACCTCCTGGAAGACCATCTGCCTAATCGCTGCACCACCGAACCTGCCAAACCCATACCGAGTAGCGGCCCCGATCCTGAAGGAATGAGGCGAGAACCCGGGTGGATCTTGACCGCAGTCCACCAGAGCTCTCCCCAACACTGACGCGAACTGAAAACGCGTAAGCGGGGACCCATCCGCATGCACCAACAACGAGGCCGCCGCCGGCCGACTCGCCATATACTGTTGGAAGAGCCGGACCGGACAATACTCACCCCCATAGCTCCCCACCCTGAGCCACACACCAGCACCAGCTTGATCTGTCTTGGATCTGCGGATATGCAGGTCCACAAACCCATCTGCCCAACGCACATCTGACAGCAGGAGTGGAGAAACCGAACGGCGATTGGGGGCGACAAGCTCCCCCACCCGCAATGCACCGAAGAAACACATCGCAAAACTAACCTGAAACAGCCGACTCTCGGAGACCGAGCCACAGACCCCCAGCTTCGCCCCCATCAACTGCCACAACAGCTTCACTGAAATCGGACGCCGCCGGTCCGGACGCCTCCGGCTCCTCCAACCGCGCAGAACCCGCTGCAGGCAAAACTCCTTCGTTATGTCCCACCAGCCTAAAAACCGAAACAAAAACGACAGAGCCGACAGCGCTCTCTCCGCCGATGCGCATGATTGACCTTGCTCCAGGAGCCTACTCATATAGCGTAACGTCACTGTGAACCGGGCTGACCCCGATGACATACGATCAGACCCCTCCACACACGACAGCCAACCTACCCATACCGACCTGTACGCCTTCCACGTGGCCGCCGACAACGATTCCGACACCAAGGACATCAGCCCTCCGAAACTGTGTCCCATAAGTATGCCGGGCAGCAAAGACCCTCCTGTTCTGCTTCCGGGGACGACTCCCGAAAACGGTCCCACTGAAACAGAGAAAGAGAGTCAGCCACCACATTCAAAACCCCTGGGACATGCCGAGCCTGCAACCACACATTAAACTGTAAGCTCAGCAGCACTAGGTGACGCAAGAGGGCCAACACTGGAGGAGACACAGACGATGATCGGTTAATCACATGGACCACACTCATGTTATCCGTGTGAAAAACCACCACCCGGTTCCGCAATTCGTCCCCCCACAGTGCTAGCGCCACCACTATGGGGAACAGCTCCAAGAACGTAAGGTTCTGCATCAACTCCAGCTCACGCCATGCCGACGGCCAAGCAGCAGCACACCACTTGCCCTGAAAGAAAGCCCCACACCCTACCGATCCCGATGTATCCGTGTACAGTTCAAGTTCGGCATTGGGAACCGCTTCCCGCAACCAGCATGATCGGCCGTTATACCTACCCAGGAATACGCTCCATACCTGCAAGTCAGCCCTAAGCTTGGCCGTCACCCGAATAAAATGGTGAGCCTCCCTAATACCAACCGTCGCCAATGACAAGCGCCAGCAAAAAGCCCGACCCATGGGCAAGACTCTGCAAGCAAAGGCTAGGTGACCCAGCAGTACTTGCATCGTGCGCAACTGGACCTTCCGAGATGATTTTACCAAGTCAATCTGCTTGAGCAGGACCATTTTTCCGTCCGGTAAGCGAAAAACCATGTCCACGGTGTCAATCTCGATGCCCAAAAAGGACAGCCTAGTGGCTGGCCCCTCCGTCTTCTGCTCCGCCACTGGCACGCCAAACCACGCGGACACTGCACGGAAGGCCGACAACAACCGAGCACATCCGTCACCTTCCCGAGGACTCACAAACAGGAAGTCGTTGAGATAGTGCGTAACCGAATCCAAACCCGAATACTGAACCACAGACCATTCCAAAAACGAGGAAAACATTTCAAAATAAGAACACGATATCGAACAACCCATGGGAAGGCACATGTTGTAGAAAAATGACCCCTGGAATTGACAACCCAGCAGGTGATAACATTCTGGGTGAACCGGCAATAACCGAAAGGCCGATTCGATGTCTGATTTAGCCAGAAGTGCCCCCAACCCCGCTTCCCTAACCAATGACAGGGCCCTGTCAAACGAGGAATAACGCACCCTGCTGAATTCCTTATCGATATCATCGTTCACCGACCTCACAATCGGGTAGGACAGGTGATGAATCAACCGAAAGGAGCCGGGCTCCTTTTTAGGTACCAGCCCCAAGGGCGATACCCGCAAGTTGGGAAATGGGGGGTAAGAAAACGGCCCCGCCATGCGCCCCAATGACAACTCTTTTCCCAATTTGGCACCCAAAACTTCCTCCTTACCCTGGACCGACCGAAGATTATCTGCCAAACGTGGCTCTGCAGAGAAGACAAAGGGGATCCAGAATCCGACTGAAAACCCTTCCTCCAACACCGCGGCATCGCAGCGTTTAGGGTAGGCCTCGAGCCATGGCAACATCCTTGCCACGCTCACTGGCGTCCTTCCCTTTGGAACCATCCTCTCGGGACCCTGCCTTGGGAATGGACTGCTTCGCCTTCTTGAAGCATCGCATGGCGGGGTGAGCCCCCCCGCAATGCGAGCACTCGTGCTTGAACCTACAGGAGAAGTACCACCTGCAGTGGCTCTCATTGAAGAGCCAGCACACTCCCTTTTTCTGCCCAGCCGGCGCACCGGAGGAGGCTCCGGCGCCGGCTGCCCCTGGAAAGGACGGCGGACGACTAGACGTCATGAGTAACAGCCACAGGCTGCCATCCTGCGTGCTGAAGTCCAATCCAGGACACGCCGCCATCTTCTGACAGAACTGCTGGTCGTACCGGAACCAGCTCTGCCCGCTATACACCTTATACGCACCCCAAATCAGATCCAAATACCCGAACAGCGCCGGCGCCCTATCCGGGAACCGACGGGTCAGAATACTTGCGAAAACCTGTAACCAATTCCCAAACGTTCGTGGGATTTGCTAACCCTTCTCAGGGTCCTGTGGTTCGCCACGACGTGGCCGATCCACATAATCCCTGTCCGGGGAAACCAGGGACAAAAAGTCCACAAATTCCCCTTTAATTATCTTATCCCGTGTCTCCCCTGGGACATGCATGACCAAGGGGGTTAGTTCACAACCCGGTAGAGAGGGACGGAACCCCCCCCCCCCATGCCTGAGCCCTATCAGCTGGAGCCTCCTCCAGCACCCTGCGCACGTCCCCTGATTGGCTATGCCCAGCTGGCAACCTATCTACCACTGCCCTGAGAAAGCGCATCAATTCCCTATCCGCAGTCTGCTCCTGCCCTAGCGCACTCTGCCCCCCAGCTAGGCTACCCCAAGCGCTAGCGCAAGCCAACTCACCGCTTAGTGGAGCTGCCACGGTAGCCTGCTCAGGTTGGCGAGGTCTGGGAACCGTCCTCCGGTCCAACTCTTCCTCCTCTGATCCGGATTCCGAGTCCTCCTGCAGCCTCCTCTGGGTGCTGTCTGCCCGCCATGTTGGACTCCTGTCTGGCAGTCCCCGAGTTCTGGGCTCACCTGGCTGCAGGGCATCCGCCCCCAGCCTTCTCTTGGGCTGTACAGCCCTCCGCTTCCGATCTTGGGTGCCCCCTCGGCTCCCCTGGGGCTCCGGCTCCGAATTTGCGCCCACTTCCGGGTTCTCCGGTGGGGCCTGTGACGTCTGCACTGTGCGCTGTGCGTCCGTCACATACGCGCCCCTAGCGAAATCCAGCGTTTCCACGCACCGCCCCGACGTCTGGCGTCGATGCGTCACTTCCTGCCGGACCGGAAAAGAAGGAGGACTGCGGGAGCGCTCTTCCCGCGCTACGCCATCTTGGGCCCGCCTCACCGCAGCTCTCACTACCTGCGGCTGCCTCCTGGAAGCCCGGGATCCGCCATCACCGCTTCCATGCTCCGCTGACGGCTGCTACCCGCTGGTCCTAGAACGCCTCGGCCTCCTATCGCGAGCCAGAGAAGGGGTCTCTGCCACCTGCTGCTCCACCTCCATCCGAGCCTGGGGAAGGTCGGCCATCAGCTCTGCCAAAGAACTGGATCCATTGGAAGCCAGGTAGGCCTGCAGCCCCCTCAGCAAAGCCTCCCTTGACAACTCTGCCATCTTGCAGGGAAGGCCTAGCTTGCAGTAACTGAAAACACTGGAGTGAAAGTAACTAAATGCTTTTTTTTTTTTTTTTTTGCAGAGGGCTAGAAGCTAAAGGGCTCTGAAACTTTGAAAACTGTTCCAGACTGCTCCTTCTGCACTGGTGAGTCCCACCCTTCTGCTCTCCTTCTTATATCCCACCATATAGGCAACAATGTATCTTTTATACTCCCACCCCCTTACTGCAGGGCAGAAATGCCTCCCCTTCCTTGCAGTCCAGGGGATATCTTTCTTTGCTGCTCCGCAGACAGTACAGGTCAGAGTACCACTGCCTCCTGTTATATATGGGTGGTTGTGGATATTTTACTGTATTTATATGTTTATTACTGTATTGATTTATTTGTTTAGAGGGTATTTTTGCATCTACCTTCTTAGTGCTCTAGTGATTTATTTAATTAGCTATACTGTATTTTCTGCATCTACCTGCTTAGTGCTGTAGGGATTGATTTATTTAGCTATCTGTATTTTCTACACCTACCTTCTTAGTGCTCTAGTGATTGATTAATTTAACTATACTGTATTTGCTCCATCTACCTTCTTAGTGCTGTAGGGATCGATTTATTTAGCTATACTGTATTTTCTCCATCTACCTTCTTAGTGCTGTAGGGATTGATTTATTTAGCTATCTGTATTTTCTACACCTACCTTCTTAGTGCTCTAGTGATTGATTAATTTAGCTATACTGTATTTTCTGCATCTACCTTCTTAGTGCTGTAGGGATTTATGTATTTAGCTATACTGTATTTTCTGCATCTACCTGCTTAGTGCTCTAGTGATTGAGTTATTTAGCTATCTGTATTTTCTTCACCTACCTGCTTAGTGCTGTAGTGATTGCTTGATTGATTGATTTATTTACTCTGTTTTTCTGCATCTACCTTCTCATGGCTGCAGGGATTTATTTGTTTAGAATGTGTTTACCTCCCTACTGCCATTATGATTTATTTATTTAGATTGTATTTTTCTGTCCCTACTTTTTTGCTGTAGGGATGTATTTTCTCTTATGATTTTTCTGCATTTTCCTGTTTTGGGCACCCCTGTTTAGGGATCGTTTTTTTTCTTGGGTTTGGGGGGGGTTCCCTTCCTCCCTCTACCTTTTCTGGGTGGCTTTGCCCCCTTCACTTTTCGTCCATTTTGCAGGGGCTGGAAAGCGGTCCTCCGACCGCTTTCCATTGCCGACCGCCGGGAACCCGGAGTAAGAATCCGGTGGTCCCACGTGTTGGATCCCGCCCGCCGGCTCAGTCCGCCGAGCGAGATCCTCTGCTTCCCATGCAGTGCTAGGGCCCCGAGCATCCACTTCCCCGCGACCGCGTGGTCGGGTGGGGGCGGGGCCGGCCAGTTACCAGACTTACCGCATTAGTTCCGTCGATGGCAGGCACATGTGCTGTAGCTTTGACTGGGACTCAGCTATGACTTGGGCGCATTGCACCCTCAGGCTGTCCTGGCTTTGTGCCCCATGTGGCTGGCAGGTTAGGCTACTGGGGACCATAGTGGATGATATAGATCACAGGCAATGTGATGTTATGTACAGTCAGGGCCGCCATCAGAAATTTTGGGGCCCCTAACACAGCTCAAGGTCTGGGCCCCCCTTCAAGCCCGCCCAGAAGGCCCGCCTCCAAATCCCGCCCACAGGAATACACACACACTAACATATACAAATACTGAAACAGACATACACACATGCATAGGGAGATACTGACACACACACACACATATACATGCAGACATACATACTGACAAACATACATATACATACACATACTGCATACTGATATACATACATACACACACACTGGCATACATACATACACACACTGTGGCATACACACACACACACACACACACACTGGCATACACACACTGGCATACATACACAGGCATACACACATACATACACACATACATACACTGGCATACATACATACACTGGCATACATACATACATACATACATACACTGGCATACATACATACATACACTGGCATACATACATACATAGGCATACATACACTGGCACACTGGCATACACACATACATACACTGGCACACTGGCATACACACATACATACACTGGCACACTGGCATACATACACTGGCACACTGGCATACATACACTGGCACACTGGCATACACACACATACATACACTGGCATACACACACATACATACACTGGCATACACACATACATACACTGGCACACTGGCATACACACATACATACACTGGCACACTGGCCTACACACATACATACACTGGCACACTGGCATACATACACTGGCATACATACACTGGCATACATACATACATACACTGGCATACACACATACATACACTGGCACACTGGCATACACACATACATACACTGCCATACAATGGCACACTGGCATACACACACATACATACACTGGCACACTGGCATACACACATACATACACTGGCCTACACACATACGTACACTGGCACACTGGCATACACACATACATACACTGGCACACTGGCATACATACATACATACATACACTGGCATACACTGGCACACTGGCATACATACACTGGCATGCATACATACATACACTGGCACACTGGCATACATACACTGGCATACACACATACATAAACTGGCATACACTGGCACACTGGCATACATACACTGGCATACATACACTGGCATACACACATACATACACTGGCACACTGGCATACATACACTGGCATACACACATACATACACTGGCACACTGGCATACATACACTGGCACACTGGCACACATACACACACCTCATTTTCAGCCACTCTCCTCTATTCCTTACCATTTCGTCACAGGAGGGTGGCTGGGGATGATGTGCGTCGGCTGCCTCTCCTCGCGGCCTTTCTCTTCTCCTTCCCCTGCGCGGAGTAAACAGGGAGGAAGTGACCGGACGTCACTCCCTCCCAGCAGCACTTGCTTTCCGGCTGCATTTTCTTTTTAAAGGGGCCCGGTCGCGCTATTAGAGCGCTGACCGGGCCCCTGAAGATAATAGGGCCCATTGGGTGGCCCTAAATGCTTGGGCCACCTGATGGGCCCCATCAGCGTGTGGGCCCCGGTGCAGATGCACCGGCGGCAGTTAAGCTAATACACGTGGGGCCCGGGTGGTCGGGCCCCCCAGGGCCGCCGGGCCCGTGACAGTTGTCACGGTTGTCATGCCCTGATGGCGGCCCTGTGTACAGTTACACAGAAGAATGTTATGTACTGTTACACAGAAGAATGTTATGTACGGTTACACAGAATAACGTATCGTATGTTTACACAGAAGGATGTTATGTACAAATACACAGAAGAATGTACGTACAGTTACACGGAAGAGTTGTACGTACATTTACACAGAAGAATGTTATGTACGGTTACACAGAAGAATGTTATGTACGGTTACACAGAAGAACGTATTTTATGTTTACACAGAAGGATGTTATGTACGGATGCACAGAAGAGTGTTACGTACAGTTACACAGAAGAAGGTTACGTACAGTTACACAGAAGTGTGTTAATTACAGTTGCACAGAAGTGTGCTATGTGCTATTAATCTGAAGAAGTGTTATGTACATCTTATCTAAAGAGCGAAAGGTACATTTTTATCGGAGAATGGAATGCGCAGTTCCTCACCTGTACATCTCTGAAGGTCCTGACTTGTCTGTGCCCCAGGACTTGGCCGGCTTTGTCCGTGCCTTACTGATTGGCCTGCTCTGCCTGTGCCCCATTGATTGGCCTGCTTTGTCTGTGCCCCATTGATCTGGCCTGTGAATGTCTGCATGCCAAGCCTACTGCCACATACTCACGCTTGTGCATTGCATGCGCTGCCCAACTTGCCTCGGTCACTATATGGGGTGCTGCCCCTATCTCCCTGCCAGTGACTCTTGTCCTCTATACTCCTTGAAGTCGCTTTGCCTGGGACCGCTGCACAGGAGAACCCTTATCCGGGTTAAGAGCGCAGACAATGACTACTATGGCAGTGACCGCCTCTGTGGAATTAGGCTTCAGCCAGGGTCCTCCCTTAAGCTTATCAGGAGCGTAACGCTAGAGAGCCCACCTTTAAAACGGCAGACGACTTGAACGAGTCAGACTCTCCTGGAGGAGAGCAGGCAAGGGCACATAAGCGCTACTGGAAGGGTGAAGGCCCTGAACCAGTGACTTGAATGAGTCAGACTCTCCTTGAGGAGAGCAGGCAAGTGCGCATGAGCGCTAGTGGAAGGGTGAATGCCCTGAACCAGGCTCCCGGAAAGATAATATACACACACACAAGGATTAGGTGAAATGGCGCTAAACAATATGCACATAAAATCCCAGTGCGTCAAAAAACGTGTTTTAGTCACCCAAAAACACTTACATATGCAATTTTAGACAAAAGAAAAGGAGGTTCTGCACACACTTTGGATATATGATGTATTCTGTAAAATAAACAGCTTTTTATAGGGCAATATATAAAATCCCAATACTTTTAGAGCGAATAAATAGAAGCACTCACACTTTAGAGAGCCATATCAGTCGGCTCTCTACTTTAAAGGCACATCAAATGATCTTTGTAAAGTGCTCTGTGCAGATGGGTCCCACCAGAAACGGACATCAAGTTTCGTCTGGATACAATCAGGAACCAGGATAGGTTAAAAATCAAATATTTTATTCACAATTAAAATAAAAATTAAGCACAACGCGTTTCGACCACTCTCTTGGTCTTCCTCAGGTGCAATACTGTTACATCAAAAGTTTCTACTTTTATATAACATACTTAATTAAAACATTCCAAACATATGCGTGTAAAATCAAGTTCCCACCCTCCATACCCATGTAAGGAGATTCCGGTGTTTATTCCCATCCAATATGGCGTTGCATGTTGCTCCAGGTTATGAAAATCGACCTTCTCATCATGGCCGTGCGTTTCAAACGCTCGTATCCGCTCACGTGATTACCGATCTTTATGACGTATCGGCATGAGCCGGCGGATATGACGTATCGGAAGACCAAGAGAGTGGTCGAAAAGCGTTGTGCTTAATTTTTATTTTAATTGTGAATAAAATATTTGATTTTCAACCTATCCTGGTTCCTGATTGTATCCAGACAAAACTTGATGTCCGTTTCTGGTGGGACCCATCTGCACAGAGCACTTTACAAAGATCATTTGATGTGCCTTTAAAGTAGAGAGCCGACTGATATGGCTCTCTAAAGTGTGAGCGCTTCTATTTATTCGCTCTAAAAGTATTGGGATTTTATATATTGCCCTATGAAAGCTGTTTATTTTACAGAATACATCATATATCCAAAGTGTGCGCAGAACCTCCTTTTCTTTTGTCTAAAATTCCCGGAAAGATAAGACTCCGAGGAGTGGCTAACCCCTCTGCAGTCGGCCAGACGGCCCTGCCTATATGGCGTGGGGGAGGAGATGACCACCGGATGCGGCAGTGACCACCTTCTTAAAAAGGCAGCCGACTTGGAGGAGTCAGACTCTCTGAGTGGAGAGCAGTCAAGGGCGCATAAGCACTATGGGTAGGATGAAGGCCCAGAACCAGACGCCCGGAAAGATTAGACTCCGGAGAAGTGTCTAGCCCTGATATGATCGACCTTGATGGCCAGACGACACTGCCTATGTGGCGCAGGGGTGAAGGTCCCCGTAAACCCCCCACCATGGCCGCCCTAGCTGAATGGCGGGCGGACCGGTTCCCCTTGGAGGGAGAGGACGATGGGGGTGTGGATTATGATGACGGCCCCTAGTGGCACCAACAGATGTAGAACAAAGTCCACTACAGGGGCCCCGACGACCTTGGAAGAAGAGGTTGTCTCGTGGATCGCCCCTGTTTGACCCTCGATCCATTGTTCACCTGGTTTCTTTGGAATGATCTCTGCCCGATCACCTAGCACCATCGGTGCGTTTCTGGGCCCGTAGACCGCTGGCTTGAGAAGCCTGCAGGATAATTCAAGCGGTATTCCCAGCCGGGCTCCCGAACAAAGTAGCCGCAAACCCAGACTTAGACCCCGATGGGGCACTGCGGTTTTGCTGGTTAAGCACCTGTCTAGTATTCAGGAGATCCTGAGTGTGGCCCACTGCAGTGCCTATACTATTAAGTCCGCACTGTTCTCCGCTACACAAGTTGTGCTAGCGGAACATACGAGAAAGTATAAGAGCTGTCCTTTTTTACAAGGAAGTACTTCACGGAGGCTTATCCCAGCTCCAACCCGTACCTTTTATAGGGGATTGGACCCTTGACCCGGAATTTCACACTTGCCTCCACTTTCGGATGACATCCCAGACGGGGCCCCGAGTCTGGGGTGGCAGACGACCCTATCCTAAACGCAGTTTGGACCGCTGGAGGTGCTTGGGATAAAGGGATCTGAGCCCCTCGGAGTCCCGGCACGAGTCTAAGATTGAACGTATATTCATTAGTTACTGTGAATTAGACGCGGCCCTCAAGAAACTTCTAGGGACCGCAGGGCCCAGTTCTGGTAAGGTGGCCTCTATTTTCTCCCTGGTGAGATAGGTATCTTGTGCATCAGTCATTTGGGCGACAATACAACCTGGTTGGGAGGAATTGAGGACATTCAGGAATACCAGAGATCTTTCTCGTTTTCCACACGTTGGGACCCGGATGCGACTCTTCATCGATATAGGACATCTTGCTGTACGATCTACCTGGACGGGCTTGCCGGACCCCCTGCGAGGTACCTCCCAGACCGAAAGGTCAGACGCTCCCTGCGTTTTCCCTTGTTAGAGTCCCTGGATTTCGTTTTTTTTCAACCAGGGAAATATCGACCTCCTCTACATCTCAAGGAGTGGAGTCCTGGAGGGCGGATTGGACGCAATATTTCCCCTACGCTCTCCTCTGCCCGAGTTCTCGTACATATGGAATAGTTTTCTCTGGGAGGACCCGGCGTCAAGACTTTAGTCCACGGAGGAGGACCCATCAGGCCCCGACCAGTTCGGCTGGATGACGGACCCGTTTGCTCAGCGATGGACGTTTCCCTCCAGGAGTGTTCGACATGGAGATGCGGACGAGTCTCCTCCGTTTGTTTGGTCTCAGGATCTTTCTACAGGTGCCTCGGTCTGCTGGTACTTTGGAATTATGATCTCCGTTTTGGCAGAGTCGAACCTAGTTCCTGGATTCCCTGGACCCTTGCTCATTTGATCTCTGGGATTGTGAGACTTTGGTCTGCATGGCGACCCTGACGTAGTTGGATCTCCTAATTTTGCTACCGCTTTTACAGGGTTCGGGTATTGTTCGGTCACTTTATTACCGGGGACTGCCATATTAATTAGATTAGGTAGCGCGTACGACTGTTGTCAGCGGGCCTCGCTCTGCTTAGAATTCCCTTTACGATTCTTGAGGACGGGTATTCATCTCCCTAGAGGGTACAAGCATTTTTGTCATGCTCCTATGGTGAGTTCTGTCGGGTTTTGCCCATTTACTGATTCTGGATTTATTTCTGGATATATTATACCTTGTTTTTCTTTCAGATGGGTTCGATGGTTCGGACCTTAGTTGTCTATCAGCCTTAGTCGGACCCGAGGGTCATATTCTTACTTTGGTAGCGCTCCCACCTTTAGGCGGTGTTTGACGTCACCGTTTGTTTAAATGGTTCTTCCCTTTTTCTCGCCCTTCATGTACCGCTTTGTTGTGGTTGGCATTGGCGGGGCGTATAGGTTTTTTCGGTTCACTTCAGTCTGTAACACGGGACTTCAGGTATCGACATGGCGGGCGTTTTTCTCCAAGACATTCTACGCTTTCCTGACGGTTACGAGGAGCTATCTTCATAGAGTTTAGATTGGTATGGCGGATCGTGTTTCTTTGGTCTTTGCTGTCCGAGCGTTAAAACAGCAAATATGAAGCCTCCTGTCATGCTATAAAATTGTAGATTATACCAGCTTTAGTGTAACTATAATCTTAATTTTATTAATGACAGGAGGCGAATATTTCCCTCCCAGTTTTCTCCCTCCCCTTGTTGTTTGTTGGTTTGACTGACTTGTTGTTTATTAACCTGGTCTCCTGGGCTAGGTTGGTTATCTGGGGGAGTTGGGGTTTATCTGGGATATGGTACCGTCAGTATTTTATGATGGGGATTCAGGTTTTTTCACTATCTGGGATATTATACTGTCAGTATTTACGATGGGGATTCATGTTTTCTCAGTACATTTAATTCGCTAATCAGTGTTTTCGACTCTGTTTATCTCGTTTCAGTGTAATGGTTTGGCTACAGTTCTTAGATCCGACTACTCTACAGGATAAAGGTCAAGGCTTCACCCACTGGTTCCACGGTTTCAAGTTTGCATGGCATTCATCGTTATGTTTGTTTCTTCTGTTATTGTATTTGTGGTGTATTGTTCATGTACTTTATTTGTCACAGTGTGAAAGAGGAAATAGATAGTTGGGAGAAGCCTTTTATAGATTCCTGATTATTTTGTCTCTGGTGTTTTTATCTCTATGTTAATGTGCTGCTGTGGAGTTCTAGTAAAGAGAGACTTAAGCAAATATTCGCCTCCTGTCATTAATAAAATTAAGATTATAGTTACACTAAAGCTAGTATAATCTACAATTCTAGAGAACGACCTGTGGAAGGGACTCTAAAAGCTGGAGTTGATCCATTCTTTACTGATGTAGTATATAGACAGTGCATTAAAAGAAAACTAAAACATTAGGAATGAATACAAATTGGCCATTTTTAAAGGACTTTTATTGAGATTTTTTAAACATTTGTTTATAAATGTATTATATACCAATAAATTTGTTATTTTACTCAAGATCCCACCTAAGTCCTTTTTGGAACCTCCAAAGAATCTTCATAGGCTCAGGATCAGGTGAGCACCATATTTACTATCACATACTGGTGTTTTTATTGTCACAATCTACACATTGGTCCGCTCTCTTTTTTATGTCTTTGAGAACTACTCCAAGTCGAAGTAGAAGGGTGGTGCTACCATAATAAGCACACAAGCCTCAATACGGAGCCAGTGTTTCTATATACAGGCTCCTTGAAATGTGAGTGTACAGTTCATTGCGATATTATTATAATTATTGCATTGCCACTTTAAATACCATCTGCACTATATTGTATCTTTTTGTATTTTCCTTGACATGTACTTCATACTGCACCATTGAACGAAATAACGTTTGGTAAGCTGTAAATGTGTTTGAGCGCTCCACTTATAGGTGTAGGTCTCTGTCACTTACACCGCACTAAAATCTATGAATACAAATATCCCTAATGGTTTAGTGTCCCTGTCACTAGTTAGATAGCTGCTGACCTTGAATGGTTAAATTAAAGGACCACTGCGATTCATTAAGATGAATAAGCCAGGGTGACTCTAGTTGTTCTTTAAAAAAAAAATATGTACAATAAATTACAAATAATATTAAATTAAGTGACACGTCTGCTGGAAAACTGCATCATTGCAACTTTCACAGTGAACTCAAACCAATCCAAGAAGAGTTTCAGTGAAATCATGTTGCAAAGAAGGAAGAAAAGGAGGTAACAAGGACATTTTAAAATCCACCCAGCATAATAACTTTTGTTTGACACGTCTGACCTCTAACCGGTAGTTTACGCATGAAGTCACATCACTCCATACTGCCTTGCATTATCCACACGCGCACTGTCATTGTTATTAACTGACACGTGCTTTTTTTTCCCTGCAGAATTTGGTTAATTATGAACTGCCTGGTTAGATATAAACGCAGCGAAGTTCCAATCCATGTGAAATGGTTCACTGTTATTATGCAATATCGTACATTGAAGTTTACACTTGTTGATTGTCTTATAACTTTTTCCTGCAGTAATTATGGCAAGAAGATTACAAAGTACCTTTCCATGCAGTAATTAAGCCAATAAGGCAGTACATATAGATAATGCATATATTACATTAGATACATTTTCTTTCTCCAGCTGTTTTATTTAAATTTACTCAGGTAGAATTGAGATATTATTATTATTATTATTATTTATATAACGCCAGCAAATTCCATAGCGCTTTACAATGGTTGGACTAACAGACACGTAATTGTAACCAGACAAGTTGGACACGCAGGAACAGAGGGGTTGAGGGCCCTGCTCAATGAGCTTACATTCTAAGGGGAGTGGGGTAAAGTGACAAAAGTAGGGGTAAAAAAACATATGTGGAGCTTGTGGAGAGACTTCAGGATTGATTGATATTGTCTTACATTTACTACTAAAATCATGTTTACACTTTTTTTCTTTTTTACTTTTTTTTTTCTTTTGCTTTCATTTGCTTTCAAAATGAAATGTAGTCCATAAGGATTCAGCTACCTTCACTGATACTCTATGAGTGATTACTAGTTTACTAGTTTGTACCAGTTTGTAAAGAAACAAAATTATCTGCCCTGATCCCATTCCAACCAGTGATGTATTCTGGGTTTGTGCTGCCCTCAGCATGAGAAGACACGGGCACCCCCTCTGCCTTCCACATTTCTCTTCCTGACAGACACACACCTTCACTGATGCATGCACTGACATACACTCACTGACAGATACACAGTCATTGCCACACACACTATTTAACCAACACACGCTTTCACTGAAACATACACATTCACAGACATACACACTCATTCACAGTTACACTCACTCGCAGTTACATACACACACTCGCCGACAGACACACATACACACTGACAGACACGCATTCAGTGACATATACACACTCACTGACTGACAGATGCACACTCACTCAGTGTCCTACACATTCACTGCCAGACACACTCTCAGTGACAGACACGCATACACACACTGACAGAAACAAATACACACACTAACAAATGCATACGCACACTGAAACATGCATATGTACACTGACAGACATGCATACACACATGCATACACACACTCTCAGTGACAGATACACATACTGACAGACACACGTACTCAGTCACTGACAGACGCATATACATTCTCACTAACAGACACACACACACACACACACACACTTTCACTAACCGACACATACACACACACTAACTAACAGACACACACTCTTATTAACAGAAACACACTTACACACTCACTAACAGACACACACTAACACACTCACTATCAGACACTCGCTAACAGAAACATTTACTTTTATTAATTTTTTTTTGCATTTCATTCCACCCAGCCTCCTTACCTTTGGAAGTGCTGGAGTGGATTCTTCCCTGGGGTCCAGTGGGGCAGGCAAGGCATGCAGACATAGGCGGGCAGACGCAGGTACAGGCACTGTTGGGCAGGCAGGCTAACACTGGAGGTGGCGAGGGAGCTCTGATCTTCCTGTTCAACTCCCTTGTACGCCTCCTAGTGATGCTGGGGCCGGAGTAATGTCATATCCCGGCTCCAGCATCACTTCAGTGGCTTTCTTTACAACCCCCCTGAAAGTGCCGCCCAAGGCAAATGCCTTTTCAGCCTTGCGCTAAATACAGCGCTAATTCCAACAATTTATTGTCTGAAAATGGCCTTCTCCCATCCCTCCCTTTCAAATAATAAGGGAACCTCCAAAGATGACAACATTCGAGGGGGGAGCATTAAACACACTCTCCCATACACCTCTTAACATTACACAGAGATCGCCATAAACCGTTTTAAATACCATCATTTTACTAATATATGATTTAACTGTACTCTATGTACATTATGCACAAATGCAGATATTCTTTTTACATTCCATTGACATTTTTAGTAATCTGAACTGCTAGTAATGTCATCGGGGTCTTTACAAATACCTATAAAGGGGATATTTGACCTCTTTTATTTATTTACTTTTGTCACAGCTAAAATAAGGTGATAATGGCTCTGATTCAGAGGTCAGGTGAGGTGGCCAATGAATCAGTGCCAGGGTGCCTTCTGAATTACTCTCCCAGCGAAGGGAATAACCCTCAGATTATAGTAAGAAAAAGGGAAGGAGGAAGGGCCAAAGGAAGCCCAAATGGAGAGTAATGAGGGAAGGGAGGTCCCTACCTTTTAATAATCCTAAGGGAAACACAAGTAAATAAAATAGATGGACAGGGAAAGTACTAGACCAATCCTGGGGGAGTGTTAAGACAGCTGTCCACTAAACAAGGAGACAGACTGATCTTAGTCCTAATTAGAGAGAATCCCCCATACGGATAGAAAGTCTCACGGTAACTTAATACAGAGTGATAGAGAGGACTTGGAAAGGTAGGGCTAGAGGAAAAACAGCCTTATAAGAAAATCCCTACTGCACCCCAAGGTTGCTGAGTCCAAAGCAGAGACTCCTGTAGTAGGTAGACTGTCCCTAAATACCTCAGCACAGTGGATAATCCACTCGTGCCTACCAGGATCCAAGTCCCTACCAAATCCCTGCCTGTCTAAATAACTTAAGTTAAATTAAACCAAAATCATAAGTGCTACCTATAAAGTGCAAAATAAATAAATAAATAAGGAGGCTAGCTCGACGCGCGTTTCGGCGTTACAGCACGCCGTCGTCAGGAGCAGTGAGCTAGTGATAGCCCTTGTAGCCGTTTAAATACCTTTACAGATCATGTTAGTTGGTGCCGGCTGTGTGCGGTCACGTGTGCTCGTACGTCATACGTCACTCGCTGGGCGCCGCCTCCCCCCTGGTCGCGTCATATGACACAGACCGGGAGGCGGCGTCCGAGGTGGGGAGTGTGTGTGAGCGTGTCTCTGACCACGCCCCTGGCCAGGCACGTCACTAGTAGTGTTAGCTGACGTGGGCGGAGAGGCACGTCCACACACAGTTGCGGAATGGTATCCGCCCCCATGAGGAAGGACGGGAACGAGCACGGTCCCCTGAAGTTGCAGGCAAAGACTTGCATGAATTGATGTGTAATGTCCCTGTGTCATAAAGGGACATAGCATCAATATTAATAGGTCCGCTTCTGGTACTCATTATTGTGAAAAAATCCTGCATAACAAAGAAGCAGGACTTAGCCCATTATAGTGGCAAAAAAGAGGAGAAGATAAAGGACCTATGATTACTGTATAAAGCCCCAATGTCATTAGGGGACATAAATCATCAGTATTAATAGGTGCTTATGGTGCCGGTTGGTCCATATATGACCAAAGAAACAGGACCACATATGCCTATAGTGGATGTATCTTGCCCCAGTGCCGTAATAGGACATGTGCCCCGATGTCATGAGGGGACATATTCATCAGTATTAATGGATGTACTTAAGGTAGCAGTGGATTCAGGGGATATGAGAGCATGCGGCCCATATGTAAAAGAAAAAGTAAAAGTAAAAGAAGGGGAAACTGGTTCACATTAATGGCATACAGAGACCTAAGATTAATCTATAGTGCCCTAATGTCGCTAAAAGACATGGGCATCAATAGTACTAAGTATACTCATGGTGCCAATTGGTCTGAAGGACACAAGAACATGCAGCAGGATTTTTTCACAATAATGAGTACCAGAAGCGGACCTATTAATATTGATGCTATGTCCCTTTATGACACAGGGACATTACACATCAATTCATGCAAGTCTTTGCCTGCAACTTCAGGGGACCGTGCTCGTTCCCGTCCTCCCTCATGGGGGCGGATACCATTCCGCAACTGTGTGTGGACGTGCCTCTCCGCCCACGTCAGCTAACACTACTAGTGACGTGCCTGGCCAGGGGCGTGGTCAGAGACACGCTCAAACACACTCCCCACCTCGGACGCCGCCTCCCGGTCTGCGTCATATGACGCGACCATGGGGGAGGCGGCGCCCAGCGAGTGACGTATGACGTACGAGCACACGTGACCGCACACAGCCGGCACCAACTAACATGATCTGTAAAGGTATTTAAACGGCTACAAGGGCTATCACTAGCTCACTGCTCCTGACGACGGCGTGCTGTAACGCCGAAACGCGCGTCGAGCTAGCCTCCTTATTTATTTATTTATTTTGCACTTTATAGGTAGCACTTATTATTTTGGTTTAATTTAACTTAAGTTATTTAGACAGGCAGGGATTTGGTAGGGACTTGGATCCTGGTAGGCACGAGTGGATTATCCACTGTGCTGAGGTATTTAGGGACAGTCTACCTACTACAGGAGTCTCTGCTTTGGACTCAGCAACCTTGGGGTGCAGTAGGGATTTTCTTATAAGGCTGTTTTTCCTCTAGCCCTACCTTTCCAAGTCCTCTCTATCACTCTGTATTAAGTTACCGTGAGACTTTCTATCCGTATGGGGGATTCTCTCTAATTAGGACTAAGATCAGTCTGTCTCCTTGTTTAGTGGACAGCTGTCTTAACACTCCCCCAGGATTGGTCTAGTACTTTCCCTGCCCATCTATTTTATTTACTTGTGTTTCCCTTAGGATTATTAAAAGGTAGGGACCTCCCTTCCCTCATTACTCTCCATTTGGGCTTCCTTTGGCCCTTCCTCCTTCCCTTTTTCTTTTGTCACAGCTATTATATGTGAATTTTTTTTTTTTTTTTTTACATTTATACCAGCTTACTAATATCCTGTGTGAAATTTTGGAAGACAATGGATGCTGTATACTGTCTAAAGCTATTCTCTCAATAGTTCTATAAAGAATGAATACACGAATGTACAAATTGTGAATATTTGCATAGTATTACTTTTTATGTTTGTCTGAACTGCAATCTACTGCTGTTTTATCATATGTTGTCTGGTCACAATTACATGTTTGTTAGTCCACCTACTGTAAAGCGCTACAGAATTTGTTGGCGCAATATAAATATAATAATAATAATAATATTATCACTACAATGGATTCAAAGAGAATTTCAAATCTAAGGCCAGAGTAGCCAAACTGAAGGCATAGCTGACCTAGAGGATTTTTCCAGTTCAGCTATTTTGGCGTTAAATGTGAAAATCACTTTGAATGTACCTCAAATTCTCACTTTATTGAATAACCCTGTAGGCATCCCATGTTTCAAATAACAGCGTTATTCACTAATGTGAGAATTGTGAGGAGTCCAAAGTGAATTTGAAAATGTAGGCCCAAATAGCAAAATAAGAAAAATTCTCCGATCCAACTCTATTTTCAGTTTGGCTTTTTTTGCCTTGAATTTGAAATTCACTTAGAATCCTCCGCAATTCTCACTTTAATAATAACCCTATAAATGGTATACTAATATTTTTCAAACATATCATCTGACTGTACTTTATGTAGATGGGGGTTTCGCCCCTGGATGTGGTGCCCAAGAAGAAGCCAGGTAAGTTGTGACTCATTCAACATTTGTCACACCCTCCAGGGGGTCTGTGAATGGGGATATAGATGAGGAATTTTGCCGGGTCTCTAATGCCTCGTTTGACGCTGCTGTGCGTATGGTTTGCACTATGGGGCCAGGTGCCCTCTAGGCCCAGGCCGACGTGGAGTCGGCGATCTGTTTGCTACAGGTGCATCCGGAGTGTCATCACCTCCTAGGGTGTGCCTTTTTTAAGAAAAGTATCATGTAGACTTGTGCCTCCCTATGGGGTGTTCAATATCATAATTTTTTTTGGATGTTTTAGCACTTTCTTGGAGTGGGTTATGCGGATGGAGTCAGGTTTGCCCTCGATCCTACACTACTTGGATGACTTTCTGTGTGTAGGACCGGCGGGCTCGCCTGTCTACTCGTGGCTACTGAGATCCCTGGAGTCTGTGTCGTGGTCCTTTGGGGTTCTGCTGGCGCCAGATAAGACGGTGGGTCCGGCTACCTGTCTCAGCTTTCTAGGGATCGAGATCGATTCCTTGGCCAGGGAATGCCACCTGCTTATGGACAAGATGGTGGAGTTGCGTGGGTTGGTGGCGACTGCGAGGGAGCTGCTGCAGCTGCCATTGCGGCAGCTTCATAACTCTTGGGGAAATTGCAGTTTCCTTGCTGCATAATGCCGATGGGCGGGTGTTCAATAGGAGGTTGACTGCGGCTACGGCCAGGGTGTCGAAGCCACACCATTCCATGTGACTTACACGTCCACTGCAGGAGGACCTAGCAGTGTGGGATGTATTTCTGGAGGGTTTCAACAGGAGGGTCTACTGGCAGGCCTCCGGAAGTGTCCAATTCGGAGCTTGACTTGTTTACTGACGCTGCGAAATCGGTAGGCTTTGTGGGTCATCCTGGGTGCCCACTGGTGTCACATGGGCATCGTTCCTCGTCAGGGCTGACGAGGAACTTGGCGTTCTTGGAGCTGTTCCCAATTGTGGTGGCAGTGTATTTATGGGGCAATCTGCTTCGGGATAGGCGTGTTGCATTTCACTGTGACAATTTGGGGGTGGTGTTAACCATCAACAATCTGTCAGCTTCCTCTCCCCTGGTGTTTCGGCTGCTGCTGCGGTTGGTGTTGCGCTGCCTGACACGTAATATTGTATGTATGGCGATGCATCTTCCGGGGGTGGTCAATCTGTCAAGTTCAATTAGGTTGCACCTATATTTTCCTATATCATGTAGGAATTGTCAGGGTACCTGTGGTCTCTACCTCCGAAAGAGGTAGAGACTTAGCCGTTCCTCCATCCAGACGGTCTGATGGCTTCCTTCCTCGCGGTCTATCCGGTCATGTTAAGCCGGCCGCGAGGGAGTGACTGCCTTTTACAGCATCACGACTGGAAGTCGACGGCAGGACGCTACCCGGAACGACCTGTCAGTCAATTGCTGCAGGACCAATCAGGACGCCACGGAGGCGTGGTTACTTTCCTGAACAGGGTATTTAATGGAGCATCTTTCTTTAGCTCATTGCCCTGTCGTGGTTCTAGCTTGTTCTAGTCACTCAGTGCTTGTATTCTGCTTATTCTTTTTGGTTTTGACCCGGCTCGTTTATCCTACTCTGCTTACCTCTGTACCCTTGATTCGGCTTGTCTCTCGCTCACCTGTCTTCTGTTACCCTCGACCTCGGCTTGTCTTTGACTATTCTCTACAGTACTACTTACGTTAGTCCGGCCATTCTAAGGTCCGGTATACGTATCTGGCTACTGTTTGTACTCTGCGTGTTGGATCCCTGTCCCGATCCTGACATTACGACAGGGCCAATGGATCCTGCAAGTATAATCAGTCAGCTTGCTTCTCCTGATCCTAGGTTTGAAGCCATGGATCACAGAATGGATCAGATGGCGCTTGCGCTACAGGCACTTTTATCTCGTGCTAATAACCCACCAGAGGAGATACATAATACCCCTATTTCTCCTGTCAGTTCAGGTCTAGAGGTAGCCACAGTGGGTGCTTCTTCTCGCATTACCCCCCCAGTACGCTATGGTGGGGCTCCTGAGAAGTGTCGTGGTTTTTTAAATCAAATTAGTATCCACTTCGAATTGCAACCTCGCTCCTATCCTACAGATAGGGCAAAGGTAGGATTTATTATCACCCTACTTATTGAGAAGGCTCTGAGATGGGCCAACCCATTATGGGAAAACGATAACCCCTTAGTGTATAACTATAATGCATTTGTAGCTGCTTTTAGAAGAACTTTTGACCCTCCAGGTAGAAAGGTGAATGCAGCCAGATTACTGTTGCGCCTGAGACAGGAGAACCGAACACTTGTGGATTATGCACTAGAGTTCAGGTCTCTGGCGTCAGAAGTCAAGTGGAATGAGCAGGCATATATGGATGTATTTTTGAATGGCCTATCTGATGTAATCCTTGATGAGGTTGCTACTAGAGAACTCCCTGAGAATTTAGAAGACTTAATTTCGTTCATCTCTCGTATAGATGAACGTTTAAGAGAGAGACAGAACACTCGAGAGAGGAATCGGAGACCTTCTTTTAGGTTAGCCCCCGCTTTTCCAAGTCCTGACTCCACAGTATCTTTGCTTCCTGAACCTATGCAGATAGGGTATACCCGCCTCTCTGAGGAGGAAAGACAGTACAGGAGAAGAGAGGGTTTGTGTATGTATTGTGGAGCCAAAGGTCATTTACTCTCGAACTGTTCTAACCGTCCGGGAAACGCTCGCACCTAAGTCTCTCTAGAGGACAGGCCTTGGGTGTTTCTATTTTGTCCTCTACTCCTAATTATAAAGATCACAGGCTTCTGCTACCAGTTTCCTTAACTTGGGAGAAGGAAGTAGTCAGGGCTATGGCTTTGATAGATTCCGGTGCTGCTGAGAATTTTATAGACCAAGCCTTTGCTATTAAAAACAATTTCCCATCCCAGCTAAGGGAGACACCCTTGGCCATTGAGGCCATAGATGGTAGACCACTACTAGATCCTGTTATCTTTCGTGAGACCGTACCCATTAATTTAAATGTTGGTATCCTACACGTGGAGAAGTTATCTCTTTTGCTCATTTCCTCCCCTTCCGTTCCCATAGTTCTGGGGTACCCATGGTTGAAGAAACATAACCCTATTATCGATTGGGAGTTAGGGGAGATACTCTCGTGGGGCCAGGGCTGCCAGGAAAGGTGTTTAGGCAAGGTTTCTCCATTAGCTAACATTAACATACCGGAGAATCCTACTCAGTCCACAGAAGGACAGATACCAGACCTTTACCTAGACTTAAAGGCAGTATTTGACAAGAAGAATGCCGATTCTTTACCGCCCCACAGGTCATTTGATTGTAAAATTAAACTTCTACCCGGGACTATGCCTCCGAGGGGTCATGTATATCCTTTGTCTGTTCAGGAAAACTCGGTTCTAGAGGAGTATATTCGGGAGAATTTAGAAAAGGGATTCATTAGGAGGTCTTCTTCTCCGGCCGGGGCTGGGTTCTTTTTCATTAAGAAAAAGGATGGCACGCTGAGACCTTGTATCGATTACCGAGGCTTGAATAAAATAACTGTCAGAAATGCCTATCCCATCCCACTGATTACAGAGTTATTTGATCGTCTTAAGGGCTCCAAAATCTTCACTAAGTTAGATCTCCGAGGGGCATACAACTTGGTGAGAATCCAGCATGGTCATGAGTGGATGACGGCATTCAATACCCGGTATGGTCACTACGAATACACGGTGATGCCATTTGGACTTTGCAATGCTCCTGCAGTATTTCAAGATTTGATTAATGAGGTACTTAGGGAGTTTCAACATGATTGTGTTATTGTTTACCTGGACGACATACTAATACACTCTAAGGAGATTGAGACTCACCATAGACAGGTCAGAAAGGTATTACACAAACTTCTGCAACATGGTCTATACTGCAAATTGGAGAAGTGCAGGTTTGATCAGTCTCAGACAGACTTTCTTGGGTATGTGATTTCTGGGGAAGGTTTTAAAATGGATCCTGAAAAGCTCCAATCCATTTTAGACTGGCCTTTGCCCAAAGGACTCAAGGCTATTCAAAGGTTTATTGGTTTTTCCAACTACTATAGGCGCTTCATTAAGGGATACTCCTCTATCATTGCGCCTATTACCAATATGACCAAACAAGGGGCTGTTACTAAGATCTGGTCTAAGGAAGCTATCGTTGCTTTCAAGACTCAAGGAACTTTTTGCCTCGGCTCCCATTCTAGTCCATCCTGATACGACTCTGCCTTTCTTGCTCGAGGTCGATGCCTCTGAGACAGGTGTTGGGGCTGTTCTGTCTCAAAGGTTAGGGGTGGATAAACCATTACACCCTTGTGGTTTCTTCTCTAAAAAATTATCTGGGCCTGAGAGCAGATATGACATCGGGGAGAGGGAACTCTTAGCGGTCATTAAGGCTTTAAAGGAGTGGAGACATTTATTGGAAGGGACACTACACCCTGTTACTATTTTAACGGATCATAAGAACTTGTCTTATATTGGGGAGGCCAAGCGCTTATCCGCCAGACAGGCTCGCTGGTCATTGTTTCTCACTCACTTTAATTATGTACTCACTTATAGACCTGGTTCTAAGAACTCCAAGGCTGATGCTCTGTCTCGTCAATATGAACCATCCACTATAATTGAACCAGTCCTGTCCTCCATAGTTCCTAAGGGGAATATCATCGCAAACACGAATCTCAGGATTCACTCTCCATTGCTTTCCGAGATCATGAAGTTTCAGCATTTGGCACCTAAACAGACTCCTGGGGATCGACACTTCGTTCCTGCCGCTCTCCAACTGGAGGTGCTACGCTGTCTCCATAACAGCAAAGTGGCTGGGCATCCTGGCATCCGCAAGACATATGCCCTGGTCTCTAAAGATTTTTGGTGGCCTGACTTACGTAAAGATATTAAAGAATTCATCGGGGCATGTGAGGTTTGTACCAAGACCAAGCTACCTCATTCGCTTCCATGCGGACTTCTGCACCCTTTAGAAGTTCCTGAGAAGCCTTGGTCCTGCCTGGCTATGGACTTCATTGTTGATTTGCCTATCTCTAAAAAGCAGACTGTCATCCTCACTGTGGTGGACAGATTTACTAAAATGGCTCACTTCATTCCCTTACCTAAACTACCATCTTCGCCCGAATTAGCGGAGATATTCGCTAGGGAGATTTTCCGTTTGCATGGGATACCTTCCCAAATTGTCTCTGACAGAGGCTCCCAATTTGTTTCCCGCTTTTGGAAATCTTTCTGCTCCCAACTAGGCATCAAATTGAATTTCTCCTCTGCTTATCATCCTCAGTCCAATGGAGCTGCTGAACGCACTAACCAAAAGGTTGAACAATATTTACGTTGTTTTGTTTCGGAACACCAGGACGATTGGGTCGGTTTGATTCCTTGGGCGGAGTTTGCACATAACAATCTCGTTTGTGATTCTACGCATTCTAGCCCTTTTTTCTTGAATTATGGCTTTCATCCCTCCATCCTTCCTTCGGAGTCTTCTTCTCAGGGGGTACCGTCGGTGGATGTTCATGTGGCCAATTTAAGGAAGTTGTGGGATCAAACTCGACAAATCCTGCTGCACAATTCTATGCTGGTTAAAAAACATGCTGACAAACGTAGAAGGGCAGCACCGGTGTTTGTTCCAGGCGATAGAGTATGGTTAAGTACCAGAAACATTCGGTTAAAAGTGCCGTCCATGAAGTTTGCTCCTCGATATATTGGACCTTACAGGGTCCTCTCTCAAATTAACCCAGTTGCGTATCGTTTAGCGTTGCCTAATGCCTTACGCATCCCTAATTCGTTTCATGTTTCTTTACTAAAGCCTCTTATATGTAACAGGTTCTCCTCCGCAATCGCCCCTCCTCGCTCAGTTCAGGTGGAGGGTCAGGAGGAGTATGAGGTCAATTCCGAATCTCCCGAGGGAGATTGCAATATCTGGTCGATTGGAAAGGTTATGGTCCTGAGGAGAGAAGTTGGGTACCTCAGGAGGAGGTGCATGCTCCCCGTCTCCGCAGGGCGTTTCACTCTCGCTTCCCTTCTCGCCCTGGTACCTTCCGCCCGGTGGGCGTATCTGAGAGGGGGGTACTGTCAGGGTACCTGTGGTCTCTACCTCCGAAAGAGGTAGAGACTTAGCCGTTCCTCCATCCAGACGGTCTGATGGCTTCCTTCCTCGCGGTCTATCCGGTCATGTTAAGCCGGCCGCGAGGGAGTGACTGCCTTTTACAGCATCACGACCGGAAGTCGACGGCAGGACGCTACCCGGAACGACCTGTCAGTCAATTGCTGCAGGACCAATCAGGACGCCTCGGAGGCGTGGTTACTTTCCTGAACAGGGTATTTAATGGAGCATCTTTCTTTAGCTCATTGCCCTGTCGTGGTTCTAGCTTGTTCTAGTCACTCAGTGCTTGTATTCTGCTTATTCTTTTTGGTTTTGACCCGGCTCGTTTATCCTACTCTGCTTACCTCTGTACCCTTGATTCGGCTTGTCTCTCGCTCACCTGTCTTCTGTTACCCTCGACCTCGGCTTGTCTTTGACTATTCTCTACAGTACTACTTACGTTAGTCCGGCCATTCTAAGGTCCGGTATACGTATCTGGCTACTGTTTGTACTCTGCGTGTTGGATCCCTGTCCCGATCCTGACAGGAATACAGTACTGAGACCTCTTTTTATACAGTATTTGCCCAAGGCAAATTGTTGGTTTAATGTTGGGCTTATGTGCCACTTACACCTTGGGCTGCTCAGTGTTATAGCAGTATTCCAAAACCCAGTATTCCACTATTAGAAATCAAACATATATGGAACACTCCAGACCCCCAAAGCACTTTAGTTTGCCGAAGTGCTTTATGAGTGAAGAGTGTGTCCTATTTTTTTATTTTACAAAAAGTGCAGATATGAATAGAAATAAATACACCTTGTTACACCCCCATGGCTGTCAATCAGACAACCAATCCTGATACTTCCTGGTTTGGTTAGCTCAGTGGAGCTAAACTGAAGATGCAGCAATTGCCCAGAGCACCTGCCTTGTAAAGACTTGTCATTGAGCTGCTGTGATTGGACAGACACATAAAGTCTGGGCGGGATTAGAAGGGGAGGGCTTGAAAAATAATTATTTTCCATAACAAGTTGTAGCCAATTGTAAATGGTGTTGTTGTCGCTCTTTAAATCACAGTCTTTCATGACAGCTAGCAGCCAGTGCCATACCCACACCATGAGGGTATGAGGGAGGATTTAAACCTACCATATACATATTATCCCCCACAAAGGATTCATGTTTGTAATCCCTCACCCGCAGCCTTGGGTGAGGTGGGCATGGGGGAGTTAGGAAGTGATGGGCAGCAGAAGTCCTCACTGCTTCTATTTTTAAAATAATTCAATTACAAGGATGAAGCTGGTAACTCCCTCCTTGCAACTAAATGAATAAACGAACAGACGAATTACACAAACAAAATTTCTTCCGGCAAGCAATTTTGTCTTCGTTTAATTTGTTGTGTTCTGTATCCGGTCCTTCGTCTTTTATAAGAACAGCTTAACTGCCTAAAATTCTGAAAAAAAAATTAGTCTCAAAACAAATAAGTGACCTGCATGACCAAAGATTATTCCTAGAAATAGAGCTCAGAACCAAGAAACATTCCATCTGAATTTCCCAGTACATTAAACAAATAAATATTAACCACATTTACTTTGGAGTTAATAGAAGATATTACTATGAAAAACAGCATGATTGACTGTTCTGTAAGAAAACAGGACATTTCTTTAGCTTATACATTTTATGTAAAGGTCCCCACCCCCATTTTAACCTAAAGTACAGATAGTTTCTTTATAACTGTCCTGAGCCTTGTAAGGAGTATACACAGCTAGCATTCTTGACCTTGCTCTTTCCACATAGCTGAACATAAATCTAACCCACTATTTTATTGCAGTCTGTGATATGAACTAAGGGCCTATAGAGACATTTTGTTTGCTTTAACAGACAGTTAACCTATTTTAAGGTCTGTTTTTTTTAGGTAATGGTGAGAGTTAGGGTGTGTGTGTGTATGTGTGTGTGTGTGTGTTAAAGAGAAACTTTGCAAATGTTAGCATAACCAAATAACTAATTAAAATGAGCTATTGGGTGTACTAACATTTTTTTGGAATAGTTTTTCCTTAATTTTTCTTACTTACATACATTCACACAGCGCATGCACACATTGGTGGACAACATTCCAAGCATTCAGGCACGTATAGGAATTACTCTTTTAGATGTGATACAAGTGTGAGCAGTCAAGCAATCATGGGACATCGGAAACACAATCCTGAAAGGTACCAGAGGTAAATGTGTTTTTATTTACCACAGCTGCATTATTCACTCCTGTAAAAGCTGATATGGCGTTTCTGGGGTAAAGGAACGAGGAACCATCACTTCTCCGAAAGAGACAATGTCTCTATAATTCAAAAAATTAGCTTCTGCAACAGACAACAATACCTACTTCAGACACAGCCACTCTGAAAAATTAGAATTTTCCTTGAATTGCTGTCCTTTTTTAAATTCCATCCATCATTTCTGCAGGACCCTAAAGATGCATTCTTTAAAACCAGTGGAGCATTATATTATGCAGGAAAACATTCCCACCACTGGATCAGAACTGAAGCAATGCTGACGAGTCCCAGAAGGATGATAAAGCACAGTCCATGGTTATTCGTTGGTCCTTCAAGCGCTTCATTGGTAAGTAATCTGCACAAAGGTAGGATGGGAGTAAAATATATAAATTTAAATATTACGTTAAATAAAACTCAAATCTAATAATCTAATAGGGCTGGTTGAAGATGAACAAGTTAAACTAATCGGATTATGCACTAAAGTGAGAATTTTCGAGCATTCATAGTGAATCCAAAGTGAATTTTAAATTTAAGGCCAAAGTTGAACTTGAAGCATATCTAAATTGGCACATTTTTCCAGTTCAATCATTTTGTCCTTAAATTTTAAATTCTGTTTGAATTGCTAACAATTCTCACTTTAGTGAATCACCGTATGATTCTATTAATGACAATATAACCTCACGTTAATGAGTAAATAAGTGGTAGTTTAGACTTGGAGGACATTCTTATGCAGAACCTCAGAGCAACTGCTGTAATTCATGAAGCTAGAACCAACATTGCTTCATTCCATTCAGATTCGAATATGGGCTTTACAATCTAGGCATACATGGATATCAATATAGGAGGGATTTATTAACAAGGATGTAAGTTGAAGAATAACCATGTATATTAAATGGACACTATAGGCAGAAAAACAACTTTAGTTTAATGAAGCAGTTTTGGTGTATAGATCATGCCCCTGCAGTCTCACAGCTCAATTCTTTGCCATAAAGGAGCTAAATAGATTTTGTTTATTTTCATGCAGCCTTACCAACACCTCCCCTGGCTGCGACTCACACAGCCTGCATAAAAATAGATTTCATTTACAGACAGATCTTAACTTGCTTTAGACGTTTTTATCCCCTGCTCTGTAAATTGAACTTTAATCACACACGAGGCTCCTGTACAGTCTAGAAGGCTATTAACAGAGCATGAAATAATATATTCTAAATTAAACAGACTGTGCAACTAAGGAAGTGTAAACATTATATCTCTCTTCATAGGATGTATATTTGAAGGCTATGCAAGTGACATGCAGGGAGGTGTGACTAAGGTTGATTTAATTCCTAAATAGCAGAGAACTGAGCAGTGACAATGCAGGGATATGATCTATACCCCAAAACCATTAAGCTAAAGTTGTTTTAGTGCCTATAGTATCACTTTAAGTTAGGTGTGTATGCATGTATGTGTGTTCATTCAAGAATTTCGGTGATCAGGACCTACCACTGAGCATCATGGAACTCTGCGCCAGATCGGAGGCTAGCCGTGACCCGCTAAATATAGCTAAAATGTTGACTTCACTCTATTTCTGGCTAGCCACATCGAATCCAGGCACTTTTTTGACTAAGTGGGAGCTCTGAGCCAAGATTCTCAGAGACACTGGTCATGTGGGCACGGGAACTGAAGTTATTCTGTATTCTGTGCGCCGGTGCAAAGGTGTCTGGTCGCTAATTAAATTACCAGCTCAGGTACAGACACTAGGGCGCCGGGGATGTCGCAATCCTATTATTCTCCCTGGGGACCTCCTGCTGAGACCCCAGGTATAAAAGGTGACATTGTGTGACAATAAAACCAGTTCTTCACCCAACTAGTGCCTTATTGAGACCGCTATACAAGCTATAATACTATAGCTGTAATCACTGACTTATGTGCTGGAAGAGAGACTTTGGTGGAGAAAGGTGAGCCTTGACTGCGACATTTGGGTCCTCTAACAAGTGGTCCCTCAGCAATAAAGCTTTTATCCACCTCCCCAGATGTGGAAAGGACCAAAAAAAAAATACTTTAAACACTTACTTCCTTCCAGTGCCACACGCATTAGTCCTTTCTCATAGGAGAGCCTTGAATGAATCCAGCATTGTTTCATGGAGCTAAACTCAGTGTAAATGCAGGAAGCGCCTCTAGAGGCTGTCTGAGATACAGCCACTAGTGGCAGTCTTAACCCTCCAATATAAACATTCCAATTTCTCTGAAACAACATTACATGTCTAAGGGGACAGGGACACTGCACACAGATCTCTTCAATAAGATGAAGTTGTCTGTTCGACTATTTTTTTCACCAAGTACAAATGAGCAATCTGAAAATGCTATGTGTCATTTAGCCATAAATTCTCTTTCTTCATCATAACAAAATAGGTAAAATATGTAGCACTAGTCTTTATTTATTATTATCAATATTTATATGGCATTAATATTTTCTGCAGTGCTTTAAATAAGTGAAATGCCATACTATACCATCAAAGGAAGGTCTTAAACATCACTTTAACATCACTGTAACTTCAATCTTCGTAACTCTTTTTGATGTGTATAATTTGCAGTACATTGATTTTCCTGCCATTTGGTCCGTAGGTCAATTGAGGAGTGACCAATAGAAGGAAAAAGAGGAGGAGCAGTAATTTAATAATCTATATTTATAAATTCTATATGTTTATTAAAATAAATGCATAATAAGATGATAAAAACAGATACAATTTGTATCTTGTAATACCCTTTTTATTGGACTAACATCAATTTTTAATGACAAGCTTTTGGGGAGAACCTCCTTTACATGCTGCTTTGGAGTCCATACCTCGGCCGACCAGCTGATTGGGACGAATCTCTATTTGGCCGAAGCAAAAATTAAGGCTCGCTTTGTCAGTGTAAGATTTTCACATTTTGTGTGAGTAAGTTAAAATCTGGCGATTAATATAATAGCTTACATCTATACATTCTAGACAGGGAGACAAATAAATTCCTTCCAGAACTCTAGTAATTAACTGAAAATTAATCAATAAACGCCGCCCGGGACTAAAATCTCAATGAAAAATAGTTTTCCTAATTATAGAAAAATATATTTTTCTATAAAATAATGAAAGTAATTGATAGCTATTGGCAACTAATGTGTAATAAAATGATATTCATAGAGGTAAAGTAAAAAGGTATTTGAAGATTAACCAGTCGTATAAGCATACCACTGCTAGCCACTGATAAAAAAAATCATTAAGTACATAAATAAAGCATGGTAAGTGAACACACAAAACTAGCAAATAATTATATGTCACAAAGTAGAGATGGACAACACTGTGCTAAACCAATGAGCTATATAATATAGAGGACTACACGAACAAGCAGACATTGAAAATAGCATTCAAGTAGCCATCAAACTTATAGCTGAAAAGTTATTCCTGATTTTATCTTTCTTAATTCCTTATGGAGTCCTCTGGTGGCTGTGTGCACAGATGCAGTGGGTTTAAGTAATGATGTAGTATCTCACAACTTTCACACATTAAGATTTGTGAGATGCTGAGTGCATAATTTGGGACGAGGAGGCTGTGTGTCCAGCAATTATGTATAGTTCCAGAGAAAGAAGTGATTCTCAGATACGTATACATTTGTAATGTATGTATTTGGTTTAAACCCAAAGTGGTTCATTGTAAATAAAGACACCACAGGCACTTTGCACTGTGGCATATATGTATGGTGGCAATGAAGGAGTTAATCTGTTTATATGTATGTTGGCAATGAAGGAGTTAATCTGTTTATATGTATGGTGGCAATGAAGGAGTTAATCTGTTTATATGTATGGTGGCAATGAAGGAGTTAATCTGTTTATATGTATGGTGGCAATGAAGGAGTTAATCTGTTTATATGTATGGTGGCAATGAAGGAGTTAATCTGTTTTGTCTAGAATTTGAATGTGAGGAATTTTGAATCTTGTGGCAGTTGGTCAGTTAGACAGGCATCTGGGCAGAATTGATGACACAGCTGTTTCTGGGGGGCTGGAGCTGGCCTGGGATTGGTTGAAAGTTGCAAGCAGAAAAATAGCGGGAAACTGGGACAGTATAAAAAGAAGCAGCTCAAGTTTAATCCTGTCAGAGTGGACTGAAGCAGGAAAGGTGCGGACGGACTCTTGGAAACTTCATGGCTTCAGAAGATTTAATGTTAAAGGGTCACTCTAGACCCCTAAGCAACTTTAGATTGCTAAAAACCTTTATGTGTGAAGAGCAGACAGCAGTTGAGTGTCTGTTTAAAGACTTGAATCGCTGGAGGAGAGCCGGTTTAAATTTGCTGCAAGAGACTGAAGTAATCCTTTGGAGAATAGAAGACAAATCAGATGATGGGAATGACTGTCAACTGGATGATATACAAGTCCTAAAAAAATGTAAGTGCAAGGCAGAGCAGGTACTTCAGGTGGTGAGTATGAATATAAATTTTGTGAAGTAGAAAGGTTTAGTAAGCTTTAGCAAAAAATGGTTAAAAAAAAAAAATATATATATATATAGGGTCTTGGTATGTGGCTGCACAAGCACTGATGCTCAACACCAGGGGGCGTGCGGTTACCCTGCACCAGACCCTGCTAATCCACCTCCACACTGTGACTCCTACTCTGAACATCAGGCATACTGGGTCCCGGTCCTGCACCGCCGCCTGGATAGTGTCTGGGTCCCGGGCACCGGACCGCCACCCTGACAATGCCGTCCAGCACAGGCATATTGATATTCAAAGTTAAAAAAGAGAGAAGTCAAGCTGATCTAGGTAGAGTGAATTTATTTTCATTGTTAAAATTTCAAAGTTTTCTGGTACTAAAGAAGTTGAGTTTATGTAGTAAATGTCTTTAACATTTAGAGCAGTGATTCCTGGCCAGTCCTTGTGGCCCATCGGCATTTCGGGATTTATTTAAATGGGGAAGGAGACATAGACTGTTCCTGGGTCATGGGGTCTTGTTTGGGAGCCACTGATTTAGAGGATATACTTGAAGCATATTGATGGGGAGGTTAAGTATGGTAACATTTAATTAGATTTTAAAACAAAACCTTTGGGTTCAATCTTCCTTTAGAAGGGTTATAAGGAGGTTTCTTTAGATGGGTTATAAGGAGGTTTCTTTAGAAGGGTTATAAGGAGGTTTCATTAGATGGGTTATAAGGAGGTTTCATGAGATGGGTTATAAGGAGGTTTCTTTAGAAGGGTTATAAGGAGGTTGGTTGAATCTGATCTTGCCTTAGAGGTTGGCAGTCAGACCAGCTGCTAATGCCAACATTTATAGCATAGTGGCAATGAATATGTGTATATGTGTTATAAAAAAACAAAACAAAAAAAAATATGTTGTCTTTTTCATGAAGGTTATTGAATATAGCTCAGTTCATGTAAACCAGATCCAATTTACCCCTTAAGGACGGCGGGCGTGCTATGCAGTCCCTGGGGACTCGGCTCTAAACGCCGGCGGACGGCATTGTCAGGGTGGCGGTCCGGTGCCCGGGACCCAGACACTATCCAGGCGGCGGTGCAGGACCGGGACCCAGTATGCCTGATGTTCAGAGTAGGAGTCACAGTGTGGAGGTGGATTAGCAGGGTCTGGTGCAGGGTAACCGCACGCCCCCTGGTGTTGAGCACCAGCGTTTGTGCAGCCACATACCAAGACCCTGAATTCGCTTCAGCGGATACCAGGAACTAGGAGCTAAGAAATTAAGCAGACCTCCCAGGAGCTTAATAGGGAGGCTCTGCAGCAAGATTGTATCCAGTACTAGAAACAAGGCAAGACTAGAGATAGGCACCAAACATGAAAACAAGACAGAACTAATAGAACCCAGAACCAGAGAAAGGTAGTTAGCTAAACCCAGAACATATACACAAGACATGAGGAAAACATGAACATAACATGGGCATAAATGGACAGGACTGTACATGGACTGGGTATACAAACTAAAACAAGACAAGAAAACATAGGCAAAACAAGAGGAGAAATAACTAAGCACTATACATGGAAATCATGGGGATTTAGTCACACTATATGATCATACATTGCATAAGCCTGCCAACAACGCCAATGTACCCCATATCTGGCAGGTCCTGCCTAATGTATGCTAAAACAACCAAAGAATACATATATAGCACTTACCTGCAAGAAAGGGCAGAAGCCTTGAGGAGCTGCCTGCAGGAACTCTGAAACAAAGGGAATGATGGAAAACAAACGGGTGTGGCAACATAAAACAAACATTTAAATTAATCCAAGAGACTGGGAAATCCAGGGACGGACTATAGGAATGAACCCAGAAAACCAGACACAGAATAGAAAACCAAAAAAAACAAGAAAAACTAAACAAGAATTGTAACAAGAGTACTGGATACCAGAAGCCATTGCCAGACATCTCCACAGAACAGAGCAGGACGTGACAGGCATAGCACGTCCCCGCCTTCCTTTGTACGTACCTGATCACCGGAGATCCCACGCCGGTGATCGCTTTGGGGGATTTACCTGGCACCCCAGGGAGTTCCCCTGCATCTGATCCGGCACTCCTGGACCGTGTGATCGCAAGATCCTTGCGAGGACCTCACGATCACATTGACGGAATAGCCGTCCACAGCATTGCTAGCAGGGGGAGTGCCTGGAATGACAGGCCTCCTGCTGCCTGTAATTAAATAAAAATAAAGTTAAAAACACTTTAAAATAAAATTATATATACTGTATATACTCGAATATAAGTCGAGACCCCTAATTTTACCCCAAAAAACTGGGAAAACTTATTGACTCGAGTATAAGACTAGGGTGGGAAATGCAACAGCTACTGGTAAATTTCTAAATAAAATTAGATCCCCCCCAAAATTATATTAATTGAATATTTATTTACAGTGTGTGTATATAATGATTGCAGTGTGTGTATATAATGAATGCAGTGTGTGTGTGTATATAATGCAGTGTGTTTGTATGAATGCAGTGTGTGTATGTGTGTATGAGTGCAGTGTGTGTGTGTGTATGAGTGCAGTGTGTGTGTGTGTGTGTGTGTGTGTGCATCGTGTGTGTGTGTGTAACGCTCAATTGTTGATAAGATGGAAACAACTGCAGATTTCTGAGTTTGATAATGTTTATTACTTTAAAATAAAAAAGATAATCAAATTGAACTGTCTCTTTAATTCCTGGCAGGTTATAACCAGCAGCGGTGTTTGAAGTTGTTTTTAGGATAAGGTAACTTTAACACAACCAGCGAGAAGTTCCAAATTAGGATGCAGATAATTAATAAGTGGAGCAGATAGCGAACCACTTAGATTAAAGATGGTTATATATTAAATTTGAGCCAATCTGGTTTACTTAACTTATGAAGGAGTGATAATCCAAATTGGTGATGGAGGTTCCACAGAGAATCGAGGTTGCAACAGGCAAGAGAATATCCAAAAACAGTCCGAGGTCGTAGGAGAGGAGAAGGAGGGTAAATGATTAAACAGTCCGGGTCCGATACACAGTAGAAGTAAATATCCAGTTTGAAGTTCGCGGGAGCTTTCGAGTTGATCAAGCACTGTGGTGTTGACGCGGACTCTCTATGAACCCTGGGAACGACCACGTCATAGGAGGGGGAGTGGCCGCGCTCCGAGAACCCGGAAGTCCACGGTTAGCGAATGCCGGAAGGTCTGACAGAACCCCCCTCATAAGAAGCAGCCACCGGATGCTGTCAACGAGGTCTGGATGGGTAGCGAGCATGGTACGCGTTGATAAGTCGACGAGCATGCACCGCGGAGGACGACACCCATGAGTCTTCGTCAACTCCGTAGCCCTTCCACCGGACAAGATATTGTAAGGAACCACGATGGATTCGTGAGTCGAGAATCCTCTGAACCTCGTATTCCTCTTCACCTTGTACCAGAATGGGATCAGGAGTGGTATGAACATCCCTCATGAAAGGGTCGGAGTGGTGTGGTTTAAGCAACGACACATGGAAGACTGGATGCAGTTTCATGGTAGGTGGAAGTTTCAATCTAACCACGTTTTCGTTGATGAGTGACAATATACGAAAAGGGCCAAGGAAGAGTGAACTTAGTTTCTTTGAGGGACGGTTGGTAACAATGTTTTTTGAAGAGAGCCATACGAGATCACCAACCTTGTAAGTAGGGGAAGGTCGTCTACCAGTATCGAAAAACTTTTTCTGAGCAGATGATGCATTTTTAAGGTTATCACGTAACTTGAGGAAGAGGGCAGACATGAACGAGTTATGGTTGGAGACGTATGGATTAGAAGAAGGAAGTCCTTGATCGGGGAATGAAGAAGGATGGAATCCAAAATTTGAGAAAAATGGAGTCATTTTGCTACTAGTGTGTACCGAGTTGTTGTATGAGAACTCTGCCATTGGTAACCACGTGATCCAATCATCTTGTAAATGAGAGCAATAACACCGCAAGTATTGTTCAAGACATTGGTTAACTCTCTCTGTTTGTCCGTTGGTTTGAGGATGATAGGCTGAAGATAGTTTACGTTGAATGTTGAGGGAGGAACACATCTCATTCCAGAATTTGGAGGTGAACTGAGTTCCTCTGTCTGATATGATTTCTTCAGGAAGACCATGGAGTTTCACGATGTTGTTGATGAATACTTTTGCAAGTTCAGATGAAGAGGGTAATTTCTTTAAAGGAATAAAATGGGACATCTTGGTGAAACGGTCCACCACCACCAGAATGGTAGTATGATGTTGCGAAGGAGGGAGTTCTACCAAGAAATCCATTGAGATGGACTGCCAAGGTCTTTCTGGAACAGGTAGGCTCAGTAATTGACCGAATGGTGGATGATGGTCAGATTTTGATCTCAGACAGGTTGGGCAGTTTTTGACATAAGATTCTATGGTTCTGTCCTGGCGAGGCCACCAGTAATATCTTTTAGACAGCTCCAGTGTTTTTCTTGTACCAGGATGACCAGCCAGAGGGGAATCATGAATCAAGGAGAGTATTTTATTCCTAAACAAGGGAGGAATGTATAACCTGTCTTTGAAGTAGTACAACCCGTCCTTTTTTGATAGATTGTCTTGTTTGGGAAGTTCAAGATCTTCTTCTTTAAGATGTTTAATATCATCAGTTAATGACGAAATAATACCTATGATTTTAGGAGGTTGAGTTTCGTTTACAGGAAGATCTTGGTGAATTCTGGACAGGGCATCTGCCTTTTTATTTCTGGATCCAGGTCTGTAGATGATTTGAAAATTGAAACGGGAAAAGAAAAGATTCCAGCGTACTTGTCTGGCAGAGAGTGTTTTGTTGGAATGAAGATATTCAAGGTTCCTGTGGTCGGTATAAACAATTACAGGAGTGCGTGTGTCTTCAAGTATGTGACGCCAGTTTTCGAATGCAGCTTTAATGCTTAATAATTCTTTTTCTCCTACAGGATAATTTCGTTCAGCAGGAGACAAAGATCGTGAAAAAAAAGCTACTGGATGAAGAGGATCTTGAGGCGTTTGGTGTTGAGAGAGGACAGCCCCGATAGCTGTATCAGAAGCATCCGTTTCCATGACGTAGAGAAAAGCAGGATTAGGTAGTTGAAGAATGGGAGCACTTGTGAATCTCCGTTTTAATTCATCAAAGGCTGCTTGAGCCTCTTCGTTCCAAGCAAAGGACCGTTTACTGCTATTGAGCAGGTTGAGGGGATGAGCAACCTTAGAGTAATTTTTAATGAACTTCCTATAGAAGTTGGCAAATCCCAAAAAACGTTGTAAGTCTTTAGTATTAGTAGGGGTAGACCAGTTGACAATGCAATCTATTTTGGAGGTATCCATACTTATTGAATGAGGGGAGATAACATATCCCAAAAAAGTGATTTCATTGACTTCAAATATACATTTTTCTGGTTTTGCGTATAATTTGTGTGTTCTTAATCTGGATAATACCCATCTCACGTGTTTTCTGTGTTCTTCAAGGTTGTTGGAGTAGATGAGAATATCATCTAAGTAAATGATGACACAAACGTCTAGGAGATCACGGAAGATATCGTTGATGAAATGCTGAAAGGTTGCAGGGGCGTTACATAGTCCGAAGGGCATGACAAGATATTCGTAAAGACCATATCGGGTTCTGAATGCCGTTTTCCATTCATCATTGGCCTTGATTCTAACAAGGTTATATGCCCCACGAAGGTCAAGTTTAGTGTAGATGGTAGCTGTTCTTAATCTTTCAATCAACTCATTGATCAGGGGAAGAGGGTAACGATTCTTAATAGTTATTTTATTTAAAGACCTGTAATCGATGATGGGGCGTATAGTCTGGTCCTTGTTTCTCACAAAAAACATGCTGGAAGCGGCTGGTGAACAGGAAGGTCTAATGAACCCCTTCCGGAGGTTTTCATCTAGGTATTCCTTGAGGGTTTTTAGCTCTGATTCAGAGAGGGGATAAATATGTCCAAAAGGGATAGGAGCACCAGGAACAAGGTCAATCGGACAATCATAGGGTCGATGAGGAGGAAGTGTCTCTGCTTCCTTTTTACTGAACACATCAGCGAACTCCGAATAGCTGGAAGGTATAGTGGATTCCCTAGTAACATGCAAAATGGGGATGTGTTGTAGACATGTTTTCTGGCAATATGCAGAGTTAAACGTGAGAGAGAAAGGAGCCCAGGTAATAAGTGGGTTGTGAGTCCTTAACCAGTCTATCCCTAATATTATAGGATAAAGAGGAGAATTTATGACATCAAAAACAAGAAATTCAGAATGGACATAATTAGTAGTAGTCCTTAAAGGGACAGTTTCAAGGCGAATGGGCCCCGAGGAGATTAAGGAGCCATCAATAACTCTGACAGAGACGGAATTACGTTTTTGAACACAAGGAATTTTATTTTTTGTCACAAAGGATGAGTCCAGGAACACCCCATTAGCACCGGAATCAATAATGGCCTTAGTCGTAATTCTTTCTTTGTCCCACTGTAATATGAGAGAGACAGAGGAGAAATGAGAGGTTGGTTTAGAAGGAAGTACACTCATTATAGTCGTGGTAGAACCATGCTTACCGCCTCTTGGACGTTTCAATAGGGGACAGTCTGGGACCACATGTTCTAGCGAAGCACAGTACATGCAGAGGTTCAGTTGTCTTCTTCTGGTTCTCTCTTCTGGAGTAAGAGGACTTCTCACAACCCCTATTTCCATAGGTTCAGCGGGAGTTATAGGTTTCTCCGGTGCCTTTGAAGAGGTGAAGGGTTTTTTCCATAGAGAGCTAGTGAGTGATTTCTCAGCTTTTCTTTCCCTAAGTCTTCTGTCGATACTGATTGACAGTTGAATAAGTGTATTCAGTGTAGTAGGTAGTTCAGTTCTGGAGAGCTCATCTTTGACAGCTTCAGATAATCCAATACGGAACTGGTTACGTAGAGTTATGTCATTCCACTGAGTTTCAGGTGCCCATCGTTTGAATTCAGCAATGTAATCTTCAACAGGCCGGTTTCTTTGCTGCAGTGTTCTAATGGTTAAATCTGCAGTCGCTTGTTTGTTTGGGTCTTCGTAAAGGAGAGACATGGCTTCGAAGAATTCATCCAGAGAATCCAATATGGGATCATCATTCTCAAGAAAGGAATGAGCCCAGGCCATGGGTTCACCTCTCAAAAATGAAATAACGGAACAAACTTTAGATCTTTCTGTGGGATATGATCGGGGTTTTAACGCAATCAACAACTTGCAGGAATTGATGAACTCTCGGTATTGGGACCTGTCTCCAGAGAATTTTTCGGGGTTGGAGACAGCAGGGTCACTAGCCGAGTGTGTAACTGTGTGAGGAGTATGGGTTTGCAAGTCCCTTACATAAGTAAGGATTCTTTCATTGGTGATCTGTAGATCTTGCATGCCTTGAGTGAGAGTATCCACCCTTTGGTTTAATCTGGTGATTTCAGAAGTGAGATCTGCTGTATCCATTAATTAGGCTTGATCAATCTGTAACGCTCAATTGTTGATAAGATGGAAACAACTGCAGATTTCTGAGTTTGATAATGTTTATTACTTTAAAATAAAAAAGATAATCAAATTGAACTGTCTCTTTAATTCCTGGCAGGTTATAACCAGCAGCGGTGTTTGAAGTTGTTTTTAGGATAAGGTAACTTTAACACAACCAGCGAGAAGTTCCAAATTAGGATGCAGATAATTAATAAGTGGAGCAGATAGCGAACCACTTAGATTAAAGATGGTTATATATTAAATTTGAGCCAATCTGGTTTACTTAACTTATGAAGGAGTGATAATCCAAATTGGTGATGGAGGTTCCACAGAGAATCGAGGTTGCAACAGGCAAGAGAATATCCAAAAACAGTCCGAGGTCGTAGGAGAGGAGAAGGAGGGTAAATGATTAAACAGTCCGGGTCCGATACACAGTAGAAGTAAATATCCAGTTTGAAGTTCGCGGGAGCTTTCGAGTTGATCAAGCACTGTGGTGTTGACGCGGACTCTCTATGAACCCTGGGAACGACCACGTCATAGGAGGGGGAGTGGCCGCGCTCCGAGAACCCGGAAGTCCACGGTTAGCGAATGCCGGAAGGTCTGACAGTGTGTATGAATGCAGTGTATGTGTGTGATGCAGAGTCTTGGTGGGGGGGTGGGCATTTGTATTATTTTTTAAAAATTATTATTTTTTTTATTATTTTACTATTTAAATTTTTATTTATTTAGATTTTTTTTTTGTCCCCCCTCCCTGCTTGTTAGCTGGCCAGGGAGGGGGGCTCTCATTCCCTGGTGGTCCAGTGAATGGGCTGTGTAGGAGGGGGGCTGGCAGAGAGCTGTTACTTACCTTTACAGCAGCTCCCTTCTCTCTCCTCCGGTCCGGTCAGCTCCCCTGTCAGCTCCACTGTAAGTCTGGCGGTCTGCCTGCCGCGCGGAGCATTGCCACGGGTTACAAGAAGTAGAAAAATAGATGCTACTGGTCTCAGTGCGAGTGAAGCCCTGAGATCAGATACATCCCCTGGATATAAATATAGCAGCGTAGGGTAAGAGTATCCAATGAAGTTGGCTATTAAATCCCCCAAAAATAATGAGACCAAAATAAAAGTGAAAAATAAAGTATATACAAGTGTCACTAATGCAACTATGCATCCAGTATAAAATCAGGTAGAGGTAACCACCATACATAAATAGGGATCTGATATAAGGTTCTGAAATAAAGCTTTATTAAGAAACTTGCTTAAATGAGAAAATCAATCCCAAATTGTCACCTCTGTCCCTGATAAATAACTGGTACCGTGTCCTAGCAAAATGCTAAATCTTAGACTCTGTTAGCCCCCAAATATATATATATATATATATATATATATATATATATATAAAATTCCATTAGGTAATGAGTAGAGTCTGTTACTAATAATCATTGTAACAAAATAACCTAAGTGGTCTATAAAGGATAACAGCACCAAAGTTTCCAGAGGAGAAAAGCTGTCAGACAGAGAGAGGAGAGAGCAAGCAGTGTTAAGTCTATAGGTCAGTTTAAAATAAACTGACAGTAGGATTTATAAAGCCTCTCCCCCTGACAAAGGTGCATTACACAAAGCACCGAAACGCGCGTCGGGCATTCTTTCTTCTTTTTTTCATTTTGTTTGCTTTATTATGGGCACTGGGCATTGGCTAATTTAAGCACTCTTAAGATAATATGTTTGTCTATCACTATTTAATTTCTCTGCTACTATGCCTGTCTAGTTAGAGTACCAGGGAGAGAGGCTTTATAAATCCTACTGTCAGTGAGCAGTGGCACTGATACCAGTAGCATCTATTTTTTTACTTCTTGGCACTTCCCCCCATGATGGCATACAATTTGCAATAGTAGACAATACATGTTATTGCAAATGGGGTATGTCCAGTCTTTTTTAGTAGCCACTAAGTCACAAACATGCGTGCTGACTCCTTCGATCAACAAATCCCGTTACCCTTCCATTCCCAATAAGTAATGCAACACCATGTTAAGTGGATAAGGGCAACGGCCACAGCTTTATTTAAACCAGCATAACCAAATACTGTCAGCTGCTGGTTTACCCAGCAGACAGGTACACTTTAAACTTCTTCCAGAGCCTCTTCAGCCTGTCCTTCGTCATCAACCAAATTCAGTCTGCGACTCCCCAAGCCCGTCCGGGCATTATTCATTTACCAAGCTTGCTGGCGCAGGAAACCCGCAGCTGTGACAAAATGAGAACAAAGAAAACACAAAACAACAATTCCAGAACAGAACAGTTGGGGAGGGTGGGTGGGGAAAGACACTGCCAGGCTCCCTCAGCATTGTTCACCAGTAGTCTGGTAATTTTTCCCAGAATTCCATGCTTTCAACTTTAAAACCAACTGTATCCTTTTGGTTGCTATGCCAACTCCTCAGGGCAGCAGTCATGCTCCCTCCTCCCTATTTGCTCCAGGGGTTGGCCTGTTTTTTTGCATTTTTCTAACACAAACAAATAATTTGGCCAGTGTTTGTGACCAAGTGGCTACTTAAAAGACTGGACATACCCCATTTGCAATATCTTGGGTTGTCAACTATTGCAAATGGTATGCCATCATGGGGGTAATTCTCGTTCCTGGGCTACTATACGGTCTCAAAGGCAACGTAACCAATCTTGTGAATTTTAATGTGAAAAAAACGAAAAATATAACATGCTATATTTGACCCTGTAACTTCCCAAAACACCATAAAACCTGTACATAGGGGTTACTGTTTTACACGAGAGACACAGCTGAATACAAATATGTGTATTTTATTTCAGTAAAAGCAAACAGTATTATGACATTCACAGATAAAATGTCACATAGAACTAAAAAAATGACATTTCTTATTTTCTCTAATTTTTTTTATTTTTTATTCATATTAAATTATGTTTCATAGCTAAATATTTGATGTTAAAAGCCCTATTTCTCCTGAATAAAATTATATATAATAAGTGTGGGCCGTACTTAATATGAAAGAGGTGAATTACGGTTGGACAGACACATAGTAAAATTCCAGGTTTTGTTTACATTTTGTTTTGATCACAGCCAGTGGTGTATCCTGGTTTTGTGCTGCCCTAGGCAGGACAAAACTCAGGCGCCCCCCCTCCCCCCGCGCCACCCCCACCCAACCTTTCCCCCCGCCCCGCATTCTAAATACACACACACACACATTCACTGACAGATACGCATACACTAGCTAACAGAAACACACACTCGCTAACAGAAACACACACTCGCTAACAGAAACACACACTCGCTAACAGAAACACACACACACTAACAGACACACTCACACTCAGTAACAGACAAACACACTCACTAACAGACACACACTAACACACACACTCACTCACTAGCAGACACAAACTAGCAGACACACACTCTCACTAACATACACACACACTCACAGGCAAACACACACTAACAGACACAGACAGAAACACTAACAGACACACACACTAACAGACACACACACTAACAGACACACACACTAACAGACACACTAACAGACACACACACACACACTAACAGACACAAACACTAACAGACACACACTGACACACACACTAACAGACACACACACTAACAGACACACACTCACCCACCCACATTAACACATTTTTTTAAAATTTATTTTTAACACATTTTTTTTTTAAATTTATTTTTAATACATTTTTTTAAATTTATTTTTAACACATTTTTTTTAATTTATTTTTAACACTTTTTTAAATTTATTTTTAACACATTTTGTAAAATTTATTTTTAACACATTTTTTTTTTATTTATATTTAACACATTTTTTAAAATTTATTTTTAACACTTTTTTTTTTATTTAACACTCCCCCCCCCCCCCCAGCCTCCTTACCTTTGGGAATGCTGGGGAGGGGGGTTGTCTCTTCCTCCCTGGTGGTCCAGTGGCTGCTGGGCGATCGGGCGGCACTGCCTGGTGGGCGGGCGGGCGGCTGGCGAGGGAGCACTTCCCCTGAGCTGTCTGCTCAGCTCCCTCGCGCGCCGTCATATTCCGGCTCCGCCTCCCAGCCTCACTCTGCGGCTGGCGAGGGAGCTGAGCAGACAGCTCAGGGGAAGCCCGATCGCCCAGCAGCCCGCCGGCATGTCTGTTAGCCGCAAGGCTAACAAGACATTTGCCTTGGGCATTTGGGGGCGGCTTTTTTTGCCGCCCCCTAGAAAATGCCGCCCAAGGCAAATGCATTGTTTGCCTTGCGGCTAATACGCCCCTGATCACAGCATGTATATTTGGCTCAGTCCTTAACCCCTTATTTTATATTGCACAGGTAGCATATTTTATACAGCACAGGTAGCATATTTTATATAGCACAGGTAGCATATTTTATACAGCACAGGTAGCATATTTTATGTAGCACAGGTAGCATATTTTATACAGCACAGGTAGCATATTTTATGTAGCACAGGTAGCATATTTTATATAGCACAGATAGCATATATTTTTTTTTAATTCAAAGTTTATTAGCTTTGTACATCAGAAAGGCATATATGTGCGTCAAAGATAATGTAACATCATATTATAACATCGTACTTAACGGCATAGTAGTGAAAGGCAGGTAAATAATAGGTAACTCCACAGCAAAACAGTCTCCTATTTAAACATTTCAGGAAAACTCCAAACCCTACAGTGTCTGTCAAATACCAGCAGCCTAAGTCGGTCTCAGCAAGCACAGCCTCTAGGTATAGTGATACGGTATTAAAATGAAAACAATATTAAAATTAAAGTTAACAATTAAATGAAAAGATAAATGTCCAGACTCTCCATGGAGTCAGGAATAGGGTGGAGGGATTACGTGGAGACCCTCGTATGAGCTGCAGAGTATATTTATCTCCGTGCTCCCTTGGGTCTGATTCGAGCACGTGTCTCCGGGCGATTTATCACACCAAAGTAAAAGTGGGGTGGGTTGAATAAGGCTAGTGTCTGATTGTGATGTATAGTCTACTTGTGCCTAAGTGTGCACCTCAATTGTTGTTAACTAGGTAACAGAGCAAGTATCTAAACGAACCAGTAATAAAGTAATCTACATTGGACATAAACTGTACTTTACTGTGTGATCAAGCTATGTCCCTCTAAGCCTATAGTTGAACTATCGGGAAAAGGAAAACCCCAGCAGGTATAGTGCTTTGTCCCCTGTGGGTAGCGTCTGGACAGTTAAAGTGATGCTATTGATCTGTAGCGTATGGTGTAAGTATGTTTGCTACATGCAATATAGGTGAAGGTATGTATACATTATTAAGATATGGCTCAGGGGAGCTCTGTAGTTTACGTTGCACGTTCGTTTTTAAACTGAGAGCTTAGTTAATGCGTTTTTATACTAAATAAAATAGACATGTGCATGTGAAAACATGTAACATTTCGTCGTACGGTGCCACAACAGTATCAGCAGGCCTATTTGAGCAGTAGTTAACAAGGCATGTGAGGAAACGGTACAATTTTATATTTTAGTGTCAAGCTAAATATTGGGAACTTATGTCAGCATGAAAGACACGGTTCTAAACACAAGGTCCCAGCTAGTTCAAGAGTTGTCATGTTAGGTATAGTTAGGGGCAATTGCACAGGGTGTACATGAATAACAGTTTTTGCTGGTGGCAGTGATATGGCGGGCGTATGGGCAACAGGCCTAACTAGAACATAATAATAAGCATGTTAGGTGATGATTAAAGAAGTCACTTAAGTTCGGTTGCACAAGTCGACGTCTTCTAGGGGAGGCCTGGCTGCCAGCCGATCCCCGTGTGTGGCCATTCCCTTAGGCTTCGTGGTAGTTCACGCCACGGAATAAGAACCAGTACTAAAAATATCGGCAATATATAAGCATGGCAGATAGTGACTTGTATCTGATAGTAACTTGTGTGGCGGGTGTGTGGCAGTCTGGTGGAGGCCTCACATGTCTCCGCTGCGGTACAGTCCTCGGGCCTCCGAGCCGCCGCCCGTTCTCTCAGGGGGCACTCAGGGGCAGAGATTGTCCACTAGACCCCCCCCCACAAAGTCCGTGGTCCTCCCGTCCCTTGCACCTCCCCAGCGTCACATTGTGCCCTATGGAGTGATCCCCATGTCTCTCCCTCTGCTGGCCTCACTCTTAAAGCTGGTACACAGTCCCAACGGCCACCGGTCTGCCGGTAGGCCCGCGCACTCTCGCCTCACAGGGCTCACGGCAGCGGGGACATTGGTCTCCGGGGACCCCCTACCCAGAGATTGGGGTACTCACTGCTCCGGTCGGCGTGTGGGCAGTGCGGAGATTCCGTTCAGCGCTCGGTACCGTTTGGGCCTGTTCGAGCCGTCCATACCAGTCCTCCTTGGTATGTTCTGCTAATGCCCACCGGGCGTGTTAAGTCGTGTTGGAGTGACTCTGGGTAGATGCTGGTGAGTTTCCAGGCAGCCTCTGCCTGTTTACTTCTGGCTGGGTGTCTCTTTGCCATTGCCGTTTTAGGTGGACGGCATAGTGTCCTTGCGGGGGTTCACGCTGTGGTGCCAGTCGCCACCATGTGGCCGGGGTGTCCCCCGCAGGCCGGGGGAGGGGGCTGTGCCCCGGGCCAAGGGTCTCCCCACGCCAGGGATGCTTGCCTTGTGGCTCTGTTGCGCCTTTTCGCGGCGCCATACTGCAAGTAATGGCGGCCGATGCTCAGCAGCCGCGTGTAGGCCGGACCCAGACCTCTCCGTCCGCCCGCCCGCTACTCGGTCGGCTTCATGCAGATGCCTGGTGGGTGTCGGATCATTCCCCCTTTCAGGTGCAGCAGGTTTTTCTGTATTGGAGCGTGTTTGGGCGATGTTGGTGCTGATTTAGGCAGTTTGCCTCTGGAGCCCATGCGAATGGCGTCCAGTCGGCCCGACCCCGCCCCCCAGGTAGCATATTTTATGTAGCACAGGTACCATAGTTTATATAGCACAGGTAGCATATTTTGTGTGGTTTGGTAAACGATAACAGTGAAAGCGTTTATAATATAAACAGTTGTTGTGGGGGTTATTTTGTAGGTAAAGGATGTGATGCGTCCTATCCCTTATATGTTAGCATATTACTTGAAGGTTTGGGAATGTTATAGTTTTCATTTCAAAGTATTTTATTTTTAGCAGCCTTTCTTTGACTTTCTTTGCTAAATTGAGAATTAGTTAGTTTTGTTTAGTAGATTGGATGGCAGTTTTAGGATTTTAATTATTTTTCCTTATGTTTTTGCTTGCAAAAAATAAATAAAAATGTCAGATGGGAAGAGTAAATGGATTCATTTGTATGGCATCAGTGAGTGCAGATTTTGTTTTGTGCAGTCGAAACGTTACAAGTTTATTTTGCTGTTGCACCTGTTGATACTGCCCCCCTCCCCTCCCCTTTCTTGTTTATAATTAAGATTGTTCATTACAACATTTAAAATCCAGTGGGTATTACAGTTATACTTTGAATACTTGGTTGTGAAGGTAAATAACATGCTATTCTTTTAGGTTTGGGCTGTGGCAAAGTCATAATATTAGCATTAATATGGTCATTCATGATGGTCAGCCCTTTTTCCATCTCAAGTTGATATAGTAATTGGGCTTTAACTTGGTCTCTAGTAGGGATCTCAGTACTTTTCCAAAATCTAGCAATTAATATTTTAGTCGCCATTAAACAATGTAAAATACCAATATCCAAATTGTTTTTTATTTCTGTACACAAAAGATGAAGAAGAGCAATTTCAGCTTTATGTTCTAAGCATAAACCGCCAATCCTATATATAAGGTTAAAATAAATATTCCAGAGGGGCTTAATTCTAGGACAGTCCCACCAGATATGGAGCATAGAACCATCTGGGTGAAAACATCGCCAACAATTTGGTGGGTTGGTGTTGGATATTTTAGCAAGTCTAGTTGGAACCAGATACCATCTGTATAGGACTTTGGAGAAAGTATCTAGAATATTCAAACAGTGAATGGCTTTTTTAGTCCTCATAAAGGATTTACACCAGTTATTGAAAGGGATCGATATTGCTAGATCGATTTCCCATTTAGTTAGAGCTTTGGGAATATCTGGAGACCCTTTAAAATTATTAACTCTATCGCAAGAGAGAACACCTTTTTTGCTCTAGAGCTGGAGAATATTTTTTTAAACAGTTTACCCATACGACCTTCTAGCCTGAGAATGTTATCTATAAGAAAACTCTTGATACGGAGGTAATTAAATATTTCTCTAGAAGGTAAATGCAATAATATTCTAAGGACTTCAAAGCTTTTCAATTGATGGTTATTGTACAGGTCTTTTATCTTAAAGTTAAGGTTTTTATGCCAGTTTATCAAGTTAATATCTAACATATAATGATCCAAAGAGCTTAAACGAAGATTCTCGTATAATTTTTTATTAATGTTCAGCTTTTTCTTTATAGAATTCCATTCTTTTAATGTATGTAATAAAGAAAGGGGGGGGGGTTGGAGTGAAAACTCAGTTATTTGTTTATTCTGGCTTGCCTCATTCCATAGAAAAAGCTCCAGATTATCTAGACCAGTTCTAGCTGACTCAATTTTGTACCAAGCTTGGTTTTTGGAGTCATTTAATTGTAAATTACTAGCATGGACCAACATATTAGCCTGATATATTTGAGAAACTAAGGGGTATCCCATTCCCCCCTGTTGGGCCTTCCTTGAAAGAGTATATGTATTTATTCTTGGTCTCTTCCCTCTCCAAATATAAGATGTAATACTACTTTGTAGCATATTTAGCCAATGACTAGAAATCGAGAGAGGGAGCATACCAGATAGATAAGCCCATTTGGGGATTATATAAGATTTAATGGTATTTGTAAATTTTGTAAATTTGATGCAATAAGTGTGTTTTTTTTAATACCTTTTCACCCTCTTTGCATGAACCCGATTTACATATATTACTAATATGTTTCTGAACATATATATTATATTATTCACTCACTCACTCACTCACTCTCTGGGCCGGCCTAAGACATCATGCTGCCTCGGTCCAACGATAAATGACTATGGGGGATAATGTATAATAAACACAGGTGACTGGCAGGACCGGCGCCACCTGTAAGGCGACCTAGGCAGCCACCTAGGGCGCAACTTATCAGGGGGCGCCAGATCCCTGTCCCCGCTGCGCCTCCTCATGCTGCACCGCCTGAGCGCTTTAACAAGCCCCAGGCGGCGCAGCACTGCTGCATGGAGGGCGGCCGGGTTTCAGTGACCGGCAGGAGGGAAGCGCAGAGCACTCCCTCCTGCCGGTCTCTCCATGTAGCGTGGCCGGGCGGCGCGGAGCGCGGGACAGGAACCTCTGTTTCCTGTACCCGGCCGCCGGCGGAATGACAGGAAGTGAGCGCTCAGTGAGCACTTCCTGTCATTCCGCCGGCGGCCGGGTACAGGAAACAGAGGTTCCTGTCCCGCGTTCCGCGCCGCCCGGCCACGCTACATGTGCAGGATGGGAGGGTAAGGACCACTATGGGAGGGGGGAGAGGGGGTATAAGGACCACTAGGGGGGGGGATAAGGACCACTAGGGGAGGGGGGGGATAACGGACCACGAGTGGGAGGGAGGGGGGGATAAGGACCACTAGGAGAGGGAGGAGGGAGATAACGGACCACGAGGGGAGGGAGGGAGGGAGGGGGGATAAGGACCACTAGGGGAGGGGGGAATAACGAACCACTAGGGGAGGGAGGGGGGGATAAGGACCACTAGGGGAGGGAGGGGGGGATAAGAACCACTGGGGGTGAGTAAGGACCACTTGGGGGGGGTAAGGACCACGAGGGGGGGTAAGGACCACTAGGGGAGGGGAGGGTAAGGACCACTAGGGGAGGGAGGGGGGATAAGGACCACTAGGGGAGGGAGGGAGAGGGGGGATAAGGACCACTGGGGGTGGGTAAGGACCAGGGGGGGGGGTAAGGACCACTGGGGGGGTAAGGACCATGAAGGGGGAAAGGACCACTAGGGGAGGGGAGGGAGGATAAGGACCACTTGGGGAGGGAGGGAGAGGGGGATAAGGACCACTGGGGGTGGGTAAGGACCGGGGGGTAAGGTCCACTGGGGGCGTAAGGACTGTGAGGGGGGTAAGGACCACTAGGGGAGGGGAGGGAGGATAAGGACCTCTAGGGGAGGGAAGGAGAGGGGGGGATAAGGACCACTAGGGGAGGGAGGGGGGTGGATAAGGACCACTGGGGTGGGTAAGGAACAGGGGGAGGGTAAGGACCACTGGGGGGGGGTAAGGACCATGAGGAGGGGTATGGACCACTAGCGGAGGGGAGGGAGGATAAGAACCACTAGGGGAGGGAGGGAGAGGGGGGGATAAGGACCACTAGGGGAGGGAGGGGATGGATAAGGACCACTGGGGGTGGGTAAAGACCAGGGGGGTAAGAACCACTGGGGGGGGGAAGGACCACTAGGGGAGGGAGGGGGTGGATAAGTGTCAGGATCGGGACAGGGATCCAACACGCAGAGTACAAACAGTAGCCAGATACGTATACCGGACCTTAGAATGGCCGGACTAACGTAAGTAGTACAGTATAGAATGGTCAAAGACAAGCCGAGGTCGAGGGTAACAGAAGACAGGTAAGCGAGAGACAAGCCGAATCAAGGGTAACAGAGATAAGCAGAGTAAGGTAAACAAGCCGGGTCAAAACCAAAAGGGATAATAGAATACACAAGCACTGAGTGACTAGAACAAGCTAGAACCACGACAGGGCAATGAGCTAATGAAAGAAGCTCTGTTAAATACCCTGTTCAGAGCAGTAACCACGCCTCCAAGGCGTCCTGATTGGTCCTGCAGCAATTGAGTGACAGGTCGTTCCGGAGGAGTGTCCTGATGACAACTTCCTGCCTAGATGCTGTAAAAGGCAGTCACTCCCTCGCGGCCGGCCTTGCATGACCGAATAGACCTTGGGGAAGGGAGCCATCAGGCCGTCTGGATGGAGGAACAGCTAAGTCTCTACCTCTTTCGGAGGTAGAGACCACAGGTACCCTGACAATAAGGACCACTGGGGTGGGTAAAGACCAGGGGGAGGGTAAGGACCACTAGCGGAGGGGAGGGAGGATAAGGACCACTAGGGGAGGGAGGGAGAGGGTGGGATAACGACCACTGGGGGTGGGTAAGGACCAGGGGGGTAAGGACCACTAGGGGAGGGGAGGGTAAGGACCACTAGAGGAGGGGGTGGAAGGACCACTAGGGGAGGGGAGGGGAGGAGGGAGGAAGGACCACTAGGGATGGGGAAGGTAAGGACCAGTAGGGGAGGGGAAGGTAAGGACCAGTAGGGGAGGGGAGGGGGGAGCAAGGACCACTAGGGGAGGGGAGGGTAAGGACCACTAGGGAAGGGGTGAGTCAGGACCACTGGGGGAGGGGGGTGAATGAACACGGGGAACGGGGGTGGGAAGGTAAGGACCACTGAGGGAGGAGGAGGGGAGGTCCACTAGGGGTTTGGGAGAGGAAGGACCACTAAGGGGGGAAAGGACCACCAAAGGGGGGGTAAGGAGGGAGGACTACTAAGGAGAGGGAAGGAGGGTAAGGACCACTAAGGGGGTGGGAGATTACCACTAAGGGGGTGGTGGGAGTAGGGGAAGGTCTACTAAGGGGTTTGGGAGAGGGAGGACCACTAAGGGGTTTGGAAGAGGGAGGACTACTAAGGGGGGGAGAGGGGAGTGAGAAGACCACCAAGGGGGGACTGCAGAGGCACAGGGGGCCAAGGGAGAGCACTAAGTGACACACACACACACACACACACACAGAAACATACAATGCATTCCTACTCACACACAATACATCCCTTACGTTCTCTTACATAATTAATGCACCCCTTACAGACACACACTGCATTCAATTACATACACAGAAACAAACCTTGCACCCCTTACACACACACAGAAACATACAATGCATTCCTTATACGCAAGCACACACTACATCCCATATAAACACACTACATCCCTTACACAAATTGCACACATAAAACATCCCCAACTCATGGATGGGCCATGTAGGTGGATTTATGGGTGGGCATTGTAGTCATATGCCCCCTGGGGGCCCAGACCTTGAGCTGTGTAAGGGGCCCTAAAAGAGAGCCTCTTCTACACCAGACCTGTGGAGCCAGACTGAGCCCATCATCAGCCTTTTGTCCTCATCTGGTGGTAAGTAGGCAATCCAATATATTATTAGTGGCACTAATCTCTAATTTACCTCACATTAAATGGATACTATAGTCACCAGAAGCACTACAGCATAATGTAGTGGTTCTGGTGTCTATAGCCTGTGCCTGTAGGCTTTTTAATGTAAACACACTGTCTTTTCAGATAAAAGACACTTTGTGAAGACTGGCGTTGGCCCATATTGCAGAGCATATGGGCGGGGCATTGTGATGTCACATGGTGAGCAGGACATATGGGGGGGGGGCGGCAAATTTTTTTTGCCTAGGGCGGCAAAAATCCTTGCACCGGCCCTGGTTACTGGCTATGGGGAGGATAATGTATAATAAACACAGGTTACTGGCTATGGGAGGATAATGTATAATAAACACAGGTTACTGGCTATGGAGGGATAATGTATAATAAACACAGGTTACTGGCTATGGGGAGGATAATGTATAATAAACACAGGTTACTGGCTATGGGAGGGATAATGTATAATAAACACAGGTTACTGGCTATGGGAGGGATAATGTATAATAAACACAGGTTACTGGCTATGGGGGATAATGTATAATAAACACAGATTACTGGCCATGGGGGGATAATTTATAATAAACACAGGTTACTGGCTATGGGAGGATAATGTATAATAAACACAGGTTACTGGCTATGGGGAGGATAATGTATAATAAACACAGGTTACTGGCTATGGGGGGATAATGTATAATAAACACAGGTTACTGGCTATGGGAGGGATAATGTATAATAAACACAGGTTACTGGCTATGGGGGATAATGTATAATAAACACAGATTACTGGCCATGGGGGGATAATTTATAATAAACACAGGTTACTGGCTATGGGGGGGGGGGGATAATGTATAATAAGCACAGGTTACTGGCTATGGAGGATAATGTATAATAAACACAAAAAACAAAAATGAATGCAGCTTCAGAATTAATCTAAATTGTATGCTGTCTAGGAGGTGGGAGGGTCTGGGAGGGAGGGTCTGCTGCTGATTGGCTGGAATGTGTCTGCTGACTGTGAGGTACAGGGTCAAAGTTTACTCAATGATGACGAATAGGGGGCAGACCGAACATCGCATATGTTCGCCATCCGTGGCGAACGCGAACACGCTATCACTAGTTCTCACCCCTACAACCATGGCTCGATTAAAGTGTTCTGAAGATCTTGGTGGGCCTTTTTATGGAGATGTACACTGAAAAACACAAAGTAAAAAATTTAAATATCTTAAGTGTGTCAAAAAATAAACTTACTAAAAATGTTCCTTTATTTCAGAATAGATCACTGGCTAATGAAATAACACTATAACATTAGGAATACGACCATCTATTCCTAATGTTATTGTGTCCCACTAACTATTTACTTGCCCCCTCCCCCATTCTCCCCCTGTTTGCAATAAAAAAGTAAATTTGCGCGCCTTGTAGCATTTGCTGCACAGGTCTCTGTACTGCTGTTCCCACCTCCTTGGCTGAGATCATCAATCTTGAAGACGTTTCCAGTTCCTCTGTGCTCCCTCGCGCGTCCTCTGTGGTGATGCCGGGAGTCGAAATATCACTTCACTCCGGCCATAGCCATACATATTATTGGTTTGTTTTTTTTCTAATTCAAAATATTGATCCTTGCAGGGTAATTCAATTAACCCCTTAACCCCTTAAGGACGCAGCTTCAGAAGCTGGACATACCCTTAAGGACTCAAGCTATTTTTGCATTTTCTGCTGTTTGTGTTCAACTGCAATTTGCATCGCTCTCATTTATTGAACCAACACATATTATATATCGTTTTTTAAAGAACAAGATGGGCTTTACTTTGATGTGACTTATACATATATAAAATCTAATTTATTATTAAAAAACATAAAAAAAAATGAAAAAAAATGAAAAAATATATATATTTTTACAGTTTTGGCAATAATAGTGTGTGTATAATATGTCCAGCTTAGGAAAAGTAATTCAAAATAAATTAATTTAGGTGTCTTGTTTTTCAAAGTGCATAATATGTAAAGGATTTCAGCTTATTTTAAAAGTTACAGGTCACAAAATACAAGGAGTAATATAAAATTTAAATGTGAAAATCTTTTGGAAGTTGGTATGTTTGACTTGTAAGTTTGACAGCTGTCACAGAAAACAAAATTGCTACACAAAAGTATATATTTATATAAAGAAGACATCACAGGCTATTTATTTAAGGGTATTATGACACTTTTTACATAGCCATTTTCCCACCAATCTCTGCTACATATTGCAGTAAAATTGTGTTTTTTTTGTTTTTTGAAATACACACATATAACAAGGTTTTTTAAATGTGTATTTTGTAAAGCTGCTGTGTGCTATTCCTGGTCAAAATCCCATTTTGTGTTCAGCAACATCTGCTGAGTACAACAATACCCCCCTTGTATGCCTTTGCCACTATTTTGGGAAGCTACAATGAAATATAAGAGGCCAGACTATTTCAGTTTCTACAGTTAGAAAATTCAAAGATGGATTTAATGGACCTATGTCTTATTTTGGGGCATTATAGTAGTTTGGTTGTTCAAATGACTGCAAAAAGGCCTACCATTTGTGAAAGTAGACACTCCAGGGTATCTCATATGGCATATATTGTGCCTTAACATGTCGCCATTTTTTCGCCATTATATGTCAAAGTTTGTGGTAAAAAAATATTTTTTGCATTTTTTCCTTAAGCATTACATTTGTGCTGGGCATTTTGTATATTTGATATGTTCCACTATGATCAAACACCCCTAATTATGCTGAGCTATCTCCTATGAGTAAAACGATACCCCCAATGTATGCCTTTAGTCGTATTTCCTGACGCTACACTGCCATATAGGAGACCTGACCATTTCAGTTTTCACAGAATTTTATAGGTTTATGACTCATTTTGGGTTCTAATAGCAGGTTGCTTATTCAAACTTTCCCCACAAAGGCCTACCGTTTTTTAAAGTAGACACCCCAGGGTATTTCAAAAGGCCCATTTTGAACCTTAGGGTGGAATCATTTTTTCGCTAGTGAGTACCAAGTCTAGTAGTAGTAAGCATTTTCTCTGCCTTTTTGGCACACACTTTGAGATTTTACTGCATAGTTTACAATCCTTAGGTGTGCTACGGCAGTATAACGCTTCATATGTCACTCAGCTATGTCGTCTGAGTACAGCAATACCCCCGTGTGTACCTTTCCCAGGTATATGTGGATGTTGGAGGGGCAACATTGAGACTCGGCAATTTCAGGTCTGTTTCAAACTTTGAATTTTTACGCTGGGTCCATGTCCCATTTTGGGCATTTGACAGGTTGAGAATTCAAACTTCCCCAACAAAGGCCTACCATTTTTTAAAGAAGACACCCCAGGGTATTTCAAAAGGCCCATTTTGAACCTTAGGGTGGGATAATTTTTTCGCTAGTGAGTACCAAGTCTAGTAGTAGTAAGCATTTTCTCTGCCTTTTTGACACACACTTTGAGATTTTACTGCATAGTTTACAATCCTTAGGTATGCTACGGCAGTATAACGCTTCATATGTCACTCAGCTATGTCGTTTGAGTACAGCAATACCCCCGTGTGTACCTTTCTCAGGTATATGTGGATGTTGAAGGGGCAATTTGAGACTCGGTCATTTCAGGTTTGTTTCAAACTTTGAATTTGCATGCTGGGTCCATGTCCCATTTTGGGTCAAACTCTGAGGCACTGTCTGTCACATCTCAATCCGCTGTCAGAATTCTCTAACTGTACTTCCTAAGCATTTTGAACTTTTTACGCAAGAACTTTAACAAAACAATGTTATAATAATGTTATTTTATTTTTTTGTGGGTTTTTTTTATTTGTATTTTTACCCCTAGAATACGCACTAAACTCCCTAATTTCCCAGGAACTATCATCCACCCCAATTAACTAAATAAAAGGTAAAAAAAAAAAATTATATATATATATATATATATATATATATATATATATAGTCAGTGGTTAAATAACAGAAGAACTACAACAAGAATATTAATTGTATTGAGAATTTATTGGCCCTGAGTATGAAATAATTTAAAACAGTTCCCAATACAAAGGCCAGGCTGAGAGGGACAATCAGGGCAGTAGAAACTGGTCTCCGTTCGAATGCCTCTCTGGTAACACAGCCTGCACCTTTTCTGGGGGGTCTTTTTTGGGGGGGGTTGGTGGTATCCGAAAGCAGAAGTGACCTGTCTGAATATCTCTGCTGCTAGGCCCTGCTGATGGCTCCCCACTGTGGCACTCAGTGAGCAGCACCGAAATTAGCTGGAACTGAAATGTAAGAAAAGTACATTTCAGCTGAGGATTTGCCTTTTTGAAAAGGATGAATGCGTTATGAGTAGCCATTTGCATTAAATAAATGCCCACTTTCTTATACCAGGCCCTGGTCTTTCTCATTATCAGATATGGCTGCAGCAGTTGATCAGACAGGTCAACTCCCCCCATGTGTTTATTGTATTGCTTAATGCAGACAGGCAGCTGTCTTGTTTCCTGTCTGCCACGGACTGCGACCCTGCGTGTGTGTTCACTGTGCATGGTAGTCAGTATGAACACCTCCTTTTTGTCTCTGTATTTCAGAGCCAGCAGTTCGTCCTGGCATAGAGCAGCAGTTTCCCCCTTTTTAATTTTTTTCTCTGCCAGAGCCTTGGGGAAGCCAGTGCGTGTCTTGCGGATAGTGCCGCAGACCACAGTCTCAAAACAATATAGCATTTTTTGAAGGGGTATGCTATTGTAGTAATTATCAAGGTAGAGGTGGTACCCCTTGTTCAGTAGCGGGTTCATTAGATCCCAAACTATTTTTCTGCTAGTCCCAACTACATCAGGGCAACCTGGGGGATCCCGGTGGCTATCTTTACCTTCATATACTCTGAAGGTATAAACATACCCACTGCTACTTTCACATAACTTGTAAAGCTTGATGCCATTCCGGGATCTTTTGGCTGGTATGTATTGCTTAAACCCCAGTCTACCCTTGTATTTCATTAGGGACTTGTCAATACATATATTCTTTTGGGGAGTATAAATAAGGCCAAATTCTTTATTAAAATGGTTAATTAGGGGGCGGATTTTATAGAGTTTGTCATACTGCGGATGATCTTTGGGGTGGCACTTCGAATTGTCATTGAAGTGCAGAAAGCGCAGTACTGATTCATAGCTGGGCCTACTCATGGTCTGAGAGAAAATGGGAGTATTGCATACTGGGTTTTTGGACCAGTACATTCGGATGCTGGGCTTTTTTATAATTCCCATCAGCATGGTTAGTGCCCAGAACTGTTTTAACTCTGGCACACTGGTGGGGTACCAGCTCCCTTTTGAGGCAAGGTGACTTGTTGCATTTTGTGCCAGATACTGCGCTGCATAAATATTTGTTTGTGTAACTATCTGCCCTAAAAAATCATCCCCAAGGAACAGCTCCATAAAATCCTGGGAGTTATAGCTGGTCACGTCTCCCTGAATACCAGGAGTCGCAGTGAACAGAGGGATGTCGGGGACAAAATTGTTAGGGGGCACCCAGATATCAGCGCCAGGAGCAGTGCCAGGGGTATCGTCACTCTCTTCATCTGTGTCTGGCACATAGTCACCCTCTGCACTCTCTGAGGCAGTGTCGGTTGCCTCTGAGTCGGCTGCTAATATATTATATGCCTCCTCGGCACTAAACCTTCTAAGCATGGTGAAAGCTTAAAATTAACTTTAACTAAATAACGTATTTTTTTGTTTTGTTTTTTTAACTTTTTTTATACTTTTTTTTGTTTTCTGAACTTTTTTTAATACTTTTTTTAACTTTTTTAAAACTCTTAAAAACTTCTAAAAACGTAAAAAAAAAATGAACCCATGTGGGTAAAAACAGAAATCAGATCACCGCTAAACACAGAACTTACACCTAGCAAAGCAGAAATGCTTTGACTTAAAATAAACTACTTTTTTTTCCTCTTTTTTCCTTTTTTCACTTTTTTTATGATTTTATAAACTTTTACAAACTTTTACAAACTTTTAATAACTTTCTAAAACTAGATTCCCCAATCCCCCCCTAGCTTCAATCCACCCCAGCTAACTAATTAACTGAAAATAATAGTAAAAAAATTAAATTAAATATATTTAACCCCTGAGGGTTAAAAAGAAAATAAAGTTAACCCCTGAAGGTTACAAAAAAAAACTCTGATCTCAGTAATGTACTGTGATCAGTATTGTGATCACTGCTGCCAGTGATCAAAGGGTTAAACCCTTGTTAATTTTCACAGGGAAAGGAGGTAAAGTATTTTTTTAAACTTTAAAACACTTTGTGTCTGTCAGGGACACAAAATTTTATGTCATCCCTGCATGTGACTTACATATCCTTGCAAAGCACATCCTGTAAAAAGTAATCTAATGTTTATACTTCCTTTATTGCACATTATGTATAATTTAACCACTTAAGACCGCAGCCAAATGTACAAGTTGTGATCCAAAAAAAACCGTAAACAAAACCTGGTATTTGCGCCATATGTCTGTCCAACCGTAATTCACCTCTTTCATATTAAATGCACCCCCCCCCCTTATTATATATCATTTTATTCAGGGGAAACAGGGCTTTCATTTAATATCAAATATTTAGCTATGAAACATAATTTAATATGAAAAAAATGGGAGAAAATAAGATTTTTTTTATTTTTTTAGTTCTACATGACATTTTAACTGTCAATGTCATAATACTGTTTGCTTTTACTGCAATAAAATACACATATTTGTATTCAGCAAAGTCTCACGTGTAAAACAGTACCCCCTATGTACAGGTTTTATGGTGTTTTGGGAAGTTACAGGGTAAAATATAGCGTGTTACATTTGAAATATATATATATATATAATTATACAAATATTTACAAATTCTGGCACTCTCCCCCAAAGAAATTCAGAAAGGTTCAAACCAAGGTGCTTCTCAGTGCAAAATATAGAATCCAGATAAATGAGAGCACTCACTGGGTTTAGAAAAATATATATTAAAATACTAGGCAAACAAATCAACGTTTCGACCGTCAAGCGGTCTTTATCAAGATCTTGATAAAGACCGCTTGACGGTCGAAACGTTGATTTGTTTGCCTAGTATTTGAATATATATTTTTCTAAACCCAGTGAGTGCTCTCATTTATCTGGATTCTATATATAATTATATATATATATATATATTAATAGTAAAATACACCTAGACAGTGTATGTGTGTGTATGTATATGTGTATATATATATATACTTAGATCATATATATATATATATATATTGTATATATATATATATATATATATATATATATATATATATATGATCTAAGTATATAAAAAAAATTTACACTGTTTTTACTTTTATTTGATTTTATTTCCAGCCAGCAGGTGGACTGACTGTCATTAAATTTAGTCCCCCTGCTGGCAATGCCTCAGCCAGCTAACCCGGCCATGTGATTGTGAGGTCCTCGCAAGGACCTCACTCTCATATGGCCGGGGGGGCTGCTGGAGGGCGGACTTGCCGCGGGGGGCTCCCTGGGAGTCCCCCCAACCGCGATCGCAAGCGTGGGATCGCCGGCGACCGGGTAAGTAACAAAAGACCGGAGTACATTTACGCCCAGTGGCATTTAGAGCCGCTTAAAATAGGGCGTAATTGTACGCCCTCCGGTCTTAAAGGGTTAAACAGTCAGCATACTCACATGCAGACACAGAGCTTATTGATACACAGGCTCACAGACAATCTCATTGATACACATAAGCTCATTTACATAAAAAAAAAACAAGCTCACTGATGAACACAGAGAAGCTTACTGGTACACACAAACAAATTTAGTACAGACAAACTCTGAGACACACACAAGCTTACAACAGACAAGCTCACTGTCACACACACACACATGCATGCTCCCTACAGAAGAGCTCACTGACAAACACATGCTCACTACAGACAAGCTCACTGATACACACACATGCTCACTACGGACAAGCTCACTGACACACACAGACAAGCTTACTGGTACACACACACACACACACACACACATTTAGTACACACATACTGACACACACACACAAGCTTACTACAGACCAGCTCACTGACACACACAAATACAATCTTACTAAATAGATTGGATGTCAGTACTTGTATTCTCCCCCAAAATATGGGTATATGCTTAAACTGCTAGAAATTTTAATGTATTAGTTTGTAACTAAGTTTCAATTGAACTGTTAGTACCGTATATACTCGAGTATAAGCCGAGTTTTTCAGGACATTTTTTGTGCTGAAAACTCCAACTCGGCTTATACTCAAGTCAATTGTCTGTATTATGGCATTGCCATACTACAGACTGGGGGGTGTGGGGGCTGCAGAGCGTTTACTTACCTCTCCTGCAGCTCCTGTCAGCTCCCTTCTCCTCCGCGGCGGTCCGTTCAGCACCTCTGTCAGCTCCCAGTGTAAGTCTCGCGAGAGCCGCGGGGTCATAGTGCGGCCGCGAGACTTACACTGTGAGCTGGCAGAGGGAGCTGCACGGACCGGCGCGGAGGAGGAGGGAGCTGACAGGAGCTGCAGGAGAGGTAAGTGCTTCCTGCCAGACCCCCTCCTACACAGTGCCCATCCACTGGACCACCAGGGAGTGAGAGCCCTCCTCCCTGCCATGTATCAAGCAGGGAGGGGGGCCGAAAAAATAAATAATAATAACAAAATAAAATAAAAATAATAAAACACATAATAAAATAAAATAAAAAATAATAATTAAATATAATAAAAAAATAATAATAAAAAAATTATTAAAATAATTTAAAAAAAAATAATAATGAAATTGTCCACCAAGGCTCTGCAACACACACACACACACACACACTGCACTCACACACACACACACACTGCATTCATACACACACACACTGCACTCATACACACACACACTACATTCATACACACACACACTGCATTCATACACACACACTGCATTCATACACACACACTGCACTCATACACACACACTGCATTCATACACACACTGCATTCATACACACACTGCACTCATATACACACACACTGCACTCATATACACACACTGCATTCGTACACACACACTGCATTCATACACACAATGCACTCATATACACACACACTGTATTCATATACACACACACTGCACTCATACACACGCTGCACTCATACAAACACTGCATTCATACACACACACACAGCATTCATACACACACGCTGCATTCATTATATACACACACTGTAAATAAATATTCAATTAATATAATTTTCATAGGATTTAATTTTATTTAGAAATTTACCAGTAGCTTCTGCATTTCCCACCCTAGTCTTATACTCGAGTCAATAAGTTTTCCCAGTTTTTTGGGGTAAAATTAGGGGCCTCGGCTTATATTCGGGTCGGCTTATACTCGAGTATATAAGGTATGTTATTTTTTGGGGTTGTTGAAAAGTATCGATGACCATGCAATATAGATGAACTTCAGTATGTTTTATTCTCTTATGCGATTTTAACTTTCCTTTTTTGTCTTTCCAGAGTATTTTTCTGATAGTCTGTTGCCACATATTTCTTTTTGTAAATGTACCCGCGAAATAGGATAACATGACGTGATTTTTATGCTTCGTGTTAATTTTAAATGCAACAAAATTTTATTCACTACAGATATGTATATTGTTTATATATTTATGTCTATATGGTAAATTGTTTTGCCTGTTTTTGTATATTTTATAAATATATTTTTAATTAAGGATCAATCATATATTATATTATACTCAATCTGTGTGGTATTTGTATATTTGGACCGTTATGTATAAGTGCAGTAAGGGTTAATTCAAGATCAGCAAGAACAGACCATGAATATAAAAATAGATTGAAGATTTTAAGATGCCATCCTCTGATGACGTGATCTGTGATCACGAAATGCGTTAGGCGGCATCTTCACATCGGTTCACATCGGTTCCTGAGAGCAAGCATACTGGAACGCATCCAGAGCCGCAGTGGAACGCACGTGGCCAGTATCTGGTGTCATTCCAGCACGAGGAGGTCCTAATTCACTTCTATCCGGCCGGCAAGAAAGTGATATCAACATCACCGGACCCCCAGTCTGAAATACCTGGTACTATTGCTACTCTTATTTGGGACTGTTTTATCCACTAGTCTTTTATATATTAATGTGTTTGGTCGACAGTTTATATGTACTAAAAAACTTTTCTTAATAGTACTCTGTCTGCTACACTTTATAATAGACTCAACTATAAAGATTTTAAACCCCCTGTGGGATTCAAATAATTTTAATTTTTTATGAATATACTGTGTATCGGTTCTGTACTTTGATTGTCATATAACCCATACTAGATTAACATTTCAGCAGCCTTTGGTCTCTACCTACCTTATACTACAGGAGGTAATGATCTGACCAGCTGATACATTCACATTTAAAGAGGAATTGAGCATATTTATAATTAATCAATCTGCAATTTATATTTCCATTTCCACTGAGTCCTGTATCTACTATTGATACATTTCAATAAGCATTCAATATCATTAAAACAAGCGCTTGTGAGTAGTGGAGCTTTTTGCCCGCACAAACTCACTCACTGTGATCTTGTAAGCAGTTCAAATTTTATTGTGTTATATTAATACATTGTTAAATGTTGATACATCAATATTCATTTTTTAGTTTTATGCACATTACAATTTTATATCGATATACTGCATTTTTCCAGATTTAACATTGTGTTCTTCTCACCCCTATTTTTAATTTTTTTGTAAATCTTGTTTATTACGTAAGATGCAGCAATAATTAGGCTCGCAGGCCGACGAGAAGTACAATGTCAACGGTATAAGACATATAAAACAAGAAGGTGCGTAAATCCAAAATAGTAACATCGTAACAATTCACGTTAAGATCATAAGCTCCAAAGACTGGTAAGTATATAAGTTCTGTATTCCCTTTCCATATTCGGGAGTGTAGTGTGTGAGCTTTGGACTAGAATGATGTACCAGTGTATGTGGGCCTATTTATATATGTACTCGCAAAATACAGCAACCCTTGGTATCAGCACAGCGATAAGTCAGGACCCGTCAGTCTCAAACATGACCTAGGGTGTCGAATAATAAATTGTTGCCATATAGAATAGAATAGGCTGTCTAGTGTCTCATCAGAGTACGGGGACCCGCGGGCCTCGTTAGCAAACTCGGGCGAGCGAAATAGGATGGTGGAGCACAGCCGGGAAGCCCACCCAACCATCCGTATTGACCAAAGTGTCGTAAATGTGACCTTATCTGTTACCTGGGGTGTGTGTCCAAAAAGCTTCCACCCGTTTTAGGGCGCTTAGGTGCCCCTCTCTGCATAATTTGGTATCTGCACGCTAAACACTCCAGGGACAGGAAACCCCTACTCACTGCTTACTTGTGTATGTACATACTGTATGTAGCCCATGCCTTGTACAGGTGCCCACTCCTCCCCACGACAGTCACTTGCAGCAGAGCTCGAGTATTGCCCATGATTGTTTTCCCCTACCTACATTGCCGGATCACCCGTATTTAGCTAGTAAGCGTTGTCCCTGTGTCCTGCTGGGGACGATAGTCTCTGTAATGCGTACGTGTGCTTATCAGATATTATCATAGCGGGCGTGTGTCATTCTCATGGTCATGGGGTCAGCGTGGTGAATTCGGTCTCAACCAGCCTGTCAGGCCGCCAGGGCTTGATAAGTCCCTGACGGTTGCACGGATGATCGGGATCTGCCATCTTCCGTCAAGTGCAGCCCCTCGAGTCTCTATCTGATAATGTCATCGTCACTTATTAATCAAGTTGTGTTGTCAGCCTGTCCTGTATTCGGTCCATTTGGCCACGCTCCCGGGTACACTGGACCCTGGTAGTCTGTAAGATAAGGGCGAGGGAGGGGATCAAGGGGTGAGGAGCATTGGTCCCCGAGCAGTCTCACCCCTATAACCATACTATATTTAACATTGTGTTCTCACTTCTATAACCATAAAATATTTAATATTGTGTTCTCACCGTATAGCCATAGTATATTTAACATTGTGTTCTCACCCTATAGCCATAGTATATATAGCATTGTGTTCTCACCCTATAGCCATTCTATATTTAACAATGCGTTTTCACCCCTATAAACATATTATATTTAACATTGCTTTCTCACCCTATTGCCATACTATATTTAACATTGTGTTCTCACCCTTTAGCCATACTGTATTTAACATTGTGTTTTCACCCCTATAACCAAATAACATTTAACATTGTGTTCTCACCCTATAACCATACTATATTTAACATTGCGTTCCCACCCCATACTTTCATTTCTATCATACCACCATTCCACAGCTACTTAACACATTTTTTACATTTGTGTGCCTTTTCTGACGAATAAAAAAAACAATATGCATACGTGAGAAGTTGCTTTTAGGTAATTATACATGTAAAATTACCTACCTTTCTTGTCTATTTAGAAAATATAAACTAGACTAGAAATTTCTTTTTTAAAAGTTCTTTTTTTTTTTTTTATCCACCCTTTTTAATCCTTCTTTAAGGATTAAAAAAATGCCTTCCAGGTCACAAGTTACATTTTTTATATTTGCACTATTTCTTAAGAAATACTAACATAATTACATAGTTACATAGCTGAAAAGACATGCGTCCATCAAGTTCAGCCTTTCTCATATTTGTTTTTGCTGTTGATCCAAAAGAGGGCAAAAACCCAGTCTGAAGCACTTCCAATTGTGCAACAAACTAGGAAAAAATTTACTTCTTGACCCCAGAATGGCAGTCAGATATCTCCTTGGATCAAAAAGCTATTACCCCACTAATTTTATTGCAAGACACATATGCTCATATTGCATATCCCTTTCTTTACTGTCCACCAATAGCAGAAAAAAATACAAAACATAATGAAAAATTATGCAAACATAGCAACATAGGCTACTCCCAGACGGCAGTTACCTCACGCGAACTCCAGTGAGTCTTGATTCGTGGCCACGTTCAGTTCGTGAATGCATTTTCACGTTCGTGGAATTGTATCCGAACGTTCTGCTGTTTTGGCCCGTTCGGGAGCTTTGCCTTACTGGACACATTCGGCCCGCAAACATGGTTCGTTCACGACCTGAAAGCGCACCTTCTGTAGTTTTTTGGCAGTGTTTGCAGGATTTTTCTTCCTGCGATTCTCGAGAGTTTTGTGCTTTCCTTCTTTTTTTTCTCCTCCCCTTCCTTTGTCTTTGCCTTTCCTGCCTCGTGTAGTTACTGCTGGTCTGGGCCCTGGTGAGATCTTTCCTATTTACCTTTCCCTGGATTGCTTAGTTTGGGTGATTAACCCTTACTGTTCTGGTTACTTTGCAGCTGTTTAGGTGTTAACTATATCATTCTAATTGTATAGTGTGGGTCATTTTGTCATGCCTAAGCCTAGGGTGCCTGTCTGTTCCCCTACCCCTGGTGGACCTGTCTGTGAAGGATTTTCCATGTACTTGCCTGTGGGCCCTCAGTTAAACCCTCTCCCTGCTGTTTAAATACCTGTATATGTTCGGTTTAAAATGTATAAAATAAATGTCTGTGTGTTATGTGTAAAAGGTGACTTTATGTATTTTAAAGTGTTTTATGTCTTTTTGCAACCATGTGCTCAATGGAGTCTGTCTCTAGCCCTGGATAATTGGATTACTTTCCCCTTTGTCTCCAGGATAGAGGCCTCTGTAAAACCTGTCTAAACCAGATTGCCATGCTGCCAGTAAGGGACAAAATATACTTTTACTAACTTTTGAACCCCTGGTCTGATTCATGCCATTTTTTAATATGTTGTTCCCCTGAATGGATTGATTGTGAATATGTTTTTATGTGAATGTGATGTATGGTTTTAGAGTTATGAATGTTAGGTAAAAAGTATGTTAAACTGTAAATGTTCTGGCCAGCAGATAATTGAGCTATGTATATTGCTAAAACTCAATTATCTAGCCTGGCCCAGAGGAGGAGTTTAAATTGTGAGTTCTGTGTACCAGTAAATCAGTCTTGTTCCAGCATTAAGCCTTGGCTTATGTGTGGATTATTTGGCGAGACCAGCAATTTATTACTCTGTGGATTACTTGCTGATTTTATTTTATGGGAAGAAGGGAATGCTTGACGGAGTAATGGATTGTACCGTCACACTGTCTTTCCACGCTAAGTGAGCTCAGGCTTCAGTGCAACAGCGCTCGGGGACGGATGCCTTTATGGCAGCCCTGTCTCAGACTATCTCCCAGGCCCTGCTCGTGCGTCCTTTGGATGCACAATTTGCTGGCTCCACAACGTGCCACTCACATTCTGCTGAGGACCTTTCAGGTGAGGCACTCAACAAGAATCCAAACATACCTCCCCCGCTTCCTCCAGAACCCCTATGACTGGTGTTCCTTCGGTCACCCCAGAAAGTGTGTCTCCACCACGCAAGACAGCTTTTCCATGCCTGGCAGAACGGGCGCAGCAATGGAGATATGCGAGAGCACAACGAGAGAGCAACTCCAATTTAGAAATCGGGTCTAGTGAGGAGGCTGGTGTGGAGTATGAGAGTGACTCTGAGAGGGATTCCGCTGAGTTGGGCCTTGATCTTTTTTCCTCCGCTCAGGCGGAGATGTCCAGAAGCGATCTTGGGGCTGCTCCTCCCACAGATGCGGGGACTGCCCTTATGGATCCATTGGGTGAGCTCTTGTTCGACCCGATTGAGCTTCACCATCCGAGGTCGGCTGAGTGGCTCCAAGCGGACCATGTAACCCGATACCTAGAGAACTGGGTACGGCGCCCACTCAGCAAGGCAGCCCATAATAAACTAAGGGCAGAGTGTCTCAGGCCTATAGTGCCTAATAAAGTGTGTGACACCCTGGAGGTAGACCCTAAGATGACCCAGTTTCCGACTAAATTGGGTTGGAACCCACGCAAAGGGCTGAACTCGGCACCAAGACAAACACCTCGATATCTTTGGTCCCCTGGCTAAACTATTTTACTTGGTTGAAGACGCCAGAGCTGAGAGACGAATAGTTGACCCGGAGGAGCTCCGTGGTTGGGTCCAAAGAGCGATTTGCATCGCTGGGAGTGTTAATGCCTCCCTGTCCATGGAACGGCGTAAAGCTATGCTGTTTAAGACAGAGCCCAAATTGGCCAATCTTGCCTTCACTGAGGCTGGTAAGGATGCCCAGGTTCAAGGTTTTCATATAGAACTCGTGGGCACACCTTTCGATATTTCAACTCCTCAACCGATCTGCTTCTCCCTCCGAGACCACAGGTTGATCAACGAGGAATTGTCCATCCTCCTTGGCAAAGAGGATGCGCCCTGTCATCAACTTACGCCCGCTCAATGCTATGGTTCGCTACCGCCATTTCAAGATGGAGGGCATCCATCTTCGAAGGGACCTAGTCCTCCGCGGGGATTGCTTGGCGAACTAGATTTAAAGGGCGTATATCTGATGGTTCCAGTGGCCGAACCTTCTCGAGATCCATTGGAAGGACAGAGTTTGGCACTACACATATCTTCCTTTTAGTCTCTCATCGGTGCCGTGGTGCTTCACAAAGCTACTACGCCTGGGGCGTACGTCTAATCGTCCTGGACGACATACTAATCATGGCTATGGAGCACTCCATCCTTACGCAACATCTACAATGGACTGTTGCACTACTCATCCGACTGGGGTTCATCATCAACTGGGGACAAACCTGCCTGACCCCATCCAGGCACATGGAATTTCTAGGTTTCCTCGTGTATTCAGAGGAGGAATCGTTGAGCCTGCTGTCCACCAAGATTCTGACGATCCGCAAGGAACTTTGCAGGGTGCTTCTCCGTCCGTAGATCACCCTACGTCATTTGGACTGCTGGCCTTGTCTATACAGGTGGGGGTTTCCAGCTCCTCATTACAGGGCGCATCTTACGCGGATCTGGTTACTCTGGATGGCGAAACAAGGGACGAACTGCAATGGTGGATCCTAAATCTGTCTGCGTGGAACATCAGGGCGATCTTCGGTTCGCAACTGGAGTTCACCATAGATTTAGACGCAAGTATCCACGGCTGGAGTGCACACTTGGGCAGCACCCAGTCGGTGGTCCTAGCCAGGTTGGAGGAGGCATTTTAGGACTTTTGTCTGGCTTGGAACTTGGTGGTCAAGACGGAATATCTACCGGGTCTGCACAACGTCCAGGCGGATTGGAGTTCACGGTGTCTCTTGGACAGCAGCGACTGGAAATTGGACGCGGATGTGTCGTCTCTCTGGGGTCTTTTTATTATTGACCTATTCGTCTCAAGGCTCAATGCCCAACTCCCGCGGTATTTCAGACCCGATGGCAGAGGCCATTGATGCTTTCCTGCAGGACTGGCATGAGGACCTCCTGTTCGCATTCCCCCAGTTCTCCATAAATCCCCGCACGCTCATTCAGGATCACCACAATCAAGCCGAACTGGTAATCGTGGCTCCCTTCTGGAGATGTCGGTGGACTGCCCCAGGCTGTTGCCATATTTCCCAGGTCTGCTTCGCGATCCGGCGGGAGGTTGTCACCCTCTGTTGGTGGAAGGATCCCTCCTTCTCATGGCCTGGCGGATGTCAGGGGACACTGGCAGGTCCAGGGAGTTTCGGAGACAACTCAACGATTGTTGGTGGACACATGGGCTCCTGGCACTAGACTCATATGGGTCAGCTTGGCGATCTTGGGCTGGCTGGTGCCTGGTTAGGTACGTGGATCCCGTTTCAGCCCCTGTGACAAAAATTCTGCAATTCCTAACTTCTCTATTTGAAGCCGGCAGGGCTTACCGGACGATCAATCTGTACATTTATCTTCGACCCATCGTGGTTTTGATGGTTGTCCTGCAGGGCAACATCCTTTAGTGTGTCGCCTTCTACGTGGTTCCCATCTTGTTGGACGTCTGTGTTTTGGATTTTGATGCCAGGTTCTACACCCCAGAGGGTGTGACTTTCAATATTAGTCTTATGCGTACTAAGACTTCTATTAAGTCAGTGTCATATCCGGCATTCCCTTCTACAACGCTTTATGTCCGGTGGCATGCTTACGTAAATATGGGGATCCTATCAGGCCACACCACTCCGTGTCTACACCCCAACTTTCCTTTTCTTTTCATCCTCCTTTTGCTCCAGTAGCGAGCGCTACATTGTCCTGATGGCTGAAATGGATATTGGGCCAAGCTGGTGTCGGCAATTCTGTTTTTGGGGCTCATTCTGTTAGGGGTGCCTCTGCCTCCTCGATTATGGCATCGGGCACACGTTTGGAGGATCTTATGAGGATGGCCGATTGGTCGCGGGAATCAACGTTTTGTGAATTTTATTTTTGCCCTTTTACTCGTGTCTTTAATAAAATCATGACTTTTATTATGTTTTTTGCAAGTATTTATCCATTTGCTGTTTAAACATCTGTAAAAACTCTGATAAAACCACTTCTTCAGGCAGAGAATCCCACGTCTGTATGGTTCTTACTGTAAAAGAAAAACACTTTCTCTTTGCCTTAGGCTAAATCTAATTTCTTTTAGTCTAAATGAGTAACATTGTGTCCTATTATTTCAGATGCTATTTGTTTTAGTGCAAATATAGGGATTGCATCTAAATGTGAAGTACAGCTCTATGTAAGCTTGTCACTTTTAGTATATTTTCCATATTGCTTTTTAATTTCCAAGACACCCCTTTGACTAGTGTTCAAAAAATCTTCCTATAAATTTTGTACTGTTTATTACACTACTGAAAGAAATGTATTATGGCTTGATAAGGATGTTGTTAGACCCTTTTCTGGATTGATGGCTTAAATCCTGGACTACAGAGTGCACATCAGGAGACTGCAAGGCAGGGGTATAGAAGGGTCAGACTATTGAGTTAAGAGTTAAGAGAAAAATGGCAAAAATCTTTGTGATTAAAACAAGAAATGTTGAGTGAGTGTGTTAAATGGAGTTAGAGAAAGAGAGGAGAAACGTCTTATTCACTAAGCAGTGAATTGTGACACATTGACAACTGAATTGAAAAAATGTGAAGCTAAACAGCCTATTTAGAAACAAAACTATGACCTTTGTTTGGAGTACATTTTGCATATTTGAAAAAGAAAAATAACTACAACCCCCTCCTCTCCCCCCTGAAAATAGCAATATAATATTGACGTGTATGAATATAAACACAGTTATGTAAATATGTTGATTCCCTTTAATTTGTTATGAAGATATGAAATGGAAAACATTAATAAACAGTTTGCTTCCTTACCACTAGGTGGTGCATTAGTCCATGTATTGTTTTCTTTGCATTGCAGAGTACAGAACTTGCACCAAATATGATATTGATCTAATGCAACAGACACGTCAACGACTAAGAGCCTAACGTTCATTATTAATTAATTTCTTTCCTTTAAATTGTAGTATTTTACAGCATATGAATAAACAGAATAAATGGACTTTGAAGTAAAATCACACAAATCAGGAAGACCGATGTTAATAAATAAATGAATAAATAAATACATAAATGACTAATCTTACCCGAATCAGATGTTTAGTGAATGAAATGTGTGTGAAATATATAAATGTAAGATCTAGTGACTAAATAATGAACTGTGGAAAATGAACACGTACAATGCGTGCTTAACGCCAAAATACCCAAATTGCAGTTCAGCTTGAAAACATTGGGTTATACATTTTAATTTCCTACTCTCTTGTGGACATTCTCTTGGAGCACCCTCCACCTGGTTTGTTACGTTTCTGATATGACCAAATTTTGCCAGACAGGCATTACATAAACTGAGATTTTACTCAATAACTTTGTATATTGCATGTACACTTGCATTAATGCATTACCATTATAAATCAGATGTTATTTGCTTTCTTTCCCCAGCCACCTTGTAAGTTACTCTCCTGATGGGATTTGGAGTTTGGGCATACACTCCCTGAGGCACAGTAAGAAAAAAAAAATATTTATTCTGATGCTTCAGAGCTCAGTTTCAATTAAAGTTCAGGAACTGAATTACAAACTGTTGACGAGATGGTACAGAACCCAACATACCCAACATACCCCACACCGTACGTCAGCATGTTGGAACCACGAGGGAGGGATCGGAACAGTACTTCATATTTGGTGGAACTGCCCTCTGATTGCCACTTATTGGAGGTCTATCCAAGCTCCCACACATTAACTCTTAGCTATGCTCTTTCACTTCTCTCCCATGCCAATAGCTTAATATATATATTTATTAAAATAAAGTACAAAATATCTCTTAAAATGCTAATCCCTTCTCTCTGGAAGACCTCTGTTTTTCTCACCTCCAGCAAAGGATCACCAAAGCTCCTACCCCCCTCACTCACTGTATAATCACCCCTGTGTCCACTATCCCCCTGCACCCACTACAGTCTTTTCCCCTGCTGCACCCACTACAGCCCATGCACGCACTAAAGTTTTGACTACCCCCTGCATCCAATAAACCCCAATTCTCCATGTACTCACTACAGCCGCTATGCCTCCATGCACCCACTACATGCCTTATTGTCCACAGAACCCACTACAACCTCTATTCCCCGGCACCCTCTATAACCCCTACTCCACCCACTACAGCTCCATTACCCCTTGCACCCACTACAACATCAATACCCCTGAGCCTACCAGAGACTCTAGCCACTCTGCGACCACTACTATTATGATTAAGTGGTAAAAATGATTCATGTCCCCCCACCCCAGCTTTGACTGTGGTATCTTCTGTGCCTCCTCTATGCATTGTTCCTACAGTCATTATTGCTTCTGCACCAATATGGTTTGAACACTGCCTTGCATATAACTATTGGAATAAATCAGCACAATCGCTCCCTTTTACTTTATTTGAGATGCCTCTTGAATTTGTTTTTAGCCTTTTTCGATTATGTGAATCTTGGAGCAGAGAAACCAGAACCCGGGATACCTGTCTAGGAGTCTATAGTAAGTGAGTTACATTTTACTGCATACCTAACATTTTTTGAATCTATATTTTTATGTCTGTATAGTTCCATTGGGGCTGCGGCACTATCATTTCTTTGGTCTATAGAGTGTCTCTTGACTATGATTTACTCACTTAAGAAATCCATTTGTTGTACGTTTTCTGTCTGAATGTTGACACATGGCAGACGTCTAAAATTCGTATACTAAGTTAGCTTAGTTTGGTAAATTGATTGAAGCTGTAAATGCAGTTTTATTCTTAAATTCAGCCACCAGACAAATTGGAGTTTGTTAAACTAATTTTGCTACTATACACAAATCGTTGTTTTGGGCTTTTTTGTCTGTAAATTTTAAATATCTACACCACAGCTTCCCAAACTTTTCCGGCCCGAGACCCACTTTTGAAAACAATAATTTTTCAAGACCCAGTCTTTTATTTTAATGCATATTTTCAAAATGAATAAACTTGGCACACCATGGATGCTTTACAGGCAAAAATTTGGCACACCATGGCAATCGACTTTAGAGGCATAAATTTACACCATGCCAATCCGTTTTAGATACATAAAATTGGCACGCCATGACAATCGGGTTTAGAGGCATACAACTGGCAGTCTGGCACACTATGGAAATTAGCTTTAGAGGCATAAAATTGGCACACCATAGCAATCACTTTTAGATGCATAAAATTGCCTCATTCTGGCAGCTTTAGATGCATAAAATTAGTACACCATGGCAAGCAGTTCTAGAGGCATACAATTGGCACACCATGGCATCAGTTTTAGAGGCATAGAACTGACACACCATGGCAATCAGCTTTAGAGGCATACAATTGGCATACCATGGCAACCAGTTTTAGATGCATAAAATTGGCACACCATGGCAATCGGTTTTAGATGTCTAAACTTGGCACTTTATGGCAACCATATTTAGATGCCTAAACGTGGCATGTCATGGAAGATTTAAAGGGCATGATTTTGGTATATCATGGCAGTTTTAGAGGCATCATTTTGGCATATTGTGGCAGTTTTAGAGGCAGAAACTTGGCATATCATGGCAGTTTTAGAGGCATAATTCTGGGATCTCATGGTTGTTTTAGAGAAATAATTTTGGCATGTCATGGCAGTTGAGAAGCATAAACTTGTTACTCACAGACTCGGAAGTGCTGTGTCTCTCTCTTTTTCACGTTGAGGATTCCAGTGGTAGATCCTCATCTGTCGGAGTACTCCAACAATGCTATGCCAGCTGGGGATCTACCATTTGCCCATCGTTGCAGGGTTGTATTTGTGAGCACTCTTTGAGCGTTTGAATATAAGCATGTTTTTGTATGAAGTATGTGTGTAAATGTAGGTGTGCATTTGTGTGTAGTGTATGTAGGTGTGCATGTAGGTTTAGTGAATTTGTGTGTAGTGTATACACACACTGAAACACACACACAGAAACATGCATGCAAATACACAGACACACAAATACTCAGACTGACACAGCAATACACATGCAGACACACACAATGACACGTTACACATACTGACACAGATACACAGACACTCGGATACACACTGACACACAATACACACACAGACACACACAAATACACACACACTGACACAAAAGGACACAGAGACAGGAGTGTGGGTAAGGTGAGGGTGACAGTGTGAGAGAGGTAAAGGTGGCAGTGTGGAGGGGAAAAGAGGATGACAGTGAAGGGAGGAGGTGAGGGTGACAGTGGGGCGAAGGTTAGGGTGACAGTATGTGTGAGGGAGGAGAGGGTGACAGTGTGGAAGGGAGTTTAGGGTGACAGTGGGGTAGAGGTGAGGGTGAGTGTGGGAGGTAGGTGATGGTGACAGTGGGGGAGGTGATGTGACAGTGGGGGGGTGAGGGTGACAGTGAGGTGATGGTGACAGCGGGGGGGAGGTAAGGGTCACAGTATGTGGGAGGTGAGGGTAAAAGCCATTAAAATAAATTTTTGAGAGGTCCTTGGTGATCCAGTGGTCTCTTCTCCTTTCTCCCTGGTGGTCCAGTGGCTCTTGCTGTCCTGTCTGCAGCTACGCTTCTGCCGGCTGCAGACCATGCAGACATAGTCTCGCGAGCTCTGGCACGTGAAGTTACAGCGTTAACTCTCTGTGATTGGCCGAGCTCACAGACACTTACTGCATGGTCTGCAGCTCTGCAACCGGCGTAGGCGGACCTGCAGACCGGAGGGTACACAGGGCTTTCTTCCTGTTACAGAGTGCAAGCCATTGGGCCCCCTCTTGGTGTCGGATGTCCATGACCGAGGGCCTGACGGTCTCCCGAGTCCCCGGCATGGGTCAGCGTGACCCACCAAAAATCAGCCGACGACCCACAGTTTGGGAAACCGTGATCTACACCAAGCCCATTACTTTATCATGCTAGACATTGTGTCACATTCTACATCTCACACACTCTGTGTAATGTACTACAGTGTGAAAGCAAAGTCAATAGATAGCAGTCTTAGCATTGTAATTGTGTCTGACAGTGATTTAATTAGTGCTGAAAGATGCTGTTTCTTTTACATTTTAAGAAATTAATCACCTAGACTCAAAACACACCATCTGAATGTCTGCTTCTAAATTGTTCTGTCTCTCCTAGTACCAGTGCTGACTTGGGGCAGAGCTGGGTGACTGTGTCATCGATGAAGACTCCAGCTTCACCCTGTGGTGTGAAGAATTTCTCACACACATAATATGGGATGGTGGTTTAGATCAGTCTGTCTGAGATGCCCTCTTTTAGGAAACTCTTTCACTGACTGCTAAAAAAAAGTTTATTTTGTTATAAAGAGGTATCGTAAAATGACAGGATAGGGTGGTGAAAATGTATGTGGGTGTTATCCTTTGACTACCCCACATGTGATCAAACCTGAGCAAACTGGAATTTTTTCCCCCTCATCTACTGTTAGGATGCTGTTTAGGAGATGAAGTCCAAGATGCAGAAAAGGCCATAAACTGAATCAAGAACGCCTAGAATATTCAGGAAAGTCAAAGGCCAGGAGAGGCGGCACAGTATCAAAGTCAGGTGTAAAGCAGGAGTCAAATACCAGGAAGCAAACAGGACAGGCACTGAAGGTATTACCATAACAGGAGCACAGTATAATTGAGCAAAGAGTCAAAGGTTAGTAGAATTTTTAACAGGGAGAGGAGGCGGGTCACTTACTGCAGCTCCACCTTCAGGTACACTTGTTTCTCTGGTTTCCTTCCTCTGTCTCTTTAAAAGGCCTTGCTTCGGCATGCGCGAGCCGTAGTATTCTTCCGGAACTCCCCCTTCTGTGTAGCTGTATTCGGAAAGTGGTATCATCTGGAGGATCGCAAGTGGTTGGCGTCGATGGACGGGCCGGCTGCGCTGCACAGAGGGAGAGGGAGACGCGGCGAGGGAGTGCAAGGCAGGTAAGCAGGGGAGCAGGGACCTGACATCTACTAACATTCTGAGAAAGGAGTTGTGAATGTGGTGAAACTTGCATGTCCGTGTTTAATAAAAATACTTTATTTATATACTAGTGAAAAAAAGGGGCACCTGCTCTTAAAGGGTTATTCCAAGCATGACGGCCACTTCAGTGATTTAAAGGAGTCATGGTTACTGGAGTCTGTATGTGTTGCATTTCATACAGAGTTTAACCCTTCTGCTACTGGAGGTGTAACTCCATCTCCAGCAGTTTTATTGGGGCATCATTAGCCAGCACTGAACAAGATAATTATTGGCAGCATGGGATCCCCCTCCAATGCCGCCCATATCCTCCCCTCAGCCTGTCTTCCCTGACAGCCCATTCCCTTGCGTGGGGGGAGGGAACTCAGCGGGGGATCGGGCTGCAAGAAAAACTTGTTTTTTGAGCTGGATCAAGGTGAGTTTGACCTTTATCTTACTTTTTTTTTTTTTATCAGGATGGAGACCAGCACATCAAGGGTTACCCTAGCCAAAACAGAGTTTTATGAAAACACTGTTTTTTAATTGGTGTAAACCTTTAATTACAATCTATATATTTAATTTATCCCGTTAATTCATAGATTTCAGTCTTTGTCAACACGACCATTGCTTACACAGAAATAAGAAGCACTGACATTTCGCATGATTAGCTACATATATAACAAAAACAATGAACATTCATAGGCGTGCGCAGCCTATTGCATTAGGGTGTGCACCCTAAAGCACAAACACACGCCGCATGTATATATATATATATATATATATATATATATATATATACACACACATATATATATACACTGCTGTGTGTGTGTGTGTGTGTGTGTGCTGTTAGTGTGCTGTGTGAGGGTGGTGTGTGTAAGGGTGCTGCTGTGTGTGTGTATGTGTGAGGGTGCTGGTAGTGTGCTATGTGGGTGAGGGTGTTTGTGTGTGTGTGTGTGTGTGTGTGAGGGTGTTTGTGTGTGTGTGTTAGGGTCCTGTTAGTGTGCTGTGTGAGGGTGCTGTGTGTGTGAGGGTGCTGTTTGTGTGATGTGTGTGTGATGGTGTTGTGTGTGTGAGGGTGCTGTTTGTGTGATGTGTGTGGGTGTCATGTATTTCTGAGGGTGCTGTTTGTGTGTGTGTGTTTGCGAGGGTGTTGTTAGTGTGCTGTGTGTGAGGGTGTTGTGTGTTTGTAAAGGTACTGTGTGTGTGAGGGTGCTGTATGTATACTGTATGTGTGTGGGTGCTGTTTAGGTGCTGTGTGTGTGCTGTTTGTGTGAGAGTGCTGTATGTCTGTAGGTGCTTTTTGTGTGTGGGTGCTGTATGTGTGTGTGTGTGCTGTATGTTTGGACAGATTGTGGAGATGGGGCAGATTAGTAAATATCCCCCCTCCCTTCTTACCTTATGTAGGGAGGGGGGATCCTTACTGCCATGTGCCATCCCTGGTGGTCCAGTGGAGAGTGAACTCTAGCCTGCGGGGCTAGAGTTAACTCCCGTGAGATCTGAGCGTTGCCGCGGCAACGCTCAGATCTCGCCAGAGGAACCTGGCGGAGCTGCTGTCTAGAGCTCCCCTGGTCCTCTCCTGCCTCCCTTCATGCTGCTGTGGGCCGGTGAGGTAGATCTTTGATCTCCCCGCCGGCCCATGGAGGCTTAGAGCAGAGCCGACACTCAGCGCCGGTTCTGCGTGAGCCGACAGGGGAGAATAAAGTCCTGGGGAATAAAGTGTGGGAACCAAGATTCCCACCCCCCAAAAAAAATAATATACACTCCAGTGTGTGTATGTATATATATATATATATACACACACTGACACGCATACTCAAACACACACACATACACTCACAGACACACACACACTCATACATTCATAGACACACACATTCACAGACACACATATTCACATACACTGACACACATACACATTCACAGATACACATACATACACACATGCACTCACACACACACATTCACAGACACACACATATTCACATACACACACACATTCACACACACCCACACACATTCACAGACACACACACACACACACATTCACATACACACACACACACATTCACATACACACACACAGACACACACACATACACAGTCAAAGACACACACACAAACAGACACACACACACACAAACACAGTCACAGACACACACACACAGTCACAGACACACACACACATTCACATACACACACACACAGACACACACACACAAACAGACACACACACACAAACACAGACACACACACACAGTCACAGACACACACACACACACAAATTATTATTTTTTTAATTAAAAAAATGTCCACCCAGCCTCCCTACCTGGAGTGCTGGCGTGGACTTGTCCCTGGGGTCCAGTGGGTCGGGCGGCTCTCTCAATATCAGCCACGACGAGGGAGCTGTGAGCTTTCTGCTCCCTCTCGCCGCGCGGGCTGTCTGCTGTAGCTGGGAGCCGGAATATGACGTCATATTCCGGCTCCCAGAATCAGCAAACAGCGCGCGGCGAGAGGGAGCAGAAAGCTCACAGCTCCCTCGCCGCGGCTGATATTGAGAGAGCCGACCAGGGGGGGGGACTCCAAAAGTGCAGGAACTCCATTCCTGCAGGACTCAATCCATAGACGTGCCGCGGGGATTAGGGTGTGCCCAGGCACACCCGGCACACCCCGTGCGCACGCCTATGTGAACATTCCTTTACTTAGAAAATTACAAATTAATGCCTAGGTGTTATATGTAAAGGCAACATTACCTGCAGATGCAAACTCACAAAGGAAACTAACAATGGCACACATTCACACTGTAAGTGTTTGTAAACACAATATTCAGCCAAGCCTGTTTTACTAAGGTTTTTATCGCAACACATTAGTCTTTTAGAAATTTTATGCTCCGAGAAAACATGATTGGTTCTGTCAGTTTCCAATCAGAGGTCAGCATGAGATCTGTAGGAAAAAAATACATATGTATACAGTTGTAATCAAAATGATTCAGCCACCATTAAAAATAAGGTGTACTATCTTACAGCTGTTAATAAATCAAACAAAAGCAATTGAAACAACACAATTAATGTTTAAAACACAAGTGTGGTTTATCTGAAAGTAAATATAGACAACCTTCAACATTCCATTTCAAAGGAGTTCTAAAAAAACACGGACCATTAGCCAAGGTAGCCAAGAAATTGGTCTGAGAGATACTGCAGTAAAGTTTATGCTTAAAGGGACACTCCACTGTCCAAATGCAAAGTAAATAAAAATCACTGTTTAGTAGATATACCCCAAATTAAAACTTACATGCATTTAATTATGTATTTTTAATTGGGGCATGTATCTAAAATCAGTTGACCAAACCTGCAGCTCCCTTGTCAAAACTGTACTCTAGGTAATTGTTGCCTCTTGAGGTCAGCTGCACTGAGCTAACGAAACCAGGAAGTAACATTAGCTGTTGTCTGCTTGACAGTCAGTGGGTATAACCAGGTTATTTTATAAAAGTGTAAATTTCTATTGAAATCTTCACTTTTTGTAAAATGAAAACAAAAAAGACGACACACTCTTTACACAAAAAGCTTTTCAGCAAGCTAAAGTTGTTAAGGGGTCTGGAGTGACCCAATAATAATTATTATGAAATCAAGCTAGTCTGTTGTGTTCTGAATGAGTACAACAATTTTTTATTAAAAATGCAAGGCTGGATGTTTTTTGGGACTTCAGATTGGTGGTAGATAATAGTGTGAATGTTTTTGGTAAACACAAACTGGTGACATTTTATGCTTTGTTGAATATTATTTTGCATTTTTAGAGTTCTGTAGGGAAAAGTTGCAACTTGCAAAGTGGTAAAGTGGAGTAATGGGTTGTGGAGGCAAGTGGAGTGAGCATATTGTTCAGGTAGGGTGAAACCTTACTAAAGAAGTATTTACTATCATGCAGAGATGTCAAATAATGGTGACGTAGATACCTTGGTGGGTATTATAGTTGCAATGAAGAGAAATGCCAAGACTTATACAAGATGTTGAACTTACAGGGACGTGTTTTGAACTTTCAGGGGTTTGTAGCACAAATGTTAAAGGGACACTATAGTCACCAGAACAACTACAGCTTAATGTAGTTGTTCTACAGAGTATAATCCTTCCCTTCAGGCATTTTCATGCAAACACTACATGCCCCGTCCCCATCTCGCCTCCTTCTTGATTTCAGCCAATCCGATGCTTTCCCTATGGGAAAGCCTAATAATCGTAAATTCTGATGATGTCACCAAGAAGGCAGATCGGGGACGGGGCCAGCACCGGTGGACGCACACGGCGCTGGAGTTAATGTATGTTTTAACACCTTCTAAGAGGGTTTAGTGGGGGCAAACCACCTAAATGGTGGTTTTAACACTATAGGGTCAGGAATACTTGTTTGTTTTCCTGACCCTAGTGTTCCTTTAATATTACATCCACAGTCTCTGAACAGGATCCCTAGAGCCAAATAGGATTCATAGTTCTTTTTTTCGGTGCTGGAAGTGCTCAATAAACATTTAAACTAAAATTACAAATGCTGAATTCAGGCTTTCATGGGGCTGTAGCAGGAAAATATCCTGAGTGGGTCCCGATTGGGCTCCTGATACGCCATTGGTGGAATTCTCTATACACTACATTGTCAGCCCAGAGTCTGCCTGCTCCAGCCCCTCCCACCGCCCCCAATCTGAGGGTTAATCAGTGTGGGAGGGTCAGGATATGACATCACGTTCTACCTGTTCTCAGTGCTCCCTGGGGCTGGGGAGCTGGAGCCGTAGGGGCTGCTTTCTGCACTGGACCACAGGGAAGGCAGGGAAAGTGAGGGCCTGTAATGTGAGGGGGTATGGAGACAGATAATAGAGGGGCAGGGAGAGCACTGAGACAGATCGCCTACATTAGATTTTGGTGTGAATCTCATTTTAATTAAGTTATTCTTTGTGGGTTGTTGTTTTTTAAATTTATTTTTAACCAAAACTCTAACTTTTGCATACATGTTTTATTGACAATGTTTTGACGACTGGTGTTGAATGTAAATATCTGAATGGGTCAAAAAGTCTTCTTGCATGAGTTTTATGTATTAACATAATACTAACAATCCCATTTCACTTGCCAAATACATCGCCATTTGCTGCCTCATTACTTGATTAGCATACGTTACACTGGTCCCTCTGAGCAAGGCATGGCGTAATCTTCAAAGGAAATTTCAAAGTATGTAAATGACATGAAGGAAAAATATTTTTTTAAAGGCTGCAAATACCTCAGGGATAACTTTTACACAAATATTATTGTGAATAATTTGCATTAAAAAGGAACTGATTTTCTTACAGGAGCTAGGCAACGTAATGAACTTGAATTATTGCTGTATATTAACATTTGTGCCTCTTAATAGTTCGTATGATTTGATGAATGACATGGAAAAATGTACTTAATTCTTTAAGGGTCAGAAAAAAATCAGTTTAGTGATCACTAACAAGGTAGAACAGAATATAAATTTACATAAATATAAAAATTACATTCCAAACTCTAACCTTAAATTTGAAGCAAAGAAAATCAATAACAAAGTAGCACTGTCGCCGTCTGGAGACTTTGCATAATTTGCAGAGACCCCCGACGGTGAATTCTACCTGAACCTGTCACTCATGGGCGCGACCATATTCTACCAGGTGGTCCTCTTTAAGCCAACGTCACTGCTGTACTTGGGTGCATGCTCGAGAGTACAGTATTTAGGTCTATCCTCCACAGACAAAGCCAATTTCCTGCAGCCATCACCGGTGACGGATGGGAGATTGACACTTCTAGACGGCGGTAGCTCCGCCCAGTGTCTAGAAGTGTCAGGACGAGGAAAAATACAGAGACAAAGTAGTCCCTAGTCCTAGTCTCAAAGTAGTCTCTTTACTGATTGGAATTTCAGTGAAATTCCAACACAGTCCAAATTAGTATTTTATAAAGATTCTATTGCTATGAAATATGAATTATTCAGGGGGGTGGGAGACAGGGAGAGATTGACAGTGCTGCTTTAAAATTTAAAGTGATGCTAAAGGCACCAGTACACTTTTAGGAATTACCTTTATTTTTTGCGTGCCCAATTTTGTATAGTTTTTGCAAAAATAACCAAAAAACTTTTTAGCATTCTGCATGTTAACCCTGCCTTCGCTGCCCTATGACCCAATTCTAAAATACCTCCTTCTTTCTGACTCCTTCCTTTCCATTCCTCCTAAACTAAAGTGTCAGTTGTAAGTGGCATAAAGACACACAGCAAAGCATTCTGGGCATTTTCATTCAATTAACAGCTTTCACAAGTAAAAAAGCTTATTAGTGAACTACCAGTCCCAGAAAGAACTGAAGCTCTACAGAAAGAGCTGTGATGTCTGCTAATCAGTTCATCCACTTGAGTTTAACTAACATACCTAGCGGTTCAAATTTCCTACTCTACAATGAGGGTTCTAAATTGGATTGAACGCGGCGGAGCCATTGTCACTTATGTCGCAACTAAGGGACAGATCCGCCTGTAAAGGGGGTGAGCCAGTCAAAAAATAGGCAGATCAGCCTAACATGAATGCATGCCAATGATGCAGGTCAGCCCACTAAGGGCAGAGAGCACTGCTATAGTGGTCTCTGCAGTCCTAGTTCCCAGAGCGCAGCACGAGAGTGTCTAATGATGCACTTGCACTAAAATTTCTGTGGACCGTTCCCTGCTGTCCTCAAAAGCAGGACACCAGGGAACAAAGTTAGGACCGCAGGACAAGACTCTAAAATAGGGCCTGCCCCACCAAAATAGAGGACAGTTGGGAGATCAGTTTTTATGTGTACAAGGCTGGCTATGTAAATCGTGGAGATTCACAAACAATTATTTTTGGATAGGCTGTTTTGCATATTTTCACATTTTTTATCCACGCAATAAAAATAGATGGATAATTTTCAGCTTGGTGTTCCCCATTACTTTACCGTAAACCATTTAGTTGTCTATCATGAACATTTTTGTTAAAGGATCACTAAAGTGTCAGGAAAACAAAGCGGTTTTCCTGACACTATAGTGCCCTGAGGGTGCCCCCACCCTCAGGGTCCCCCTCCCGTGGCTCTGAAGGGGCTGGTGACCTCTCCTCCCCGTCCGACGTCAGTGGAGTTGAATGCGCATGCGCGGCAAGTGCTGCGTGTGCATTCAAAGTGTCCATAGGAAAGCATTTCTCAATGCTTTCCTATGGACGCTCTGCGCGATGGAGGCATAATATGCCTACAGTGTCGCAGATGCGCCTCTAGTTGCTGTCCGGAAGACAGCCACTAGAGGCTGGCTTAACCCCAAATGTAAACATAGCAGTTTCTCTGAAACTGCTATGTTTGCATCTAAAGGGTTAAAACTTGAGGGACCTGGCACCCAGACCACTTAACTGAGCTGAAGTGGTCTGGGTGACTATAGTGTCCCTTTAATAAAAAAACAAAACACAATCAGTACTTCCCATTTCTCAGAATTAAAGTCCCATTAAATGTAAAATGTATCTATTTTATTGTGTATTTATTAGCATTATACAAGACAAAAAGTTGTGATATATGTATATGTATGTAAATCATGTGATATGATCATAGCTGCAAATTCCTTGTGTATTATCTGGTTTTAAAAAGCAGATGATGTGGGCTAAGATCACTATAAATCTGTAGCTGTTGGGTATCTTGTATGTATACTACAGACATTACCAGTAATTACAAATATTATCGATAATATCATGAGTTTCTTGCATGTCATCTTGAATGGTCTCTAAAACATTGAAAACAACATATTCAGCCATTTAAAATAATTCTTCCTTCTTCACATTATTAAATATATACTAATCACAATTAGGTTGAAATTCATTACAGCTCTGTTAAAAGACTTCATTTATTTGGAGATTATATCCATTGTAATTAGGATTGATTTTCCTTATTAGAAAGCAAATGTAATCCCTCGGTGACAGTAATGCAGAACAAATGGCAGTTTTAAATAATTCCATAGGGATATCACCATTATAGTGTCATAACAAAATTAATTATATAAGATTAATTCTCTGTCTTACATTGACTGGCAGGTTTTTGTCAAAATTACATTGATTCTCGTTCTCTGGATGAGTATGCAGGAGATTGTATTTTAATCCTTACGTTTGAAATTAGTAATTTTGCTGATGCGTAGGCTGATGTCTCTTTAAATCAAATCATATATATATATATTTTCTGAGGATTTAGAGGCATTCATATATATTATTTTTCATTGCTCTGGTGCACCAATGGTTAATGGAAAATAAAATGTATTACTGGGTATCTATATACAAATGCATTGAGAAAATAAAACATCTATTAAATGGTGGTTTATAATGTAATGCCTCGGACAATTTTGAGAAAAACATTAGTTTTAGTAAAAGTCTTCATTAGGCCAAGATTTTTTTTATTTTTATTTTTTTATTCTTTATTTAGGTTGTGCATGAGGATAACATTCAGGTGTGCATTACCACAACGGTTGTTACACACAGATCATGAAACATGGGAGTGTAGACACGTGGTGTTATAGGCTAGGCACAATTTTTGTTTTATAGAGAGAAGACTTAAAGATACATTCTGGTCTAGGCATGCAATATCATACATTTACCATGAGAGTGACATGCTAGAAGGCTCGTAGGGAACGTTTGAGAATATCATTTGTGCGTGGGTACTCTGACCTATGGATGTGTATATACGCAAATATTGTGAGTGCTTTTATTGTTCCCTGGTAAAATAGAAGTAAAGTAAAATAAAATAACTATGTACCGAGGCCCTACTGGGGACAATCATATAATTTTGTGTTTTATCCTGGTTGGTATTGCTATCTTAGTAAGCATAACTGGCGTTTAGTCACCGTTGTAGTGCCACCAGGACTTTTCTTGTAGGGAAAGTTGTGCCTATATCTGGTAATAATTACGCCCGGCTATGGCAGGGTTATGCTCGGAAGTTTTGCTAGACTAGTGTCGGGCAGGGGGGAAACAATGCGGTCTATGGACCTTCCTGCGAAAGGAGTGTATCCAACAGGCAATTAACTTTAGCAGCCTAATAATCTAACCGTGGCTGTGTAACTGGTAAAAATAGGTAAGTATATTTAACTATTAAGTCCGGCATAGCACGGTTCAGTGTCCGACATGGTAGTCGCAGTTCCGATCAGGTCCGCCGGGGATCCGCGAGGGACGAAGGGTGTCACTTTTTCAGGATTCCATCTGTGTGCCGGCTTGGTTGTTTCTTGAGTCTCAGCACCAGTCAGAGAGTCCTGAGGGAATCCCAGTGTGGGTAGTAGTGCTTTGGCTTCCTGGAGGTCTCGCACCTTGTGTGTGGTATCCCCGTGTAGGATCATCAATTTGCGGGTCTGGTGCCATTTATATTTTAGTCCACGTTGCTGCAGAAGCGTCGTGAGTGGTCTGAGCGACTTTCGCCATGCCAAAGTGCCCCCTGTGAGGTCTGTGTAAAAAGATAGCTCCATTGTTTCGAACTTGTAAGGGGAGCAGTTTCTGGCTGCTGCCAGGACAGCATTTTTGGCTGAGTATTGCTGGAACCGTACGATCAGGTCCCGTGGTGCTGCTGCTGGTGCCGAGGCCGGCTTTGGGGCCCAAAACAAACCGTCCACAGTAACTGCTTTTGCCTGCCGTGATGATAGTAGGGCCACTAGAAGGCGCCTCAGGAGGTGCGGCATTTCTGCCTGTGGAGTATCCTCCGGGATGCCTTGTACCTTGACGTTATGAGCCCGGCGTGCATCCTCCAGGGCTGTGAAACGGCGTTCATGCTCTTCGTTCTGTTTCTGCAAGCCTTGGACCACTTGTTGTAGTGAGGCAATATGATCTGAGCAGACATTGGAGGCAGCCTCCAGTGCTCCCATTCGGCCTGTCAGGCCGTGTATGTCGTTGCGGAGTGAGGCTAATGTTCTTTTGGAGGTCCGCGAGGAGCGTCTTCAGTACCGCCGTGGTTACCGGTGAGGCGTCCGCCTTTTGGGTGGCTGGTGTTGATCTTTGCATGGGTGTTAAGTCCGTTTCCTCATCCCATGAGGAGAAATTGTCTGATAATTCGGAATAGGTTTCTGGTTAGGCGCCCATTTTGGGCCTAGCGGTCTCGCGTGTCTGCTGTAGGAGATCTGCAATATTAGGTCCCTGCCGTGGTTTTTCCGGTTTTATTTTCTTGGTCTTGCGCCCCATCTTGTTGTTTTATCACCCTGGGACCCTGAGGGGAGTCCAAAGCGGGGCTAGTTGTGTATAATAGATGAATTTGGGCCCGAAAATGCCGGAGCTCTTTTGTCATGCGGCTGTTCAGCTCGGCTGCTTGGCTCCGGCACCTTTTTTTTTACATTTTTAACAATTGTGTGAATGTCCAAATGATTGCAGTGATGTCGTCCCCACACCATTGCTAATTACCAATGAATATAATGAGTTTTGTGTTGTGTTTCTAGGTGGCAAAACATCTAGACAACGCATTGATTTTGATCTGTTTAGTATTACTTTTTTTAGGTGGTCGAACAACAACATTTTTGGACACACGTTATTGTCTTTATTTTAATTATATATCAGGTGGCCAAGTAGCGCAGTTGTTTAAAAACGTGTTATTTATGTTCCGATTATTACTCAGCTACCAAGACTTTGCCTTCAGGTTAACCTCTAATACATCATCATTCATAACCCGCCTCCATTGGCTAGGTATCCCTATTCAACTAAGAAACCCTTTAGGGCCAAATAGATTGGGGATCTCCTGACTCCTGTTTTTATTACACAGAAAAATAGAATGTGTCGGGAGATAGATCTAGTCTGCCCAGTTTTCTAAATACTTTCGTTAGCCCCTGGCCTTATATTACTCTCTGCTAGTTATACATATCTGCTGTATGAGCTTAGTTACACCAGTCTGCAACACATGATAGTAAATATTACAGATCTATAAACTGACTTTTGAGTGTACCTGAGTCCTGCAGCTATTTGCTGAGGAAATTATATTTTGAATGCTTGAAATCCTAGACATATAATGCATTGTCAAAAACAAGACAAATAAATATATTTTAGGAAGTCGTATTCAAATAATTATTAGCAAAACTATAAAAAAAAAAAGTAATTTTTTATTTTTCAAAATTTCCAATGCATTCTTAATGTTGTCTAACATATGGCTGTGGAGCATTAACACCTTCACTACCGAGCACTCTTTGAGTGAAAAAAATATTAACATAACATTTCTATGAAGTAAGGGATGCAAAGCTAGCATATAAACATGTCATAACATGTCACAAAAATGTAAATTATGTAAATTTACACCATTTTTATTTATCACTTATTTGTTCATCATTTATAAAAAAAATATTTGTGAATGAAAAATTGTTATTTTTTTCTCACATAGAGTAGTAGCGCAAATATAGATAAATAAAAATGGTCAAATTCCTTCCTTATAGATATTTACCAGGACCTTGAATGCTTTACTTACACTGCTGCTTGCTAAAAATGGCAACAAAATATAATAAATAATGTCTGCATTTATGCATAATGCCCACATTATATATTTTTTCAATTAAGTTATTAAAAAAAAATGATATATCCTTCTCTATCAATCTCTGGACTTCTAATGTAATGCTTACGGTGACATGGTAGAGTCCATTCACTCCTCCCCCTCCCGGACTACAGAAATGATATGACCCATTCAAACTTTCTATTCTGTTTGAAAGCAGGTTACATTTTCAACAAACATGCAGGCATTTTATCAGTGTCTACTGGCGTCTGGCAGAGGATTGTGTTCCTCTACGAGCTGGTAACCATTTCTACTATAAATTAGGGTAAATGAGGCTTTAAGGACTACATTTTATATTGTAAAATACATAACATTAAAAATGTTTCTACTCGATTTTGGAAAGCCAATATCAATTCTTTATAACACGGTATTTAATATGTGTGGATGCACCTGATACAAATTGTGAAATTGTTGAACAAAGAGTGTGGCAAAACTAGCCACTTCTGGACTGTAGTTATTAAAGGTTGTCCGTAGGCTGAATATGTACTGTGTATTTTAACCTGTGTATGTACCGTATTGTGGCCGTTCGCATGCTGGCAGCCGTATGCTGCCAGCACACCAAGCATTCATACGACGAAACACGGCTATCCTGGCCGTTCGCCGTACGAATACGGGCTCCCCAGGTCGACCACACATTCCCAAGTCGTGTGGTACCAAGTCACCGATTGCAACATTGTTGCAATCGGTAATTAAGGGCTCTCCGAGGTGGCCGTCGATCCACTACCGACCATGCGGCGGTCGGCCATCTTGGATCCTTTGTCCCTGCAGCGGTGTTCGGTCGTCGAGAGCCTGGAACTGAAAACGGCTACTCGATGATTTGAACGCCGCTGGACTTCCAGAGCGTTCGGGAGTCCCGCGTTCGGTACATTGTAGGTCCCGTACTTATTCGGTACTTTTAAACTCACTTTAATGTTTTATTGTATTATGTGCGGCGTTCGGTCAATTCAGCTGGGATCGGAGCGGTATTCTCACAAAGTGTGCGCTCCGACCTCAGCTATCTACCGAACGTTCAACTATTGCAAAGTACCGAATATTGTGTAATTTCTGTATTTTAATGTCAATTGTCGGTTTTGCTGCACGAGGAGATAATCCACTTAGTCGTCCATTTTAGTGGGAGTATCTTTCTCGTGCAGCAAGGCCTGTTGGGAAAGTCACAGTGCATGGTGGGAGAAATCCCCTGGAATTACTGTCTGGAAACCCCTTGCATGGGGAACTGTATAAATATGCTGCCTGTGAATAAACCGAGTTAGTTGACTCCCAAACTGTGTTTCGTCCGGTTATTGGGAGGATTGGGAATATTGCCTTGCTTTCTACTCTGACTGTGGATTTCCTAGATGTACCAACGGATATCGTATGCTGATACATTGCATTCCGTTACAATTGGTGGCAAGCGACGGGATCCGAACCTTACAGCCGAAAAAGCAGCGTTCGTGGAAACTGGAACGACCGAACAAGGAAAGCAAGGGCAATTCGTATGGAGATTGATTATACCATACTAAAACGACAAACTTTAAAAGAGCTACTGGAAGCCAGGGGTAAGATAGCCAGCAACAAGTCTAAGGCTGTGCTGATCGCTGAACTGATGGAGGGAGACCGAGCCCGCAGCGCTACACCCCCACCAGCCAAGGAAGAGACCCCATTCCAAAAAGAGCTGCGAACCAGGTTGGAGTTTTTACCGCAACCAGTACCGCTGGAAATACTGACCGTGATGGTATCAGATGTACAGGATTATCTGATGGCGACCAGCACACCAGCAACCCCGCCTAGGGCAGAGTCTGTTACTGCCTCCACCTACGGACAGGTCAAGCCCAAAGTCCCACATCACGCCTTTAAAGCGTTTTGTGAAGAAAAGGACGAAATCGATGGGTATTTGCAGGACTTTGAGCGGCTGTGCGATCTGCACGATTTGGAGCCCGCAGTATGGGTGCCGCTGCTGGCAGGCAAATTATCGGGTAGGGCAGCTGAAGCCTACCGTGCTGTACCCCGAGAGGACAGTAAGGATTACCCTAAAGTAAAGAGGGCAATCCTGGAGAGGTATGCTATTACCCCAGAGGCATACCGGCGGAAATTCCGGGGCTTGCGCAAGCCTGAGAAAGATTCTCATGCAGAATGGGCGCACAAGCTGGACCAAGCATCGCTAGGCTGGATACAGGCCAGCAACGCCACTAACATGGAGGAGTTGAGGCAGTTAATGCTGCTGGAACAATTTTTTAATGGTTTGTCCCCAGAAGCACAAGAATGGGTGAGAGACCGGAAACCACTCACCCTACCCGAAGCCGCTAAATTGGCGGATCAGCATTTTGATGCCAGGAGACATCACGGGGCCCAAAATAAGACTCTCCCTCGGATTACAGGGCCACCCAATAATTTTACCCCTACCGTCCCCACCGCACCCCTGCACAGGCCGGCACTGAATACTCCACCAGCCCCCTCCCGATACAACGGCAGGGCTAACATTCAGTGTCACACCTGCAAGCAGTGGGGGCACATTTCTCGAGAGTGCACCCAAAACCGGAGCCGGCAAGCTTGGAATCAGGTGCGACAAAATTTGGCACCCAGGGCTGCTGCGCACCATTATCAGGTAGCACCCGCCACCCAAGACGTGCTGAGCGCTCAAATTGAGGAGCCTCTAGGGGTGCTGCACGAAGTAATGTCAGTCCGAGCCACCGACAACCGACAGCACCATCGGCAGCTAGTGACCCTGGAGGGAAAGGAGGTGCAAGGGCTCCGGGATTCGGGAGCCACTTTAACTTTGGTTGCACCACATTTGGTACCAGGCGCAACCCACACTGGCGGCTCCGTGGCAGTACGGGTGGCCGGGGGAGCAGTATACCGGCTACCTACTGCCAAAGTTCATTTGGATTGGGGTGTGGGAGAGGGGACCGTAGAAGTGGGGCTGATGCAGAATTTACCTGCCGATGTTGTACTGGGGAATGACTTGGGCCAAATGACTTCCGCTTTTATTCCCCAGACTCCGTACCAGGAGGCCCTTCCCGTAACCACCCGGCAACAGGCTCGCACCACGGCTACACCAACGCACTCTGAGGCTCAGGTAAGAGACCATGTTCCCCAACTGACCCCCATGTCCTGGGATACCCCGACTACCTTTGCGACCGAAGTCCAGACCGATCCCACTCTCCAAGTATATAGGGACCGGGCACAAACCGACCAAGCAGGGTTAGAGGGGGAGCGGTTCATCTGGGAGAGAGAGCTGCTATACCGTGTCACGGCCAAAGATGTGGGGGGGTCTGTCACCTTAACTAATAAACAACTAGTGGTACCCCAGAAGTATAGACAGGAGCTGCTGCGAATTTCTCATGACATCCCCTTGTCAGGACACCTAGGGATGACCCGTACCCGATACCGTTTGACCCATGCCTTCTTCTGGCCCGGGATCTCTCAGGACGTGCGCCAATATTGCACCTCCTGCGACGTCTGCCAGCGGGTAGGTAAACGAGGGGATCGCCACAAAGCCAGACTATGCCCCCTACCCATCATAGCCGAACCCTTCAGCCGAGTAGCAGTGGATCTCGTAGGTCCCCTGCCAAAACCCAGCCCCTCTGGCAAAAGGTATATCCTAACTGTAGTGGACTACGCCACCAGATACCCCGAAGCCGTGGCCCTCTCTAATATTCACGCTGAGACCGTAGCCGAAGCATTAATGAAGGTATTTTCCCGAGTAGGTTTTCCCCAAGAGATAATCTCGGACCGAGGTACCCAATTTACGGCCGAAGTTACTCAACATATGTGGAAGGTGTGTGGCATTAAGCCAATAGTTAATTCCGCCTACCACCCCCAGTCCAATGGACTATGTGAGCGGTTCAACGGGACGCTGAAGCAGATGCTTCGGACGTTCGGGGAAACCCACAAGGACCGGGAGAGGTTTCTGCCTCACCTACTCTTTGCCTATAGAGAGGTCCCCCAGGAGTCGACAGGCTTCTCCCCGTTTGAGCTACTGTTTGGGAGGAGGGTGCGAGGACCTTTGAACTTGATTAGGGAACACTGGGAGGGAGAGAGTACCTCTAACGAAACCCCTATCGTATCATACGTCCTGGAGTTCCGGGACCGTCTGGAGGCGCTGACTCAGGCTGTACACACCAACCTCCAGGCGGCCCAGCAACGCCAGCGACGCTGGTACGATAGAGGAGCCAGGGATCGCAGCTTTCAGGTGGGACAGAAGGTTTTGATCTTAAAACCCGTCCGCACAGATAAGCTGCAGGCCATCTGGCAAGGCCCATACCAGGTAGTGGAGCAGCGATGCGACACTACCTATGTGATCGGCCCCTGCTCAGGGGTAGGGAAGAGACGCATGCTTCACGTGAACATGCTCAAGCCCTACCATGAGAGGATAGAGGATGTGACGGCAATCTGTGCCTCCTCCTTAGAGGATCAGGAAAATTTACCCTTACCCGACCTACTAGAACCCGAGGAGCAGATAGAGCCCTCCCGGGGAGTTCAGCTGGGGGAGCGGCTAAGCCCCCAGGAGCGTGCCCAGGTACAGGCGCTGATTGTCGCAAAGGGGACTACCTTCTCCAATTTACCTGGATACACTCCGCTAGCCACCCACCGAGTGGAGACCCCGGGGCAGCTCCCTATGCGCCAGGCTCCATATCGGGTTCCAGAATCCGTCCGTACCCATATGAAAGCCGAGCTAGACGAAATGTTGCAGCTAGGGGTTATCGAACCCTCCGATAGCCCCTGGGCATCGCCGGTAGTCCTGGTACCTAAAAAGGATGGCACCACCCGATTCTGTGTTGACTACCGGAGGCTAAATGACAAGACGGTGTCTGATGCCTACCCGATGCCCCGGATAGACGAGCTGTTAGATAAGATGGCACGGGGCCAGTATCTCACTACCATTGACTTGTGTAAGGGATACTGGCAAATTCCCCTAGCCGATGATGCCATCCCCAAGTCGGCGTTTGTCACTCCGTTTGGCCTGTACCAGTTCAAGGTCATGCCTTTCGGAATGAAAAACGCTCCGGCTACCTTTCAGCGGATGGTAGATCGGCTACTGGATGGTTTTCAGGAGTATGCCTGTGCCTATCTAGATGATATAGCCATTTTTAGTCAGACCTGGGAAGACCACATACACCACATAGGGGCGATCTTAGATCGCATTGGGGAGGCTGGGTTAACCCTAAAACCTAGCAAGTGCCACATAGGTATGGCCGAGGTACAGTATCTGGGCCACCGTGTAGGGTGTGGGCAGCAGAGACCCGAGCCAGCCAAGATTGAGGCCGTAGCCAAGTGGCCTACCCCCAGGACTAAGACCCAGGTGCTGGCGTTCTTAGGGACAGCCGGCTATTACAGAAAATTTGTCCCTGACTATAGCACCCTCGCCAAACCCCTAACCGACCTGACGAAAAAGAACCTTCCCCGACTGGTTGTCTGGGCCCCAGAGTGTGAGCAGGCATTCCAACAACTCAAGACTGCTCTCACCAATGCTCCTGTGTTAACTGCTCCTGATCCAACTAAAAGATTTCTTGTTCACACAGACGCTTCAATGTTTGGATTGGGGGCAGTACTGAGCCAAGTGGGAGCCGATGGCGGAGAACACCCCGTAGCCTATTTAAGCCGCAAATTGCTGCCTCGTGAAGTGAGCTACGCCGCCATCGAGAAAGAATGCCTGGCCGTGGTGTGGGCCCTTAAAAAGTTACAGCCCTATTTGTACGGACAACCTTTTTCCTTACTCACAGATCACAACCCGTTAGTGTGGCTAAACCGTGTGTCTGGAGACAATGCCAGGCTGCTGCGCTGGAGCTTGGCGCTGCAGCCCTTTGACTTTACTATCCATTACCGGCCAGGAAAACAAAACGGTAACTGTGGCAGAAGCAGCCACCAGAAACTCATATTTACATTGTTATTTGTCCCTAAACCTATATGTCCATGCATCTTATATATGGTACCAGCATGTTAAGGAAGAATAAATGTGCACCTACCGTTATTGGGTCCGTGGGTGGCCGCCGTTCGCCTAATCTCCACGTGGCGGCGGCCATCTTAACTGCCGAACAGCGGTGTTTGGTCGTCGAGCGTCTGGAACTAAAATCGGACGCTCGACTACCCAGACACCGCTCAGACCTCCAGGATCCCCAGATCGTATGATCCAAACTGCCGAACGGCCCGCCGTTCGGTAGTTTGTATTCTCCAGTTTAGGGGATTCATCCGAACCAAAGATTGGGGTCGGATGGCTGAGCTATTCGGCACTTTCTAGGCAGTGAAGTAGACCGACTACAGGGCCAGAATCTATGGAGCCGTTTTCGGCTACTGTGTCCCTGCAGTCGGTCAAATCTTTAAATACCTGTAACTCCCGAACCCCTGGTCTGATCTGGGTGAAATTTGAATATGTTACTCACCCAGAGCAGACCTACCAGGGGACCCCTCATTTATCCTCGTACCCCCCGTATTTAGGGGTCATTCAGAAACTGGGGAAAACTCGGTTCCCTCTAATTAATTTACCTGCTAATCTAAGGGGAGGAGAGGGAGGGGAGGTGATTGTGAGGTGATTGGTTGTTTTGAGTTACCTCCCTTGCATGGGAAAAAGCCATAAAAGAAATTGTGTGAATAAAGCTGACAGTTGACCTCCAAGCTATGTGTCGTCTAGTTCTTGGAGGGAAGGGATTGTAACCACGCTACCCGTTTGATACCTGTATTGGATTGTTGTTCCTGTCTACCAGCGGAGCTACCTTGGATCGTACCTCTACTCCGCTACAATTGGTGGCAAGCGACGGGATCGTACTACACAGCAAGAGGCATTCAGCAGGAATTAAAAAGGACTGAATGGAAACAGATTATACCCTCTTGAAACGGGACACGCTAAAAGAGTTACTGGAAGCGAGAGGGAGGATAGCAAGCAACAAAACAAAGGCTATCCTAATCGCAGAACTCATGGAAGGAGACAGAGTCGCAGCTGCTGCAGCACCTCCAAGGGAGGGGGAAGAAACTGAGTTTACCAGAGAATATCGGGCCAGGATGGCTCTATTCTCACCAGCCATGGCAGCACAGAAAGCAGACCAGGTGTACAACGATGTACAGGCTCTCTTTATGCAGCGATCAGCGCAGGGGAGCGCAACAGCGGCCCCCACCCCGCCAGCGAAAGCTAAAATACCGTACCAGGTATTCAAAGCATTTAATGATACCGAGGGGGACATTGATGGCTATTTACAGAACTTTGAACTTTTGTGCCAGCTACATGCCATTAGCACTGAAGAACAAGTACGAGTGCTAGCGGGTAACCTATCCGGCCGCGCAGCAGATGCCTACCGAGCTATGCCGGCAGAGGATATCAGGGACTATCAAAAGGTAAAACAAACCTTGCTCGCACGGTATGCCCTTACACCTGAAGCATACCGAACACAGTTCCGGCAATTACCCAAATCAGAAAAAGACTCACATACAGAATTTGCGCACCGCCTACAACGGGCCGCTGACGGGTGGCTTGAGGCAGCCAAAGCCGTCACGGCCCAAGAGATCAAGCAATTGATGATGCTGGAGCAGTTTTACCGACGTTTGTCTCCACAGTTACAGATCTGGGTAAGAGAACGTAAGCCCCGTACTCTGCATGAGGCCGCTCAACTAGCCGATGAGCATCTGGACTCCCGGCGGGAACAGCATTTCTCCAGTAGAGTGCAATCTACGCCAGCTGTTCCCCAGCTTACCCCAGTAAATCCGCCCCGACCAGGGGGGACCTACCAGTCCCAAACCCCCCGGTACAACAACCGGGCATCGGTCCGGTGCCATGCATGTAACCAGCTGGGTCACATGCAACGAGACTGTCCCCAAAACCGGGCCAGACCAGCCTGGAACCCTCAACGACCACCAACCACCCCCCGAGCCGCGGTACACTGCTATCAGGGCAGGCCCTGGGCTCAACCTTCCACCTCTACCCAAATAGAAGAACCCTTGGGCACCCTCCATGAGGTAAACCCGGTCCAGGCGGCCTCAGACAACCGCCAGGGCCATCGACAAGTGGTCCATGTGGAGGGCAAGCGGCTGGAGGGGTTAAGAGATTCCGGGGCCACCATCACTCTGGTACGGAACCATTTAGTGGCTCCGAACCATCTCACTGGGGATTGCATTGCAGTTCGAGTGGCAGGGGGAGCTATCTACAAGGTACCCACTGCTAAACTACATTTGGACTGGGGAGCGGGGGCCGGACAAATTGAAGTGGGGATGATGCAGGATCTACCTGCCGATGTGATTTTGGGGAACGATTTGGGGGAGCTAACTTCCGCTTTTGTTACCCGGCCTCCTCCACAGGAAGCTTACCCGGTCGTCACCCGCCAACAGGCTCGCACCACGGCACCCCACCTTGACTCTGAGGCTCAGGTAAGCACAAACCCCCCTGATCACACTGTATTACCCTGGGCTGCCCCATTAGAATTTGGTAGCGAGGTCGCCCTGGACCCGTCCCTACAGGTTTACAAGGACAGGATAGATAAAGACCAGACTGGCAGAGAGGGGGAGAGATATGCTTGGGATAAGGGGTTACTATACCGGTATGCCGAAAAGGTAGTAGCCGGATCCATTCCTGTACCCATTAAACAGTTAATTGTGCCTCGAAAGTATCGACGAGAGTTAATGCGAATCGCCCACGACATTCCCATGTCCGGACACCTAGGGATCAGCCGAACCAAACATCGGCTGTTACAGAACTTCTTCTGGCCAGGGATATCACAGGATATTAAGCAGTACTGTAATACCTGTGATACCTGTCAGAGAGTAGGAAAGCGGGGGGACCGATACAAGGCCAAACTACACACCCTGCCCATTATTGAAGAACCCTTTAGCCGGGTAGCGGTAGACATTATCGGACCACTGAGACAAAAAAGCCCGTCCGGTAAGAAATACATATTGACCGTGGTAGACTATGCCACTAGATACCCCGAAGCAGTAGCCCTGACGAATGTACACGCAGAGACCATAGTAGACGCCCTCATGCGTATATTTACCCGTATGGGGATCCCCCGGGAGATCATTTCAGATCAGGGTACCCAATTCACGGCTGAGGTCACGCAACAGCTGTGGAAAGTATGCGGAGTCCGAGCTATCCTTAATTCCCCATACCACCCCCAGTCCAATGGCCTCTGCGAACGGTTTAACGGGACCTTAAAACAAATGATCCGCACGTTCGTAGCCACTCAGAAGAACTGGGAGCGGTTCTTACCCCATCTCCTGTTCGCCTACCGAGAGGTGCCCCAAGAGTCCACTGGGTTCTCTCCCTTCGAACTGTTGTTCGGAAGGAGGGTAAGGGGACCCCTAGACCTAATAAGGGAACACTGGGAGGGGGGAACGACCATTGACGGCACCCCTATCGTACCCTATGTGTTGGAGTTTCGGAACCGCCTGGAGGAATTGACCCGGGCTGTGCGCAACAACCTCCAGGCGGCCCAGACGCGCCAGCGCCAATGGTATGATAAGGGAGCCAGGGACCGCAGCTTTCAGGTCGGCCAGAAAGTACTAGTCCTGCGCCCCGTCCCTACTGACAAGCTGCAGGCTTCCTGGCGGGGCCCATTCAAGGTGGTAGAGCAGGTCTGCGATACCACCTATATAATCGGCCCCTGCGCCGGGACCGGGGACAGACGCATGTTCCATGTGAACATGCTGAAGCCCTACCACGAGCGCACAGAGGAAGTATCCGCCATCTGCGCCTCGGCTGCAGAGGACACAGATAACCTACCCCTCCCTGACATGCTGGCCCGAGGAACGCTACAAGAGGACCTCGCAGCCGTACAGCTAGGAGACCGCTTGAATCCCCAAGAAAAAGCTCAGGCCCAAAGTTTAATTAGGGAAAAAGGAGCCACTTTTTCCAACCTCCCGGGGTATACCCCGTTAGCTACCCATCGGGTAGAAACCCTAGACCCGATCCCACTCCGTCAACCGCCCTACCGCATTCCCGAAGCAGTGAGGGGGAACATGTACAAGGAATTGAAGGAAATGTTGCAGTTAGGGGTAATTGAGCATTCCGATAGCCCCTGGGCATCCCCCGTAGTACTCGTGCCGAAGCGGGATGGAACTACCCGCTTCTGTGTAGATTACCGGAGGCTCAATGATAAAACCATATCCGATGCCTATCCCATGCCCCGGATAGACGAGCTATTAGACAAAATGGCTAGGGGGAAATACTTAACCACCATTGATCTGTGTAAAGGGTATTGGCAAATTCCTCTAGCCGAGGACGCCATTCCCAAGTCGGCCTTCGTCACCCCATTTGGCCTGTACCAATTCCGGGTCATGCCATTTGGGATGAAGAACGCCCCGGCCACCTTCCAGAGGATGGTGGACCGACTATTGGACGGGTTTCAGGAGTACGCTTGCGCCTATCTAGACGACATAGCCATCTTCAGTTATTCCTGGGCCGATCATCTAGACCATATCGGAGCAGTACTAGACCGCATCCGGGAAGCCGGACTGACCCTCAAGCCCAGTAAATGCCATATAGGGATGGCCGAGGTCCAATACCTCGGACACCGAGTAGGCAGCGGCCACCAAAAACCCGAACCAGCCAAAATAGAGGCCGTAGCTAAATGGCCAACCCCCCGCACTAAAACCCAGGTACTAGCCTTTTTAGGGACGGCAGGATATTACCGAAAGTTTGTACCTAACTACAGCGCCCTAGCCAAGCCCCTTACCGACTTGACCCGCAAGAACCTTCCCAAATTAGTAGTATGGGCCCCAGAGTGTGAACAGGCCTTCCAACTCCTAAAAAATGCCCTTGTTAATGCCCCTGTGTTGGCTGCTCCCGATCCGACTAAACGCTTTCTCGTCCATACAGACGCTTCAATGTTCGGATTGGGAGCAGTACTGAGCCAGATCGGAGCCGATGGCGGTGAACACCCCGTAGCTTACCTCAGCCGAAAGCTTTTACCCAGAGAAGTAAGCTACGCCGCCATCGAAAAGGAATGCCTTGCCGTGGTGTGGGCCCTCAAGAAACTACAGCCCTATTTGTATGGACAAACCTTTTCCCTGCTCACAGATCACAACCCGTTGGTCTGGCTGAACCGGGTGTCAGGAGACAATGCCAGACTGCTGCGCTGGAGCTTAGCGCTTCAGCCCTTTGATTTCAATATTCAATATCGCCCGGGGAAGCTCAATGGAAATGCTGACGGGTTATCCCGACAAACGGAACTAGACAAGTGATCTGTGGGTACTCCTCCAGACATCCCCAAGCCGATCCGTTGGGATCAGACTGTGTATGCTGGCTTGGTTCTGGGGGAGCATTGTGGCAGAAGCAGCCACCAGAAACTCATATTTACATTGTTATTTGTCCCTAAACCTATATGTCCATGCATCTTATATATGGTACCAGCATGTTAAGGAAGAATAAATGTGCACCTACCGTTATTGGGTCCGTGGGTGGCCGCCGTTCGCCTAATCTCCACGTGGCGGCGGCCATCTTAACTGCCGAACAGCGGTGTTTGGTCGTCGAGCGTCTGGAACTAAAATCGGACGCTCGACTACCCAGACACCGCTCAGACCTCCAGGATCCCCAGATCGTATGATCCAAACTGCCGAACGGCCCGCCGTTCGGTAGTTTGTATTCTCCAGTTTAGGGGATTCATCCGAACCAAAGATTGGGGTCGGATGGCTGAGCTATTCGGCACTTTCTAGGCAGTGAAGTAGACCGACTACAGGGCCAGAATCTATGGAGCCGTTTTCGGCTACTGTGTCCCTGCAGTCGGTCAAATCTTTAAATACCTGTAACTCCCGAACCCCTGGTCTGATCTGGGTGAAATTTGAATATGTTACTCACCCAGAGCAGACCTACCAGGGGACCCCTCATTTATCCTCGTACCCCCCGTATTTAGGGGTCATTCAGAAACTGGGGAAAACTCGGTTCCCTCTAATTAATTTACCTGCTAATCTAAGGGGAGGAGAGGGAGGGGAGGTGATTGTGAGGTGATTGGTTGTTTTGAGTTACCTCCCTTGCATGGGAAAAAGCCATAAAAGAAATTGTGTGAATAAAGCTGACAGTTGACCTCCAAGCTATGTGTCGTCTAGTTCTTGGAGGGAAGGGATTGTAACCACGCTACCCGTTTGATACCTGTATTGGATTGTTGTTCCTGTCTACCAGCGGAGCTACCTTGGATCGTACCTCTACTCCGCTACAGTAACGCTGACGGGTTATCCAGACAGACTGAACTCGAGAGGTGATCTGTGAGTACTCTCCCGGACATCCCCAAGCCGATCCGTTGGGATCAGACTGTGTATGCCGGCTTGGTTCTGGGGGAGCATTGTGGCAAAACTAGCCACTTCTGGACTGTAGTTATTAAAGGTTGTCCGTAGGCTGAATATGTACTGTGTATTTTAACCTGTGTATGTACCGTATTGTGGCCGTTCGCATGCTGGCAGCCGTATGCTGCCAGCACACCAAGCATTCATACGACGAAACACGGCTATCCTGGCCGTTCGCCGTACAAATACGGGCTCCCCAGGTCGACCACACATTCCCAAGTCGTGTGGTACCAAGTCACCGATTGCAACATTGTTGCAATCGGTAATTAAGGGCTCTCCGAGGTGGCCGTCGATCCACTACTGACCATGCGGCGGTCGGCCATCTTGGATCCTTTGTCCCTGCAGCGGTGTTCGGTCGTCGAGAGCCTGGAACTGAAAACGGCTACTCGATGATTTGAACGCCGCTGGACTTCCAGAGCGTTCGGGAGTCCCGCGTTCGGTACATTGTAGGTCCCGTACTTATTCGGTACTTTTAAACTCACTTTAATGTTTTATTGTATTATGTGCGGCGTTCGGTCAATTCAGCTGGGATCGGAGCGGTATTCTCACAAAGTGTGCGCTCCGACCTCAGCTATCTACCGAACGTTCAACTATTGCAAAGTACCGAATATTGTGTAATTTCTGTATTTTAATGTCAATTGTCGGTTTTGCTGCACGAGGAGATAATCCACTTAGTCGTCCATTTTAGTGGGAGTATCTTTCTCGTGCAGCAAGGCCTGTTGGGAAAGTCACAGTGCATGGTGGGAGAAATCCCCTGGAATTACTGTCTGGAAACCCCTTGCATGGGGAACTGTATAAATATGCTGCCTGTGAATAAACCGAGTTAGTTGACTCCCAAACTGTGTTTCGTCCGGTTATTGGGAGGATTGGGAATATTGCCTTGCTTTCTACTCTGACTGTGGATTTCCTAGATGTACCAACGGATATCGTATGCTGATACATTGCATTCCGTTACAAAGAGTTAGTAAAATTCCATCATTGCATCAGTCATTAATGTTGGGAAATTCAAAAGCTTCAGCTGTGAAGGGTTTGCCTTCTGAGCTTAAGTACATAAGTCATTTTGTGAAGTTTCCTTTAAGTTGAGATAGGAATCTTGGGAAAAGTGATTGCCACTGGATGGCCTTGCTGTAGCCGTGTGACATCACAAACAATGTGACACATGAGAAATTTGGACCACAGTTAGAAATACAGTGATAGCTGCTTGTATACGGTGAATTCTAATATAGTGATAAATCAGGTGTGATAGATCCCTTATTCGGAAAACACTGTCACACTTGGAACCCATTTACTGGATACAGTATAATAATCGGAGACCAGTCTTAGATTGTCAACCTTTCTGCTCAGTCAGCGCAGATGGATCTCCATGTACTGATCATTATTCTGTTACTGCCTCTGAAATGTAAGGAACTCAGTTCTGTTTTACTAATGCGATTTTCTCTCTATTTTTCTTTCTTTCATTCTTTCTCTGTTTTTTTTTTTCTCCCTTTCTCTCCTGTTTTCTCATTTTTGTTTATGTTCTAACTTCCTCTTCTTATATCTGTCCTGCCAGCCTCTGGGATGCTCAACCCTTATCCACAGCAGTTGAAATGGGAGACAAGCCAGGTCTGACCCTATAATTGTTGTTGGAGGCAGTTCTTTCATGCAAGTGTCTGGAACTACTTGATTGGGATTATAGTTTAAAAGCAGCTACAACATTTGCCTTGTGATGAGAAAATAATATATTTAATCTGTATTCATATAATTACATCATCTGTGTATTACAGTCTGTGGGTAGTTTAGTGACCTATCTCAATGAAGTGGTTTTGGTGCAGTTGTACTGTATATTTATCCTTTCGAGGTGAAACATCAATGTGCACCTTGAACAGTTAAAGACACCTCTAAAGAAAATACTAGTAAATGTTAAAAAAAAGTTTTTGCATCAAACATAGCAGGTCGATGGCAGTGCTTGTAACATATCTCTGTTCTTTGCAGGTTCAGGGCTAAAAGTCGTTGGTCCCAGTTGCCCTATAGTAGCCTCTATCAACTCTACTGTGGAAATCACTTGCAGATTTCAGATTGATGGGCAAAAAGTGAATCTCGATTTACTTTCTGTTAAATGGTTTTTCGGAGAAAAAATACTTTTGGCAAAAAACAATCTGGATAAAGAAGTGGCTTCTAACCAAACGGCGACGATGTACTTGCAGACTGCCAAAGATGGAATTTTTACTCTGTTTTTACATAATGTGACCATTGCTGATCAAGGCGGATACACGTGTGATGTGTTTTATGGCAAAGACAATGTAAAGGCCAAAATTGATCTTCGTATTGAAGGTAAAAATACTTATATATACAATACTTATAAAATACTATAACCTGGTTGTGGATTTTATTCTTTAAAATAAATATCTGACAATACTTTTTACCTTCAGAAGTTTTGACTACTCTAGGTCCAATGACATTACAGTTACTATCTGCAGTGGAGGACCCAGTGAATGACCCACGGTTGGTTATCTCGGTAGTAAGGCACTGTGAGTGTCAAACTAAGCATACGTGGGCTAATACTTTAAATAGTTCAATGATTATATTTTCTCACAGCTTCTCCTGCTATCAAAATATCCAATATCTCACTGAAATGGAACATGCTCAATCAGGTGTACTGCTGGGTTACTGGCTTCTACCCAGAGGAAATGAACATGACCTGGTTCAAGAATGGGATTCCTCTGCTTACCGCACATGTGGACAAAAAGAGGAATGCAGATGGCACATACAGCATTATCAGCTCAGTGAATGTCACCCCAAATGCGAATGATGAGTACGTGATCATTGAATGCCAGGTGGAGCATTCGTCTCTACATAGTGATTATATTAAAGCTTACATAGTGGGAAGATTAGGTAAGAACAATGTTCCAATGCACACAACTGTAAAGTCTAGAAAGGTTACATTCTGTTCTAGATGAAAACGACTCATGGTCTGCTAACTGTTTTCTTTTTACAGGTCTCATGAAAACATTCTTTATCACCAGTTTGGTGTTTTCACTGATATGTGCACTCCTGATGGTTGTCACAATTTCTGTTTTTATCTACAGAAGGATAGGTATGCAAATTATTTTTCATGAGTTTAGTGTTTCATACAAAGAAGCAATAATGATTCTGTAATTCAATGGGAACATGTCACTCAGGACACAAATGATTATTTATCAGATTGTGAATCGGTAAGAATTCACTGTGAATTTAAAGTGAATTTCACATTTTAGACCACAATATTTGAACGACACCATAGGTGGTTATTGTTACCAGTTTTAACTTTCAGACACATCATAATCTTATAAATAACCCTAACCAGTTTTTTGTTTGTTTGGTTTTTGACAATAACCAAATCTACACAATGAAAAAACAAACAACTGAGATGACATTTGAAGAATATGCGTAACAGTCTATGTAAATTCCTTGGACATTTGGGGAAAGTTAGTCTCAGATGGATAGACCTCCCGCACATTTGGTATTTACAATAAAGATTGAGATACTGGTGACACAATAGCTTGCTGCCAATTAGAAAACATAGGATTACACTCAAAGATAGGTTGCCGTATCCACCGTATTTTCCCTGACAAATATCCTTTCTTCATGTTAATGGAAACACAAGAAAACTGCTGCCCTGCAGTACGCATAATCTTTATGATGCATGATTTCTCAAGGACTGATTACTTAATTTCATACAGCTGTTTCTGGGTTCTACATACCACAGGGAAGCACGTTTCATGTGTTGCCCTTCACTATGTATAAGGAAAACGAGAATGATAAGGCTTCCCGCTCAGCGATAATTTCAAGACCACAATAGGCAGAACCAAAGAAACAGTATTCAATCCCAGAACACCAAAACCAAACAAACCTAAATTATTACAGTATCGGAGGACTCAAAGCAAGCAAGACATACATTTACTTATAAAGTAAATATTTATATATAAAAAAATATAAATATGAAGCAAAAACAACAAAAGCGAAAATAGGTCATGAAGAAAATTACGAATGTCATATGTATAAAACCGGCATATACAAATATAATGCAAAGTAAATCCGCCATATTCAAACTACTGTATCAATAAGATTATCAGAATCAAACAGCAAGTAACCAATAACAGCAAAAATATCAAATATTCTTAGGAAAGGGAGAAAATACTGTTATGTTCTGTATAAAGCACTCCACGTTTTGTCCCGATTGCTTTTGTCACAGGAGGTGACTTGGCAGTATTATGGTAAGGTAGAATCAATCTGGGCCACCAATCTCTGTCTAGAACCAAACAGCTTCCAGTTCTAGAAGGGTTATATGAGCTTGATGCTCATATTTCATTGGGATATATCTATTAATACAAAGAACTCAAACCAAGAAAGTTATGGTGGAATAAAAAGTGATTGAAAACCCCTTCAACCTAAAGTCAGTGGGTAGTCAATACATTGTTAAACACAGATCTGCACACCAATCAAGACATAAGACTTGCTTTTCCCACAGAATTCTCAAATTTGCAGTGATGTTACTGCCGCAAGGCATTCTGGATGGGCATATGCAAATGATTTCACTATTTGCATATGCCCACCCAGAAACCCTTGCGGTGGTAACATCTCTGCAAATTTGAGATTTTTGTTGGCCTGACTGGTGTGCAGATCTGTGTTTAACTATGTATTGACTATGTACAAAGAACTGTTAGCATTAAGACCGATAGCAGCTCTAGCTGTGCCGAAACGAAACATTTTGGTTTGCTGCCCGTTGCAATTTCTACTTACTTTGTGCTTTTATTTTCTAGCCAAGCACCAGGTATTAGATGAAAATCTTATTGAGCAAGGCCTGGGCAATCTATCCAGTAAGAAAGCGTCTGTAACAGGTAATGGGACTGTTCGTTTTTAGATGGTTTTCAAGCAAATCCAACCTATGTTTCAACAAGAATAATCACAGTCACCGTAATAATTGAAGTGGCAGTAAACATCTAAATGGCAAAGTGGAATGAATAATGATGATATTTACTTTAGGGTTCTGGAAAGTGTTTTGGCAATAATTGCTAAAAGCAGCGTGGGTATAGTACAGATTGAAAACTTTTATATATTGTATTAAAATTTCACAATCAGAAGATATGCACAAGACAACAGTATATCAGATCTGTACAATTTTCATGAACTATGGTAAAAAGATTGCTGAACCTTACCATGGACGAGAGAATTTGTAAAGGATTGCATCTTGGTAGATCTTACATAGAATAAAGAAAATATGTTTTCCTTTGGTTCTATTGTACGTATTGGGGCTGATGTGTTACTATAGTATTGCTGACACATTTGTCACAGAAGGTGATTTGGAGGTATTATGGTAAGGCAGAATAGACTGCAACCACTATTCTCCGTCTGCAACCAAACAGCTTCCAGTTCTAGAAGGGTTATATGAGCTTGATATATTTAATAGGGGTATGTCTATTAGTACAAAGAACTGTTAGCATTAAAACCGATAGCAGCTCTAGCTGTGCCTAATGAAAAATGTGGTGTGCTGTCCGTTGCGATTTCTACTTACTTTGTGCTTTTATTTTCTAGCCAAGCCCCAGGTATTAGATGAAAATCTTATTGAGCAAGGCCTGGGCAATCTATCCACTAAGAAAGCGTCTGTAACAGGTAATGGGACTGTTCGTCTCTTCTTTTTTAGATGCTTTTTTCAAGCAAACCCAAACTATGTTTTAACAAATCCTTTAATGCCAGAGAGTTAAATCTGTGCATATTGAATGTCTGCCATCAGCTGGCTCAGCATGCTGCTGCTCATATTCTCCCATCAGCCCATCCTCTCTGACATTCCCCCACTTCAGTGGTGTGGATGTCACCAAAGAAGGATTGAAAAACATGGCCTCGGCTTTGGAACGGCAGTAAGTTATAGCTCTGTTTTTTAAAGGGAATTTATAGTGCCAGGAAAACAAATTTGTTTTCCTGGCACTATAGCTCCCTAGAGTGTCACCCTCGGTCGCAACCCCGCCACCTCCCTCTGTGCTGCAGAAGGGGTTAAGAACCTCTTCTGTCACTTACTTGATTCGAAACCTAATGCGCATGTGCGGCGATGGCCATTCTCGCATTAGTACTTCCCCCATAGAAAAGCATTGTATAATGCTTTCCTATGGGCATTTGTGTGATGCTGGATGTTCTCATGCATGTCCCCATCTGGTAGACAGCCACTACAGATGGAGTTCCTCAAAGGAAATTATTGCAGTTTATTAGAAACTGCAATAATTACCTTTGCAGGGTTAAGGGACCTGGGACACTGCGCCAAGACCACTTCAATGAGCTAAAGTGGTCTGTGTGCCTATAGTGTCCCTTTAAGTTTGAGAGTGGACCAGAATAGAAAGGGTTACTCTGATGAAAAAAAAATAATTTTATGAAAACACTGTTTTTGACAGAGACCAAGGTGGGAAAAACATTGTCTGCTAAGTACTGAGAGCTAATAAAGAGGATTGATGACTACCCAGAAGGTGTGCAGGGCCATTATTGTTTTATTTTGAATGGACTGGCATTTAGGCAGACTTAGCAAACATTTAATGGGTCGTAATGTTCCCTGACTGACGGCTATCTGAGGTATAAGAGTATCTACCTATCTGCCCCATTACCATTCATTTCTGTATCTGGTGTTGACCAGTTTGTAGCAACAAGAGATAGTTCAGTGGCATGGCCTGTGTGGTGTTCTTGTTTTTATTGTGCAATGCAGTCAGGCAACCTATTATGTAACACACAACCTGCACACTGGAACAGAGTAAAGACCTGAGGGAAATCTCTTCCTGCAGATCTATATCATGTTACTGCTCATCCACACTGCCATGGTAGGTAGGAGGAGAGGGGAAGGTTCTTTAATATGCTTGGGTCTACGTTTTGTCCCAGGCAGACCCTACATTTAATGAATTGATTCCATCAAAAATGTTAGCCATGTAATCATGATCTTTGTACCTAAAAGCCTGCTACACCCCGGCCTCTCACAAGCCCACTGAGCCTTACCTGAAAGTCTTGTGTGTAAATGACTTGATATGTGCGTGGGGGAGTGTGGGTATGTCTTGATGTTGGTGAGTGTATGTGTGTTTGTGTGGGTGTGATTGTGTCTAGTCATGTTCGTCTAGTGACTGCATGTAAGTCTGAAGCATAAAATAGCATATAGCTTATTCAGATAATTGGTCACTCACTTTAGCTCTGATTTCTGTATACTATATTTTCTTCTTCATTAATGATCTGTTTTCATTCAATCACTTTGTGCCACAGACTTAACTCGGTGCCCAAAAATGGGAGACATCATCATACCACGTTTGGTAAATGGCACAGAAGCCACACTTCAGTGTAAAATCTCTGGATATTTCCCTGATAAGCTGGAGGTTATGTGGTTAAAAGTGGAACCTTTAATGAATAAACAGGTATTTGTTTCTCCCGGTGAGAAATACAAAATCCCTGTAATGGAAGTGACCAGAGAGGAAGATCAGACCTATACCTGTACGGCAAATCTGATTGTTAGTGTGTCCGTAGCTGAAGATGAATACACAGAATATATCTGCCAGGTTGAACATCCCAGTCTTGATAGACCACTGGAGAAAAGGACAGGAAAGCTGTGTGTGACCGGTAAGTTTGGTTTAAAATATGACCCTTTGGGTAATTTCAACAGTTCTGGGGGGAAATCCTTGGGTATGGAGCAATTAGAAGGAACTTTTCATTAATTTCCAATACTATCATACCATAGCATGTTTTTATACTCTCTTAATGTTCACAAAAAGCACGTTTTCTAAGCCCAAACTCCTCACTAACTATAGCTAAACTTCTGCAGTTGAAAACAGGAAAGCATTACTCTCTATTGCATCACTGAGACACCGGTCAGAATAAACTCATTACATACAAAATGGTGAGGTACACCCATATTAGCGTAAGAACACAACATACAATGGGTCGGGAGAGTAATATATATATTAACAGCCAGAGGACACGAAGCTATGGTTCAATTAATACGGAATTTGTGAATGTAATTTTCTCTGGATCTCATAGGTGCCACATGCTTCACTCCCTATATATACATGATGAGCCACTATTTTTTCTAACTATAATTATTATGGTTATAAATGTCCTCCTGACCTAAAGAGATTTTGGCGTCTGTTGCTTAGGTTCCCTGTCACGGAATAACACAAATAACAAATTTAACATGTGTGAAATACTTTAAATAAAGTCAAAACTGTGTAAAGCAATTAATTATGATCAAAATGTCCTCTTTATATAGATATGGGTGTTATTTTTCATTGTCGAAGGAAAAGCAGTATATGTAATTGTAACTTATGGATCATAATATATGACTAATTTATTTTATGTCTTCAGGGAGTCCAACTGTCAAAGTGACCTATGAAACAGTACATTCTAAAACATGGCTGAGAACGGATGTTAAAGGTGTATTTCCCCCAACATGTACTGCGGTCACTTGGAGTCGCGATAAAGGCAAAACAATTGTGCATTACCCTGAGTCTGTCATTAGCAATCAATGGACAATGAACAAAGATGGAACATTCAAACTAATCAGCAAATGCCAGGACAAATCTAGACGAAAAAAAGCACAAAAATATTTTCACGTGTCGGTGAAAGTTAAACCACAAGACCCACCAGTAAAGACAAGCATTTTGCTTGACAAAGGTATATTGCATTAAAGCCTGATATGTAACTTACTTATTTATCAGAAGAATTCCACTTCATGGAAATACTGAAAGGAGAATGAACTGAGTCACAATGTTCACCAGACTTCTGTTCTGTCGTCAGCCACTTGTGTCATGCAAGAGCCTGAATTAAAAAGTCCATACATTAATGAATTTCATCAACAATGTCCGGATTTTGCAGACTCTCTATATAGCCGAATGGTTTTGCCCCATTCGGTTTGGGGCCATTCGGACTTCAGTCAATAACCCTGTAACTTTCAGTTTTCAAACACTGTCTGACCCAGGGTGCATATGGCTGAAGGATCATGTCATATAATAAAGATAGGCCTGGCATTTTCTAATTTATTTTTTTTACTTATACTTATACTTCATTAAAATATATATGCATCCTTTCAAAACTTGATGAAAGGATTATTACAATAAAAAAATAGTTTTGAGGTGACCGTTGTTCTTTAATGTCATTAATGGGATATTGACAGATCAGGATAGTAGAGGGCACACTGTAAAGAGACAGTCAATGATATTTAGATAGTAAGATATTTCTGTTGTAGAATATTATAGTATATATATATATATATATCTCACTGCACAAAAATACTAATATAGGTTAATTTACACATCTAGGTACCTATTATTTAATGACAGATGAAGGGAAATCATTACTGCCTGCAAAGAAACATCGGAAGGATAAACTTGTGACTTTATATTAGCTAGACATTCTGGATGATATACAGGTGAGATACTTATGCAAGTGATGCTTTATGCAACCTAAATTATTGTTATTTACTGTATTTTTGAGTCAGGAAAAATGTTTTTAAATATATGTATTCCATAATAAACCTATGAAAGCTAATGATTTTAATGAAACTCCTGATATGATATATAGTGCAGTTAAAAGGATTTTGTTTAAAAAAAAAATATCTATGACCCACCAAACCGCACCCACGGACGATGAGAACAAGGGAACCACCTCACAAATACTACAGATCCCACGAACCACCGCTACTCCCGTATTAGAGAATGTAGAGAAGACGCCCTAGTCCTCTGATAACTCTTACCTATATTTCCCAAGATCACGAGGGTATAAACCGGTATAATCCGACATTATGGGCTGACTTCTCTGTGAGATGGATATGCGTAAGAAGGCTAATGCTTATTAGGCTTTGACTGTACCGACCCCCTTCTTTATTCTGTACCCTGTTACCCCTCCCTTCTTTATTTAACACTTAAAAACTCGAACCCTCGGATTCGGGAAATAAAAATCTTCAATTGGAAAAAAAAAAAAATCTAATTTCTCCAACCAACATGATCACTTTTGACTTTTACTGCATAAAAATAATTTTGAAAATGGTTTGACTCCATACAATGGTGGCATCAGGGCACTCCTGACACCATAACCACTACAGATGCTTATAGCAAGGTTAACAAGGGAGCAAGGACTCATAGGAATACCCCTTTCTATTTAATTATATATATTGCTTTTTGTCTGAAAGTAGCCTTGGCAATAGAGCTTACACTTTAATCACCATTTTTGGGGCACTAAAAACCTGTTATTTAAATGTGCATATAGTATTGGGTAAGTGCATAATGACTTTTTTGTTGTTGTTTTACATCTCCCTAAATGCTTAATATTTTCTTATTACAGGTTTCAATAGATCCTAGAAACTGATATTACTCCTGCACTAACAAGATATTTTAGCATTCCTTCCAACATATTTCCTTTGGAGAATCACACATGCTCAGGAAATGAATTAATGAAATGTTTGTTTTTATATTGCATATAATAAAAACACATTCAAGTGTTTTGTGAGGTTACTAATTATTCTTGGTTAGAATACTGTGTTGAATAATTCTGTGAATAGAATTTTCTCACTAGCACACTCCTAAGAGACTCCAAACTTGCCTGTTTTGAGGAAACGGCGATAAAGATATTGGTGATTGCAAAACTATGCAACCTATGTTCCCCTTCTTTTCTTCACCCCCTAATCAATGTGTCCTGAGCCTTAATCTTAAGGTATGGTTTATTGGGTCTGAAGTTTGATTCTTTCTAAACTCTTCTTTATTTAGATGGAAGGTGAACTCTGGGGTTAAATATTATTATCTATGACCAAAGGCTCAGTTTTAAAAGAACACTATAGCCACCTAAACAACTTTAGCTTAACTAAGCAGTTTTGGTGTATAGATCATGACTATCATGTTTCATTGCTCAATTCACTGTCATTTAGGAGTTAAAGCACTTTGTTTCTGTTTGTGCAGCCCTTGTCACATCTCCCCTGGCTCTGATTGACACAGCAAGCATGAAAAAAAAACTGGTTTCACTTTCAATCAGATGTAATTTACCTTAAACAATTGTATCTCTTTCTCTGTAAATTGAACTTTAATCACATACAGGAGGCTCTTGCAGGGTCTAGCAAGCTATTAAAATATCAGGGGATTAGAACATCTAAATTAAACAGAACTTGCAATAATGGAAGGATAAACTTTAGATGACTCTTTACAGGAAGTGTTTAGGAAGGCTGTGCAAGTCACATGTAGGGAGGTGTGACTAGGGTTCGTAAACAAAGTGATTTAACTCCTGAATGGCAGATAATTGAGCAGTGAGACTGCAGGGACATGATCTATACACCAAAACTGCTTCATTAAGCTAAAGTTGTTTTGGTGACTTTAGTGTCCCTTTAAGGGGAACAATCATAAAAAAATAAAAAACATTTAGATAAGAAAATTGGACAACCACCTCTTTATATGTAGGAAGTCCTTAACTGTGGATCCATTAAAAATAAGGCATTGTCACTTCAACTTTAATTAAGAAGTTTTCGATCACGAAGGTTTTAACACAGCACTTTTATTGCACAAAGCACCTTTTTTACGATGAAGTGGCGATCTTTTATAGGTCTTAATGAATGTAATTATCTATATGAAAAGTTAGGTGGGTTTAACACACTCATGCGCACTTTCACTTGTGCAAACCGATTATTATTCATATGCAAGCGGGTTAGGTAAGTTTATGGCCTTAATTGTCTTCTTTGCGTATAAATAGTAAAAACCCCTCCATTTAATGCTAACATGATGGAATACAGGAGGACTCCGCTTTATAAAGTTAGTGAGTGCTGATATATTATGGATGGATGTGTTTAAGGACTGTTTATCTAGCACCGGCAAGTGAAATCTATTTACAGGCCGAATGCAGCTTGTTTGTGTGTATATATATATATATATATAGTAGTTAGCAGGCTTATGCAATGTATGATCATATAATGTAACTAAACCCCCATCATTTTTTCCCTAGGTGAGGTGTTTTTTTAAATAAAACTATTACAATCTCTAAGATTTGAAATCACTGTTTAGTTAATAAGCGAGTGTGCTGGATTCTGTATTTTGTGTGTGTATATATATATATATAGTGTAGATTGGATTAGCCATATTAGTCCCCAGTACAAGATGCCAAAATACCAGAGTATTGCCGTATGCAATGATACCTTTTTTATTGGACTAACATAATATTTTAAAGACAAGCTTTCGAGAGATACTTCTCTTCCTCAGGTCTGAAGCTTCAGGCCTAAGAAAGAGAGGAATCTCTCGAAAGCTTGTTTTTAAAATATTATGTTAGTCCAATAAAAAAGGTATCATTGCATACGGCAATACTCTGGTAGTGTGTGTGTGTGTGTGTGTGTCCCCTACAGGTATGCCAAACCACACAGTGCAATATATATTCATGAGCAAATACATGTGGCAGATAGAACAGGAGCCATTTGGCCTCTAACCAAGGTGCTGATAGCAGCACTGAAACACTAGTCTTTACAAAACAGACACATTTACTTTTTTTTTGCTGTTTTATTCATTTTAGTACTATGCATCGTGTTTAAGTTTCAAAAGTTTTACTGTGTCTCTCGACCCGTAACTCGCCCATATGTTGATTAGCTTGTATTTAGCTTATAACCTTTGCTGCCGGAGTGAAAGGGGAGCAGGCTGTATGTATTTAGTCGGGCAGTGAATTTGAATTTATGCAGAGGGAGATCACGGATAGGGACAGCAGTGAAGTCCAGGTCTACTCAGTATACTGTGTATTTATTTTCCCTTTTTATTCCTATTCAATCTCTGTTGTATTTTCTCTCCTGAATGCTGGAATAATAATAAGGGTAGTATGCGGTATGCAGCATCACAGAGAGGATATAAGATCAATATCTAATATATAGGCAGATTATAGAAAAGCACTGAAAACCATTGATTTCCCCTATGGAGACAATAATTAAAAAATATTACAGAATGTATTTGGAGCGTTCAAATGCCTTTACAAAAAACTCTGTCCAGAGACACTGGTTTTTATTATCTAAAAGAAAGTGTAATGGATATAGTAAATGAGCCAAATTCGGTAAGAATCTATGATAATAATTAAGCTAACACAAATAAAGGCCCAGCTGGGATACATTGACAGGGGTGGGAGGATAAACTAGTCTTGCCCACTATTTTGACACAATATTCCAAACTATCATGTAAGAATTTTCAGTCTGAATTCCTGTAAGCATTGTTAAACAGCGTCAACCTTTGCTTGATGAGCAACATCATTTAAAATAGGATGTCATCTAACATGCAATAGAGAGTTCGGAATATATACGTCCATTATACGTTGGCACACTGCAGGCCCTGGGGATATTCCAAACACCATCCGTGTATACTGAAAAGAATTTGGATAGTGAACATCGTATGATATAGGTTTTGATGTCTTTATTCTGCAGTTGTTTGTGTCTGTAAAAAGTTAAACAATTTAGTTATCTCTAGTGGGAAGATAATGGTCAGATAACTGAGAGATCAGGTCACCCAGGGGTTTAGCAGTAGTTTTGTCAGGTGGAAGAATGTCCCTTCCACAGTGAGACATGGACAGACTGTGAGCATCCTCTAAAAAAAAAAAAAAGGCACCTCTTACCCCTACAATTGCCATTCTAACAGGCACTATAATAATGCTCTAATGAATGTAGTGCCTTTAAAGTGTCAGTCATGTATCGATTGATATTTTTAATGCATTGTTTTGGTGGCAGTTTTTTCGATGGCTAGCATTTAAACTCTTACTAAAATTCTAAAGAACTACATACTTCAACCCTAACAATCCAGATCTTAAATGTATTAAATTAACCAGAAAGAACTAAAAATAAACAAACATTGGCCCTATAAATTAGGAAATAAAGCCAGGTCTGGTCTGCTGAGTTCTCTGAATAATCTCCTGTATTTGCAATATTACCACGACAATGTTAGATATGCATGACAGCGTTCTAGACGCCCGGGGGCATGACATACACGCTATTCATGTGTACAGTCATACGATGCTCTTTCTGGATATGCAGACAATGACAGTTAATTTATTTGCTTACATGATGCAAAACAACAATTAAAATAAAAAGGCTATTGCCCCATTTTTTTTTACGAGGTTGTTAACTTTCTTTTCACTACCACGCCATCTATTGTGTTCCATTGTACTGACCGCTTTTGATATATTTGTTGTTTGAAAACTCAATTATATTGCAGCAGCTCTTAAGTAAATTGAGCAAGATCGAGATCTACAGACTATTGTTCTCGAGCACAAATTTTCAAATAAAAATACAGTAAAAACAAACCCTATAACAGATAGATTCAGAGATATTCTCACACAAGGAAGAAAGAATATACATTTGTTAACAGGAAGAGACTGTTTGCAATACAAGAACGTAAAATATTTGGCTGGTAATCTAATAACGGAGTTATAATTTATGTATCTCATTGCATGCAGAGCAGTTTATAATAAAATCCATAACAATTGTGTTTTTTTTTACTTTGCATATTTGTGCTAATGACGTGTTATTGTATGTGTTTTATACCATAAGACATTATATTCTAGGGGTGGCCGAAAGGTAGCACCCACTGCTAAAGGACTCCAACTTCCAGGATGCTTTGCCAGCTAAGTGACTGGCAAAGCATCATAGGAGTGGCAGTTTTACAAGCACTGCACATGATAGTGGCAGCATTTTGACTCAACAACGATCACTCTGCTTCCTGCATGTTCGCATGTGCTAAATAAAATTATTTATTTCAGCAGACCTTTAAAGTCATTTTAAATGTCCAGAGCCACTGGTAAGACAATGCTCCCTTTCTAGAATCACAGTGACTATGAATAAAAGAAGCAATTGGCAATTCTAAAACCAATGATTTTGATGTCACTTGGCAAACTTAAGAGCTACATCTCAGTAATTAAACTGGGGGCTGGATAATTTTCTTACTTTGCATGTGAACATGAACCAGCATCAAAGGAAAAACTACTTATTATAATAAAATAATTATTGACAATGAACAGCTTTGGCACTCTCACTTGCACAGATAAAATATCTGTATTCGTGGTCTGTACGACCCGCAGTGGCTCTTCATAGTAGATTGCAGTAATGATTCATTGAAGCCATCATAAGTCATGTACCGTATATACTTGAGTATAAGCCGACCTGAATATAAGCCGAGGCCCCTAATTTTACCCAAAAAAACTGGGAAAACGTATTGACTCGAGTATAAGACTAGGGTGGGAAATGCAGCAGCTACTGGTAAATTTCTAAATAAAATTAGATCCTAAAAAAAATATATTAATTGAATATTTATTTACAGTGTGTGTATATAATGAATGCAGTGTGTGTGTATGAATGCAGTGTGTGTATGTATGAGTGCAGTGTGTGTATGAGTGCAGTGTGTGTATGAGTGCAGTGTGTGTGTATGAATGCAGTGTGAGTGTGTGTGATGCAGTTTGTGTTTGTGTTGCAGAGCCTTGGTGGGGGGTGGGCATTTTTATTATTATTTTTTTAACAAATTATTTTAATAATTTTTTCTGTTAAATTATTATTGTTTATTTTATTATTATTATTATTTATATATTTATTTATTTTCGTCCCCCCCCTCCCTGCTTGATACATGGCAGGGAGGGGGCTCTCACTCCCAGGTGGTCCAGTGGCATTGGCAGTTCAGGGGGGCTGGCAGGAAGCTCTTACTTACCTCTCCTGCTGCTCCTGTCAGCTCCCTTCTCCTCCGCGCCGGTCCGGTCAGCTCCCTCTGCAAGTCCCAATGTAAGTCTCGCGGCCGCACTATGACCCCACCAATCTCGCAAGACTTACACTGTGAGCTGACAGGGGAGCTGACCGGACCGGCGCAGAGGAGAAGGGAGCTGACAGGAGCTGCAGGAGAGGTAAGTAAACGCTCTCTGCCAGCCCCCCTCCTACACAGCCCCTTGTCTGTATTATGGCAATGTAAATTGCCATAATACAGACATTGACTCAAGTATAAGTCGAGTTGTGGTTTTTAAGCACAAAAAATGTGCCGAAAAACTCGACTTATACTCGAGTATATACGTAGGTTTAACTGATAAACAAAGTAAGAGGTACTACTATGACTGACGCAATAATGATTCTGCGCTCTTGTGAATGATCTCTGATAAGGGATTTTCTACAAATTTGCTATATTTTATGATGGAATAAAAAATGCAAAAATAATAGTAATCAATCAAGGTCTCCCTTTTCCAGGAAATTCCTGGGTTTAAAGGAACATTGTAATGTCCCCCCACCCCCACCCCTTCCCCCCGTGGCCTGATTAACTCGGTGCTAAGTTAGGCTCCTCCTCCACCAATGTCAGCCAATGTAAGGAACTTGTAGGGACACTGTAGGCACTGTGTCTGCTTCATCTTGTTAAACGGGTTATTGTGTCTGGAGTCCCCTGGTACCGTCATTTCATTCAGCATTAAACAGTTTTTAATGTTTTTATGTTTTAATGCTAAACAAGAGTCCCCCCTTAGTCATAGTCTATATCCTCTGTGCTGCTTTGTCTAATGTGGAAGTGTTAGCCTGAGCAGCAATGGGCAGCTGTGATTGGCTGAGAGTGTCAGCTGACTGCTTTAGGCCTATCAGAGCTCCAACTGACGTTACAAATGGGTATGACAACAAGGAAGTGTATAATCTCCGCCTTAGCCACGCCTTCAGAAGGGGCTGAAGTGTGGGAGGCCCGGATCCCTTATATAGTTTTAAACTGCTCAAAAATGGGTTAACACTGAATGGAGGGGCAGTGCCAGGGTACCCCAGTCACTATAACCAATTTGAAAGAGATGAAATGGTTATAGTGACTACAGTGTCCCTTTATGTCACATGTGCGAAGAGAGCCTCATAGGCTTAAGGCCTTCCCCATAGGAAAGCATTGACTCAATACTTTCCTACTGGGTTTTTCAACATGCTCGATGTCCTCATGCAAAGTGTGAGCATGTCCAGCATCGTTTCATGGAGTTAAACTCTGTGAAACTGCAGGAAGCGCCTCTAGTGACCAGAGTCAGTCTTAGCAGTGCAATGCAAAGATTGCAGTATCTCTATAACTGCAATGTTAAGGGAAAAGGGACACTGCACCCAGATCATTTCAAGGGGATTAAGTTATCTGGGTTCCTGTATTGTCCTTTTAAATCCTCCTCCACTGCCAACTTGCCGATCTGTCGTACAACAAGAATTGGTTAAAAAACAATAACTGTCCAAAGAAAACACAAAAATATGTGAATTAGAGTAACAAATGAGCAAATCTTGTGTATACGCAGTAATAGGGTTCATCTAAAAAAAACTCGTGTGCTGCTTGTGGCGGTACATAAATTAAAGAGATGGAGTAAGGTAATTAATGAATATCGATGGAGTAAGGTAATTAATGAATATCGATGTTAGTTTTCCTTACGTTCGGCGCTTGACTAGTCAAATTTTTTTTTCATTCTGTCAAAAATATAATACAAAGACAACACTATCAGTATTAATAACATACAGAAACACAAACAAAGCGTCAATGTGCCAACTCAAAAAATCAGATCTCATAATAACCTGTTTAATTATCGGGTGATTATAAAACCGTATTGGACTTGACTTACAAGTGAAACAAATCCTGCGGAACAGAAAAGCACAGGGGCAGTGATTCATGCTAAAGACAAGAAGTAAGGATGCCTCTGTCTGATTTATAATCTGTAAAAAATAAATATTTCACGCTTGTGTAATGATAATTCTTCACCTTGCCTCTAGAAAACAAAAAGTAATTTTATATCAAAAATCAACACATTAAAGGGATAATATTTCTTGTAGTGTTGGATTTGTAATTATGCAGTCAGAGCCTTTCCCATATATATTATAATCTGCAGCAGCAAACAAATAAACATGTCCTTTGCTTTTGCTTGTCATGGTAATATACTAAGGTGCAATACTCATTACTCAAACTGATCCTTGGAATTGGCAGGTCATCTGAGAAATTGTTAACCCATTTTGACAAAAGCAATACATTAACGTGATCAAAATATTAGAGAGATGTCATCATTTATTGTTACTATTTATTTTTAATAAAGTGTACTTTATGATGTTCACCCAGAACCATTTACCAGAGCTCATCATTTGTTACTATTTCAATATAATATTTTGTGGACCAGTTGTTGAGGATTTGCTTCCATTTTTCCAATAGCAGATTAGGCATCACTGTCTACGGTGACATATTGTAAAATTGTAATTGTAATTCTTTTTTTCCACTTTTATACTGACATCTGTCAAAGTTAGGAAACAACCTCTTCCTTTAAGTAATTTGATCCAATTGATATCAGTGCTGCTACTGATAGCAGGACATCTCTACTAGGCTTGTGCAAAAAATTTATTTGGAGCACTTCATCCGAACCGAATTCCTTTCGATCCATACCTGGATTGATCAATCCAGATTTACCTTATCGAATGAGTAGATTTACTCAGGGGTGGATTAAAATTAATTTGGTTAAGACAAACCTCTTCAATAATAGACTAATTTCTACTGCTTTTAGCCGCCTGTTTCCTATGAGAAATGGAAGCTAAATATAAAGATAAATTCTGCAGCTTTTAACTGAAGATTTACTAGGAATTTTATAAGATCTGGACAGTTTAAGGCATGTATAAGCAAAGTAATTTGTTTTAACATAAGCAGGGCTGGATTAAGAGCCTATTGGGCCTGGTGCTGATGATTATAATTGGGGCTAAGTACAGAATCTTTCTGCTAGAAAGCACTCATATTGCGAACAGCAATATTTCCTGGGTATATTATATCTGGTGGAAGTGGTGCCGAAGGGACAACTGCATGATGTGTTTTTTTTTTTTTTTTAAATTCTTTATTTTTTGAGTGCAGAGATGATGACAAGCTCAATCGGTGGCACGTTTAGTATACAATATGATTGCAAACAATTGGTATATATAGTCAAGAGGTGCTGCACTTTTTTTTTTTTTTATCGAGTAGGAACACAAATTAAACAAGAAGTATTGCAAGATAAATACGTAGTTATAGTTGTGTTGTGTAACATGCGAACTTAGATGTTTAAGATTTTTGTAAGGAGATGAAGTCGTGTTCAACATTAGTTTGATTAGTAGCGGGTAGTATCTGTTAATCTTAGCTTATTTCGAGGCATTCACAGTGAGACATGCATAAATCCTGGTACTTAATGGTGGACAGCTAATTGCGGGTCTAACCCAGGCTAAACCGGTTGCGAGAGGTTAATAAAACTGGTGTAGGCTTGAGTGCTGTATAATGAGGGAATTTGCGTTATAACTACAGTAGAGAGTCATACATTCAATTAGGCTTGTATGTGGCTAAAGCATAATGTGTCTGGGCAGGTTACTCTTGGGCTTATGTAGCACTGTAGTCTGGAGCTGCAGTGAGATGACCACATTAGAGCAGTGCTGGGACATTGAAACAGTGTATGAAGATAACGATAAAACTTATTGCTGGTCTGTCAGCATTATCCCCCTAGGAGACCTCTTTGGGGTGGTAGAGAAAGGCATTATTAATTGAGAGCCGAAAAATAGTATGTCGGCTATCTGGACTGCTGGGATAATCATCTGAAAAGAAAAATAAAGATAATAGGAAACAATCATAGCTTAAAAGAAAAACAATATTTGGTCATTAGTCCCAGTGAGTTTTTTGTCAGCTCAGCTTAGCCTATGCCCTCGAGGGGCAGAGCATAGTCCAGTCTTTGGGAAAGATGTCTTGCGCTTCCAGGTTTCAGAGTGGGTTGTAGGGGAAAGCCACTCACCGGGGTCGATGCCTCCACCCCTACCTCTGGTGCGTCGACTGGTCTAAGGTTTGAAAATGCCCGCTCGTGTGGCGCCCGCCGCTGATGCGGAGTATGCCTCTTTACTCGCCGCCATTTTGGGGCCTTCCTCGGTGCTGGGGCCTTGGGCTGCTGCTGTAGGGTTGTATTCCGCTTGAGAGGGGAGTGTTTTGTCGGCTGCTGCGGTGTTTTTCGGTGCGTCGGTTGTTGCTTCGGGATGGTTTCTCTGTTGGCTTTCTGCCCAGGCGGACCATGTGTGTGCAGGCTGGATGCTGGGTGTGCAGCTGTGCCTGATGGGGCCCCATGCACCCCTTCTCCCGATTGCCTCCGTCCGCTCCTCTGTCCCCCAGTCACCTGTGCTGAGCGTAGTTCCAGCTGCTCCCAGAATCGGGTGAAGATCCCGTCGAGGTGTAGCAGCATGCGATCAATCGTGGCGCAGCCATCTGGCTTGGCCTGCCTCGTGTCGCTTGTGGAAGGTGTATCCACCATTTTGGAGGAGGAATGCCGTGTGACAGCCTCTCGCAGTTTCGGCTGCCCGTTGTCCAAAAGGTGAGTGCCTGTGCTGAATGTGGACCGGGATGACCCGCCGGTTCGGGGGGGGGGGGTGTGTTGCTTAGGGTGCCCACCTTCTGCTTGAGATCCCGGAGAGCGGCCGCCTCTCCCGGACTCAGCCCTTGGTAGGCCGCAAGCCTCGTTTGGTCGGTCCGGTGTCGTAGAGGTTCGGGAGAGGTACCGGCTGGTGCAGCAGCCTCCCCCAGGTTGAATCTTTATAAGCTGCGGCCCGTAGGTGCCAATTTCTGGGTGAAACACCCCGTTTTTCGTCCCCAGACGTGGGAGCTTGTGCTGAACACGTCTGGGCTGCTTGGCTGCCAGGCTCCGCCCCCCCATAAACCGACTGATGATGTGTTTTATGAAGATACATGTCTTATGTTAATCCCTTTTTTCTTTCTCAGTCTACCTGTCCATCTTACAAGCCCCACTACTCTCAACCTCTCTGTTAAAATGTATTTCTCCAGTCCTCTCCTTCCCTTCCTACTAGCAGGCAGATGATGGTCCTGGTATGAAGACAAAGACAGAGAAAGAAGTGGATGTAGTGTGTGTAGCAGAAAGGGGACATACTGTCACATCATAAGAGGAATATGTTAGAGAGATAGGAGCTACAAGAGCATTTGCACAGTGCACATAGTCAGCTTCATAGCCAGCACACCAATTTTGCTCTCCTGCACATCATACTTACATATCTCCCAACATGGCAGGGATAGAGCGAGGGGGCTAAGATCTGATTAGGCATTCTTCTCAACCGGCAGAGTAAAATAACAAGGGGAACTAATAATTAAAGTGACAGAACACATTTTTTATCAAACAGTCTCACTTTAAAAGTGTTAGTTTACACACACACACACAAAAGTAAATTGTATAGTTTATTTTTGTTTTATTTTTTTTAATTGCAAGAAAATTGGTAGGGTGCTTCCCTGGCTACCCCTATGGATGAGCCTCCACTGCATATTAGTTTCATAGGAATTCATTTTTAGAACAATAGTAAAAGATGACCTATAATACTGTCATATATTCTCAGGTCTCTCCGATATTCAATGTACATTATCATTCTGCTGTAACTACACTTAGCCCATTTAACTCCTATCATGAAAAATAAACACATACGGAGCATGCATCAGATACCACTGAATAATGCATTGCACAAATCTTTTAGCACGGCACATTGGGCCTTTTTGGTTTTTTTTCTGATTTGCCATAAAGCATGTAGTGCGTCACAATATTGATAAAGTTGTCTGAGTGCGTCACCACTTCAAAAAAAAAATGTTAATGTTGTAACTGGGCATGAAATCACTCAGTCATGTCCAAATTCACTCTTGCTTAGGGTTTATACATAATGTATGTATTTGCTCACTCTCAGGCACTCTGCCCATGTATTGTACATAATATTTCTTTCATGGAACTGGAAAGGAAAACATTCTGAGCATTAAAAGAGAATATTAACCCATGCACTTCCAAAGACGAGGTTCTTGTTAACTACTTTCCTATGGTCTTCAGCAGTATTATAGGATGTGCTTTTTGCCTAGAGAGTTAAAAAGACAACTTAAAATGGCCATTTCATATTTTTTTTTTCCTTATACCCACTGCAGCTTAAAGGGACACTATAGTCACCTGAACAACTTCAGCTTAATAAAGCAGTTTTGGTGTATAGAACATGCCCCTGCAGCCTCACTGCTCAATCCTCTGCCATTTAGGAGTTAAATCCCTTTGTTTATGAACCCTAGTCACACCTCCCTGCATGTGACTTGCACAGCCTTCCATAAACACTTCCTGTAAAGAGAGCCCTATTTAGGCTCTCTTTTTTTGCAAGTTCTGTTTAATTAAGATTGTCTTATCCCCTGCTATGTAAATAGCTTGCTAGACCCTGCAAGAGCCTCCTGTATGTGATTAAAGTTCAATTTAGAGATTGAGATACAATTATTTAAGGTAAATTATATCTGTTTGAAAGTGAAAACTGTTTTTTTTTTCATGCAGGCTCTGTCAATCATAGCCAGGGGAGGTGTGGCTAGGGTTGCATAAACAGAAACAAAGTGATTTTGACTCCTAAATGACAGTGAATTGAGCAGTGAAATTGCAGGGGAATGATCTATACACTAAAACTGCTTTATTTAGCTAAAGTAATTTAGGTGACTATAGTGTTCCTTTAAGCACTTAAGGACCACGTGATGGTCTATGCCAGGGGTAGGCAACCTTTTAGCAGCACTGTGCCGAAATATGATTGTGATGTCCTGTAGCGTGCCGGTCCTATTTCTTTAAATTGAGGTGTGTATGTTGCCATATTCTGCTTGTGTTATTTATACTGCATTTGTTTTGTATCATTGTATTTGTGCGTATATGAGCTATTATATTGTATATGTTCATTAATAGTTTGTGGTATCATGTATAATACCTATGAATTTGGGCTGTGTATGGGGGCTGTTTGTGGAATTGTGTGTGGATGGATATGTCACATTGTGTATTTGGTAGTGTGTGTATGTGTGGGGCTGTTTGGGGTATTGCATGTGAGAGGCTGCATGTGGGGTTGTGTGCATGTATGTGGATTGTTGGTGGTGTTGTGTTTGTGCGGACTGTGTGTGTGTTTGTATTATTTGGATGAGGGGAGGGTTATTCTGCAGCTCTGAGGCTTCCCTGGGTTTTAGTGGGGACCAGGCTGGCCAGGTACAGCTCAAGGACAGAAGCTGCAACAGGAGGCTGTGGGCTGCTCTACTTCAGTGTGGATTCCTATTCACAAGTGCTGGGAGGAAGTGATCTGTGATCACTTCCTCTACGTGCTGCAATGCATAAATGGAGGATTGTCCTTCACCACCTTTTCATATTAACAGATATCTTAAGTTTCACTGGGACTCCTGACAGGCCAGAGCCTGTTTGGCTCTTGTACCCTTGAGTGCCGTGCAAAGGCACCTCGAGTGCCGTGCAAAGGCACCTCGAGTGCCGTGCATGGCACTAGTGCCGTAGGTTGCCTACCCCTGGTCTATGCCATCATACAGTGCAGGAATGTAATGCCCAGTGACAGCAAAGACCGTTATGTAGTCAAGATACCAGCAAGGGTTAAATCCCCTGCTCATAGCCCTTTAAATGGATATAAATGCGATCTTGCTACCGCTGTAGATTTAAAAATCATAATGTCCCCCTCAGGCCTTTTCAGACCCTTTGGTAGATCTCTCTGCTTTATTCTGCAACAGGATCGGTGCCGGGTTCTGCTAGCTGCCCAGCATCGATCTGTGTGTGAGAAGCTGCAGCATGATGAAAGGGGGCTCTCCCTCTCATGCTATACCGGTAATTACAATGTACACCTCTGTACTATGTGAGCTGAGAAATCCCTCTGCTGATTTCAATAACTAACATGTCATCAGGATAAACTATGACAAAACTATTCAAGTACTCGCTAAGTCATGAAACACGGCAGGGGCATTACACAACCCAAATGGCATACCCAAATACTCGTAAAGCTAGGTGTATTTAATGCGGTTTTACACTCATGGAAATTGGTAGCAGATTTATAGTGCAATCACATGGCCTATGCTGGGTGAAGACGGTCGTCCTTTCCCTTGTCAATACTTTTTTCAAGTCTTTGTATAGTGTAGGAATAGTTGTAGTTAGTGGAGGAGCGGTAGGAGTCTTTAAAATGACTACAGGTTTTACTGTGAATAAACAGGAGCCCTGACAACTTATACCCCAAGACATAATTTGCTCTGTAACCCAATCAATGGTGGCATTGTGTAGATAAAACTAGGGAAAACCTAAAACAGGGCAGTACGGAGAAGAAAGGATTTGAAATATAATCTATTCTTTGTAATGCACCCACTGTAGTAGTGATATTGATTAAGTAGAGGTCTACCATTTTTCTATCAATGGCCAAGTGTGTTTCACGTACTTAGATATGGATACCTATAAAATACCTATAAAATTCTCTGCAGCTCTAGAATTGATCAATGCACTGGTAAGACTGGAAGCAGAACCCCATTCTAAGTTGACAGGAAGAGACAGTCGGTAATTAGACAATTTAGGAGAAATAGCACACACGCCCAAGTACGGTCCCATAGATGGAATTAGGTGCGAGAGTTTTCCGGTCTAGAGTGACAAGAGTTTCTGAAGTGATCCTTTTGCCACAATACATGAAGAGACCTTCTTTGAGTCTGAATAATGTGACCCAAGTTAACCCTAACTTGGTTGTTCAGTTAGAGGTTCAAGAGGTGAAATGCTAACCTAACAATAGGTTTACAGCCCTTGTCTGTAGCAGCAGACCTGTCTCTTAATCAATTATCAATGTCTGACAAAAGCTATGATTCCTCTAAATCCTCAGGAGGGTCTTAAGTCCCCTCCTCTTTAGCAGCTTGCACAAATTGGTCCATGCTTCGATCCATGCCTTCCATGTGTGCTGTGCAGGAAGCAATCTGTTGCCCTAAGTCTGCAGGGTTCATAGCCCTGTTGTAATATATAGACTGACCTGACCCTAACACAGAAACCTTGTTTAAGGATAAAGAATGAATGCGTACTGGTCCTTAGTGTGGCCGGGCTAGCACTTAGAATATGATGTGAATGTCTGCAAGAAGAGACAGAATAAAGATAATCAGGCCGAGGTCAAGAATAACAGAGGTAAACGGAAAAGAGAAACAAGCCACAGTCAGGATAATAGAGCGCAAGAATAGTCAGGCAAGTCAAAGTAAAAAAAGCAGGTAATTATAGTCAAAAATGCACTCTCGGGTATGCAGAAACCACGACAGGGCAAGGAAACAAGGACAGCCAGGAGGTAAATATACCCTATATTTGGTTGTGATTAATGTGAAAGATTGATGGTGAAATCAAAGTTCAGGTCCAGTTTTAACCCCTTCGGGACCGGACTGTTTTTGCGATGTTTGTGCGTTAAGGACCAGAGCTATTTTAACACTTTTTTGATGTTTGTGTTTAGCTGTAATTTTCCGCTCTCTCATTTACTGTTCCGATACAAATTATATATTGGGGTTTTTCAGGACAAAAAAGGCTTTCTTTACATACTATTATTTTCATCATGTCATATAATTTAATTTAATTTAAAATAATAATATATGGTGAAAAATTAAAAATATATATTTTTTTACTTTTACATAAAAAATCTTTTACTGATCTACAAAATCGAATGAAACAAACTGCTCAATAGATTCCAAATTTTGTCCTGAGTTTAAAAACACCAAATGTTTATGTTTTCTTGCTTTTATTTGCAAGTTATAGGGCTATACGTACAAGTAGGAAATTCAAAATTTACATTTTTCAAATGTATCAATAGTGACATTGTAACACTGTTATGTCATAAATCTCCAAAAACAACACCTCACATGTATATATTTTTCTTAAACTAGATAACCCAGGGTATTCATCTAAGAATATTTTGATACTTTATATGCAGCCAATTAACCACAAACCTTTGCCAAACTTTGCATAGATAGTTTATTTATTTTTTATTTTTTTCACATACATTGCAATTCAGGTACAAATTCACAGATTCTGTTAGGTGTCACTGCCAAACAACACCCCAATATGTGTTCAGCAACATCTCCCGAGTACAGGGATAACCCCCATGTATAGGTGTGTCGGGTTGTTTGGGGGCTAAAAGGCCACATTTTGCAGGTGCGCATATCAGTTTCCCAGCTTGGAATTTTGACATGTAGTCAACCTGCATGCATGTCCTATTTCTGACATTTTTGAAGCCGGCCAATGTATTTTACCCCCATCAAACCATATATTTTTGAAAAGTAGACACCCTAGGGTATCTCACATGGTGGTATTTTAACACTTTCCATGCATTAATTGTACCACCAGGCTTTGTCAAACATTGAGTTAGTAATTTTTTTTCTGTTTTTTTTCACACATTGTACTTTAGGCATGAATTAACAGATCCTGTTAAGTGTCACTGCCAAACAACACCCCAATATATTCATCAACATCTCCCGAGTACAGGGATACCCCCCATGTATAGGGTTGCTGGGTTGTTTGGGGGTCAAAAGGCAACAATCAGAACTTGTACATGTCAGTTTTTCAACTTGATATATAGGTATGCTTGGTCTATCTTCAGTTTGACATATTATTGAACCCCCCAGTTAATGTTACCATCATGACAGTATATATAGTATATATTTTTATAAAGTAGACATCAAAGGTTATAGAAGATGGGGTGTTTTGACTTCTTTCCCCCAACCATTTTGCCCCCCAAAGAAAGTGTAGTGGTAATTTTTTAATTCTGTTTTTTATGCACACGTCATCTGGTTTTGGCCAGCTGGTTATGTGTTACTGCCAGAAAACTTGTTAGACCAAATGTGCAGGTAGAAAATGTACATTTAGCAGCATTTTTTAAACTGACTCCTGCAAATAGAATCTAACTGGAGATTTGGGGGAAGGAAACTGACTAACAAAAAATGGATGCTTTCCAAAGAAACAAAAAATAAAATAAAAACACTTCTTACAACTGTTCTGTGTGGTACAGCTTGAAACATGTTCCTACACACAGTCCTGGTTTCGAAGGGCAATCAGGACAGTGAAAAGGGGTGTCTGTCCTTTTCCCGTTTTTAAAACAGACCCGGCAACGTTTCAAAATGTCTGGACTCAGCTTGCACCGTTGTTGGAACTTGTCCATCTCCATAAATTGTTAAAGAAATTATTTTCGGCTGAAATTGGAGAAAGGTGGTTTTCCCTGGATTATTTTTTTTAAAAAGCAAAAATTAGTTGTGGGTTGCTATTTGCATCAGATAGATAGCCACCTTTTTATACCATGCTTTGTTTTTTCGTAAAATAAGATATGGCTGCATCAGCTGATCAGCCAAATCAACACCCCCCATGTACTTATTATACGCCCTGATGCAAAACGGTTTGGACTCTACTCTCCCCCGGACAGAGACGTCTGACATGCGTTCGTCATGGATGGTGGTTAGCATGTTGACATCCTTCCTGTCCCTAAATTTTAGTGCAAGCACTTCAGCTTTGCGAAGTGCTTTACATTCGCCTATTTTTTTATTTTGCATCTATGAGAGATCGTGGAAAGTCTTTTTTTCTGGCAGTGCCGCAGGCCAGTGTCTGTAAACCATAAAGTGTTTTAAACAGACGGACACTACTATAAAATTTATCCACATAAAGGTGGTAACCTTTATTAAACAAGGAGTTTAGTATGTCCCATACAAGTTTCCCACTTGTCCCCAGGGAGTCAGGACAGCTAGGAGGATCCAGTTGACCATCTTTCCCCTCATAAACACCAAAGACAAATGTGTATCCACTTTCGCTCTCGCACAGTTTGTACAGTTTTATGCCATACCTAGAGCGCTTTGAGGGGATGTATTGTCTGAACCCTAATCTCCCTTTGTATTTCATTAGCGATTCATCTATGGATACATTTTGTTGGGGGGTATAAACATCCGAAAATTTGTCCTGAAAATGGTCTAGCAGTGGGCGTATTTTATGAAGCCTATCGTATTGGGGTGATCTCTAGGGTGACAGAGGGTATTGTCACTGAAATGTAAAAATCTCAGCAGTAACTCGTATCTGGCTCTAGGCATGGTTTGGGAGAATACTGGACTAGATATTATTGGGTTGGTGCTCCAGTATGAGTGAATCAATGGCTTCTTCATGAGCATTGTAAGAGCAAAGAATTTTTTAAGCTCTGGGACATCTGTGGGATGCCAGTCATGCTCCCTGACTGTATAGCTACCTGGATTGTTATCAATAAATTGGGTAGCATACAAGTTAGTCTGGGAAGCAATCTCCTCCCAGATGGTATCCCCTAAAAATTGTTCTACATACTGCATTGGGGAGAAGCCATCCACATTAACATTAATGCCTGCGTTGGCACTAAAAGGGGGGATGTTGGGCTCGGCTAACTATGGAGGTACCCAGTCCTCCTCCACATTCGGCATAGCAGAGGAAGCACAGCTTCTTTCTTCAGCTGGCTCACACACAGATGACATGTCGTCTTGACTAGACGTGTCAGAAAACTGACCTGGGTCAAAATCTGACGCAGTGTCATATGCCTCCTGCAAGTTATACATACGCTGCATGTTTTACACACGACTAAAACAAATTACAAACACACAAAAAAAAAATTATTTTTTTTTTCTTCTTTTTTTTTTACTAAAACAGACAAAACAGCAATCCCTAAACTAACTCCTGTCACAAAAATCTAATGGAGATTTGGGGGAAGGAAACTGACTGACTAAGACAGACCAAGACAGACCAAAACAGACCAAGACAGATCAAAACAGACCAAGACAGACCAAGACAGACCAAGACAGACCAAAACAGACCAAGACAGATCAAAACAGACCAAGACAGACCAAGACACAGATTTTTAAAACAATTTTAACCCTTTAAAGGCAAAAAAAATACAGTACAAATGCACTGCTGTAACAGATCTGCCAGGGAAGGGGTTAAAAATTATTTTTTATTCACTTTAGATACAGTATAAAGCTCTGGAACACTTCTGCTGCAACAAACTATCACAATCTCTGTCTCTCTTGCCTCACAAAACGCTACAGAGGAGAGAGGAGCAGAGATCACTGTCAAAGTGAGTGTTTGTAACACCCACTTTGACAGCAGCCAATTGTGAGCGATCGCGGATCGCTCACACACCGCAATTGGCTGTTACTATCTGCCTGGGATGTCTGGCAGATAGTTACAGGGTTATACCAGCGGGAGCGATCTTTGATTGCTTCCCGCAGTCCGTTTTTCGCTATGACGGTTCAGGACAGTCAGCGGTCCAAGCGCACGTCCTGAACCGTTAGCGGTCCTGAAGGGGTTAACTCAATAACGTTTTGTGTTATGGCTGTATTAACTCCTTAAGGACGGAGGACGGTTAAGGACCGTCATCGGCATTTTTCCATTGCCGACCGATGACGGTCCTGAACCGTCAATGTGGTGGAATCTCGGTAAAAATAAATTTAGTAGGCCGAGATTACCACGTGGCATGTGTACGTGCATATGCTGACGTATCGATCAGTTGGTTGCACGAGGCAAGATACGATCAGTAGTGTACGGAGCATGTGCAAGAATACAGGATGTAGTATTCCCCTCCTCCATTGTGCTGGACAAGCCATGCGGTCAAGCAGGAAGTTAATTCTTATTTGTATTGATTGGTCAAGAGAATGTGCGGGTGGAGCTTAATATGGGAGGAGTTATATGCCTATATAAGGAGCCTGCACTATTGTCCGGGGCTCAGAACTTGCTGTATTTGGTGACATTAGTCCCTCTGAGTCCCGATCGGTGAACCGAATAAAGAATCTCTTCCTTCCTGAAGAAACCTGTGTCCATCTCTCTGTGCTTGGCTTCCGTCAGTTTCTCCGATATCATTTGGTGCATTGGCCGGGAAGCTCATCGTTCAACGGTAGCTGAGAGGCAGAGGCGTGAGACGGTCTATCTTTGCCCACGTTCTCTACGGCTGCACCCCTGAACTTCTGCGTGGACCTCCCTTCGTCTCGGCGCCACTGGTCTGTTGTCCAGGAGATCATCGGCCTCTACGTAAGAAGTGCTGGGGTGTCCCCGTCGATGAGTGTGAACTCAGGTTCAGGAACAAGGAGGTAAGACGACCGCTGTTTTAGACGGCGGACCCACTAGGGGTATACCGATTGTGCGGTAGGCCCATAAGGGGTTTAAATCTGTGTATGGAATCTGCCCCCTCTGTCGGAGGGAAGGAGCGAAGGCGCACCGCTCAATCGAACGCTCTTTAGTAAGACCGTTTGATTTGGTTTGGAGTCAGGCGGGGTTCTGTGTAAATAGCCCTAGCCGGACACCGGTGTCTTGTCTAGACTAGCGTTCTAGGGTGTACAATTTGTTCGCTAGGTCGGAGGGACCGGGAGACTAAGCAGACTCTGATGTACATTATCGTTTGCTAGATCTCAACCTATCTTGGCTAAGTGGGAAGGCATGTAAATTTGGAACCCACTAGACTATTGATAGAGTAGAAAGACTAAAAGGATTCTGTTGTAAATTCCGCCCTCTAGTTCGCTATATGTGGTGCTTGGGCAGTGTGGCTAACCAAAACGGATGTAGATAGTTTTAGGTAGTCCATCAAGGTACTGGCCAATAGTTTAGTTGGGATTGTATATGTGTTAAAGATTGTTAGTAAAGTGTATATCTTGTTAGATAGCGCGAGCTCAGCCGTCTAGCGAGAGTGTTAATAGTGTGTTGCTGTATTATAGTGCACGGTACCATAACCCTGTATATTTACTGACACTGTATATAAGTACTAATCATTGTCGTCTATTGCATGTTTAACAACATAACCACTAATAATTGTATTGTGACCTTAAATTGTGCTTTGACCTATGCTAACCGTACTGTAACCGCTGTTTGTAAACGACGATGTTACTGGGGTGTGTTATAGACGGGTAATTCATATATAGAGAATTATAGTGTGGGTGACTGTATAGTTTCGCCAAAGGGCATAATATTGATTATTTAGTGACTGGTGTAACAGCTGTGCGTGTACGGGAATTCCCTGAGTGTTTATTGTGTTATTGTGTACGTTTCACTTGGTAACTGTACCACGTGGTGCTGTTGCCGGAAGAAACGGGTGTGACTGTTGAATAGAACGTGTGCATAGTATTCGTTGTCAACGACGCTCCATTGCTAAGTATGGGCGCGTCGGAGTCGACGATTTTGGATCCCTTAGGTTGTATGGTAAAGAATTTTAAAAAGGGATTTACAACATGTGATTTTGGGGTTAAAATGTCTCCTGTACGTTTGGTCACCTTGTGCACTAGGGAGTGGCCTACTTTGGTTGCGGCATGGCCGCCACGTGGCAGTTTGGATCCAACTCTGGTACAGCGTATACACGTGGCTGTATCAGGTAGGCCTGAACTTTACGGACAGTTTCCATATATTGATTGTTGGAGACAGGCCGTAAACGACTCGCCAAGATGGATTCGGATATGCCACGAGGAGCAATGTCGCCTCATGGTGGCCAGAACTTGTTTGTCCACTAGGACTATGGTTAGGCCCATTTTGGACACGCCCCCTGAGTCCAAGATCCCTATGCCTCCCCCTTACTTCCCTGTAGAAGGAAGTGATGCAAGTACAGGAAGTTCCACCCCCACTCGCCCATTGTCCCCATCCACTTCCGCTTCCTCCTCCAGTTCAGAATCCACCCCCCGTCGTACTAAACCTCCCCTTCCGGAACCAATCCCCGTTAAACCCAATTATCCTGATTTGGCGCCACTTCAAACTTCCGGTCAAGCTTCTTCTAGCTCGGCTCGGAATATTTTATTCACAGGCCTTCGCCACAATAGAGCCTCTACATCCCCACGCCTTATTACCCCCCGACCGGAACCCATAACCGACGCCCCTCCACGTAGCCCTATACTAACCCGACAACTGACCGGTACCCAACAACCCAAACATTATCAGATGCCTCTTCGTTTGAATCCTGGGTCAGCCTATCTCGATGCCACAGGTCAAATGGTATATGCTGACCCAGTCTTCGTATATGTCCCGTTCACGACTACCGATCTCTTGAATTGGAAGACCCACAATTCCTCGTACACTGAGAAACCACAAGCTATGACTGATCTGTTCACCTCGATAGTTCAGACACATAATCCGACATGGGCTGATTGGCAGCAGTTATTAATGACATTGTTCAATAATGAGGAAAGGACTAGGATTAACCAAGCGGCCATTAAAGCGCTAGAGGATGAAGCCCGTACTTTAAATCAAGCCAATCCAGCAGCATGGGCCGCAACGCATTGTCCTAATACTGATCCCGAATGGAACGTTAATGGCGCAGACATGCGTCAACTAAAAGCCTATAGAGACGCTATAATTGCTGGCATGAAAGCCGGAGGGAAGAAAGCCATTAATATGTCAAAGACAGTTGAGGTGATTCAGAAAAGTGTCTTTTATGACCGATTATTGGAGGCATACCGCTTGTATACCCCCTTTAATCCGGAAGACGCTGATAATTCCCGAATGGTAAACTCTGCCTTTGTCAGCCAAGCTTACGGAGATATTAAGCGCAAGCTACAGAAGCTAGAAGGGTTTGCAGGAATGTCCATCACCCAACTAATGGAGGTAGCAAATAAGGTGTACATGAATAGGGAGTCAGAAAGTAAGAAAGAGGAAGAGCGCAAGATGCGTAAAAAGGCTGATATGCTAGCGGTAGCAATCGCAGGCGTAGTTAGACGGGGCCCAGATAGAGGCGATAATAGGTGGAATAGGGAGCCCCTGAGTAGGAATCAGTGCGCGTATTGCAGAGAAGAAGGGCATTGGAGAAGCGAGTGTCCGCAAAGAGAGCAGTACGAGAGAGACCCACCCAGGGCAGGTTATGGAAACTTTAGAGGCAGAGCGAGAGGTAGAGGAGGCCCCGGAGGGAGTAATGGTAATAGAGGGAGTAATGGTAACAGAGGAAGTGTAAGAGAAGATAGGTATTATCCCGCAGCGCAAAGGTCCCGCGATAGAGAAGGTAGGGACTTCGTAGGATTGGCTGACACAATCATGGAGGACTATTGATACCGACCGGGCTCCATCCCCCTTGGTCGAGCGGAGCCTATGGTCGATGTATCAATAGGGGGAAAAAGGAGTGCATTCATGATCGACACTGGTGCTGAACATTCGGTGGTGACTAACCTAGTTGCTCCTCCATCTGGAAGAACTATTACCGTAATAGGAGCAACTGGAAGAAGTGCTGCAAAACCGGTTCTTAAAAGTCGACTCTGTACATTGGGAGGCCACGTAGTAAAACATCAATTCCTTTACATGCCTGAATGTCCAGTCCAATTGCTGGGACGTGATATGCTATCCAAATTACAAGCGCAGATTACGTTCCTACCAAACGGAACAACATCCTTAAAGTTTAATGGACCTTCAGGTATTATGACATTATCCGTACCAAAGGAAGAAGAGTGGCGACTTTATACAGCGTTGACTAGCCAAAACCCTAGGAGTGATGAATCCTTATTCAACATACCAGGAGTTTGGGCAGAGAACAACCCACCAGGACTGGCCCGCAATATTCCACCTATTAAGATCGAACTAAAACTTGGGGTTTATCCAGTGAGCCTAAGACAATATCACATCCCGCAGAAGGCTAAGAAGAACATTCAATCTTATCTGGATAAGTTCATATGGTATGGTATCCTAAAATTCTGTACTTCCCCCTGGAACACCCCATTGCTGCCTGTTCAAAAGCCCGGTACAGATGAGTATCGACCTGTGCAGGACTTGAGAGCAGTCAATGATGCGGTTGTTAGTATACATCCAGTTGTGCCCAATCCGTATAACCTGCTTGCTTTAATTCCGGGCGGGGCTACATATTTTACAGTCTTAGACCTCAAAGATGCCTTCTTTTGCCTCCGAATTGCCGCAGAAAGCCAATGTATCTTCGCTTTCCAATGGGAAAACGCTGTGACGGGCTCAAAACGCCAAATGACTTGGACAAGACTGCCCCAAGGGTTTAAAAATTCACCTACCCTATTTGGTTCAGCTCTAAGTCAAGATCTACTGGATTTTGAGTCCATCCCAGGAGAGTGTGTATTGTTACAATATGTAGATGACTTGTTGATAGCAGCAGTTACAAAAGAAAATATGTCAGCAAGCAACACACAATCTACTCCACATTCTCTGGAAGGCAGGATACAAGGTGTCTAGAAAGAAGGCTCAGTTGTGTTTGCCAACTGTCAAATATCTGGGATTCCATATCTCTGAAGGTCAAAGAATTATGGGGCCAGAGAGAAAAGAAGCTGTGTGCCAAATACCGACACCCAAGAATAGAAGACAAGTGCGAGAATTCTTGGGGGCAGCAGGCTTCTGTAGGATATGGATTCCCAGTTACGCGATACTGGCAAAACCTCTGTATGCAGCTATCAAAGGTACAGAGCACGACCCCTTCTTATGGACTCAAGAACAACAAACGGCATTTGAAGATGTGAAGAAGGCTTTGATGAGTGCCCCAGCATTAGGTCTACCTGATCACACACGACCATTCTACCTGTATGTACACGAGCAAAGAAGAATGGCTGTGGGAGTATTGACACAGTACTTGGGATCATGGCAAAGACCTGTTGCCTATATGTCTAAGCAATTGGATGCAGTGGCCAGTGGACTTCCACCTTGTCTAAGAGCCGTAGCTGCAGCCGCCCTGCTGGTAGCTGAAGCCGATAAACTCACTCTGGGTCAAGAACTTTATGTACGAGTCCCACATGCAGTGCAGACGTTGTTGGATTACAAAGGAAATCATTGGCTTAGTAACAGCCGTATGACCAAGTATCAAGCAATGTTGTGTGAAAACCCAAGAGTGCATTTAGAGACTGTAAATACCTTAAATCCAGCTACCCTTTTGCCACAACCTACTGAAAGTCAACATGATTGTTTGGAAGTGATGGATGAAGTATTTTCAAGTAGACCAGATCTTCGTGATTTTCCCATCCAGAACCCCGATGTTCAATATTATACCGACGGCAGTAGTTATGTGAAAGAAGGGATCCGCTATGCAGGATATGCAGTAACAACAATAGACAAGGTGATAGAAGCTCGGCCACTGGCAAAAGGAACATCAGCACAAAAAGCAGAATTGATAGCACTGACACGAGCGTTACAATTGGCTGAAGGTTTAAGAGTGAACATCTACACGGACTCCAAGTATGCGTTTTTAACCACTCATGCCCACGGAGCTTTGTATAAAGAAAGAGGACTATTGAATTCAGAGGGCAAAGAAATCAAGTACGCAGCTGAAATCCTACAACTATTGGAAGCAGTGTGGGAGCCGGAAGAAGTGGGTATCATACATTGTCGAGCGCATCTGAGAGGAGATGGTGATGTAACCAAAGGAAATCGGATGGCAGATAATGCAGCTAAGCGTGCCGCTGAATCAGGAAGACAGGAATATGTGGAACATATAGCTGCTCTTATACCAACTCCACTGTCTCAATGGACTCCAGTTTATACAGCTCAAGAAGAGGAGTGGTTAAAGACTGAACCTGGAAAGTATTTGGAGAACAAATGGTATCAGTTAGAAGATGGGAGAATAGTTATTCCAGCATCACTAGCGGTAGAAATTGTCCAAAACTATCACAACGGGACACATTCTGGGAGAGATAGTACAGAAGAATCTCTCAGAAAACATTTCTACATACCAAGATTGTCCAACTTGACTCAGGCCATTGTACAGAGATGTGTAACGTGTGCTAAAAATAATGCAAGGCAAGGACCAGTAAAGCCACCAGGAGTTCAGTTTATGGGGGGACTCCCCATGTCCGATCTACAGATTGACTATACAGTAATGCCTAAATCTGGTGGACATCGCTACCTACTGGTAGTTGTGTGCACCTATTCAGGCTGGGTAGAAGCATGTCCTACTCGTACAGAGAAAGCAGGAGAAGTTGTGAGATTCCTGCTACGAGAAATAATACCCCGATATGGACTACCCTGCTCTATAGGATCGGACAATGGTCCAGCTTTTGTTCATCAGTGCCTACAACAACTGACTCATATGCTTGGTATAAAGTGGAGGCTTCATACGGCATATAGACCTCAAAGTTCTGGTAAAGTAGAGAGAATGAATAGAACTATTAAGAACCAGTTGGCAAAAATGTGTCAGGAAACCCAACTTAAGTGGAACGTTCTTTTGCCCATAGCTCTATTGCGAATCCGCAGTACACCTACCAGAAGGATGGGCCTCTCTCCTTTTGAAATCATGTATGGGCGACCACCTCCCGTACTTGGTAACTTAAGGGGGGATTTGAGTCAGTTGGGAGAAGGAATTACCCGGCAGCAGGTTGTAGAGTTGGGTAAGACTATGGAGGAGGTACAGAAATGGGTACAAGATAGATTACCTGTGAATATTTATCCCCCTGTTCATAGTTACCACCCAGGAGACCAAGTGTGGATTAAAGAGTGGAATAATGTACCGTTAGGGCCCAAGTGGAGAGGTCCTTATGTTGTTCTTTTGTCTACCCCTACAGCGATAAAAGTAGCCGAAGTGACTCCGTGGATACATCACTCCAGGGTTAAACCAGCAGCAGTCGATTCTTGGCAAGCTACAGCAGATCCAGAGAATCCCTGCAAGATCCGGTTAAAGCGCACGACTCAGTCGGAGTGACAAAGAACCTTGTGGATTACAAATTTTATTGTTTCAGAGATTGGTAAGTGAGTGAGAAGGCCATAATAAAGCCTGTCCGCTCACCAACGTGTAGTTTAAAAGTCAGGAAAAGTCTCGAAGAGACCCCTGTGAAGACGAGCAGAACTCCATTCCCTGCAGCCCTTACACCTGGAAGCTGAGGTGCCATCGCACGGACGAAGACTGAGGATGACGATGAAAGATGTGTTTCTGATAATATTTTTATATGTGTATTTTTATATTCAGGAAGGTAGAGGTACTGACACTCCTAGCTGTGAGGTATGCATTAAGACTACAAGAACAGGTAACCATATTTCCCAGACCCTAATTTGGCATTCGCAATACGAGTGTAAAGGAGATGTATCAAGATGTAGATACTTAAATATAGAATATAGTGTGTGCCATTTAGGAGTAGGAGAACCTAAGTGCTTCAGTCCAGAGTATCAACCCCGTACAATTTGGTTGACTCTCAGGAATGGAGATCCTCAGGGGACCCTAATAAACAAAACGGTATTAGAATCCGTACATTCTTCGGGTGTTCTGCTATTTGATGCATGTAAGGCGATATCAAGTGGTAGAAAGCCGTGGAATGTATGCGGGGATCTTAGATGGGAGAGAACGTATGGGTCTAATGATAAATATATTTGTCCCAGCAGTAAAAATAAGTATGTGAGTCCTAGATGCCCAAATAGAGAATATAACTTTTGCCCATATTGGTCTTGTGTGGGGTGGGCAACTTGGGGACAGACAGCAGACAAGGACATGATTGTGACTAAGTTGCCTACCAATCCATACTGTAAGTCTATGGAATGCAATCCAGTCCATATACTTATAAATAACCCCGACAAGTTCTTAGATAAATATGGTAATTTATTTGGGTTTCAAATATATGGGACGGGTTTAGACCCTGGGACAGTATTGTTTATAGGGATAGTGACCGATACGGTAACCTCCCAAACTCATCAGGTATACCATTCTTTTTATGAAGAAATGAGCATAGATAATAAGATCCCCCATAATGCAAAAAACCTGTTCATTGATTTAGCTGAAAGTATTGCCGGTAGTCTTAATGTTACCAACTGCTATGTGTGTGGAGGTACTAACATGGGAGACCAATGGCCTTGGGAAGCAAAGGAGGTAATGTCCGGTTCTGAGGCAGTTGAACAATTAATATCTTCACAAGCCGATTATCATATGAGTGTTAGAGGTAAATCTGAGTGGAGATTAAAGACCTCCATCATAGGTTATGTTTGCATAGCAAGGAAAGGAATGATGTATAATACTTCTGTAGGAGAGTTAACTTGTCTAGGGCAAAAAGCTTATGATGATAATACAAAGAATACAACTTGGTGGTCGGCTTCAAATGTCTCAGAACCATCTAACCCGTTTGCAAGATACGCCTATTTAAAGGACGTGTGGTTTGATTTATCCATCACATCTAGTTGGAGAGCCCCAGCAAATTTGTACTGGATCTGTGGTAAGAAAGCCTATTCGGAGTTGCCACAGGACTGGGAAGGGGCATGTGTGTTGGGTATGCTCAAGCCATCCTTCTTCTTGTTACCTATCGAAACAGGTGAGACTTTAGGTGTTAAAGTGTATGATGTGAATCATAGGAAGAAAAGGGGACCCATAGAGATAGGCGCCTGGGAAGATGATGAATGGCCTCCCCAGCGTATTATAGAGTATTATGGGCCAGCCACGTGGGCAGAGGATGGTACCTTTGGATATAGAACCCCAATTTATATGCTCAATCGTATTATAAGGTTACAGGCGGTGGTTGAGATTATTACTAATGAGACCTCACAAGCGCTCAATCTTCTAGCGAAGCATAATACCAGGATGAGGACAGCAGTATACCAAAATAGATTAGCCTTGGATTACCTATTGGCAGTAGAGGGAGGTGTATGTGGGAAGTTTAACCTGAGCAATTGCTGCCTTCAAATAGATGACGAAGGGCAAGCAATAGCTGAGCTTACTAGCCATATGGTTAAACTAGCGCATGTGCCTACTCAGGTATGGAAAGGGTATAATCCAAGTAGTTGGTTTGGTAGCTGGTATGAGCAGTTTGGAGGGCTTAAGGCATTGGTAGGTGGAGTCCTACTGATTTTAATGTTGTGTCTACTCCTGCCATGTCTTATACCCTTAGTAGTTAGGTCTGTGCAAAGCCTGATAGAAAATATAGCAGAGAGGAATGCTGCTGCACAGATAATGGCAATTTATAAATATAAGGCTCTAGATCAGGGAGAACCAATGCAGGAAGATGAGTGTTGAAAGATTCACATCATAGACAAGTCTGGTCTGGTTCATGGTAACTTGCGGTGTATGCAAACCAAGGTTAAGTGATGCCTCAAGTAATTGTGAAATATCAAGAGGCATCAAAGGGGGGAATGTGGTGGAATCTCGGTAAAAATAAATTTAGTAGGCCGAGATTACCACGTGGCATGTGTACGTGCATATGCTGACGTATCGATCAGTTGGCTGCACGAGGCAAGATACGATCAGTAGTGTACGGAGCATGTGCAAGAATACAGGATGTAGTATTCCCCTCCTCCATTGTGCTGGACAAGCCATGCGGTCAAGCAGGAAGTTAATTCTTATTTGTATTGATTGGTCAAGAGAATGTGCGGGTGGAGCTTAATATGGGAGGAGTTATATGCCTATATAAGGAGCCTGCACTATTGTCCGGGGCTCAGAACTTGCTGTATTTTGGTGACATTAGTCCCTCTGAGTCCCGATCGGTGAACCGAATAAAGAATCTCTTCCTTCCTGAAGAAACCTGTGTCCATCTCTCTGTGCTTGGCTTCCGTCAGTTTCTCCGATATCATCCTAACTTTAAGATGTACTTACCCGATCGCCGTCGTTCCCCCGGCGGCGATCGGCGGTGCTCCCGTTGTGGGGAGACTGCCTGCAGCCCAGACAGTCTCCACATGGCAGATTAGGACCCCTGGGGCCATGTGATCGCTCCACAGGGTGACCACATGGTCACAATAGGTGTCCATGTGTCTGCCTGCAGGGGGACTGTCTGTGCTGACAGGCAGTCTCCCTGCAACTGTAAAATCAAAGAAAAAATAAAGTTAAAGTTAATAAAAAAATAATAATTATATATGTGTGTATATATATATATGATATATAGACATATATTATATCTATATAATATATGTCTATATATCAAATATATATATATATATATATATATATATAATGTCATACTAAGTGTATTTTATATTAATATGTACATATATTAATATAAAAATACACTTATAATTAAATTACACACGTATATATATAATATATTTAATAACTATATATATTGTATATATATTATTATAAAATACAAATAATAAGTAATTTAAATTAAATTAAACATGTAAAAATAATAATACAAATTTAAAAAAAATTATATATCTATACGAAATGTTATTCTAACTGTATTTTGATATTAATATATATATATTTATATCAAAATACACTTAGAATGAAATTGTATATATATCTATGTATATATAAATAAATAAAAAGAACACGAACTATTCATATGTCCACATACAAAATTACATAAATGATTATATAAATATACACGTAGACTTCAAATATATAAATATGTCGAAAGTCCAGAGAATTTAATTTGCTATCACTGTATTTTACCCTGTAACGTTCTACGACACCCTAAAACCTGTACATGGGGGTACTGTTTTACTCGGGAGACTTCGCTGAACACAAATATTAGTGATTCAAAACAGTAAAACATATCACAGCGATGATATTGTCAGTGAAAGTGACTTTTTTTGCATTTTTCACACACAAACAGCACTTTTACTGATGATATAATTGTTGTGATACATTTTCCAGTTTTGAAACACTAATATTTGTGTTCAGCAAAGTCTCCTGAGTAGAACAGGACCCCCCATGTACAGGTTTTATAGCATTTTTGAAAGTTACATGGTCAAATATATGGGTCAAATATTTTTACATTGAAAATGGCCAGGTTGGTTAGGTTGCCTTTGAGAGCGTATGGTAGCCCAGGAATGAGAATTACCCCCATGATGGCATACCATTTGCAAAAGAAGACAACCCAAGGTATTGCAAATGGGGTATGTCCAGTCTTTTTTAGTAACCACTTAGTCACAAACACTGGCCAAAATTAGCGTTCAATTTAGTTTTTTACTTTTTTCACACACAAACAAATATGAACGCTAACTTTGGCCAGTGTTTGCGACTAAGTGGCTACTAAAAAAGTCTGTACATACCCCATCTTGAATACCCTGGGTTGTCTACTTTAAAAAATATATGTACATGTGGGGTGTTATTCAGTGATTTATGACAGATAATAGTGTTACAATGTCACTATTGATACATTTTAAAAATGTATGTTTTGAAACCGCAATATCCTACTTTTATTATTATTATTATTATTATTATTATTATTATTGCCATTTATATAGCGCCAACAGATTCCGTAGCGCTTTACAATATTATGAGAGGGGATTTAACTATAAATAGGACAATTACAAATAAACTTACAGGAACAATAGGTTGAAGAGGACCCTGCTCAATCGAGCTTACATTCTATAGGAGGTGGGGTGTAAAACACATTAGGACAGGAATTTGCAATCAAATAAGGTGGGCTGCCCTTTAGGAGAGGGCAAGAGACAGGTATGTGAGGTAGGGGTTAGTTTTGGAGGCCATAAGCTTTCCTAAAGAGATGGGTTTTAAGGCACTTTTTAAAAGATGCAAGACTAGGGGAGAGTCTGATGGCGGTAGGCAGGCTATTCCATAGGAAGGGAGCCGCCCGCGAGAAGTCCTGCAAGCGCGAGTTGGCCGTACGAGTGCGGACAACGGACAGGAGGTGGTCACGGGCAGAGCGGAGAGACCGAGAAGGGACATACCTATGGATCTGTGAGGAGATATAAGAGGGGCTAGAGTTGTTCAGTGCTTTATAGGTGTGCGTTAGTACATTGAACTGACTCCTATAGCATACAGGAAGCCAATGTAAGGACTGGCAGAGGGGTGAGGTGTGAGAGAAATGACTAGAGAGGAAAATCAATCTAGCAGCAGCGTTCATTACGGACTGTAGGGGTGCAGTACGGCTATTGGGAAGACCAATCAGGAGAGGGTTACAATAATCCATGCGGGAAATTACTAGAGCATGGACAAGCTCCTTGGTAGTATCTGGTGCAACAAAGGGGCGGATGTGGGCTATGTTTTTAAGATGGAATCTACAGGATTTGGCAACATGCTGGATATGAGGCTCAAAGGTGAGACCAGAGTCAAGAATGACGCCAAGACAGCGCGCTTGCAAGGATGGACTGATGTTGGTACCACAAACTTGGAAGGAGAGCGAAAGAGGAGGATCAGTATTAGGAGGGGGAAAGACAAGGAGCTCAGTTTTTGAGAGATTGAGTTTCAGAAAGCGGGAGGACATCCACTTGTACTTATAGCCCTATGACATGCAAAAAAATAGCAAAAAGCATGTAAACACTGGGCATTTTTAAACTCAGGACAAAATTTTGAATCTATTTAGCAGTTTTTTTCATTCGCTTTTGTCGATGAGTAAAAGATTTTTCACATAAAAGTCAGAAAACATGTATTGTTTTCAATTTTTCATCATATTTTTTCATTTTTTAAAAATTAAATTACATGAGATTATATTAATAATGGTATGTAAAGAAAGCCCCTTTTGTCCTGAAAAAAACAATATATAATTTGTATGGGAACAGTAAATGAGAGAGCGGAAAATTACAGCTAAACACAAACACCACAAAAGTGTAAAAAGATGCCTGGTCTCAAATGTACAACATCGCAAAAACAGTCTGGTCCTTAAGGGGCTAATGTCGGAAAAACAATTGGGAAATTTTCGATTGTGATCACTTTAATAACTATTGTGCACCATTTTCGATCAGTTACCAACAATATTAATATAGGAAAATGTCCAGTTTAGTAAGGCAGCTAAGTTTATCTATAGTGTCAGGGTTATTCGGTAAAGTGTGAAGTGTCAGGAATTCAAATTGTTTACAAAGTGAATTTCAGTTTTAGACCACAATAAATGAGCCTAAAACATAACTGACTGATACATTTTGTAATTCGGCTGTTGTGCCTAAATTTTAATATTCATTTTGATTTCCGGACATTCCGAATAGCCCTAATAGCAGAATTATTCAGAATTATTATTATTGTCATTTGGTGAAAATAGTCTAGATTCATGAGGGTTTATTTTCAACAATTTGGTTGACAATTCAGAAATTTGTATATAACTCATAACACCAAAATCCACTGAACTGACTGAAAACCCAAAATCAAACTGTAGCAAACTTACATAAATATGTGAAAAACAGTGGTGGTGGTGGTGGTGGTGGGCCGCGCTGAAGTTACATAAATATGTGTATGATACTAAAAACAGTGGAGGTACCCTTGAAGATCATGGTAGTCAGAAAATAGACAAACAACTATAATGCATAGTTTGCATGTGAATACAAATAAATATAAATCAAACACAGAAAAATAAATATTTTAATAATTCCATAATTATTTAATTTTTTTTTGTAAATTTCTATTTTCTTAACCCCTTAAGGACCAAACTTCTGGAATAAAAGGGAATCATGACATGTCACACATGTCATGTGTCCTTAAGGGGTTAAAGAATTTTATAGCGTATAATTATTTGATTTTAGTATTCTAGCTACATTACAATAAATATAAATGATTACTGGTTTTCACGAAGAATCAATTTTTCGGCACTTGATAATTGAATAATATGCACTGCGAGCCAGAAAACACTAACAATAGTTGTAGCTTTTGCGTTTTTGTTTATTTAAGTGTTGGTACTATAAGCCATTTTTCTGTTCAACGGTAATTCATATAATTAAAATGACATACTATTGTTAAGTAAATGTACCTCGTCTGTTTATTTGGCATTTTGCAAATACCTATAAATTGATTCACAATTTGTTTGCACGTTGGAGAAAGACAGCTTTAATGACTCAAAAAGTACACAGATTTAATAGCCTCATTATCTCACTGTAGACGTGTAATGTTCTATATATCTTGCTGAGTCTGACAAGCGCTGTTAATGTGTTTTGGCAATGGCACATTATATTTTAATCTTCACGCACCTAAAATCAGAGCACAGTTATGTTTGTCCTGTTGTAATACTGTCAAGCGAGAACGCAATAGCAGGATAACACAAGACGATGAAATTGTTTTTGTCATGCAAAAATGGCGTAGTGACACTTTATAGACAAGAAAATACCATCCACACAGTGGGCATAATGCTAGCACACGGATTAAATTATACTCATCATCAGAATTTGAGGAGAACATTGGCCAAGCTTCATTGAACCTGTTTACACAGGTTAGAAATAGATTTACATAGAAAAGCAACTGGCTGCAGCACTTTAAGCCTATCATCCTCATCAGAGCTTGGTGAAATACCAATTTGTGTATTATCAAGTGCGGCTTTGGGTAATGACTCTGTGGGTGTCATGGAGAGCCCTGGTTTTGTCAAAAAAGTCAATATGTCAAAACGTCAATATTTTACAGAAAACTGTGGAATAGGATCAAGAGACTCAAAGTACAATGTAACACCAACAACTGTAGTATCACATTAAATTGTCAAAATTAGCAAACTTAGGGTTGTCTTAATTTTTTACAGTTTCTCTTCCTGTTAATTACTTGTTACAACATGAGACTTTACATGTGGACAAGCGGCATGGCATCTAGATTATACTAGACAAGCACACAAATTATAGCATAATTATTTAAATTTCGATCTCTTTAAATAATTGACCACTTTTTTTGCCATGGACGTCTATGCAATTTAGAAATCTCTGTTTTGTCCTGCAATCTCTTTCCAGCGCCGGGGAGGCCACCATGAACTGACACAGACACATGTTGTTCGAAGTGACATCTCCAAAAATGTTATTTCATATTGCACTTTATATTGTGTTCATAACAAGGCGTTCTTTTATTCTTTATCCAATCAGATAGTTACACCTGGTGGTCTTAATGTATAGATAGGGTAGTAAAAGGGGAGTGAGTAGTTTGGACTTTACTGCTGTTACTAGGCTGATCAGCAGTAAGGGGGTTGGCTGGGTAGGGGGGCGGGAAAGCAGGTATAAAATCCAAACTTGTAAACAATTAGCATCCTCTATACATTGAACAGAACTTAGCTTGTTAGTCTTGGGGCTTTTTACTAACATATTAGAAAGAGCATAAAAATAATCAAAATTCGATCAGTAAGTCAAGTGTGAAATTATCAGAAGGGGGGTAAATAAAGTGAGATACTTCATGTAACCAGAATTTCTTGCTTGATTTTACTTTGTTTTCTTCTACAGGGACACTGTAGGCACCCAGACCACTTCAGCTTGGTGCAAACTCCCATCACCCTTAACCCTGCAGTGGTAATTAATGCAGTTTTTATAAACTGCAATAATTACCTCCGAGGGTTAACTCCTCCTCTAGTGGCTGTCTACCAGGGACTTCCCGGAATTGAAACAGACTTTTGGTCCGTTATTGGACGCTGAACGTCCTCACGCTCAGCATGAGGACTTCCAGCGTCAGATTTTCCCCATAGGAAAGCATTGAATAATAAAAAGTGACTGAAGGCCCGCGTGAGGGGGCCTTGACAGAGGGGGGAGTCTATAGTGCCAGGAAAAAAAGTTTATTTTCCCGGCACTATAGTTTACCTTTAAATTTAGAAACTGGCACTGTGACATTATTTTCCAAAGCAAAGACTTGGAATGTGTGTTTGTACTAGTTATCGCAGTAAGTACATACATGGAAATCTGTTTACTTACAGGTGGCTGCTGGTAAAGTTTAAAGTTGTCAGGGTACTCTATCCTCTGATTTTAAGGTGATTCAATTAGAGGTCATGTTCAACACTATAAACCTAAATACACATAACTGAGGAACAACAAACACTTTAAAGAGGCCTGACTCAACCCCCTATGTTACCAAATTACATCCCCGGAACACAGGACAATATGCAATATGTCTTTTAGGGCGTCCAGGAACTGACGGCCGAGTACAGAACCAGTAGGTGTCATAAGAAATCCTGTTAGAGAATAAGTATGAATAAAGGGTCTATGTGCAGTGAATGGGGCATTAAAAATAGCCTAAGTGGCTATTTGTTTAGTTGACCAACCTCTTCGAAGCATCTCTGGCCATCAATGGTTGAGGGGGAGAAACTACAAAATGAATCAAGACAGGCATGTCTTTTTCTAATACACATGTATGAGCAGTCCTTACAATGACAGTAGATTTGATTGGTTTTATTTAATTTTTTTTTTATCACAAACAAAACCTGTGGGTAAAGGGGCACTTCCTACTCACCTGTATGGCCCAGACGTCACTGGTGTCATCATGTTATGTTGGACTTGTCTTTTAATGTGAGTCATCAGTTACTCAGATTTCTATTCAAAGTCCTGCTCTGTTTGCAAAACTTGTGGACATGTCTGCTCCACTCCACTCTGCTGGTGACCTACTGTCCATACTTGCACCCATGTTACTAACTATCGCCTAAAGGATTTCTCAAGAACAGCTCTATTCCTGCAGATCAGCCTGCCTCCCCCATCAGACTTTCCCTCAGTCTTTATTGGTTTAAGACATCTGTTAAACTTCCTGTTTTCAGCAAGCCTCCCTGGGTAACTGTCATTCTTTTACCTTTCTGTCCCTTTCTAAGATGGTCCTCAAATTTTATATTTCTGGATAAGCCTTTAAATGACTAATATTTTTAGATAAACTATAAAAATTGTTTAATACTATGAAAATTGATTTAATTTTGTGATATTTATCTGTATATTGATATGTTTTGTATATGATATATATATATTTTTTTATATTTTAATATGCTGAAAAAAATAATTGTAAAAGTTTATCCAAGAATAATAAATAATTTGAAAGGCTTATCTAACAATATTAAAACAAGACCCAAATTAGTTCCTCCTTTGGTGGTTTCACCTACCAAATGTACCACACTTCCTGCACAGCCAATGGGTCTGATCTTACGCTGGTGGTTTTACACCTCACCCCCTCTAGATTCTTTCTCAATAGCCTCGTTTCTGGTTAACACTTGCAACAGTTTGTTTCTTTTTTTTTTGTTTTCTGTTTATACCTAATATAAAAGTTCTAAAGAGCTGCAGAGAATATTGCTAAAAAAATAATTCTGAAAGAAAGTATAATAATAATAATTTAAGATTTTAGACCAAAATAGTGGAACTAAAAACATAGCTGACTTGCCGGAATTTTTACAGTTCACTTGATGTAGTCTAAAATATAAAATTCACTTGCAATTTCTCAGAATTTAGTGAATAATTACGGTGGACCTGTAGCTCCAGCTCTGTAAAAGGGACACGGGCAGCCATGTGCAGCAGTTCCCCCTTACCAGCTCATGAGGGTTTTTCACAGCAGCTAACTACTATAGCTACAATTTAGCTGGCTGAGCAGCATCAGCAATAACCTTTCCCCCATGTAGAATGGCTGCTAAATAGTTCCTATGTGAGAGATCTGTGTGTGCAGGGGTGGGCCTAGGATCCTACATTATAGCTCTGGCCTTCCTCATAGAAAAGCTGCACCACTTGGGTATAAAGAGTCTGCTGTGAGGACAGGAAGAGGGGGAGAGACAGCAGCAGCAGCACCCTGCCTGCCAAATCTCAGCACAGGTTAAGGAAGACTAACAAGCAGGAGTGGAAAATAAGACAGAAAAGGGGAGATTTAGTACAGGGAGAGGCTGTGAGCAGACATGGGGCTGATTAAGGAGAAACACAAGAGGACAGATAGAGAGAGCAGTGGGGGTGCTAAAGAGGCAGAAATACTGACTCACACACACACTCAGCCACCACCACACACACACAACACCCAGCCACACTCAGACTCCTCCTCACACAGCACTCAGCCAGCACATGCAACACTTAACCACGCCATCTCACAGAACAGATCCCAGGACTCTACGAGAGGCTCCCAATCTAGCCGTTTGGCATCCTAGCTAGGGGCCTGGGCACAAAAAAAACACGGGGATGTCTCGCACACCACACCACAAAAATTAGGTACACTGGAGCACCGTGGCAAAGATCCACAGTGCCCAAATGTAAACTTGAGAAAGTAATCCACAGCCATCCGAGCAGTGTGTAAAGAAAAGAGATTTATTAAACCATCAGGACAAAGAAAAAAATAGTCATCATCATGTAAGACAATTTGACATCCTACCTAGGGCCCTGGACAATCCTGACTTGGCTCTGACTTGACATGTTCCTTTTAGACATGTACCTGTTATGTCCGCCTTGGTTTTATGCTGATGATAAAATAGTAAAAGTGCTATGGCCATACATACACATTTAGGTAAGTCTATTGACAGGGTGAACACAGCATGAGGGCCCCCAATGCCTCTCTAAGAGTGGCAATTAGACAAATATTGCATACCAAGAATTAAAAAAAATCTTTAGAATTCAGGCATATTTATATTAAAATGCACCTATTTAGACACATAAAATGCAGAAAAAGCCTAAAACCAGGAATTATATTTTTTTATTGAATATAGAAGTTAGGTGTCACAAAAGTCGAAGAAGCAAATGGTGAAAAACTCTGCTTTTGGGTACTGATAAGGAGCTTAGTAAAATGCTCCTAAAGCATCACCAGAATATTAAAATAACGTCTACATGCTTTGCAAATTGCCTTGTGCAGTAAGTACTGTTATACCAAGCATCTGTACTATGCAGGACAGCCTGTCAAGAAATCCTAGGGTACAAGCCGATTCCTTTTTTACAACCCTCCTCCCCATGGCCACATCAATGCAGCCTTTATTAAGTATCGATAGAGGGAGTGAGTTCAGAGATGGTAAGATGCCGAATGGAACCCTGGCAGGGAAAGAGTGAAGAAAGTGTGGTTTTATAGGCCAGAGTTCCACATTGCTTCGTTTCTGTAAATAGTTAATATTTAACTTAAATTACTAATACATAAAGTGTTACCATTGCACTTTAAAAACATTAGAGCAAAATTCTATTGTCTACATTGAATATTTTTAGCACAGTGCTTGCTCCACATGTTCTCCAAATTTAAAATAGCACAGCAACAAAGGCACCGAGTAAAATGCAGATATACAGTTACTGACTTGCAGATTTAAAATTACGGCCTGTAAATCATTTGGTTTTATCTTTTTATTCCTATTAATAATTACAGTTACAGATAAGGGTGGGTATGTTCTGCAATTGTATACAATTTCGTAAGCATCAACTACAATTCTCAATACATTCAACAATAAATTGGGAATCAAAAGCAGTACAATAATTATTTTATACAACGAAACTGTTATCTTCTTGCTGTGTCCCACAGAAACTCAACATTACACAGAGACCATCTGTATAGCCACAATGAAATTTTTAACTGGAGCTTTCTAGATAATTAGTTTGGCCTGAAGGAGGCAGAGAAGGGCACAATATGTTGTCAGATATTCTAGTATCTATCCCATCGGAACACAATTATCGTCCACCTGTACAATGTACCATCTAAACACTGGTTCACTGAGCAACAGAATACACAACTTGAATAAAGTTATTCCCCAACAGATCTCACTCTGGCTTTAATCAATCTCGAACTCTTATAAACAAAATGCTGCTACGTATTTGCAAATCATATCTTGCTCTCTTTGGAGATTCACTTTGTATGAGAGTGCCTAGTGATGGTTCAAAACTAATTCTGCTGGAATGTAATGTATTCTTATGTACTTATCCCTCGGAGAGACGTGTTTGCGAGCACATATCCATGCTGTTTATTTCATTTCTCCTCCTCGCTACCCATAAAAAATATGTTTCCCAGAATACCTGTGATAGCATAACCGAAAACAAGGACATGCTGCCCAGTCAGATCGTCTGTGTATCCAACGGCTTGCTACCTAACTAATTGGGGGTGTTAAAAAACATTAAACCCATACAAACTTGTTCAGTCTCTTTTCCACCTTACGTGTACACTACATGTGTTTACATTTAAATGCAGATATCATGTAAAGGCGATCAGGTTAAAACCCCAATACTCGAATTCTCAAATGATGCACAGTATCAATAAAAAAACGACAAAACTAATAATAACATTAGAAGCATCCTGGTATGCTTATATCTATACAGACAACCACCTTGAGGAGAATTCGATATACTGTAAGCTCGTTTGAGCAGGGCCCTCTTCAACCTATTGTTCCTGTAAGGTTTTGTAATTGTCTCATTTATTGTTAAATCTCCGCCTTTGATAATATTATAAAGTGCTACGAAATCTACTGGCGCAATATAAATACCAGTAATAATAATAATAATAATAACACCAAGATCCAATACGGTGGGTGCAGTGAGGAGACAAGTTGGGACAGTACAATACAAGCGGCGATCGTGGTTGAGTTATAAGACTCTTGCTTGGAGATAAAATGTACTTGTGGGTTTAAAACCCGTGTAAGGTCCTACTTGCTGCTGTGTGAACCTTTTCAATCTTATGTGTGTGGATCTCTTAAATGGTGTTACACTATTATGACCGACCTGTTTTATGACGGCTCGTACTTACCACCCCGGAATCAGAGGGGTTCCCTGCTCTGCTGCGTTCGTCTATGTTCGGGTACATTTCCACCAACATAGAAAAGTGCACCAGAGCAGGGAATCCCTTAACTCCTCACTTACCGACCAATTTGTTCTAAGACCGGGTCGTAGGAACGGAACCAGGTTGTAAGTGAGGAGTGTTTGTATATCACTGAACTGTGATTATACATAAGTTATACATAAGTTTAGTTTTATATGTGCATTATATTGCATGTTGTTTTAGTACTCATTAGCCCTTTTGTTCATGTGTTAAAGACACATTTTTATTACTTTTATATTGCGCACTATTTTAGATTTGAAAGATTGGGATTCTAGTCTGACCACTTTTATCTGTTATTTGCATTTCTAAGAGGGGTGTGCATGCACAGTTCTGGTGCCCAGGACCCTATAATAAATAATAATACATAAGCGGAAGTGTGAAGTGGTCATTTCATTAAAGTGATATAAAATGTCAGACTAAATCCATCATTATTAAAAAAGGAACGAGGAGAGGGCTGATTTGTTTAATGCAATAGAAGATAATTTAATAACATGTCTTGATACTATAAACCAGGCTTGTCCAACCTGCGGCCCCCCAGATGTTGCTGAACTACAACTCCCATGATTCTTTCCATTAAACAGATAGCCAGGGAATCATGGGAGTTGTAGTTCAGCAACATCTGAGGGGCCGCAGGTTGGACAGCCCTGCTATAATTAATTCCAATGACTTTTGTGAGTATTTTATTTTAAATAATTTTAAAAGTGTTTGGTGTGTCAAAGGTTTTATTCGATTTGTATAGCCTTTGCAAACTGGAAGGAGCAGGTAAAGTTTTGAGTAACTGCATAAAGGGTATGCTGAGTCTTAAAGCAGCACTGTCATGGCTGCATCTGTTTGTTTTTTTAACCACCCTACCGACTCCACTATATTTTATTGTCCCTCTAGTTATCCCCAAATGCCTCTAAGTCCCCCATTTCACAAATTTTTACCTCTTTATTTCTTGTCTGAAACTAGGTCTTTGGCACCGCCATCTTAGAGTTGCCAAATGAAGACCCTGCGGGACACATCATCTGCCGACACTAGCTAGCACTGTGAAATTCCTGCGCATGCCCGGTTGCAGGCATTCCCTATTGTCCAAAATTAGGATGGATAGCAACTACAAAGACCGAAAGAAGATTGAATTTTAATTTGGCCTTTGTTCGTTCAGTTTATTACAAGGAGGGAGATAACAGCTCACGGCTCCCTCTTTGTAATATGTAAAAATGGAAGCAACAGGGAGCTGTGCTCCCCGCCCCTTCCTAAATCCCCCATACTCCCTCACTCTGTGGGGGTCAATATGACACCCATATTAGTATAAGTGATACTAAAATCTCCCTCCAGCCCCTACCTGCTATGCCGCTAGTAGGGACATGTTTACTAAACAGTGAGCAGCCAGTGGCTTCCCATCCCGCCTCCACCCAGCCCTCATAAAGCTTTCCCACGCCATGCAATTTGACTCAGAGCGCTCTGATTGGTCGGATTGATGTTATGTGTTACGTAAGGGCCATACATTATATATTTGTGCTTTATCACTATTTTTATTACAACATTTTGCTCTCGGTGGTGCCTTCATGGCATGCAAGTTAGTTCATTTTTCGTGGTAATTTTCGCATTTCATTGGTGCTTTCATGGTACGTATCCTCATTTCAGTGATTCTTATGTAGTGCATCTGCATTTCAGTGTACCGGGTTTTAATAGTTATTCTATAAGTATTTCTATATCTTGCTAGTTTACTAGTGATTAAGAGACAGAGCACACGTAAAATAAAAAATACAGTTTTAAATCAACTATGTTAGCAAACAAATATGGTGAATTGGTTACACCAGATGGCCATACTGTGTTAAGCCCACTACCATTGGTCTGTATGCTTGTCTGTTCTTCCATCCGACTGTCTGTCTGTCTGTCTGTCTGCCTCTGTCTGTCCGTCTTATCTATCAAGTGTTTATTAAACATTTAAGGAAAACAAAACATTAATTGGATACTCCAAGAACTATGACCACTTCAGTGATTTGTAGTGGTCATGGTGCTTGGAGGCTGTATGTTTAGCATTTCTTTTTTTTGTAAATCTCTTTTTATTGAGGGTGGAAGTGAAAAACAATAACGGAAGGCGCGCAGGCCTCCATGCATAGCTTTTGCAATAGTGTGTTACATTTAACATGTCAAACATTTTAATGATAGTTTAGCGCAGTATGTAACAGTATGAAGCATAGCATGGCTTAGATACTCAGACATAATGAAAAATATATAACATAAGAAATTACCCAGCAGGTGAGTATGCCTTAGAATCGATGGCATTGCTTTTAAACTTGAAACTTCACAGGGATATATATCTTAGTTCCCAACTAACACCTGGTGTAGGGGACATCTTCCAGTCCTCTGTGTGGTTTTTGATCAAGTTAACAAGTTAAGGAAGTCAGGAGCAGTACACATATAACACTGTGAGTGAGCGAAGAATAACAAGGTCAAATTATACAAGTCCTCAACTAGTGTGTTCGAGGAGCAGTGTCAGATCTTAAGTGTGAGCCTCTAGGCTTGCGGGCCCAGAGTAGTGGTGTGTGAAGTGTCCGTATGTGTCGTCTGTGCTACTGGAGTGATCCAATAAGGGTGCAAGCTTGGTAAGTCAGAGGATACGTTTTCAATTAATCTTGTCGGACCCGAGAGTCACAGTAAGGTATTGTGTCTTGGGTTCGGCTCGTCTTCTTTCGCGTATCTGTGGGCTGTTGTGTATATGGGATTGTAGTGACTGATGGTGTCTTTCTAAAGACTAATTTACATGTTAACTGTTTCCTGGTTCTGAGGGTCAGGGATGAGTTGGGCTCGCATCTCCCCTTTGTCTAACTGCGGGCGTCGTAGAATCCATATGGAGGGTGATTCGTGTGGAAGAGCAGTGTGTTGGGGATCATGAAGCTTTATGGGTATCGCGTGTCAGTTCTGTTTGTGTATTCCCAGTAATCCTGGTGATCTACGGTTGATATCACTGCTCACAGGAGGTAGAGTGCGGGCATCAGGTTATGGCGTTGGTGTTTGCGTTAAATTCAGTATGATCACGATGTACTATGTGTGTTGAATGTGGTCTCCTCGGGCTCTCCCCGCATCCCCCCGCTCCTGTACTCCGGGCCCCAACCAACAATGTGCAACAAGAATGGGCAGGATAGTATGGGAGGGAAGGGTTGAAATTTGTGTAGCGATCTGTGCTATGTGGATCCTGTCCCCACCGGCACTCCCCCAGCACTCCCAGCGGCATCCCCATTTCGCCGATATTGGGATATGTATAAAAACCATGGTAGCCACATCTCCGCATGTTTGTTACTCCGGTCTGTCAGGGAAGCGTATGTCGCTTCGGCCTCTTGTATATCCTCTACCCTACGGATCCATTCCGTCTTTGTTGGAGTTGTCGTTGTCTTCCAGTGTACCGGTATAGTAGCTTTGGCTGCATTTAAGAGATGACGAAGTATCGATTTCTTGTACAGTGAGATTGGTTGCGGTGAAACGTGGAGTAGGGCCAATTCAGCGCTCCAGTCCGGGATGTCCCCTAGGATGATCGTCAACACGTCCCTGATCATGTTCCAAAATGTGGTTATGGCGTTGCACGACCACCATATATGTACCAGGGTACCTCTGTCTGCTTGGCATCTCCAGCATGTGGGTGGTACTGATGGGAATATCCTGTGTAACAGTGTTGGCGTTCTGTACCAAAAAGAGAGCACTTTATAATTCATCTCTTGATAGTACGAGCTCATAGAGCTCTTTTGTTGCCAGATCAGGGCTTTATCCCATTGCGAGGTGGTGAAAGTCGTCCCCAGTTGCTCCTCCCATTGTCGTTTAAACGTATTGGCAGTGTTTGCGCCAGCTGTTATGAGGTGTTGATAGAGTATTGAGATTGCATGTTCAAGGATGCTGTTTCGGTCGCAGAGGTCCTCGAACTACGTAAGGTTTCTGTGCATGCGGTCTTTGTGGGGTATTGAGTCATAGTAGTGTTTCAATTGCAGGTAACGCAAGACGGCGGGGGGAGTTCTGGGCTCACCTTCCAGGAGCGAATCCAGAGTACGCAACCTACCATCTCTCAGTACCTTATGCATGGGGACAAAGGTCCCGGGACCAGTGGTGGGCCATGTGTTAGCGGGAATTCCGCCACCCATAGCTTTGTTATGTGAAAGGGGGATCATTGGACTCGGCGTAGGTGATATATGGTTCTGATCCCTCATTGAAATCCAACTGTGTATCGTCTGTAGAATCGTCCCCTCCTTCTGGTATTGTGAGACGCAAGTTCCATCACCGCCCCATATCTTCGCTTCTAGTGTAGGGCCAATAAGGCCTCTATCGAGCTCCACCCATTGTTTCCGTGGAGGCTCCGAGTGCCAGTCCAGGATGCGCTGTAGTACCGTAGCTTGGTAGTATTTTTTTAAATCTGGCAGCGCCAAGCCCCCATGGCCCCTCGGCCGGCATAAGATGTCAAAGCGAAGTCTCGAACGTTCGCCGCGCCAGACATATTTGATAACTGCCGACTTTAAAGGTGAGAAGAAGCTTGCTGGTAGAGTGATGGGTATGGTCTGCATGAGGTATAAGAGTCTCAGGAGAATATTCATTTTTAGAACTGCTATCCTCCCGTGCCAGGTGACGTGTGGGTATGACCATTTAGTCAGGTCGTCCAGAACCTTCTTAAGTAACGGCTGGTGGTTATATTTATATATATCGGCCGGGTCTGTGGGCATCCAGATGCCAAGGTACTACATCTTGTCATTACACCGATGAAATGCGAATTGCGAGCTCAGGGATGAGTATTCAGATGCGGTTAGTGTGATATTCAAGGCTTCGCATTTCGAAAGGTTCAGTTTAAATCCGGAGATCTTCCCATATTGATCAAATTCTGATAGGAGACAAGGTATAGTGATTCTGGGGTTGCGTATAAAGAAGAGTAAATCATCCGCGTATGCGGCTACTTTGTGGTCCGTACCTCGCCAGTTGTATCCCTGAATATCCGGGTTCAGTCGGATCGCCTGCAGGAGTGGTTCGAGGGATATTGCGAACAGCAGGGGCGAGAGCGGGCATCCCTGTCGGGTGCCGTTATTGATCATGAAGTCAGCAGTCGTGGCTCCGTTGACCCTAAGTGTGGCGCGTGGTTTATCGTATAGTGCGGAGATCCACGTGAGGAGTTTCCGTCCGCAGCCCATTTGTCTCAGTGTTGCCATCATAAATGTCCAGTTGACACGGTCGAACGCCTTTTCTGCGTCCGTGGAGAGTAACATCAGGCGTGTGTTCGTCCGTCTTGCATGGTGCTGGATTGAGAAGAGTCGGAGGGTACTGTCTCTAGCTTCTCTTCCGGGGATGAAGCCCGTTTGGTCTGCGTGGATTAGGTCCGGGAGAAGATGTTTCAGCCTGGTCGCCAACACTTTGGTAAACAGTTTAGTGTCCACATTAAGTAAGGATATTGGTCGGTAGCTGCCGCATGACAGCGGGTCCTTTCCCGGTTTCAGTAAAACCGTTATAGTCGCCGTCATGGATTCCGTACCCAGGGTTCCCCCGTCTCCTACCGCAGCAATTGCCTTAGTCAGCCATGGCAATAATGTACTCGAGAATTTTTTATAGTACCCGACCGAGAAGCCATCCGGGCCAGGCGCCCTACCCGTCTTAGACGATTTAAGTGCTGCCGCTAGTTCTTCCACAGTGATCGGCAAGTCAAGGGTCTGGGCCGCATCCTGGGGTATCATGCTCGTGATCGTATCAGTTAAGTACTTTTGTATTTGTGAACGTCGGAGCGTGTTCTGTTCCTCATCTTCTCCTGGTGGGTGTAGGTTGTATAAAGCCTGGTAAAAAGACCGGAATTCGTCAGCGATTTTCTGTGGTAAAGGAGTCGTTTCCCCTGATGCGAGACGTATTTTGTGTATTTGTCTGTGGGGCGTAGATCCCTTCAGAAGTCTCGCCAGGTACTTACCTCCCTTGTTCGCGTGGACATAGTAAAAGTCCTTCGAGCGTTGCATCGTCCTGAGGTGTCGTTTGGTAATAAGATCTTTGAGGGCACGTCTTTGTTCCATTAATTCGCCATAGATTGTGTCTAGTTGGGATCTCTTGTGTTGGCGTTCTAAGAGTGCTATAGAGCGATATAGGTCAGTCATTTCCTGTATTGCTGCTTTCCTCTTTTGCGTGGCGATGCGTATAATTGTGCCGCGAATGACACTCTTGTGGGCTTCCCAAATGGATACTGGAGATATATCTGGAGTGTCATTTTCCCGGAAGTACTGTTCCCGCTCGTTGTTTATTTGCGTCTTGTTATCCAGGTCCATCAGGAGTGTCTCGTTGAGACGCCAGGTCCACATTGAAGGCCGGAATAGGGGAGACGCCAGTTCGACCCTCACCGAGCTATGATCTGACCATGTGGCTGGGTCGATGTCTGCTTTTTGGAGGTGAGAGAGTCCTTCTTGTGTAACAAAGAGGTAGTCAATGCGAGAATAGCGGTCGTGGAGTGGCGAGTAATATGTGTAGTCTTTAGTGGAGGGATTAAGTGTTCTCCAGCAATCGACTAACCTCAAAGATTCCAGCGCTCGACGTATAGTTCCGATGGTGCGTTGTGAGAGACAACTATGTCTCGTGGATGAGTCTAGCGTTGGGTCTAATGGAGCATTAAAATCACCCCCTACCAGGAGTATCCCATCTGTAAATTCGTCTAGGGCATGTAATGCGTTCCTTAGAAAGGAGGCTTGATTCCTGTTGGGAGCATACACTGTCGCTAACGTATAGACTTTATCTGCTATGATGCCTTTTAGGAAGAGGTACCGCCCCAGTGAGTCCTGTTTGCGTTCTAGTTCCCTGAATGATAGCTCGGCAGCCAGGACAATGGCCACTCCAGCTTTGTGGGCTAAGGGGTGGTTGGAGAAGTATGCGTCCGGGTAGTGTTTATTTCGCATCCTCGGTGCCGAACCCTCTCTAAAGTGGGTTTCCTGGAGCATGGCCACCATGATGTGCTTTTTCTTCAATTCTCTAAGAAGATGTGTCCTGCGTTCAGGGGTGTTCAGGCCTCTGCAATTTTGGGTGAGCACTCGCAGGGGCGTGTCGCGGTAGGCCATAGCGTCTATGGGCACAACAAGACGTCCCAAGTCGTGGAAATCTGTTAACCCTGTATCGTGTGGTTCTCGGATCCCCAGCACAGATCAGTACAGGGAGAGTGGGGGTGGGGAGTAAGGGGTAGAGAGAGGGAAAAGAAAAAAGAGAGGGGGAGGGAGGGAGGAGTAGTGAGTGGAGTGCCGGAGCGGGGTTCCACCAAGGTTGGAGGCCTTATCAGAAGGAGTTAAAAGAGGGCTATGTTGTGTAAAAAGAGGAGTCCCTCAGAGAGGTGGAGATCCTCGTAGATAACGGGTGTGTCCCGAATCTAAGCCCCCCGTCCTGAGTGGGGGGGGGGGGATTCTCGTGCCACAACCAGCACCAGTAGGTATTCAACCCGGGACCTGCCCAGAGATCGAGGGGACCCACAGCCTGGTCGTGCAATCCGAGCACGAGTGTAAAATGTGGGTAGCACGGTACAGGCGCTGCCCAAGAGAGACGGCGAATGAGAAGTATAATAAGAAGAGTAGAATAATCCGCTCTTCCCAGGCCCTCTGTTCTAGTTACCAAGCTTGCAGCAGCTTCGTGTGCGGTTGGTCGTGTGCATAACACATGTTCTTATAGCATTTACATATATATTTGAACTTTGAATATTACAACATTGTCAGTAAATAAACCATTTAACATTGCTAACTCCGGTATCATCCCTATTGTCCCTGCCTAGTCCCTAGACGACAGACCATCTTTTGCTTGCATCAAGACATATTCCCCACCCCGATCCACCTCCTCCCCACTACCCAGTAGGCCTTGGAAGTTAGAATCTCCCTATGATAATGCACAACCCCCACCCCCCCGGCCCCTCCGCCAGTCCCTACAGTGGGTCACCGATCTAAGTCAGTGTACTCTATTGGGCCCAGGCTCCTAGGTGATTGTACGTGGGCCATTCGTATCTATGGTGCACAGCACCCCCCGGGTGTAGTGGTGTATGAACTACGCCCCCGCTGTTAGCCGGCCAGACAAAATGTGTTCCCGAGCTTAGTGTTCCATGACCAATATTTATACAGCGGTGGATATACCCTGCTGTTTTTCTTTCTTTTCTCTGTGTTTATTTATTTATTTATTAATTTTTTTTTTATTTTTTTTTATTTTTTTTTTAAATTTATTTATTTATTTATTTATTTAATTTAATTTAATTTCCCCCCCCTTTCCCCCCTCCCTTCTGTTTTCCTTTATTAAATTATTAGTATCATTATTTACCCCCCATTCCCCTCCTCTCTCTGTTATTAATTAATCAATTATAGTATAGTTCCCCGTTCCCCACTCCCCTTATCATTCCCTCCCACCCCGTCCCCCCCATACTTTAATGTCTATTTGCTTTTAAGTCATATAGGAATTACGGGTAAGTAACACAATGTCCAAGAACGGTTGGTGCTGATTGCCGGTTGTCCGGCCATGTTAGATACTATGGAGAAGAGTACAGGGGTCGGCCGACACTTGCGCTACTTTGCATCGTCAGATCCCCCTCTACCTCTATGCCCGGAACCTCTCCACTATTTCCCATGGGCTTATTTTACTTCGGAGAAATCCATTGTGAACTCGTGTCTATACTTAAACTGAGAGCATTTAAATATTAATAGCCATTTGTTAGAGGCCGCCTTCACAGGTTCACAGTGCAGCGTTCAGGTTCAAGGCCCAAACGTCAAGGAGGAGTCAGGCAGCGAGAACCCAGATATCTGTCCCCACAGACCCCCATCATCCCCCGCCCAACAAAAACGGGTATGGCCCCACCCGGGGAAAGACGGATTGTGCACCGCAGGGGGGAAGGAAGAGTCTCGTGTTATTTGGAGAAAGAATCCTGTGTAGGGAACCCAGGTGTTTGCCCCCAGACCCGTGGGCCCCCCACCCAAATCCCCCTGTCGGGTTTAGACATCGTACCTGGCGGAGTTCCGTGTGCTTCTGTTATGCATTGTCCCGGACAGGGGTGGTCAGGGTGCCCCGGTGGGAACCAGGGGCGGATAGTCACCAAAAGTGCCAGCGTAGTAGTTGGAGCAGAGGGGTCCCTCAGGTGGATCAGGTATCTCCGCTATTTGTGTGGTGTTGGTCGTCGTCATGGGTATGCAGGGGCCTCTATTCCTCCGGCAAGGTCGGGTCTCTGCGCCTCCCGGCCGCCTGGGCCGGCGGGGGTCCTGCTCCCCTGCGGCTGGCCCCTCTCTGCGATCTCGGAGGTATGTTTGGTGGTCCCAAAACCCAGTTGGGCACCGTCAGTGGCGGAAGGTTCAGTGCGGCCAAGAAACCCGGTATTTCTTCGGGCCATCTGAGTGGCAGCCAGCTATTGTTATGTCGAGCCATGAGGGCGAATGGGAACCCCCATTTGTAGGCGATATTTCGGTCTCTCAAAGCGGCAGTCACTGGGCGGAGTGCTCGACGAGCTTCCAACGTTATAGGGGATAGGTCATTATATAAGGCGACCTGTGCTCCCCTGAAGGGCCAGGTCGGCCTGTCGCGTGCTTTTCTCATTATGGCATCCTTCACAGGAAAAGAATGTAGACAACAGACAAGGTCTCTAGGTCCGTCTTCCAGAGCTCGGGGTCGCAGCGTTCGGTGGGCCCTCTCAAATTCAATGGGCCTTGGGGTAGGTGATTGAAGTATGGATTGGAAGAGCTCTGTCAGAGTCTCCTCCACGTTTTCCGCATTCTCCGCCTCCGGTATTCCGCGGATGCGGATATTGCACCTCCTGCCCCTATTGTCGACATCTTCAAGGTGCCGTCTCATGGCCAGTATGATTCCGCCCTGGCGTGCCACCGCGGTGTCCGCTGATGTAAGGCGCGCGGTGAGGGCCGTATTTGCCTCCTCCAGGGCGGTGATGCGGCCTGCGTGCGAGGCGACCTCAGAGCGGATTCCCGCCAACTCAGCTTTCATCGTATCCTGGATGGAGGTTATGAGTATGTGCAGGTCGGCTTTTGTGACCACCGAGGCTGCTAGGTTTCGTAGCTCACCCTCTATGCGTTCGAGGGTCGGGTTGCTGGACTCCGCCGGCAGCACCGGCGCCATTTTGGGGCTTCCCGGTTCCCCGCTCGTACCGGATTGCGGCTGCAGGTAATCGTCCAGATGCCTTTGTTGCGTATTCCTCGGGGTCTGGGGATGTTCCGGGCGTTTTGTACGACCCATTTGGCTCAGGCAAGCGCTGTAATTAGCTTTTTAGAGGGCTGCTGGAGCGGAGCTCTTCTTTCACGCGGCCATCTTGGTCAGCGTCCAGACCACGCCCCCATGTTTAGCATTTCTCTGTCAAACAGAGTTTAAGCCCTCTGCTGTAACTCCCACTCCAGCAGCATCATTGAGGTGTTGTTGGGCAACCCATAAAAAGAGATCCAGGTGGCTATTGTAAATTCTGTACATATTAGACATCTGGGCTCAGCATGCTGGGACAGGCATCCAGTGGCAGCAGTTTCTTGTGGAATGAGATTTAGTCCTCAGTTTTTCTGATCTGTAAAGGCAAGAATTTTAAATGCAGCATTCCCTGTCATGATGGGGATCAACATTTTCATTTTGTCTTAAATGGATTCACAAAATGTGGAGATGTCTGGAGGATGCTTTGACTTTTTTACTTTATTTTGTATTGTATGCATTGGGGCTGATGTGTGCTATAGTCATTGCTGCTGCTGCTGCCCAGGAGTAGTGGGATTTGAGCGCAGGGCTTAATTTGTAGGCATGTATTTTTGTTTTGGTATTACACAGCCAAGTTACAGTGCTGCTGTCCAGCCCATGTGCTCCCTCATAATAAGTGTGTAGGGGTTAAACCAAATACCCCTCTATGTCTCATATGACTTAAAGGTAGGCAGACAATGTAATAGAGCAGCAGGAAATGCTAACAGAATGCTTGGTTGTATAGGAAGAATGGCTCATGCCATTGTACAGGACATTGGTGAGACCTCACTTGGAGTATTGTACGCACTACTGAAGACCGTATCTCCAGAAGGATGTTGATACTGTGAAGAAACTACACCTTTTGTTTTGTTTACTTTGATTTTCCTCGTCCGGTAGATAAAACTAACGAACAACGACCACCCCCCTTGCACATTAACTACAAAGCAAACTGTAGATTAAGGTCTCTCCCTGTGTGGCCGCTGTTCGTATGGCCAAACGTCACGTGTTGGAGAAAATGGCAGCCATCTTGTTGCACGAAAAGAGGCAGCGGGACTTGGTCTTTGAGTGTCTGGAACTAAAATCGGACACTCAATTTCCCTTCCCGGTCTACTTTGCGAACACCTGCTTCTTTTCACCGACCATCCAGGAGAGCGCTAATCGGTAGGTTTGTTCCCACAAATTAAGGAAACAAACGCTACCCGTGAGCCAGGGGAACAGTTTGTGGATTTGTTCGGTTTTAGAACTCTCCGAAATAGACCAACCGCTACCTCTGGAACTGTTTTGGGCAGAAGACTTTGTGTGCGCTCGATCAACTTATGACTTCCATGGAAATCCCGAACCCCTAAACCGATCTGGGTGATTTTTGGATATGTTGGTCCCCCAGTTCAGGGCTATCATGGGATGTGACTGTTGTGGGGTTTCCATGTGTTTTGGGGGTACTTTTAGGGTGGTATTAAAATGTATGTTTTGGAGATAATTGAGTTTAGTACAGTTCCTGACTCAATTATCTTACAGGTTTTGTGTGGGAGTGCCCTGGACCTGAGAGCCAATGTAATTACAGTGTGTACTTTGCCATAGTTCCCTCTCAGGTCCAGTGGGGAATGCCCCTGGAATATGTCACGGTAAACCCCTTGCACGGGGACTTGCATATAAACCGGCCAGTTGGCATGAATAAATTCATTCCTGTTGTACCCTTCATCTAGTTTAGGCTGATGTTTGGGTATATGTCTGATTGCTTGGAGAATTTACTTGGATACTGCATTTTCATCTGGAGAGTGTTCGAATCAACACCCGAACTGCGAGCTATAATCACTCAGCCTTTAGCAGTTTGGGAGGAATTGAAAACGAACGGGTATCGGAAATACCAGCATTTGTAACAGATACTTTGAAGAGAGTTCAGAGAAAGGCTACTAGACTGGTTCATGGATTGCAGTATAAAACTTACAAGGAAAGGTTAAAGGAACTTAACATGTATAGCTTGGAGGAAAGACGAGTCAGGGGGGATATGATAGAAACATTTAAATACATAAAGGGAATCAACACAGTACAAGAGGAGACTATATTTAAAATAGAAAAACTACCACATCAAGAGGACATAAAGAGGTCTTAAATAAGAGGGGCAAAGGTTTAAAAATAATATCAGGAAGTATAACTTTACTGAGAGGGTAGTGGATGCATGGAATAGCCTTCCAGCCGAAGTGGTAGAGGTTAACACAGTGAGGGACTTTAAGCATGCGTGGGATAGGCATAAGGCTATCCTAACTATAAGATAAGGCCAGAGACTAATGAAAGTATTTCGAAATTTGGGCAAACTAGATGGGTCGAATGGTTCTTATCTGCCGTCACATTCTGTTTCTATGTTCTGATCTCTAGAGGCAAGGAGTTTAAAACCAACATTCTTTGTCATGGTGGGGATCAGCATTTTCATTTGGGCTTCTTAAATGGCTTCACAAAATGTAATGTCTGGAGAATAGCAGTATGGGTTTAAGGTTATTGGGGTCCGAAAGCTTTAACATGTTTATTATCCACAGAACATTCAGGGCAGGTTCTACGCTGCTGCTACGTGTGGTATTGAAGGCAGTTTGTTAATATTTGTTATAACCTTATGAATCATCTATTTAAACATACATATCTATTGTACAACGCTATGGAATTTGCTGGCGCCATATAAATAATAATAATAATAATAATAATAATATGTCTAATTATAAGTTATCATTAATACGAAAAAGAATAGAAATTTTAAATATTATTGCATGTCTAATCTTAGCAAGTTAATGTAGCCCCATGTAGCTAGAGCGCAGCTAAGCGGAAAAAGGCCTTGACAGGGGTTAGGAGGCGGGCTTAGGAGGAAGTAAGCAAGGGTTGGATTATGGGTAAGTAGGATGGGCTATTTAAATGAGCAGCCATCTTAGGTGAGTCATTCTAACTTTCTACCCGGTTGAGTTTGTGTTCACCTCGGTGTGCGCGGACTTTGCTCGGTTGGAATTTTCTTTGTCTCCTCTGCAGGACCGATGGACGACGTGGAGCGATTGCTGGAGGGGATCAGGTCGGCGGCACGGCATCAGGGTGCGGACTGGCTACGGGCACGGCTCGGCCCTGCCCTGGCGGAGGCGGCGGATCGGGACGGTGATGGCGGGAGGCCGGTCAGGGCCCGGAGGCCCCCTAGGAGGCTGAGCCCGGGCACGGGGCCCGGTGAAGTTGTCCCCGGAAACAGTGGGGTTCCGGTTGCGACCGGCAGCAGGCCCGGGAGCCGTGTGGTCGAGGCCTTGCCTCCCCGCGTGCGGACGGAGCCTCGGACGAACACTCGGAGGCAGAAGGATGTCGTGGACGGGGGCGCCGCTGCTGTTGGGTCGGAAGTGGCCGGGCGGCCCCCTGGCGTTGCAAGACCCACGGAGGGGAGGTCCGGGCGGGCTTCCCCCCCATCGGAGAGTACCGAGGATGACGAGGCTGGATCCGGGAGCCCGCATGACCGGCCTGGGAGGCAGCAGGCAAGTGCAGGGGGCTCCGGCCGGGGCCCTCTTGGCGGGAAGGTGGTTAAGGGGAGCTCTGCCACGGAGAGAGGCGGGAGTAGGCCAGTGGGGGGTGCCCAGGCCTTAGTCCTAAGGGGGGAGGGTCCAGGGGCCCCTAAGCGCACACGTAGATCGAAAGGTGTGAGTTCCAGGGGCGGGGGGGGGGGTCTCGAGAGTTGGCCAGGTCAGATAGCGGGTCCCCCGTAGGGGTGGTGGGTAGATCCGGGCTGGCGGGGTCTAGTCAGAAAGGGGGTAGGGGTAAAGGGGCGGGGGGAATAGGCGCAGGAAAAGGGGTTACGGAAGCGGTCAGTCGGAAGAATGCAGGAGGTCGGGGACCGGGATCATCGGTAGTGGTCGGGCGGCGGGGGGGCCCGGATTCTGAGAGTGGTAGCGGTAGTCCATCACCCGTTAGGTCGCAGGGGTCCCGGGAGGCGCGGGGGAGGTCGGGTCGGCACTGCTCCCCCTCGGACAGCTCGGCAGGGGAATGTGCGGCAGCCCCTAGGTATGGTCGGCAGGGGCGGCCTACTAGTAAAGACGGGAGGAGTCGTAGCCCCAGGGGTTCCAGGGTGCCACGTGGTGGTAGAGGTCAGCGGGAGGCTTCGGTACAGAGCAGGCGCTCCCGGGGTCGTGACGGGAGGGGTGTTGATGTCCGTTACACCCTACCCAGGACTTCTTCTCCTTGTCCTAGGTCTCGGAGCCGTTCCGCCTCCTCGCAGGCTGGTCACCGGGTGGGCTCCCCGGTCGGCGAGACAGCAGCGGAAGTTCCTCTTCCTGGATGTCGGGCGATCCGCACTGCAGCCCCCGCCGTCCCGGTTTCGGGGGGCTTGGCCGGTGAGTCCAGTGGGTCACTACACTCTAACGCATTAATAACCACACTTCAGGCACTACTCCACTCGTTGGGGGCGGGGGGTGACACTAGCGGCATTGGTCAGGTGTGGGCTCCGGGCGTTGGGGCTACGGGCTCTCGGGTTGGGAACTCCACAGGGCCTAGTTCGGGCGGGGATATGGTATTGCCGCAGGAGGTAGGGGAGATTGGGAGCGAGAGGGCTGAGTTGACAGGGGGCATTCCCGACGCGGCTAGACAGCACGCGTATGTGTCGTTTGCGGGCCCGTTGGGGGTCCATTTGAAGCAGGAAGTGAAGGATAAAATATGGAAAGGGGAGTTTTGTGAGATCTTCTCCCTCCTCCCCTTGGAGGACTTTATAGATCTCAAGGAGGAGGATAAGAAGGATGAGAAGAAGGAGGAAGAGGAGAAAAGGAAGCGGTATCGCAAGATTCCGAAATCCTTCGGGAATTGGCTGAGGGCCTTTTGCGTGCTGGCTAGCGTGCTCGGCGAGAAATCGCCGGGGTTATGCTCCTCGCTGTTTTGTTATTTGGATGGCATTTGGGAAGCGTATCGGACTTACGGTGGGTTGGCGTGGTGGCGGTACGATGAGCAGTTTAGGCAGCGGCTGGCGGCTAACCCGGGGATGCGGTGGGACCAAATGGACCTGCCGCTCTGGATGAAGTTAATGATGGCGCAAAAGGCGCAGCCCTTTCAGAGCTCGGCCGGCGCTAGGGGACAGTCCGCCTCGTCGGCCGCCTTACCAAAGGGCTTATGTTGGCTCTATAATGAGGGCCAATGCAAATGGGGGACCGCCTGTCGCTTCAAGCACGAGTGCTCCGGTGCGGAGGCGCTCATGGGCTCAACCGCTGCTTCAAGAAAGGGAAGTCCGGTGGCGCCGGTGCTGCGGCCGCGGCCGGTGGAGGGGGAGCATCCGCTTCCCCTGGGCTTAACCCCAGTGAGGCTAAGCGCGATGGAGCCGTGGCTAAGCCGCTACGTTAACAGGGCGGATGCCGCTGTTCTCCGGGCGGGTTTTGAGAAGGGGTTTTTCATTCCGTTTCAGGAGCGGGAGGGGGGATCGGGAAGGCTGCGCAACCTGAAGTCTGTGGCTGACTTCCCGGACGTGGTTAGGGAGAAGCTGGGCAAGGAAGTCGGGCTCGGCCGCATGGCGGGCCCGTTCACAGTGCCTCCACTGGGAGGCCTGCGGATTTCCCCACTCGGGGTGGTTCCCAAAAAGGAGCCGGGTAAATTTAGGCTCATTCATCATCTCTCGTACCCGAAGGGTGAGTCGGTGAATGACGGTATTCATAAGGACTTGTGCTCGGTGTCTTATGCGTCTTTCGACCGGGCGGTCGATTTGGTCCGGCGGGCCGGGCGTGGGGCTCTGATGGCGAAGGTGGATATTGAGGCCGCGTTTCGACTGCTGCCGGTCCACCGGGACTGTCATCACCTGCTGGGGTGTTTCTTCGAAGGGGACTACTTCGTGGACTTGTGCCTGCCCATGGGTTGTTCCATCTCGTGCTCCTATTTTGAGAAATTTAGCACTTTTCTCGAATGGGTGGTACGGGTGGAAGCGGGGAATCGTTTTATTGTACATTATTTAGATGATTTTCTGTGCGTGGGGCCGGCTGATTCCTTGGAATGCCTGCGCCTACTGCGAACGGTTGAGTGGGTGGCGGGCCACTTTGGGGTTCCGCTGGCGGCGAATAAAACTGAAGGCCCGACCACGTGTCTGAGTTTCCTGGGCCTGGAGATTGACTCTGGGTTGGGTGAATGCAGGCTGCCTGGGGATAAGCTGGACAGGCTTCGAGGGGCGGTGGCCGCTGTAGCGGGGGCGCGCAAGGTTACTCTGCGGCAGCTCCAGTCTTTGATTGGGCTGCTCAATTTTGCGTGTCGGGTAATCCCGATGGGTCGGGTTTTCAGTCGCAGCCTGTCGGCTGCTACTGCAGGGGTTCGGTCTCCGCACCACTTCATCAGGGTGTCGGCGGCCATGAGGGAGGATTTGGGCATTTGGGATGCCTTCTTGCGGGATTTTAATGGGACAGTGTTGTTCAGGCAGGAGGGCCAGTCATCGGCCGAGCTTGAGCTTTTCACGGATGCTTCGGGCAGTGTGGGTTTTGGGGCATACTTTGGGGGCTGTTGGTGTGCGGAGAGGTGGCCGGACTCTTGGGGTTCGAGCCCTCTTATGCGCAACTTGGCTTTCCTTGAGTTATTCCCGTTAGTGGTTGCGATGGCACTATGGGGCGACAGGCTGCGTAATCGGAAAGTGGTCTTTTCTCGGATAACATGGCGGTGGTTCACGCGGTGAATCGTCAGTCTGCGGCCTCGAGGCCGGTGGTTAGGCTGCTTAGGCGCTTGGTGTTGCTGTGTATGTCTCGGAATGTTGTTTTTCGCGCGCGGCATGTTCCCGGTTACTTGAATGAGGTGGCTGACGCTCTGTCTCGTTTTCAGTGGTCCCGATTCTGGCTGGTGGCGCCGGGGGCTTCGAAGGACGGGCAGGCTTGCCCGGACGAGATTTGGCAGCTGGGAACATCCTGCTTGGAGAACTTGTGAAGGCTTCTCTGGCACCGGCCACTTGGGCCTCGTACAGTAAGGTTTGGGGCCTGTGGGAGCGGTCGCTGGACGGGCTGGCCATGGACAGCGGGGAGGCCCTGCGGGATGCTTTCCTGTGGTACACTTGTCAGTTGATGGCAAAGAGGGCGTCGCCCGCCGTGGTGGACAGGTCCATGGCGGCGATGGCGTTTTGGTTCAGATGGCATGGGAAGGAGGACTTTACTAAGACCTTCATTATCAGGCAGGCCCTGAAGGGCTATCGCAAGGGACGCAGGTCGCCGGATACCAGGCGCCCGGTGTCGGTTCGACTACTGGGGGATTTGGTGGGTTTGTTGCCCGAAATCTGTTTGACGGGTTCGAGGCTTCTCTGTTCAAGGTGGCGTTTATTTTGGCGTTTTTTGGGGCATTCCGAATTGGGGAATTGGTGAGCGCTAATAAGATGGTGCAAGGGGGCTTGCAATTTTCGGGGGTTCGTGTCTTGGATGGGAAGGTGGTGGTGCACCTTGGCAGCTCCAAAACGGATGTCCGCGGCGTGGGCCGGGACGTGGCACTGGGGGCCTTGCCGGGCTCGGCTTTGTGCCCGTTGGCTGCTACGGCAGAATACCTGGCACGGAGGCCAGTGATGGGGGGTTCCTTGTTGGTGCATGCCGACGGATCCTCCCTCTCTCGGTTTCAGTTCACGAAAGTTTTTCGGTTGGGCTTGGGCAAGTTAGGGTTTCATGCTGAACGATTTGGAACGCACTCGTTCCGTATTGGGGCGGCCACGGAGGCGGCTCGGTTGGGATTGGGGGACGAGGTGGTGAAACGGATCGGGAGGTGGGAATCAGTAAGATTCCGTTCCTATGTCCGATTGGGTCTGTTGGAATAATGAGTTTGGGGACCGTTTTATGCAAAAAAAAAAAAAACAAAAAAAAAAAAAACTGTATATACGTTGGGGATGAGCGACTTGTAACTGGCTGTACTGTAACGGTTCTCTGTGTTATTTGGGCTGGGGTGGGGGTCTCTGTCGGACTTCCCTCATCATTTGTTTTTTCCCCCCAGGGCGTGAGGCATGGATCGTGGGCCATTCGTTTGTCTTCTGGGCCGAGAGGAGGGCCGCAGCTCGAGCGCAAGGCCAGCAGCTGGGTTTTCCGAGGGGCCAGTTGGCAGTTCGCTGGTTTGGGTATCGGGGTTTCTGCTGGGGGGATGTTTGTGGTAAACTGTTTGGGATGCTGGCGGCGGGATACGCGCCAGACTTACTGGTCCTGCATATTGGGGGTAATGACCTGGGCCTTACGCCGCAACGACGGCTGGTGAAGTGGATGAAGCAGGACATTAATAAGTTGAGGGGCCTGCTTCCGGGGGTCATGTTGGTGTGGTCGGAGATTGTCCCGAGGCGCCGGTGGCGGCACGCTCGGGATCCGTTAGCTATGGATAGGTGCAGGAAGAAGGTGAATAGCTTGATGGCAAGCTTTGTGCGGAAGGTTGGGGGTGTGGTAGTAAGGCACCTTGAGCTGGAGGAAGGGTTGCCAGGATACTACCGCTCGGATGGTGTTCACCTCTCGGAGGTTGGTTTGGACCTGCTCAACTTGGGTTGGCAGGATGGTATCCGGATGGCTCTGTTTCTTCGGGGTGGCGGAGCTCAGACAGCTTAAGGGGTCAAGGTCTGAGCTTGTGGCGGGACGGGGAGCCGAAGGAGAGAAAATAGGCTCCCCTGGATGAACGTGAGGTGGAATAACAGATTGTGGTCATCGGTGGTTGAGAGGTTTCGAGTCCTGGAGGTGACTCAGAACCTGGTGGGGCAGGGGTATCCGGGTATACCCCTGCCGTGGTTAATGATTGGTTGGCACTTTGGAATGTTGGTGTATGTTATAAATATGTTATAAATATGTATAGGTGTTATTATATGGGGGTCATTGCCTTTTGTATGGTAGCCGAAGGAACAGGATGCCAGGGGGCGGAGTATGGGGGGCAATGACCCATGTTTAATATGTTAATTTATTATTATTATTATTATTATTATTATTATTATTATTATAATTATTGGTTAATAAAGCTGTGGACAAATTTCCCCATAATACTTAGTGTCCGTGTGTTATTGGGTTAGGTTATGGGGGTGGTTTGTCCTGGATTCCGACTGCCCAAATGGCGACTATACACCTGTCATGTAGCCCCATGTAGCTAGAGCGCAGCTAAGCGGAAAAAGGCCTTGACAGGGGTTAGGAGGCGGGCTTAGGAGGAAGTAAGCAAGGGTTGGATTATGGGTAAGTAGGATGGGCTATTTAAATGAGCAGCCATCTTAGGTGAGTCATTCTAACTTTCTACCCGGTTGAGTTTGTCCCACCCACCCTCCCTTTGTTTGTTATGTGTTTATTTAACCCGTTTCTTTCACAGCGGCGGGACGGGGAGCCGAAGGAGAGAAAATAGGCTCCCCTGGATGAACGTGAGGTGGAATAACAGATTGTGGTCATCGGTGGTTGAGAGGTTTCGAGTCCTGGAGGTGACTCAGAACCTGGTGGGGCAGGGGTATCCGGGTATACCCCTGCCGTGGTTAATGATTGGTTGGCACTTTGGAATGTTGGTGTATGTTATAAATATGTTATAAATATGTATAGGTGTTATTATATGGGGGTCATTGCCTTTTGTATGGTAGCCGAAGGAACAGGATGCCAGGGGGCGGAGTATGGGGGGCAATGACCCATGTTTAATATGTTAATTTATTATTGTTATTATTATTATTATTATTATTATTATTATTATTATTATTATTATTATAATTATTGGTTAATAAAGCTGTGGACAAATTTCCCCATAATACTTAGTGTCCGTGTGTTATTGGGTTAGGTTATGGGGGTGGTTTGTCCTGGATTCCGACTGCCCAAATGGCGACTATACACCTGTCAAGCGTAATAGTAACACACAGGCAGAATTGAATTTTCTCAGTTTAATATTATGATGATTGTGTATATTATCTGAATACATTCTCAGAATGTATCATTTCTATTATCCAAAAGTGTGAACAATACTGCTGTCAAAGGCCGCTTAGTAGATATACTGCTTAGGCACAATAAACACATTGTTTTATTATTTATATATATTATTATCTATGCATACCATGGGAAAGCTATGGTACCCAAAAACTGCTTCTCTCTGGGTGGTTTTGGTATATGCACACCATCCCTAACGTGTATAAATGTGTAAAGATCTCTGTAACCATGGGAAGATTGGTGTATCGTCCCACTATGCTAAAAATTGAAATGGAAACACGTACATAAGTAAAGCTAACAGAGTCTGACATTTTTCGACATTCACATTCATTTTTTTTGATCAATGAGACTCAAACACACATCTGGCCAGTGCACAAGGTTTGTTTCCTGTAGCCATATGAGGAGTGGCCAGTGGATCCCTAGGCTGTAATGTAAACAGGGGCGGACTGAGAGTCTTTGGGGCCCCCGGGCAAAATTAAATCCCAGGCCCTTTGAAGGCCAAATATATGTGCATTAAATAAATGTTAAATATAACTCTCATATAATACGGCATTCCTTTGGATGTGTATATTGTGAAGACCTGTGTATCAATGCATGTTTGTATTTGAGTCTGTGTGAATGCATGTCTGGATGACTACATGTGCTATTTTGTATATAGTGTCAGTGTGAATGCATATGTGTATTGAGCGTTAGTGTGTGTCTGCATGTGCAGGGGTGTGGAATATTGATGACTAGTGGCAGAGTGAGAGAGGGAGGGGGTGACTAGTGAGAGAGTGAGGGAGGGATGGGGTGACTAGTGGCAGAGTGAGGGAGGGGGTAACTAGTGGCAGAGTGAGGGGTGACTGGTGACAGAGTGAGGGAGGGGGTGACTAGTGACAGTGAGGGATGGGGTGACTAGTGGCAGAGTGAGGGTCGGAGGGGGTGCCTAGTGACAGAGGGAGGGGTGACTAGTGGCAGAGGGAGGGAGGGGTGACTAGTGGCAGAGTTGGGGGTGACTAGTGACAGTGAGGGAGGGAGGGGGTGACTAGTGACACAGTGAGGGATGGGGGTGACTAGTGACAGAGTAAGGGAGGGAGTGACAGAGTGAGGGAGGGGGTGACTGGTGACAGAGTGAGGGGTGACAAGTGACAGTTAAGGGATGGGGTAACTAAGGAGGGAGGGGGTGACAAGTGACAGAGGGGGTGACAAGTGACAAGGGATGGGGTGACTAGGGAGGGAGGGATGGGGTGACTAGTGACCGAGGGAGGGCGTGACAAGTGACAGTTAAGGGATGGGGTGACTAAGGAGGGAGGGGGTGACAAGTGACAGTTAAGGGATGGGGTGACTAAGGAGGGAGGGGGTGACAAGTGACAGTTAAGGGATGGGGTGACTAGTGACAGAGTGAGGGGTGACAAATGACAGTTAAGGGATGGGGTGACCTGTCTCTCTGCTCCCTCTGGTCTCCCTGGCTGCTGCTCCTTCCCGCTGATCGGGCTCTGTGTGTGAGGAGAGTAAACAGGAAGTGATGTCACTTCCTGGCACCACCTCTCCCCATCACACAGAGCCGCGTGGGACAGGAAGGAGACCTGGCAGAGAGAGAGCTAGTGAAGGGGCGGAGGGGGGTGTGATGTACAGAGCAGTAGGCTATGGGGCCCTGCGCTGCATCAGGGGCCCCACAACCTATTAAAGGGAAAAACATATATATTTTTGCCATTCTGGTTGTAGAGATCTCTGAACTCTCCAGTCAGAGCATGGCTGTGCGGCCGGGCCCCTGGCTGTCTCGGGCCTTCGGTCCATGCCCGATGTGCCCGAGTGGTCAGTCCGCCCCTGAATGTAAACACTGCATTTTCTCTTAAAATACAATGTTTACTGCAGAAAGCCTGAAGGTAATGATTCTATTCACCAGAACAAATTCAATAAGCTGTAGTTGTTCTGGTGACTATAGTGTCCCTTTAAACTAAATAATAGTACTGCTTAGTCATCTGTATCTATTGAGTGGAAGTGATAAATAGCAAACATTTCGACAATAAACATTTGACCTGACTTTCTCAAAGACAAAGCAAATGTGTCTTTTTTTTAACTGTATAATTAATGACTTGGTAAATAATGTTCCAAGTAAAACCTTTTGGACGAGTGTCTTTACCCTTATTACTTGAAAGCATTATAACAATGAATTACACCTTTCTTTAATATACCAAGATCGTGACGAACATTATACTGCTTAAATATCCACACCCTGATGGCGTATGAAGAAATAAATTCATTTACAAACATCAGTCATCCTATATCTCATTGGCAGCAATTCTTCATATTAATAAAGATGACATGATATTTACAATATTAGCATCTACAAGTTGGGACCTAACTTGTCCTGAAATCATGTTCATAAAATGGAAAATTCAAATAATTGCATTCCTTTTGCTGCTGTTAATTAGGAAATTCTGTATCCACCACTTTATATGTTTGCCTCAAGCTAATTGTATGTCATATCAAATGTGGATAATATGCTGCAGTTTATTACATGATGCCTGAAGTTTTTTTTATCAGTTATAGAGTCATTATTATAAAAGTCACTGAAATAATAATATGTAAACAACATATATATGTACCTCTGAATGTCTCACTCTGCAATAAACCTCATTATCTGATCCATCTGCAAAACCATTTGTTATTCTTAAAGGACCACTATAGAGTATGTTTTCCTGGCACTATAGTGCCCTGAGGGTGCCCCCACCCTCAGGGCCCCCCTCCCGCCGGGCTCTGGAGAGAGGAAGGGGTTAAAATCTTACCTTCCTCCAGCGCCGGGCGGGGAGCTTTCCTCCTCCTCTCCTCCTTCCTCGCGACGTCATCGGCTGAATGCGCATGCGCGGCAGGAGCCGTGCGCGCATTCAGCCGGTCTCATAGGAAAGCATTTACAATGCTTTCCTATGGACGCTGGCGTCTTCTCACTGTGATTCACTGTGATTCTCTGAAACTGCTATGTTTATTAACAAAAAAAAAAAAAAGGGTTAACCCTAGCTGGACCAGGCACCTAGACCACTTCATTAAGCTGAAGTGGTCTGGGTGCCTATAGTGGTCCTTTAAAGTAGCTAACATTTTTAGGCCAATTCTGGTTTGGGGATGGGGAGAGCTACTTTTCCCTAACCTTCTGCAAAATTAGAAGCTTTAATATCAAGTGATTGTTTATATTTTTTAATGAGCACCAAACAGCTCTGTTTTTTTCAACTACTTAGTGTTGTACATATACATGTATGCAACACGTATGCAACATGTATGACTAATGTTGCTGTGGGCCTGTGCAAAAACCTATATACTGAAAAAGGGCCCATGATGGGCATTCTGAAGAATAATAAGTTAGCGAGGGTCCCTAGCTATCCATATATAACTAACAGGTCATATAAGGCAGATGCTTGGTTTCAGATAGGCAACTGTATTTACTATATTTGGGTATTTTTCAAAACAAACAGAATGATAATATTTTAATGACATTTTGGAAATATAACTTTCCAAAAATGTCATAAGGTTCTAAGCAAAGAATTCTATGGTTTGATTATATGTGTGTAACCCAAATACATATTACACAAATGTTGAAAATGAAACTTTGGTATTACTATTTTGACATCTTTATGAAATAAGAGAGATATACCGCATTTACTCAAATCTAATGCGCCATCAAATCTAATGCCTATTCAAATTTGGAAGCCTGGAAGATGAAAAATGTTTTTCGCTGATGAATGTAATGTTCATTTGTACAATAAAAAGGTACTATACCACAGAAAGGTCGATAAGTGAGGACCACCCCCTGACAAGGGTGAAATTCGCCTGTGCAAAATTCGCTGAAATTCTCATTCACATCACAACAAAGATGCAAGGTACAGCTTTACTACAGAAACCAAATCTCACATCCCTGTTGCAGTGATGCAAATGCAAATTTCGCCTAGGCAAATTCGAATTGTATGCCCGTCATATCTAATGCTTTGTTTGTACACTGAACCAAATTATAAACGCAACACTTTTGTTTTTGCCCCCATTTTTCATGAGCTGAACTCAAAAGTCTTTAGACAAAAGACTTTTTCTATGTACACAAAAGGCACACTCATCTTTATCTATGGGAGGAAGTCAAAGGATGCATGCGCCTCATTAAGAGTCGGTGTCGACACCCACAAAAGGTAGAATAAAAAGTAGGGAACAAAAAAAACACTAGACTACTTTTAGCAATTCAGCTTTAAAAAATGAATTAATGAATTGTATAAAATGTAAATGCCATACTGTATAATTTGTATCTAATGACGATATTTGATTTTCTTACAACAACCAATTTATGAAAACAGAGTGAATTTCCATTTAAAAAAATCTCATAATTAATCCATTTTATTTATCCATAAGAGCCTAACGCTGCCTCGTGTTTTTGACAATGTCACAATAAAAGCTTTGTCAGCAGCTGTAATTTCGCATTTTAATGTCTTTGTTTATATCATGAATCTGCAACTAATAAACCATATTACTAAGTGAACATATCAGCATTTTATGGCAAAAATGAGAAGACAAACATATTTTTATTAAATACCCAGAGGGAGGCTTTCAATAAAGCTCTGTTTCTACCCAACAACATGACATCTTTCTACTTCCTTTTAAAGAGGTACGGTCACTGGATGCAGGGCCGCCATCAGAAATGTTGGGGCCCCTAACACAGCTCAAGGTCTGGGCCCCCCTTCAAGCCCGCCCACAGGGCCCGCCTCCAAATCCCGCCCACAGGAATACACACACACTAACATATACAAATACTGAAACAGACATACACACATGCATAGGGAGATACTGACACACACACACACACAGACACACACACATATACATGCAGACATACACACATACATACACTGGCATACACACATACATACACTGGCACACTGGCATACACACATACATACACTGGCATACACACATACATACACTGGCACACTGGCATACACACATACATACACACACTGGCACACTGGCATACATACACTGGCACACTGGCATACACACATACATACACTGGCATACATACATACATACGCTGGCATACATACATACACTGGCATACATACACTGGCATACACTGGTATACACACATACATACACTGGCACACTGGCATGCATACACTGGCATGCATACATACATACACTGGCATACATACACACATACATACACTGGCACACAAACACTGACATACACACATACATACACTGGCACACTGGCATACACACATACACTGGCACACTGGCATACATACACTGGCATACACACATACATACACAGGCACACTGGCATACATACACTGGCATACACACATACATACACTGGCACACATACACTGACATACACACATACATACACTGGCATACACACATACATACACTGGCATACACACTGGCATACACACTGGCATACACTGGCATACATACATACACTGGCATACATACATACACTGGCATACATACATACATACATACACTGGCATACACTGGCATACACACATACATACACTGGCATACACAGATACATACACTGGCACACTGGCATACATACACTGGCATACACACATACATACATACACACACTGGCACACTGGCATACATACACTGGCAAACTGGCATACATACACTGGCACACTGGCATACATACACTGGCATACACACATATATACACTGGCACACTGGCATACATACACACACCTCATTTTCAGCCACCCTCCTCTCTTCCTTACCATTTCGTCGCAGGAGGGTGGCTGGGGATGATGTGCGTCGGCTGCCTCTCCTTGCGGCCTTTCTCTTCTCCTTCCCCCGCGCGGAGTAAACAGGGAGGAAGTGACCGGACGTCACTCCCTCCCAGCAGCACATGCTTTCCGGCTGCATTTTCTTTTTAAAGGGGCCCGGTCGCGCTATTATAGTGCTGACCGGGCCCCTGAAGATAATAGGGCCCATTGGGTGGCCCTAAATGCTTGGGCCACCTGATGGGCCCCATCAGCGTGTGGGCCCCGGTGCAGATGCACCGGCGGCAGTTAAGCTAATACACGTGGGGCCCGGGCGGCCGGGCCCCCCAGGGCCGCCGGGCCCGTGACAATTGTCACGGTTGTCATGCCCTGATGGCAGCCCTGACTGGATGTCTCTAGGGGTTACAGTCCCTCAGTCTTCCACCCTATCAAATGCTATTGGAACATATACTGGAGTGAGGAGGGCAGCAGTGGTAGGTATAAAACACACTTACCTTTGTAACATGATGTGCTTGGCACACGTGCGTATTCAGGTATCTACTGGGAGAGCGGGTGTATTTGGCACTCTGAAAGTAAAGTTGGTGGTGTAGGATTTCTGCTCTCACTGCTCCTTAAAACCTTTACCCCTCTCCCTATCTTTCTCCTCATTTGAAATTCATCTAATTCGCCTTTTCAAACCTATCTTTGCTAACATTGCCGTTGTCTATCGCCCACCCGGTTCTCCTCTTCCTTGACCACTTTGCTGCTTGGCTTCCCTAATATTTTCTAATATTCCATCCCTAATTCTTGGGGACATTCCCATTAACTTACCCTTTTCCTCAGTAACCTCAAAACTGCTTTCAATTACCTCTTCCCTTGGGCTATCACAGTGGGCTAAGTTCCCCACCCATGTAGCTGGCAATACCCTTGAGCTTATTTTCTCTCATGAATGTACAATCTCTTATCTCTGTAACACTTAATATCCTCTCTCAGATCACCACCTGTTATCATTTGCTCTCAATAGCCCCCTACCCCATCATCCTCAGCCTAACTCCCCTGAACTAAGAAGAAACCTGAATTATATTGACCTCCAGACGCTATCAGCTGATATTGATTCCCAACTTCTATCCATCCCTACTTTCTCCTGTCCCTCACTGGCTATCTCCTCATATAACACTACCCTCACCTTTGCCCTGGACGCTGCAGCACTACTCCAAACATGCACCTCCAGGAGAACATGCCCCCAACCGTGGCATACTAAATCACCACGCTACCTGCAGAGATGCTCCCATTCTGCTGAACGTTGCTGGAGAAAGTCACGCACTCAGTCAGACTTCCTCCACTACAAGTTCATGTTGCGTTCATACAGCACAGTCCTTGCCCTTGCCAAAAATTCAGCTTTTCTTCCCTCATTAGCTCATGCTCCCAGTCCCAGGCGTCTTTCTAAAACTTTTAGCTCTCTTCTTTGCCTTGCTCAGGCCACCCCCAAACTAACTTTATAGCCGATAACTTTGCATGCTACTGTATCGACAAGATTGAACAGCTAAGGAAAGAATTCCCCCCACCTTGCCCCTTTCTTTCTCAACCACACCTGGATCATGCATTTTCTACCCTTTAGACTTTCCCCCAAGCTACTGAACATGTATGTACGTAGTGGGCATTGGATAGCATTCCCTTCATCCCCATAAAACCATAACTTACCCCTTCAAATAACGACAGACAACTTCTTGGAGAAAACAGGCCACAGCATTTATTAACACAACCAAATACTGTATAACTCCTTTTAACATATAACAAAATAATAATTATCATAAATTAACATAAACAATTTGCATGTAGTCATACAGTAACCAAAGAAACCGTCCTTGCCAATCTAACTTCCCCAAGTCTCTCACCTCCCCCCCTCGGCATAATAAAAACATCTTCCTTTTCAGGGCTCCCCACCCACTCGGGGGGCCCAACCATAATGCTCCCCACTGGTCGACTTACTACCCAGTGGGGACACGTCCAACCTGGTACCTCCTCCAGGTTCACCATAAGAGACAGGGGGAGGATGAGACCCGGCCATTATCCCCCTTTTTCATCTAATCTACCAAACCATCCCTTATTTGGCAAGGACACACCCCCGCCACAACCCTGCTGTTTTAAGCCTAAAATCAGCGCGTGACCCCAAACAAACCAACCATGGCCTGTTCCACCGTCTCTCGAATGGCCAGATTAAAACGGTCGAGCCCGACAAATGAACCCCATCCGGCCGCAACAAATCTGCCGCCTCCTTCTCAAAACCTGATGAATAGGGCATCCCCCAAAACCCCTATAACGAACCATGAAACCCAACGGATGAACCCTTCGCGGCAGCGCTCCAACGCACTCCAGATGTGTGCTTGCCGCCAATAGTTCCTCGCCACAACCTCCGACCACACCATGCAAAAAAAAAAAACGGAAATGACATAAGTCCCGCTTCCCTATGCCCACCAAGTCTCCGAGCGGCACCGTCCCCAGGTCAAGAACCAATGACACCCCCCGCAAGCGAGAGAACCTGACCACTTCCGGGAGGAGCCAGACCCATGTCCCCCCGGTGCTGAACCACCGTACCTCCACCGTCGAGTGCTCAATCATCCGCCCTGAGAAGGAAAAACAATCAACGGAGCAAACCAGCGTCCCGCACACCGGAACAAATCTCCTATAGTCCCACCTTCCTATCCTCCGCACATCCCGATTCAGCATACCCAGCCGAGAGGCCTCCGTCGCAGTGCCAATGCGGAAAGAATGACCGCCAAACAAATTGAAATGGGAGAGGAAGTTCCCCTCCTCGTATACCACGATTGGGCCTGAGCGCCCAGACCAGACAGGCGTCCAATCCTGGGACCGCTGCTACGGGACCCACCTTGCAAAGGATGTCAGTCTTGTATGGACGAGTCTTGAAGGACACCAGGTGTCCTGACCATCCCGGACATCTGCAAGCAGAATCCTCCCCTACCTGCTGACCAGTTCGGACCCACCAATACCCCAATCCTCATGGCCCCAAAGAAATGAAGAAACGACGAGGCATACCTCTGGGAGCACCTGGCACAATTGTGCCCATAGGGCCCCCAAAACCGGCCTCTTTGGATCCACAGAAACCGACCCCTGCACGGGCCCTACACCGCATGCTATATCAGAAACTCAGTGGCGACAGCCACCCAACCCTGGGACTTAACCAGAAAACTAAACTGGACACGCGCAAGGACACCCCGGAGGATGACTTATCTGCTGAAACCCAAACGCTCCAGCAGTCACAACAGACCTTGTAACGAACAGGCGAACCTGCAAATACACCCACCTCTGACTCCCGCGCCTGCCATTTCACCCATACCCTGGAGTACTTTGGCCCAAGAGGAAACGAACCTACACGACACATGAAGACACGGGCACTGGAGCACCAGATGCTGGAGCAGGGGAAGTGCCAAAAGAGAAAAGGGCGGCCGAGAGCTGGCTAATCACCTGGACAACCCCGTGGTTGGCACAGTGAATAACGACCCGATGGTCCTGTATCTCCTGACCCCACAAATCCAATGCCACCACAATGCAAAAGCTCCAGGAAGGCAAGATTCCTGGTCAAGTCGGAGGCGGACCATGCCGCCGACCATGTCAGCACACCAGCGCGATCCCAGAATCGCCCCAACCAGACAGGGCCAACCGCGTCCATTTAGAGGGGCAAGTCCGAACTGGACACCTCTGGCGCCTGCCAAGGTGACCTTCCAATATACTCGGTCAGGAAGAAAACCCAGACCTCCAGAGCCGGATAAAATGCTGCGGTCCCAGTAGTAGCGGCCACCAGGCGCCTGGGGACAATTGCCCCATGGGCCTGATCCGGCAGTGGAAGATCAACCTCCCTAACAGGGACTGCAGCTTGCACAGCTGCATCCCCCCCAGACCCCTGGCCATCGCCACACCCTCTCAACCTCATCCCACGGCAGCCAGCACTCCATGGCCACAGAGTCAATTTCGATACCCAAGGAGCTAAGGCACGTCACTGGGCCCCGCTGTCTTATCGTGCTCCAAGAGGACCCCACGAGTCGAGCAAGAGTCGACAAGTCAGCAAAGGCCCACACACAAAAGCCATCAAGGTAACGCAGCAACAAGCCAATCCTTGCCTCCTGCCGCACCACCCACTCCAAGAAAGCGACGACGCACTCATTGTAAAAGCAGGTAATGAACAACCCATCGGGAAGCACGTATCCACATAATACTGACCACAAACCCACCACCCAGGAGTTGATGACAATCCATATGAACTGGCAACAAGCGAAATGCAGCTCTGACGTCGGCCTTCGTAGCAAAGCCCCAGGGCCCACTGCCCCGACCATGCGTACCGCAGCATCGAAGGATGCCTAGGACACCCGACATCTTTCACCAATACCCCTTGAGGGCAGGGCAAACGATGAACAGACGAAAATCCCCTGCCTCCCACTTGGGCACCAGGCCCAAGGGGGACCTGCAACTTGGGGAGCGACAGGGCCTCAACTGACCCCGTGGACCACCCCAAAGCTACCTTATCCAGCACCATCTGCGGGAAGTCGAGCACAGACTTAGAAACATAACATAGAATGTGACGGCAGATAAGGACCATTCGGCCCATCCAGTCAGCCCAATTTCCTAACCACTGACATTAGTCCATGGCCTTATCTTATAGGTAGGACAGCCTTACGCATATCCCACACCCACTTAGACTCCTCTACTACTTCAGCAGGAAGGCTAGTCCACGCGTCCACTACCCTTCTGTTAACGTAATACATCCGGGTATGATTGTGAAACCTTCGCCCCTCTAATTTAAGACTATGTATTCTTATTGCGGAAGTTTTACTTCTCCTCCCTACTGTATTGATTCCCCTTAAGTATTTAAACTGTCTATCATATCCCCTGTCTCAACTTTCACCAATCTATACATACAAAGTTCTTTTAACCTTTCCTTCAAGGTCCAAACCCCCCCAAAGCCGGGCGCTCGGAGAAAGGGATCCCGAAGCCTCGGGTGACCCCCTCCAGCAGGAGCCCCATGGCCTGCCAATTCCAGTAGCGGTTGAGCCATGGGCACATCGCGCTTACGAGCACTGGCGTCGCTGTCCTGCGCCCCCACGTCCCCTTTTTGCCCGTACTTACCCCTCTTGAAACAGCAGGAGGCAGAGTAAGCCCCCACCACGATGGGAGCATTTGAGCTTAAAACAGCATGACCCACCCCACTTACATCAGCTGACGTTTAACTCCCTGCAACAACCTGGCCGTTGCTGCAAGGCCGCTGGGGCGGAGCCGCCCCCCAGGAAAGGAGGACAAACCCCCTTTATGCGCCGCCGGGCGGCTTACGATGGAGAGCCAGGGGCCTAAGTCCATCTGATCCCACGCTACAGAGGGCAAAAACGCAAGGCGCTGAAGAAATGTTTTTCATAGCGCCACCAACCCAGGCCACCATAAGTATGAGATGCAGCCCAAGTGGTGTCCTGGTAACAAAACAGCGAAACGCCGCGCAGCCCGCTCCCCAACCATGCTCTCCAAAATAGTGAACCCCAAACCCAATTCCCAATGTATTAGGAATTTCCCATAACGGAACTATAGATCATTGCCGCCCGAGTCCTACCCCCCTAGTGCCCCAAGGGAAGAGCATCCCCCCCCCCCCCAAGGGCCAAAAGGGGAATACCTTGCGCGAGTGCGCAGGGGAGAGGTGGCGCAGCCCTCAATGAGGAAAAGGCCCAACTCCCCTCCAATTGCCGTGCTGAGGATCGAGTGCACTGCCCCCACCCACCGGTGGACGCACCGTCGCGCCAGTAGAGTACTACACTGAGTGCGGCTGACCGCTACTCTTTGATTTATTTTTTTTTGTTTAGGTTTTAGAAAATTATTATTTTTTATTTATCTATTTTTTTTAATAAACCCAACATGAACCAGCATAGCGCAGGCGCCCCAGCCAGCGCAGGAAAACATTACTCACCTGATGGCACCCCAGGAACTGCTGGTGGCACCATAGATGAGACAGCAGCATGAAAAAAGGAGTCCATTACCTGCAGCGCAGTTCCCATGGCGACTGGAGCTTCAGACGCCACCCGCTGGACGGATCCGGCAACTGCACCCAGAGCCTGAAGCAGCAGTGGAGAGATGAAGAGCCAACGCTCCAGGACAGGAGGCTGCCGAGACAGGTAAGGAGAGGGGGGGTGGGGGGAAGGAGAGAGGGGGTGGGGGAGGGAGAGAGGGGTGGGGGGCAAAGAAGGGCAGCAAGGAGGAGGGGGTGACAATAACAGAGGGGGGGGACAACAATGAAAAAAGGGGGGACACAGTAATAAGGGGGGGAACACAGTAATAAAGGGGGGACACAGAAATAAAGGGGGGCAGTAATAAAGGGGAACACAGAAATAAAGGGGGGGCAGTAATAAAGGGGAACACGGAAATAAAGGGGGGCAGTAATAAAGGGGGACACAGAAATAAAGGGGGACACAGTAATAAAGGAGGGCACAGCAATAAAGGCGGACACGGTAATAAAGGGGGGGGACACAATAATAATAGAGGGGAGGGAGGGGGAGGGAGCAAGCATAGCCCCTATACTCCAGGACCCCTCCCCACCCGGTGGCAGTGGCTGAGAGCCACCCCGCGTGCCCCACAGTTGGCCCACTTACCACTGCCGGCCGAGAGGGGAGGACCCCGGGCGGCATCCCACACGCCGCCCGGGTCGATTGCCGTGCTTCCGCCCCATTACCTCCAGGGGGGCGCGGTCCCCATCAGATGCCGCCGCCCGGACAGCAGGGGTGGGGGAAGGACCGGGCGCGGAGCAGGCCGCGTGCCACGTGGTCCAGGCGCGCGGCCCAGTTGAAGACTCAGGCTGCAGATCCTGCCAGAGGAGGAGAGTTGGGGCGCACAGAGCCCAGGGAGGGAGCCACTGGTAGGGGAGACACAGGCAGGGAGCCCATGGAGGGATACACAGGGAGGGAGCCCAGGGTGGGAGACACAGGCAGGGTGCCCATGAAGGGTGACCAGGGCACCCATGGGGAGCCACTGGGAGGGAGACCAATGGAGGGGAGACACAGGCAAGGTGCCCTGGGTGGGTGCCCCTGGAGAGAACCAGGGAAGGAGCCCATGGAGGGTGCCAAGGGAGGGAGCCAGACCACTGGGGAGGGGAACCTCACCGCCAGGCTGCTGGGGAAGGAGGAGGCCACTGTCTGCAGCAGCAGTACCAGCCCTGAGGGCAGACAGGATGGCTGTAAAACCAGGATCCAGCATCCAGGGACCCAGGCAGAAAATCCAGTAAGCCCAGCAACAGGAGGAGGCAGGAAACTTGTTGCTGGCCCGGCTCCTAAGTGGCACTGAGGTCAGTCTAATCTGTCACCACCCACTTCCTCACATCTCACACTCCCACATGTAGCATATAGCCAATCATGCATCATCCATCCCACACTCATACATGTGCCCCTGTCCGCTAAGCTGTGCACTCTCCCTGGGGCCTAGAAGTGGCTGTGCTTCTCCTTTCCTCTCGCCCCACAACTTGCCTGCTCGATCCTGTCCCATCTTACCTTATCAGATCTCTCTCCTCTGGTGTTATGCCTTCCGTAACACACATCTTCAACTGCTCTCTCTCTCTTCTGGTGTTGTCCCTGCTTCCCTTAAACATGCTACTGTAGTACCCATCTCTCTAAAACTGAACTTCTTGTCTTTCCTCCTACTAATAATGATCCGCCTCCGCTCTCTCGCTCTTTCTTCAATTTGGTAGTACCCATATCATCCTTGCAAGCTTGCTGTCTTGGCACACCCAGTCTGTTACCAAATCCTCTAGCAATCTCTTTACATGGATTATTGTAACACTCTCTTAATTGGTCTTCCTAGAAGTCGTATTTCCCCACTACAGTCTGTAATAAATGCTGCAGCTAGACTGATTTTCCTCTCCTGTCGCTCCTCTCACACCTCTCCCCTCTGTCAGTCCTTACATTGGCTTCCTGTATTCTATAGGAGTCATTTCAAAGTGATAATCCATACATATAAAGCACTGAATAATTCTAGCCCCTCATATATATCTTCACAGATCAATAGTTATGCCCCTTCTCAGTCTCTCTGCTCTGCCCCTGACCTTCTTCTGTCCTTCTCTCACCCGTACAGTCAACTCATGCTTGCAGGACTTCTCGCAGGTGGCTCCTTTCCTTTGGAATAGCCTGCCTACCACCATTAGATTCTCCCCTAGTCTTCAATTGTGTAAAAAGTGCCTCAAAACGTATCTCTTTAGGAAAGCTTACGGCCTCAAAGAGTAACCTATACCTTACATGCCCGTCTCTTGCTTTCTTCTTAAGGGGGCACTATACTCTCTCCTCCAGCTCTGCTTCTTTCCCACCTTGTTTGATTACTATCTCCTGTCCTAATGTGTTTTATACCCCACCTCCTATAGACTGTAAGCTCGTTTGAGCAAGGTCCTCTTCAACCTATCGTTACTGTAAGTTTTTGTAATTGTCTCATTTATTGTTAAATCTCCCCCTCTGATAATAAGAGGTAAAGCGCTATGAAATATAGTGGCGCTATATAAATACCAGTACCCAAGATGCCAAAATACCAGAGTATTGCAATATGCAATGATACATTTTTTTATTGGACTAACATAATACAAAAAATATCAGTCAACCTGCACCTTTCACTTCCAGGCACATCTTCTGCTATTTATGACACCCCACTCACCCCCTTCCTCTACTTCTCTAACATCAGTTGTTTTAAGTGTTAAACTCTATCAGATTGATCAGTTTTGCTCCAGAAAGAAGAGAGGAAAACCATCAAAAGCTTGTCTTTGAAATATTATGTTAGTCCAATAAAAAAGGTATCATTGCATACTGCAATACTCTGGTATGTTGGCATCTTGTCTACTGGATTAATACAGCTAATCCAATCTACACTATATATATACACTGCTCAAAAAAATAAAGGGAACACTTAAACAACACAATGTAACTCCAAGTCAATCACACTTCTGTGACTGTCCACTTAGGAAGCAACACTGAGTGACCATCAATTTCACATGCTGTTGTGCAAATGGGATAGACAACAGGTGGAAAATATAGGCAATTAGCAAGACACCCCCAATAAAGGACTGGTTCTGCAGGTGGTGACCACTTCTCAGTTCCTATGCTTCCTGGCTGATGTTTTGGTCACTTTTGAATGCTGGCGGTGCTTTCACTCTAGTGGTAGCATGAGACGGAGTCTACAACCCACACAAGTGGCTCAGATAGTGCAGCTCATCCAGGATGGCACATCAATGCGAGTTGTCAGCGTAGTGTCCAGAGCATGGAGGCGCTACCAGGAGACAGGCCAGTACATCAGGAGACATGGAGGAGGCCGTAGGAGGGAATCAACGCATGCAGCAGGACCGCTACCTCCGCCTTTGTGCAAGGAGGAGCAGGAGGAGCACTGCCAGAGCCCTGCAAAATGATCTCAAGCAGGCCACAAATGTGCATGTGTCTGCTCAAACGGTCAGAAACAGACTCCATGAGGGTGGTATGAGGGCCCGACGTCCACAAGTGGGGACTGTGCTTACAGCCCAACACCGTGCAGGACGTTTGGCATTTGCCAAAGAACAACATAACAACACCAAGATTGGCAAATTTGCCACTGGTGCCCTGTGCTCTTCCCAGATGAAAGCAGGTTCACACTGAGCACATGTGACAGACGTGACAGAGTCTGGAGACGCCGTGGAGAACATTATGCTGCCTGCAACATCCTACAGCATGACCGGTTTGGCAGTGGGTTAGTAACGGTGTGGGGTGGCATTTCTTTGGGGGGGGACACAGCCCTCCATGGGCTCGCCAGAGGAAGCCTGACTGCCATTAGGTACCGAGATGAGATCCTCAGACCCCTTGTGAGACCATATGCTGGTGCAGTTTGCCCTGGGTTCCTCCTAATACAAGACAATGCTAGATCTCATGTGGCTGGAGTGTGTCAGCAGTTCCTGCAAGACCAAGGCATTGATGCTATGGACTGGCCCGCCCGCTCCCCAGACCTGATTCCAATTGAGGACATCTGGGACATCATGTCTCGCTCCATCCACCGTAACATTGCACCACAGACTGTCCAGGAGTTGGCAGATGCTTTAGTCCAGGTCTGGGAGGAGATCCCTCAGGAGACCATCCGCCATCTCATCAGGAGCATGCACAGGCATTGTAGGGAGGTCAAACAGGCACGTGGAGGCCACACACACTACTGAGCCTCATTTTGACTTGTTTTAAAAACATTACATCAAAGTTGGATCAGCCTGTAGAGTGTTTTTCCACTTTCATTTTGAGTGTGACTCCAAATCCAGACCTCCATGGGTTGAAAAATTTGATTTCCATTTTTTAATTTTTGTGTGATTTTGTTGTCAGCACATTCAACTATGTAAAGAAAAAAGTATTTCAGAAGAATATTTAATTTAGTCAGATCTAGGATGTGTTATTTTTGTGTTCCCTTTATTTTTTTTGAGCAGTGTATATATATATATAACAACCTGCATTCGGCCTGTACAGAGATTTCACTTGCCAGTGCTAGATAAACAGTCCTTAAACACACACACACACATATATATGTATAGTTAATACAATAGTTAAAACAAAACTCTGCACACCAGTCAAGCCATAAGACTTGCTTTTCCCACAGAAATCACAAATCTGCAGTGATGTTACTACCGCAAAAGATTCTGGGTGTGCATATGCAAATTAGTTTAACAAAGAATCACATTTTTGCCTCATTCCATTTTAAACATGGATTCCTTTGAGTCTGTGTTTGTTGTATACAACAGCTTTGAAACACAACTTAGGAAAAGATGCAAAGCCAGTGAACCACTCATGGACAGCTGTTTCGTTGTTAATGCAAATCATCAGCACGAGGTTGGTTACTGGTTTGCTTATTGAGGCTTGGTAGTGCTTGGGAAGCAAAAACCAAAAAGGTTATGGTGGGGAAAGATTGTGATATATATGTATATATTTTTTATTTTATTTTTATTTAGTATATTGTTTACAAACAGTTCAATTCAAAGTGATTTTCAAATTCAAGACCACAATAGTGGAACCGTAAAAAATCTCTGTCAGCTCTGCTATCAGCTACTTTGGCTTTTAATTTGAAATTTACTTTGAGAATGCAGAATGCTAGTTATACAACAAGGGGAATTTCGGTATGAAGCCATTTCTAACGCTCCGATACAGTCTGGGTTATACTGTCTGAGAAATACCCTTTCCTTCACAGACACATTGTTACTAATCAGGATTCAAAACAATGCCTTGTCATTCATCCTTGCAAACAATTAATATACCCCTGTCTCAACACCATAATCCATACATTGTGCCAATCACATTTTTAGCAGATCTACAGATTAAGAGCTATTTAACTATAACTAATGTTAACCTATTGGGGGCTTTACTGAAATGAAACAGGTATAGCGGTACACATTACAAATTTAAAGGTTGAAAGCACCTTATGTGGAGCTATCCCACCTCCAAGTGATGCTACGACATCCCACATTAGGGTAGAGGTCCTTGGGAATGAGTCGTATAAACACAATTAGGAAGCTCAAATGGAGTTTGTAAAATTATGTGAAATCAACTATTATTAATATAGTACTTTGTATAGAAATATGTTTTCATTTTTTTTTTGTTTTTTAAATGGTGTAAAGTGTTGATGCTCAATGAAAACCACATTCAAGAAGGGACGCAGCAATTGAGAAGGTTTAGATTGCGTAGTGATTTCAGAGGCAACAAGACTTGCATTATGGACAAAAAGTACGTGACATCTCCGCTACGCACTAAATACTTCTGTTACTTGTTCTATCAATCATTTTTTTTTTGTAAATCTTTCTTTTATTATGGCATATACATCATGGGATACATAAGAGAAAAAGGAGGCATTGAGGGGTCACGTGAGAAAATAATATCAAGATGGTGTGCAATGCACCTCAAAGAAAGATTGCCATGGTTTTTTTTTTTTGTGAAACATTCAAATAAACAGAGTGATACAAGCTTGGATAAGAAACAAGAGTAATCAAAATAGCGTAGACAGGCTTCATATACAAGTTGGTGTTCATAGCTAAACAGGATAATAAAATAAAGTAAATGAATAATGCTTATTCCAACGAGTTAGGCTAAGTTGTATCTTTGGAGCAGACAGATATAACTTAATCTCCGTTTCTCACAGTACCAGCGCGGGCAACGTTACATGCTAAATGCGAAACCTGCTTATTCTAGCAGTCATGCTTGTAGGCTAAGTATACAGGTGAATCGTTGACGGTCTGCCCTACTATAAAACAAGTGAGAATAAGTTAAGCTAGCAGCAACCAGAAACATAACAAGGCATAAACATAACAAGGCATGAGAAGTGGGTTGCAGTCGCGGCCGCCGCTGGGTTTCAGCAATTTGGAGCAGCCTTCTTTTGCGTGAGTGTGGCTGTCAGCCAACTCCTTGGAGTGGTAGCCCCTGCGTGTCCACGGTCAGTCTATGCCACGGCACCTCTGTTCTCCCGTCATCCCTCCAGGCGACCTGTTTGAGGGGGGTAGGTGCACTGTCCTGCCGACGGCTTGAGGGACTGCGCGGTCCACACTTCTTGCGTCTTCGGCCCAAGGCCTGTGCGGGCACCCACGCCTGCATTCCATTGATCCCTTCACCAGGATCGTGGGCCCCCGGGTCAGTCGTGTTGCGGACCTCCCCTGGGGTGTATGGATGGCTGTGGGGGGTTACCACCACTTGGGTCCCCGGCTTGGAAGAAGAGCCAGCATGGAGTCCGGCATTTCCCTTCCCTCGTGCGGATAGGGGTGTACCCTGCTTTAGGGTGAGCTCTGAGTGAGGTAATCGCTGTAGGGGCATTTTGGGGCCTTGAAATAGTAGGGGTCAGTGTCACCTGAGGTCTGTGAGCAAGTCGCTCCCAAAAGTCCTGGCACATTGCCTCAAATCTGGCATTAAAAGAGATCAGCCACTCCTGAGTTCCCTGGCTTGCTTGTGGCTGTAGCTTTTCCCGGCTGACGGCCATCTTAGATGTGCCTCGTGGGCCTTGCTCGGGCTGTCTGTGTGACATAGTGTCTGGAAGATTGCCATGCATGCTGTGTGGACCGGGATAACCCCCGCCGGTCCGGGGGGGTGGGGAACGGGTGGTTTGTGCATTACCCGCGGTCCCCGGCTGGAGGAACGGCCGTTTCCACCCTCCGTTGGACTCGCCTGGTGTGCAGGTGTGTAGGCCGCTGGAGCTGTATCTGGCCGCGGTCCGGTGCGCTTGTCTCCATGCTCGGGTCGGAACTCTCCCCTGTCCTTAGAGTCGGTTCGGCACCCGGCTGGGTAAGTTTTGGGGTCGGCATTCCGTTTAGTAGTGTGGTAATCCGCGGCAGTTGCAGGGAGCTCGCAGCAAACACGTCCGGCGGCCATGATGGTCAGGCCCCGCCCCCCCGTTCTATCAATCATTTTTAATGGTACCTTCATGCAATTCAGAGTTATACCGTTTCCCCTAATAATTATTTCTGTCACTGCTTATGACTCAACAAAGCTGCTTTAAGTCCGGCATGTTCTGATTTTCTGCTGAGCAGTTTATTTTCTATTCTCATTAGCAGCACCCTTTAAGTTTTATCTCAGAGCCATTGTGAGAATTTGCCCGGGGAATAATCTAAATAAGAAATGCACAACCCAAAACTAGTATGGTAATAGTACAAGAAAATATATTGAGTTTATTAATAACTGCAACCCGGAGTACACATTACTGTGAAACATAACAATAGCATAATTTAAGCATTCACACTACTTGTATGCATAATGTTGGTGGGAAGAACAGAAAATCATTGTTAATTTAATGAACCAGGGTAATGAAACAATCATGAAAAAGGAAGTTGAACAGCTAGTGTTTCTCATTCAAGAAGCACTGGATTCAAAGGTTCTATGTGAAAAGCATTGGATCGATAGAGTGCAGAAACTGATGTAGGTGTGTCAAAAGCAGGGCCGGCCACGGCTCACGGGGGCACTCTGACAGGGGCCGCCCCTGTCATAATCTAAAACACGATTTCCCAACCGTTGGCGGCAGTGCAGTAAGAAACTGCTGGGTGGCTTAATTTTTTTAATGTGTGTGTTTGTGTGTGTGTGTGTGTATCTGTTTGTATGTGTGTATATCTGTATGTAGTGTGGGTATATGTGTGTTTTTGTGTGTGTGTGTGTGTGTGTGTATCTGTGTGTTTGTATGTATATACGTTTAGTGTGTGTATCTGTATGTAGTGTGGGTATATGTGTGTTTGTTTGTATGTGTGTGTGTGTATGTGTGTATGTGTAGTGTGTGTATCTATTTGTATGAGTGTAATGTGTGTGTGTATCTGTGTAATTGTAGTGTTTGTATATGTGTTTAGTGTGTGTATCTGTATGTGTATCGGTGTATTGTGTGTATCTGTATGTAGTGTGGGTATCTGTGTGTTTGTATGTGTGTAATGTTTGTAGTGTGTGTTTGTATGTGTGTGTTTAGTGTGTATCTGTGTATGTGCAGTGTGTGTGTCTGTATGTGTGTAATGTAGTTGGTGTATACTGTATGTGTGTAATGTGTATCTGTGTGTGTAGTGTGTGTATCTGTATGTCTTTGTATCTGCATGTGTGGCAGTGTGTATATCTGTATGTGGCAGTGTGTGTGTATGTCTGTGTAGCTGCAGGCGTATCAGTGTCTGTACATTTGTATATGTGTCAGTTTTTGATACATATACAGACACACATACATTTGCGCAGACACACTGATACACATGCAGATATACAGACACACAAACACTGCCACACATGCAGATACACAGACAAACAGATACAATCACTGACACACATACAGATACAGACGCACAGATACAAACACTGACACACATGCATATACACAGACACAGTGTATAGGTAAGTGTATTGGCTCCAGTGCACACACAGACACAAGCTACATCCCCAGCATACACACAGACACACACTACATCCCTAGCACACACAGACATATACTACATCCCCAGCATGCACACAGAAACATACTACATCCCCAGCAAACACACAGACACATACTACATCCCCAGCACACACACAGACACACTATATCCCTAGAACACACAGACACACTACATCTCCAGCACACACACAGACACACATTTCATCCCCAACACACCCACACAGAGACACTACCACTGCAAAAGCATATATGTTGTTGGGGGGCGGGTTTCGGGGGGGGGGGGGCAGGAAGAGGGGGCAGCATTTCATACTTGGATCGAGGCAGCACAATGTCTTGGGCTGGCCCTGGTCATACGTTTGTAAAGTTGTCTATGGGATGTATTAGATAGGAGATTAATAGGATTGATTATCTCATTGCGAGTGCAGTGTGCTGCAAGGAGTCTGTCTTGGCACTGGATTACAGGTAAGTGTAACTGGTTTTTGCTTTCATTATTTTGCTAATATTAATGAGTTAAGCATTGCAGTATTTGGGCAACAAATGGTTAATTTACTGTATTTGAGGCTGCCTGGCCGTGCTGGTATTGCAGTATTACCGGCAATACAAATGCAAATATGTTTCTCAGATTACTCTGCAATACCAGCACTGGCCAGTAGGCGTCACTGGTATGGAGAGAGGCAGGGATAGTAAGTTACAACATATCCCTCCCTGCCTCTCTCTACTCACTGATACACAGGGGAGCAGCTACACAGCACAGTCAGAGAATTCAGACAGCAGCTCCCAGCCTGCAGGGACAGACTACAGCTCAGGGAAGTGAGGGATGAGGGGAAAGGCATCAGGGGGCATGGGGACACCGAGATCCTAGGGTAAACTGGGAGATGTGGGGACACTGAGACACTAGGGGACACTGTGAGACATGGGGTCACAGACACATGGAGACGCTGTGAGACATAGGTAGACACATTGGGACACGTCTCCCAGTGTCCCCATGCCTCCCAGCCAGTGTTCCTAGTGTCTCAGTATCCCCATGCCTCCCAGCCAGTGTCCCCATGGCTCCCATTGTCCCCATATGTCTGTGTCCACGTCTCCCAGCTACTGCTCCATGTCTCCCAGTGTCCCTTGTGTCTCAGTGTCCCCATGTCTCCCAGTGTCTGTGTCCCCATATCTCTGTGTCCTCATTTCTCCCAGTGTCTGCATACCATGTCTCTGTCCCTAGTGTCTGTGACCCCATTTCTCCCAGTGTCCCCAAATGTCTGTGTCCCCATGTCTCTCAGTGTCCCCATGTCTGTATCCACAAGTGCCTCCATGTCTCCCAGTGTCCCCAAGTGTCTCAGTGCCCCCCCAAGTTGCAAAACAGGAATGCGCACCCTCCAAATATGGCCTTTTAGCCAAGTGTCTCAGTGTCCCCATGTCTCTGTGTCCCCATCTATCCTAGTGACACGGGACACACTGAGACATGGGGACACTGGGAGAAATGGGGACACAGACACTGGGAGACTAGGGGACTGGGTGACATGGGGACACAGACACTGTGATGCATAGGGACACTGATGCCAGACTGGCCTTCCAATTCTTTGGACAGACATACCCTCTTTTTGGGCATGTTCGCCCCTTCTGGCAGTTCTGGTCATATGATTCGCATCAGTGGCCTACTCTTTTACCCCGCCCATTGGCTTCCTGCTTCACTGGACACTGCTGTTGGTATGGATTTACTTAAAAGATGAAAGCATAATCTAGATAAAGAGATTAGCATAGAGTATGTGTTTTCTTATAGCTGCATCCTTTGAGTTTCCCTCCAACACCAACTCCATCAGATACATGACGCTTGGGAGGTATGACTGTTTTAGTGTTTTTTGTCTATAAGATTCTGTAATTAGGCCCCTTCATAATTGTCGGCACCAGGCCCACTGGGCTCTTAATCCGGCCCTGTATGTGTGTACAGATATATATAGTTTGTATATTGTATTTTTGTAATATTGTATCCTATTGTAATAATGCAATGTTTTGTGGACAAAGACCCAGGACATACTTGAAAATTAGAGAAATCTCAATGTATCTATCATGGTAAAATACACACGGCGTTTCCCTGAATTCATTTTAAAAAAAAAATAATTATATTGAGAATAAATACTTGCAAGTATTGGGTTAAATGTTGTGTCATAAGAAATATACCAAAAGATAATTTAAAAGAAGTTGGAGAATGAGCAAACCTCTCAATTTAGCCCTTCAGTTATATCCCACACATTTTCAGATTTTTACACACTTGTGCCATTACAGAGAGAACCTGTACCCCTGGAATATTAAACTCATCTGAGACCCTTAGCGTGGTTTTAGGTTATTTTCATATTACTAGTCACTCCCCAAGTCTAAAGGATTGTTTAGATGTGGATCCTTTGCTTGTGCCACGGAGAGCATCAACACTTCAATAAAAAGCCCAACTAAGAATGAAATGATCGTCTGGAGTTGTGTTCTCTCTCGTATAGAGTGGACTTGTCGACCAATTTGATCTGGACTGGCCTTTAGGGTCAGATCATTCTGATAGGCATGATGCATACGTTCACTACATAGTTGAGTTAAAATGTGTGTGACACTTGAATGGGGACTAACCTAAGGGCAAGCTACTGAGGTTTGTCATAAATTCTGCTGACACATCTCTGAATATTACTTAGAACTTTGTCCTACTTCTATGTCTATATATATATATATTTTTTTCCAAATCATCTCTAAATGCACTCTTTACGAAAGATGATTTTACATTTATCCAGAAATGAATAAAATTACTTTGTTTCTCTCGCACTTAACATATATAGAATCTACATTTTGCTCATTATACAATCATTACATTGAAAAAGTATTAAACATAATGTTGGTATAATTTCCAATTGAGATCAACATGTAAATACAAGAGACACATACAAATACCTGTGTCATTTATTTAGGAAAGAACGATTGCCTATAGAGGGAATATAACCCAAATCTAGGATGCATAATTGTACAACAATAATGTATAAATTATAATAAAAATAAAACCTACACATTGATCATGATTTTACTTATTGTGTTGCCCTTTTTTTTTTTTGTTTGTTTGTTTTTTGTTTATTCTCTTGTGTATTTGCCCATTCTTCAGATGATGACAGAAATGGCATTTATTAATTCACGGTAATTTCTGGGATATGCAATATTGACTAGAAATTTTACTAGAAGCCCTAGATTAATATACTGAAAATGCCAACCTCGTGAATTTGGCGAACATTTGCAGCTTGCTATTATAGACGATGATATCTCATCTCCCACCTCATTATATAATTATTCAGTATATTAGACCCCTCACCTAACATGTCAGTGCTGCACTAATCATTAAGCTAGGTGAGACATCTGTTCCTAGAATTCGTTGGAAATTGGAAAGATACATTTATAGCAAGATCTGTGACACAATGATTCACATAATGATTAGTTACCTTGGAAACCAATGTAGCCAGTACAGTCCAGACTTATAACACAGCATCACAAATTCTACATGACATGATTATGTTGCAAATGACAAAGAAAGTCACTTTCTTCCCATGCTGAATCGTTATGGTCTATCTATTTAGTGACTGCAGTTGGCCACATTGGTTGTCTACAGGGGGCCAACCATCTGGTTCCAGCTTTAGAATCAATTGAAATAGTATCAATGGGTTTATACATTATTCACATGGTTGTTTGTTCAATAAACAATGCGTTGCAGTAAATTGATATGACTGAAAAACTTTGCTTTATAAACAAATTGCAAAATTTGGGTTACATTTACAATAATTCACAAATCACGGGACACTCCACGATGGAATGCATTAAAAAAAATAAACATAACCTTTGACATCACGTGCAACTGGATTGTTGGAAACACAACAGGTTTTAATGAAGGATACTTACTGTAACCTAACCCACTTACCTATAGTGTCCTTAATAAATAGGTCATTTGTGCTATTAGTTGCTGATAGATACTTTACTGATCCTTACTACAAAATATAATATAAGATTTGCTATGAGACATATAACTGGTTTTTAGAATATTGTTTATTCTTCGCTTTTTGTGACTTCTACCTATATAAGGGAAACTATCAGTTAATCAAAAGTATAATTAGCATTTTATATTTTACATATTATAAATGGCAGGGCAGCAAGGGTCAAATGTAATTTGAGATTCAGATCTGGATGGGTAACAACCATCAAGGTTAGATCAGCTAATAGAGTGTTCTGTTATTTGAAAGTATATGATGTCTATTCAATAAACAATGAATGGTGCTGTTTTCATTATCAATTGCTAACTTGAGGAGACATTCTAATAAAGTGGGGAAAAATAGACTTTCACGATTATAATTTTATTTATTAATGTATAGCATTCCCCACTAGTATTCATTTACTAAATAGATAGTGTGTGAATATATTAACAAACTAGCACTATTTTAGCAATTTGACTGACCACACATTAAAATACACCGTAATGTTCTCTTTAAAAATACTATTTTGTGGAAGTGCTATCTATTGTGCTAATTTTTAGTCACTGTTTAGCAGAGATGTAATTTGTGCTATTTTGTTTTGACATCGTTAAGCACAAATAAAGAAACACAATGTTCATTATTGTGAATTTTATTCTGTGACCCATTTATTCAAATTATTTTGGTTGCGGTTGCTTAATTAGGGTTTTTTTGTCTTAATTAACTGAAAGAAATTAAATAAAAATAAATTACAAAATTCAGGTTACAATAGCCAGCATGTGAGAACATTTCAGATTTTTGAGATTTAGTCGACTAAAACTAAAACAATTCAGATGACTAAAGTACGACTCAAACTAAAATGGCCTTTTAGTCAAAAGGCTAAAACTAAATTTAAATATGCCGCCAAAATTGACACTGCACAAAGGGGCTGGGGAAGGGGCAAAAGAGACAGACCAGGGCTTTGTAAATAGACACCAGGGTGAGTGGGAGGACTAAAAGAGACACAGAGGGACTGTGAGACAGGTAGAGACAGGTAGAGGCTTTAACTAAACCCATTAGATTATAGTTGTGTTAACTAAAATCTCCAGTAGATTTACTAGACTAAAATATGACTAAAACGAAAACAATTTAGATGACTAAAATACGACTAAAACTAAATTTACATTTGCCGCCAAAATTAACACTGCGATACACCAGTAATGACCTGTTTTGTAGAATAAATCTCACAGCCAAGTAGAAGAATAAAAATAAAAATAAAAAATAAAAATATCTCCAAATCATCTGAACTGAATTTTTCATTCATATAAGGAATTGTATCCAAATTCAGTTCTCAACAAGTCAGTTCTCAACTCCCCACAACTAGATGTATAACGAACTAATCATTGCTTCCTTCGTGTATGACTTACTGACGTATTCTTTTTTTTGCTACAAATTAATCTTCCTTTGATTGCAAACCACTTCTCTATGTACATTAATCTCTGTCCTTGTGAATTGCACTCTGATGTTTTATTTGTGTGTTCTAGTGGTATAAATTTTAAGTGCATAATTATATTTTTGATGTTTCAATTACAGTGTTAATTATACTTGTGAAGTATATATCATTACACTACAACTGTGTGATTTATTTTTACTGACCTTAATAATGAATGTGCCAAGTGCGTCTATGAGTCATGTGTCTCCTGCCTATAACAATTTCTATAGAACATGCTTAAACGAATGAAAATAATTTTATAAGCCTTGGTGTAATTAATCCGACATTGGATTTTCTGCCAAGGCTTTCTGGGTCACAGTTTCTTCGAGTATCTTGGAGCAATATGCTTCAGGTTTAAGAAGAATTCCCACTCTCCACAATATATCACTGTAAGAAATTGTATACGGCAATTTAAAAAGAAATATATATAGCATAATATCCCCCGAACATGATGGGGTTTATTAACTGAACACCAAATCATGTCAAACCAAAAACAAAATGGTAAATTGTAGGCTAATATATCCAAGTTTGACTGTAACAAAGTTGGAGAATTTAAAAATAAAATGCAATTTTGTCTAAAAATCTTCAAACCCTACTCTAAATTTTTGCCGACCCTCTGCTCACATTCATTCCAAACAGGTATACAAAAATGTAAAGCACAAAATAGATGTCATTGTTGCACACAGGTTACTCAATGCTTACACATAGTAGATGCAAACTATCAGTAGCAATAGGGGCAGGCGTGACATGCAAAAGCAAATGTGTATCACGGATGTTTATTATTTTCATATTAAGAATGTAATTATATGTTTAGAAACTAATAAAGCGAGTTACAACCTTTATCCTAAATTCCTTTGTCTATTTTTGCCACGTCATCCCAACACGGCAAAGTTTGAGATTTATTTTCCCCCGGATGAACTGGTCTGTTTTTTTAAAATTACTCATCCCCAAAACAGCTTGCAGACGAAGTGCTGAGCTGGATAATTAGGCTTGATCGTAGTTTTATCAAAGTAGGGCAACTTTCCAGGCAATGTTAGCAGCAGAGCATAAAGAAAAACATGAGCCGTCTATAGCAGATAATTATAGGAAATTATCTTCTAGAGTGGCGTTATAGCATTGGCATTAATCCGAGGTATGCCGAAGGAACAAAAAAACATACATCATCACAGAGTATCGCTTTTAGTAATAAGTTATGTAACGAGCTCACAACATTTAAACACCCTTCCTACCATAATGGGTCACAATAGCAATTATTACCAAGCAAATGAAACTCTTTTTAAAAAAACCTAATCAATATATTGAATAAATAATAATTATGTACAAGATACTCAATAGAACAGATGACTTGCCAGAATAGCACATGACAATATAATTAGTGACCTCTAAGCACCTAAAACACTTTAGCTTGCTGAAATTCTTTATCTGTAAAGAATGTGTCCTCTTTTCCTTTTTTTTCCATTTTACAAAAAGTCCAGGTTTCAATCGATTTCGGCACTTTTTTAAATAAACCTTGTTACAGCCCCGTGACTGTGAATCAGACAGCCGATCCTGTTACTTCCTGGTTTGGTTAGCCCAATGGAGCTGAACTCAAGAGGCATCAATTGCCCAGAGCACCTGCCTTGCAAAGATGTTTTATTGAGCTGCATTGGGAACTCTGTGATTGGACAGCAATAGGAAGTCTGGATGGGTATAATATGAGTCTCCAGTCATGTATGGTTAAACTTTTTTTTTTTTTTTTGATCATCATTTAGTTTTATAACTATCTCCCTTAGACCACTTGGATTGCTAAGGAACAAAACGTGCATACGCCACTGGCTTTGTTTTTTGCATTATGCAAAAATGAAATAACATTTGTTAAATTGTGTCTCTCGTCTTTCTGCAGTTGGGGTTCTTGTCTGCAGCCTTTGCAAGCTTATTTAAGGTACAGGTTATAGGTACCACACTGTCAGGATCGTGACAGGGATCCAACACGCAGAGTACAAACAGGTACAGGATACGTATACCGGACCTTAGAATGGCCAGACTAACGTACAGAGAATATAGAGAATGGTCAGAGACAAGCCGAGGTCGAGGGAACGAGAGGACAGGTAAGCGAGGAACAAGCCGGGTCAAGGATAACAGAGGTAAACAGAGTAAGTCAAACAAGCCGGGTCGGAACCAAAGGGATAACTGAAAATACCAGAGCACTGTGTGACTAGGCAGGCTAGAACCACGACAGGGCAATGAGCAAATGAGAGAAGCACTGTTAAATACCCTGGCTCAGAAGGGTAGACACGCCTCCGACGAGTCCTGATTAGTCTCCAAACAATTGAGTGACAGGTCGTTCCGGGTTGGCGTCATGACGTCGACTTCCGGACGTCATGCTACAAAAGGAAGTGACTCCCTCGCGGCCGGCGTTTATGTGACCGGGGGACCGCGAGGAACATGGGAAACAGACCGTCCGGATGGATAGACGTCTAAGTCTCTACCTCTCCCAGAGGTAGAGACCTCAGGTACCCTGACAGTACCCCCCCTCTCAGATACGCCCACCGGGCGGAATGAACCGGGACGAGATGGGAAGCGGAAGTGAAACGCCCTGCGGAGACGAGGAGCATGAACATCCTCTTGAGGCACCCAACTCCTCTCCTCAGGACCATATCCCTTCCAATCGACCAGATATTGTACTCTCCCCCGGGAGATTCGAGAATCGATGATAGCGTTAACCTCATACTCCTCCTGACCCTCCACCTGAACAGGACGAGGGGAGGAGACCGCGGAGGAAAATCTGTTACAGACTAGTGGTTTCAGCAATGAAACATGAAATGAGTTAGGGATGCGTAAGGCAGATGGAAGAGCTAGACGATACGCAACTGGGTTAATTCGAGTCAGCACCCTGTAAGGTCCAATATAACGAGGAGCGAACTTCATGGAAGGTACTTTTAAACGAATGTTTCTTGTACTCAACCATACTCTATCACCTGGAACAAACACCGGAGCCGCCCTTCTACGTTTATCAGCGTGTTTCTTAACCAGCATAGAATTGTGCAGAAGAATTTGTCGAGTCTGATCCCACAACTTCCTCAAATTGGCAACATGAACATCAACCGACGGTAACCCTTGGGAAGGAGAAGCCGAGGGAAGAATAGATGGATGAAAGCCATAATTCATGAAGAAGGGGCTTGAATGAGTAGAATCACAAACGAGATTGTTGTGTGCAAACTCCGCCCAAGGAATCAAACCAACCCAATCGTCCTGGTGTTCAGAAACAAAACAACGTAAATATTGTTCAATCTTTTGGTTGGTGCGTTCAGCAGCTCCGTTAGACTGAGGATGATAGGCAGAAGAGAAATTCAATTTGATACCCAGTTGAGAGCAGAAGGACCTCCAAAAACGGGAAACAAATTGGGAACCTCTGTCAGACACAATTTGGGAGGGTATCCCATGTAAACGAAAAATCTCCCTTGCGAATATCTCTGCCAATTCGGGGGAAGACGGGAGTTTAGGCAGAGGAACGAAGTGAGCCATCTTGGTGAATCTGTCAACCACGGTGAGGATAACAGTTTGTTTTTTAGAGATAGGTAAATCGACAATGAAGTCCATAGCTAAACAGGACCATGGCTTCTCTGGAACCTCTAAGGGATGCAAAAATCCACATGGGAGCGTATGAGGTTGCTTAGTCTTAGTACAGACCTCACACGTACCGATGAAATCCTTAACATCCTTACGTAAAGCAGGCCACCAGAAATCTTTGGAGATTAAAGCATACGTCTTGCGAATGCCAGGATGCCCAGCTACCTTGCTGTTGTGGAAACACCGTAACACTTCCAGTTGGAGAGCAGGAGGAACGAAGTGTCTATCCCCAGGAGTCTGTTTAGGAGCTAGATGTTGTAACTTCATGATCTCAGCAAGCAACGGAGAATGAATCCTGAGATTCGTGTTAGCGATGATATTACATTTAGGAACTATCGAGGAAAGAACTGGCTCAGCTATAGTGGACGGTTCATATTGGCGAGATAAAGCATCGGCTTTAGAGTTCTTAGAACCAGGTCTATAAGTAAGCACATAATTGAAGTGAGTCAGGAATAAGGACCAGCGAGCTTGCCTGGCGGATAGGCGCTTAGCCTCTCCAATATAGGACAAGTTCTTGTGGTCCGTTAGAATCGTAACAGGATGTAAGGTCCCTTCTAATAAATGTCTCCACTCCTTTAGAGCCATAATGACCGCTAACAGTTCCCTGTCACCGATGTCATATCTGCTTTCAGGGCCAGATAGTTTCTTAGAGAAAAAACCACAAGGGTGTAACGGTTTGTCCACCCCTAACCTTTGTGACAGAACAGCACCTACTCCCGTCTCAGAGGCATCGACCTCGAGTAGGAACGGCAGAGTCGTATCAGGATGGACTAAAATTGGGGCAGAAGCAAAAAGTTCTTTGAGAGTCTTGAAAGCAACAAGGGCCTCAGTAGACCAGGTCTTAGTATCAGCCCCTTGTTTGGTCATATTGGTAATAGGCGCAATAATAGAAGAGTATCCCTTAATAAAGCGCCTATAATAATTAGAGAAACCAATAAACCTCTGAATCGCCTTGAGTCCCTTAGGCAATGGCCAATCTAAAATAGATTGGAGTTTGTCAGGATCCATCTTAAAGCCTTCCCCAGAAATCACGTAACCAAGAAAGTCTATCTGAGACTGGTCAAAACTGCATTTCTCCAATTTACAGTATAAGCCATGTTGCAGAAGTTTGTGCAATACCTTTCTGACTTGTCTGTGGTGGGTCTCAATGTCCCTAGAGTGTATAAGTATGTCATCCAGGTATACAATAACACAATCATGTTGAAACTCCCTAAGAACTTCATTAATCAAATCCTGAAATACTGCCGGAGCATTACAAAGACCAAATGGCATAACCGTGTATTCATAGTGACCATAACGGGTATTGAACGCTGTCATCCACTCGTGTCCATGCTGGATTCTCACCAAGTTATACGCCCCTCTGAGATCTAACTTGGTGAAAATTTTAGAGCCCTTTAAACGATCAAACAGCTCGGTAATCAAAGGAATCGGATAGGCATTTCTGATGGTTATCTTATTCAAACCTCTGTAATCAATACAAGGTCTGAGAGTACCATCCTTCTTTTTAACGAAAAAAAAACCAGCCCCGGCGGGAGAAGAGGATCTCCTAATGAATCCTTTTTCTAGATTCTCACGAATATATTCCTCTAGAACTGAGTTCTCTTGAGTGGATAGAGGATATACATTGCCCCTCGGAGGCATAGTACCAGGTAGAAGCTTAATTTTACAATCAAATGACCTGTGTGGAGGTAAGGTATCAGCATTCTTCTTGTCGAATACTGCTTTTAAGTCCTGGTAGAGAGACGGTATCTGTCTCTCTGTAGACTGAGTGGAAGTACCTGGTGTGTTTATTACAGCCAATGGAGAAACCCTGCGTAAACACCTCTCCTGGCAGCCCTGACCCCATGAGAGTATCTCCCCTAACTCCCAATCGATAATAGGGTTATGTCTTTTTAACCAAGGGTACCCCAGGACTATGGGGACAGAAGGGGACGAAATGAGCATAAGTGATAACTTTTCCTCGTGTAAGATACCAACAGTTAAGTTAACGGGTATGGTCTCACGGGAGATAACAGGCTCAAGTAAAGGTCTACCATCTATGGCCTCAACAGCCAAGGGTGTATCCCTTAACTGGGATGGGATAGTGTGTTTAGTAGCAAAGGCTTGGTCGATAAAATTCTCAGCAGCTCCGGAATCTATCAAAGCCATAGTCTTTAGTACTCCCTTCTCCCAAGTTAAAGAAACTGGTAGCAGAAGCCTGTGATCTTTATAATTATGAGTAGAGGACAAAATAGAAACACCCAAGGCCTGTCCTCTAGAGAAACTTAGGTGCGAGCGTTTCCCGAGCGATAAGGACAATTCAGGCGTAAGTGACCTCTGACTCCACAATACATGCATAATCCCTCTCTTCTCCTGTACTGTCTCTCTTCTTCTGAGAGGCGAGTATTGCCTATCTGCATAGGTTCAGGAAACAGTGAGGTAGTGGAATCAGGACTTTGAAATGCGGGAGCTAATTTAAAGGAAGGTCTAAGGTTCCTCTCTCGAGTGTTTTGTCTCTCTCTTAAACGCTCATCAATACGAGAAATTAACGAAATTAAATCCTCCAAATTTTCAGGGAGTTCTCTAGTAGCAACCTCATCAAGGATTACGTCTGATAGCCCGTTCAAAAATACATCTATATAAGCCTGCTCATTCCACTTAACTTCTGACGCCAGAGACCTGAACTCTAGTGCATAATCCACAAGTGTTCGGTTCTCCTGTCTCAGGCGCAACAGTAATCTGGCTGCATTGACCTTTCTACCAGGGGGGTCAAAAGTTCTTCTAAAGGCAGCTACAAAGGCATTATAATTATATACTAACGGGTTATCGTTCTCCCATAGTGGGTTGGCCCATCTCAGAGCTTTCTCAATGAGTAAGGTGATAATAAATCCAACCTTTGCCCTATCTGTAGGATAGGAACGAGGTTGCAATTCAAAGTGGATACTAATCTGGTTTAAAAAACCACGACACTTCTCAGGTGAACCACCATAACGTACTGGTGGGGTAATGCGGGAGGAGGCACCTACAGTGGCTACCTCTAGGCCAGAACTTACAGGGGAGATAGAAGTAGTACGTGTCTCCTCTGGTGGATTATTGGCACGAGATAATAACGCCTGTAGCGCTAGGGCCATTTGATCCATTCTGTGTTCCATGGCTTCGAACCTAGGATCAGAGGGACCAAGCTGACTGTGTGTACTTGCAGGATCCATTGTCCCTGTCGTAATGTCAGGATCGGGACAGGGATCCAACACGCAGAGTACAAACAGGTACAGGATACGTATACCGGACCTTAGAATGGCCGGACTAACGTACGGAGAATATAGAGAATGGTCAGAGACAAGCCGAGGTCGAGGGAACGAGAGGACAGGTAAGCGAGGAACAAGCCGGGTCAAGGATAACAGAGGTAAACAGAGTAAGTCAAACAAGCCGGGTCGGAACCAAAGGGATAGCTGAAAATACCAGAGCACTGTGTGACTAGGCAGGCTAGAACCACGACAGGGCAATGAGCAAATGAGAGAAGCACTGTTAAATACCCTGGCTCAGAAGGGTAGACACGCCTCCGACGAGTCCTGATTAGTCTCCAAACAATTGAGTGACAGGTCGTTCCGGGTTGGCATCATGACGTCGACTTCCGGACGTCATGCTACAAAAGGAAGTGACTCCCTCGCGGCCGGCGTTTATGTGACCGGGGGACCGCGAGGAACATGGGAAACAGACCGTCCGGATGGATAGACGTCTAAGTCTCTACCTCTCCCAGAGGTAGAGACCTCAGGTACCCTGACACACACTCACTTATAGTTGCATTTTGCTTTTTAAGGGACACTATAGTCACCAAAAAAAAAATAACTTTAGCTTAATGGAGCAGTTTTAGTGTATAGAGCATGCCCCTAACATCTCACTGCTCAATTCTCAGGCATTTAGGAGTTAAAGTCAATTTTCTTTCTGTTTATGCAACTCTATCCACACCTCCCCTGGCTGTGACTCACACAGTCTGTATGACGTTTTTTTAAATTCAATCAGATGTTAACGTATTTTAGAAGTTTTTATCTCTTGTTCTGTAAATTAAACTTTATTCACACACAGGAGGCTTCTGTGAGGTCTAGCAAGCTATTAACAGAGCAGGAGATCATTTTCTTGCTGTACTCTGTATACCTTGTTTGGGTCACATTCCATGACTTTATGTCTATGTTCAGTCGTTAGGGCAACAATTGTGACCACTATTGGATCACTGAGTGCGACGGGGGTTACGGGATTACCTTCCTTTCACAATGTGTACCCCTATTTAAATGAGCATTTAGTGGAGTTGCTTTTAAAAAAATATATATATATATATTTATATAGCGCCAACAAATTCCATAGCGCTTTACAATGGGTGGACTAACAAACATGTAATTGTAACCAGACAAGTTTGATTCTCTCTGTATTCAAGATGTATCACATTTATATTTCAATGTGATACCAAATACCTTTTATTTTTAATTTAAGCTAATAGGCATGTTGTTGGTACTTATTGGTAGTTTTATTTGTACAGCATAATGCTATCATAGTCTGCAATTAATTAAGAGGAGTAATCAAAGATTATTCTGTTCCAAAGAACAGTCACATATTATTAAGCTTATTGTAAAGCCATTGTCATCACAGGCAGACTGCCATTATCAGTTAACAATAGGCATTGAACCCAAGTACAAGCGGTATGATCTCATTTCTAAAAATGTCTCACTGCACATTTCTTTAAAAATAGGTAACATTCAACATACGTGATGTGAAATTAGACATTTTTGACAGAGTATGAGGTTATAAAGGGAATTCATTTTATATATATATATTTGCCCCAAAATAGATTTTTCTGTTTTATATTGAGAAAATGGGAAAATAGTTATAGAGTTAATGCAGAAGATGAATAAAATACTCTACAAAGGCTGGTTAATCCACTGTTCTCCCCGTATTGGCCCCTATTCACGATCCATCTATCCTTTCAAATTCCAAGTCGCATTGTCACTTCATTCTGTGTGTTAAGGGGAAATGGCATCATTATTTTAGGGCTTCGTAATCCTGTAAGTATACAAAGGTAAAACGATAAGAATTGAGCAACACAGCCTCAAAGTGCAGCACAGTTTATTCAAACATCCAATAAATGGACCTGTCAATGTCTTGATACCAAACGTGTCTTTCTTGAGCCTGAGACAAGGTGCATTATAGCCTAATGAAGTGCAATGCACTTATATGGTAGGGAAGGAAAAAAACTCAGTTGCCGTAACAACCAATTAACAACATATGGTGTAATCATAATAACAACAAATTCCTGTGTATGGCTTAGTTTAAAAAAAATAATAATAATATACATTAACACGATGTCGTGTAATAACAAATATAAGGAAAAATGTATTCCTACTTACCGTAATTTTCTTTTCTTGGTTATTGGCCATGGCAGCATAACAATGGGTAGCTCCTCCCTATCCCTAATGAGACAGGAACGAATTAAATGAAATGTATAAGTACCACCTCCTATCCTCTCTTCCCTCAGTCTTGTTACGAGCAATATCCCAGGGCGAGATCCTTGTGCTGCCATGGCCTATGACCAGGAAAATAAACTTACGGTAAGTATGAGTACATTTTCCCTTTTCCTGGCCATATCCATGGGAGCACAACAATGGGTAATACCCAAGCAATAACTAAGGGAGGGAACAAAGAGAAAACACATACTCCAGAATATGAAATGCAAAGTGTATTAGCACTACCACCAAAGTGACAATATACAACATAGGAATCAAGGGTCCTCCACAGAAAGGACACTTTTTGCAAATTGATCTGATTGGCCAGCTCTGACACCAATCTGGTAATGTTTGATGAAGGTATTAGCTGAAGACCAAGTGGCCGCTTTCCAAATTAGTTCTGGAGAGACTCTAGCAGCGGCTGCCCAAAAGGACGAAAGGGATCTTGTAAGAATGAGCTTTGAGACCCACTGGAACTGGGCAATCCGAGGCTTGATAAGCTTGGATGATGGCAGCCACGATCCATCTATCAATATACAGTCGAAAACATCTCACTAAATCCAGTGAGGAAAGATCCTTAACACCTTCGCTTTCCTGCGTTCATGATTTCAATGCAGGAAAAACAATTACTTAATTAATATGAAAGACAGAGGTGACTTTAGGTCTGAATTCAGGCACTGTACGAAGAATGACTCTCTTTGTGGAAATGGTGAAGAGTTCTCTGGCTGACAGAGCATGAAGCTCCGAGACCCTTCTGCCTGAAGCCAAGGCTACCAATAAGGTAGTCTTGATGGAGAGAAAGTGGAGAGAATTCAAGCCCAAAAGTTCAAAGGGATGAGACTTCAATGATCTAAGAACCAGAGGTAAGTTCCAAGGTGGAGCAAATGACTTAATTGGAGGCTTGATTTTCAGGTCCGCCTTGAGGAATCTAGCTACGTCTGAGTCTAAGGCCTATTTGTGGTTAGTTAATGCTGAGAGGGCCGAATGAACCTTCAAGGACACCAGTTCCATTCTCATTCTTCTCAGGATGGGAAAAATCAGTGGTAAAGGAGGAAACACATACCCCCTGCTGAATTGCCATGGGCTGGATAGAGCATCTCTCCCTAGGGCTAGAGGGTAGTTGTCCTTCGTAAAGAATTCTGCCACCTTCCTGTTTTTCCGAGTTGCCAGTAGATCTACTTGACGAAGGTCCAATTTTTTCACTATAGTTAGGAACACATTGTCTTATAGGCACCACTCTTCTAGGTCTATCCTGGGCCTGCTGAGGAAATCTGCAAGCTGGTTCTGCTTCCCCGGCAGGTGAATTGCTGCGAGACCAGCTAGGTGTCTTTGCGCCCATAAGATTAGGCATTGCACAATTTCCATCATTCTGCAGCTCCTGGTTCCACCCTGATGGTTGATATAGGACACTACTGTTGCATTATCCATCCTTATCTTCTCCCATTGGTATTGGAGTTGTGAAGAAAAGTGTCTCAGGGCCTTGAAAACCGCTAAGAGTTCCAGCAGATTGGAATGCATGTTGCTTGATAGAAATTCTCATTCTTCTTGAGCAAAGTTGGGAAAACAATGGGCGAACCATACACAGTACAGGGAAGCAATAAATAAATAAATAATAATATGCCAAACTAGTGGTGCACCATTTTAGCAGCAGCTAAATTCGTGATAATACATTTTTAAATATGAACATTTATATTGTCACTGCTTTGGAACTATTTCAAAGCCTAGGCATGGAGCTGCATCTCCATGAGCCCCTAGGTTAACATGACGCTGAGAGTCCTTCATTTTCATCAGGTCCTACAATTCACCAACCTACCTAATGACTGGTAATAGGAGATAAACCTCTGAAATGTATCCTTTTTGTTCAGTGACAAGGGTGCCACAGTCACTAATAAATACTAGACTTGTGCATTCGGTTTCGGCCCAATCGCACCTATTCTAAGTTATGCCGCTCAGCTGTTCGACCGAATGCCATATCTCCGAAGTACCGCACGGACATATAACCGCGTAAATGGCTAGCGCGAGTTCTGTCAATGGAGCCAAAAAAAGAGGTAACTGACGGGAAAAAAGATTATTAATGGCTAGAAGACAGTTATTAAATGGTGATTTTATTCACAGATCAAGTAGTGAATAGTATTGATGGATGATATTTGTACAAGCCAGAACCATCAACTGAACAAGTTTTAGAGGTCCTGGACTAAATTTATATTTTGAGAAAAACTATTTCACCATACACCAATAAATCTACCATGCACTGAACTTCAAACTAGCTTTAAAAGCCATAACATTTTTAAAAATAGGTAAAACTGTGGGTCTTTGATATAAGATACAGTTATATAATGTATACACCTGCCACAACCATCTATGTAGCCCACGTAAATATCGGTGGTCTCATGCAAATTTTGACTAGTTAGTTTTTTCATGATCTCACCTTAAAAACTTTCTGTCAGAAGTAGAAAATATATTATTATATTTCAAATTATTTATAAGGTATGGATAAGGGATTTTTTTTTCACTATAGTGAGTTCAATACCAAATTTGAAAGGCTGAACTTATGATACAAGTTATTTTTTAGCCTATGAAAATATTTGTGTGAAATTGGAAAATTTGGGCAAAAAGTGCTGATCTGTTAAAAGTCACTAGATCAGCTCTAGACACTGCTTGGTAATTTTGCACCCCTACACACATATATTTTTTTTAAATTTTAGTTTACAATTTATAATATATATATATATATATATATTTTTATTACATTGCAATGCAACTCATTGCACTGTGCTTTTAGGCTCAAAGTCCATATCTTTATATAAGATCTTGCCCACACCTTATCAGAGAGTGTGAATTTTTTTTAGTTTTTTTTTTGTGTTTTAAACAGATTTTATGTTTCGGAAAACGCAATAGGCACTTACTAAACTGTATAGTAACATCATCCAAGTAGACATTCTATAGTCTTACGTCTTTGACAAATGACCTTGAGTGCTCAAATGGGTGCCATGTCGATATCCCCAGCAGATTGTCCATCTGTGAAACCTATCTCAAGCAGAGTGAAGCGGACATACCTTCTGCCTTAATCAGCTGGTACCTTCCAAGGGTTTTGTAAGACATGAAGCTTGTTTGATCCTACTGCTTTCTCCACATTCATGACATAAAATAAGAACATTTTGAGCCACTATAGGGGTATATTTTCAATCTTATAAGCCTGTGTACTAATTCCCCAAAAAACAGCGCATATTTAAATTAAATTGATTATTCTCACAGAATCCATTCAATATACAATGTGCAAAGCTAAGCACACATTTTATTCACTACCGCTAACTATCCTGTTTCTAAGAGATCTGAATTATCATCATTCATCTTTTATCATTATCCCCTTATTCTATGAGACAGTCAGTGGACTGCAAGCCAAATGGCAGATGGTGATTTAGTATTTACAACAATGATATAACCGTTATAAACAGAGAGAGACCAACAGCACTTTGTAATTTAATTAAAAAAAGTAATTAATCAGTTTAAAATATGAACTATGATTGAACTTGTAGATGTACTCCATGGACTCACACAAGTTAGGTGCAAGGTGTATTTAGGATTATAGTTTAATATGTACGATGTTTGGTTTCTTTATTTTTAATACATTTTCTTTTATCTTCGTTTTATAATATCAATAGGTTTGGCTCTATAAGGCCATCTTTCTGAACCTCCCCCTTAAAATACTACTGTGCACGATGTCATGACTTCAGCTGTTAGTAGTTTAACTGTGAGCTTACTACAAAAGAAGGCTGACATTAGAACTACCAGTCCCAGGATCCATTGCTGTGACCATAAAACACAGCTTTATTGGATAAGCTCAGCACTGCAGTGCTATCAGATGTTAAGTGGCTCATTGGTTTGGTGATGATATTACTTCAGAAGCTGCACAGTATGAGGATTTGCAGCAAATGGAAGTATTACAAATATATCATTTTCCTTGTTCATTCATTTAATTTACACATTTGTATGCCCTTTCAATATAAAGAATTAAACAATGGCCAGATATAGACGGGAGTGTCCCTTGAATCATTCAAACGTTACTTCTAGCTTTGTTTAGTTTATAAAAAAAAAAATTGAAACATTTATTTAAAGTTTGAAAAGAGATCAAAGTTAAAGTGACACTAGACACACCTAAAGCTCTTTAGTGCGCTGAAATTATGATTGTGACCTCCTTTTTTAATTTTACCGAAAGTGCAGGTTTCAATAGAAATGGTCACTTTTATAAATAACCTTGTAACAGAGCCCTGGCTGTCAATCAAGGATATTATGGCACTAGAAAAAGTGCAGAGGCGGGCTACAAAATTAATAAAAGAAATGCAACATATCAGTTATGAAGAAAGGTTAACAAATTTAAACCTCTTTAGTTTAGAAAAACGTCACCTGAGAGGGGATTTGATAACATTATACAAATATATCCGGGGCCAGTACAAACCATTGTGTGGAAATCTATTCACTAACAGGACTATACACAGGACACAAGGGCATGCATTTAGACTGGAAGAAAGAAGATTTCTGGAGCAAAGGGTTAAGGAAATGTGACTTTATGGGCTATATTTAAGTTTGTATTATAGAGCAATGTAAAATACTCTAGCACACGTACATACTCTGTTGGGAGGAAGCAGTTAATGCAGATTGATATATTAATTAATATAATATTAATATATATTTTACTATATAGATCATTTTGGCTAATATATATTTTCAGATATTAAAAAAGCATCTAGAATCTTACTTTAGATGTAGTTGGCTTTTTAGGATTTAGGATAACATTAAAGTTTAAATAAGGCAATCTTGCTTAGAGTTTATGAGTTTATGTCCCTGGGATATCTTTTTACTACTGTTTGGCAAATGTATGAATCTTCCTTCTGAGTTCATTTAATCTCAGCCAGTGTCCGAGGGGAAAATAAATATACCGCAGAGTCAAAGTAAGATTGGCAGCAAGCTACCATGGTTGGACAAGCTTCTAAAAACTGCATAGGCTGCTATCACATAATTAAAGACGTGCGTTGAACTGTGTGCTTGCTGTTAAACATAGCCGACAAGGCAATGAGTGAATTAAGGCGCAGAGTTTATGAAAAAACAAGGTAGAGATCGGTGATGGATATTTTGTGCAAGCAGAGTTTGCTGCGGCAAAATTAGTATCATGATTTGTGATGTCGTGGCGTCAATAATACTCTAAATGTATAATTATTTATCTGGAAAATGTGTACATGAATTCATTCTGGGTCTGGTGAATTGGAATGTGCTGTAATAATGAAACAATATGAAACAGAAAAGGGAATAATACACTCCACCAGCCCAGGCAAAAACACGAGGCAGCGCTTTCTGCTCCTGGTGCCCAAATTGGTAACCTGGGAGAATCGTGCAGGCACTTGCAGGGACAGTGGAAATGAGATCTCCCATCAAAGGCTCTTGGCCTAGGTAAGTGGTAGTGTTTAGTGGACATCTTTAAGACCCGGAGATGGATAGTCAGCTGGGAACCCAAATCCTCAAGCTGACTGTTTAACTGTTGAGAACATGCTGATCAAGATTTGCCCCAACTCGGATGTATAAATCATTAAATTCCTGTACATGTGTATTTACTCATGGAGGTTGCAAAGCTAAGGCTCACTGTGGGGCAGGCTAAAAGTCGGCAGCCATCTTGGGCATGAGCCTCTTATAAAATGCTGTGAAAATTAACAAAACTCTCCAACGACTAAAAAAAAAAAAAAAAAAAGAAGAAGCTTTCCAATGGGGACCCAGATAACCCCCACTGGTCCAAAGAGTGGGGAGGAGGGGGGGTGGGTGAAATACAGGAGCCGTCGAAGAACAGGGAATCAGCCCACTAAGGCCACAGTTACTGCCGGTACTGTGATAAGTCAGTCAAAAAAGGGCTGCAGAATGTTCCCAAGGCAAGAAAGGTAAGTATACCCACAATACGTAATTATAAATCACTTGTAGGACGATTTGTAGATATCTTCTGAGGTGCAGCATCTTAGGTGAGCATTGGAGATATGAGAGAGAATGGACAAAGGACGCGAGAATGTAATTAGCACAGCATAGTAATCGGGAAGAGATGTGTTTGTGAACTAAGGAGGAATGTGAAGAGTGGCTAGATTGGTGAAGGTTTTGAAAGTTAGTGTCAGTAATTTAAATTTGATGCTGAAGGGTTACAGGAAGCTGAGGCAGAGTCCATGGCAAATTGTAGTGGGGACATTTATTGAGAAGGCTGATAGAGGTGACTTGCAATAGTCAAGGTATTAAATGATAAGTGTGTTAGTGTTCTAATAGAATCCTGGGTAACAGGGTGAAAACCATTTCTGTATTTCATACTGTTGCTATGTCTCCTTTAGTTTGTGTTTTTTCTGTTATTTGATTTATTCATGATCCATTGGCCTTCATTTGCTAAGTGTAGATTTTTACCTTTTATATTTTTTACTAATTTATTCTAATTTACTTAATAAGGGAAGATAAAGGTTGTGATTTGGAATTACTTGATACAAGCTTTTCAGTCTACTTGGAGATGGTAACTCATATTCAAACATTTGAATATTATTTATCCTAATATAGTGCAAATATAAAGCTGTTGTTATGCTTGTACAGTTCTCGTAACACACTTGTAACAAATATATTTATATAGTGCAACTAAAAATGTATTTAAATCACTAGGTCAATCACCCCATTTCAGCAAGCTTTGGGTTATAGTGATGGGTCGAGCATACACAGGCAAATTATAAGAATTTTGATCAGCTTTAAATTTAAACATACTGCACAGTGATCTTGTATCATCATCCAATAAATCTACATCATGGTTTGTCAAAAACATTACTTTTTTAACAGTGGACCACCAAATTGCAAATATTTAGGACAGTGTTGCAAAAATTGAATAATTCTACAACTTTTCTGAGCTGTGCCAGCCAGTTTGGACATCGTTTTGTAATTTGGATATCATTTCTCACGATTTTTGACCATGGAGTAAGTTCAAGAAGTCATTATTGTCACTTTAAGGGATATCTAAAATTGTTATGTCATTTAGCTCTCTACTCCACATTTGCACTTCTATGTCACATTATAGTTATTTAGTATCCATTTATTTAAAACGTATAATGATGTTGGTAAACTGTGCGGAATGTGACAATGAAGACTCGGTTCTGTCGAATGTTATTTAGGGTATATGAGCGCTCATTCCAAATATCACTAGCATATTGCTAACCCTTCTTAGGGAACATGGAAATGATTGTTTAATAGTAATCTTATTTGAATTTTAGACTAATATCAGCGATCTAGGTAATATAGATGCAAATATAATGATGACTTAGGAATAAAACATTAATATCGCGGCTCATGTTTAATCACATTTATAGCTGATCACAAAGCTCCCATGACCAATAGCATTAGGAAGTAGCATTGGGTTAAAGGAACACTATAGTCACCTTAATTACTTTACCTAAATAAAGCCGTTTTAGTGTATAGATCATTCCCCTGCAATTTCACTGCTCAGTTCACTGTCATTTAGGAGTTAAATCACTTTGTTTCTGTTTATGCAGCCCTAGCCACACTTCCCCTGGCTATGATTGACATAGCCTGCATGAAAAAAAAAACTGGTTTCACTTTCAAACGGATGTAATTTACCTTAAATAATGTATCTCAATCTTTAAATTGAACTTTAATCACATACAGGAGACTCTTGCAGGGTCTAGCAAGCTATTAACATAGCATGGGATAAGAAAATCTTAATTAAACAGAACTTGCAATAAAGAAAGCCTAAATAGGGCTCTCTTTACAGGAAGTGTTTATGGAAGGCTGTGCAAGTCACATGCAGGGAGGTGTGACTAGGGTTCATAAACAAAGGGATTTAACTCCTAAATGTCAGAGGATTGAGCAGTGAGGCTGCGGGGGCATGTTCTATACACCGAAACTGCTTCATTAAGCTAAACTTGTTCAGGTGACTATAGTGTACCTTGAAATACAAATTATTTACTCATCTAAAAGAGATTTCAAACCTTTCGAAACCTATGCTTACATGTGCATGTTTGTTATTGAATGGATTATAGACTCTGCAATTTCTATGAGCTATGTTATATAATATATTTAGAAGGATTTTTATAGTTGAATGAACTCATTATTGGAGCATATCTGTGTCATTTGAGATAACAGTACTATGGATATAGAAAATATAAGTGGATATGACTTGTGTCATTTTATATTATCAGTAATGTTTTGTTTTATACTTAGCCGTGTTAAAGCCGTGAGACAACTGAGAATAATACTTGGTCATACAGATATATCCCTTTCTTGTCTGGCCTAAGTTTTACACAAGACAAAGGGCGCTCCAAAAAGTATATAAAATCAAGTGACTTATTGTTCATTAAAAATACATACATTATTAGAATGCACTGGTCAGAAGCAGATGTTTACAATGGTGTAAAAGAAAAGAATGTATTAACATCAAGAGGACAACATTGGTAGAACCCTCTATCAGAATAAAGTAAAACAAAGATTTCAGTTCCCCAATCTCACAAAAGTAAAAACTAATTGGAGCAAAATGTTCTCAAGGACTGCATTTCTTTAATGTATTATCTACAAAATCACTGGAAATGTAGTTGGCCTGCAACTTTTTTGTTGTCACTGATAACAATATTATCTTTGGATGGCCGGTACACTGATGATACCAGATATGTGTATTTATTGTAACTGTTAATAGTATAATGGAAAGTGGCAGGGTGGGAATGGATGGTTATCAGAATATAGCCATAACCAAGAGAAATAGCTATGGAACATCCAACAATTTAATAAATCAGGTGTGACACTTTAGTCTTCAAGACTCATGAATTCATATACACAACGCTGATTCCCTACCAGAGAGTGACTGAGTCTTCAGTGACTGTGTGGCACTCTCATGGTGATTGAGAAAGGGAGGGGAATGGACTCCTGAACTTGGCTTTGATCGAACATCTTCATTAAATTAATTCTACTAGACCTCCGCTAGACATGATTCATTAAGTAGATGTTTTAAATAGTATTCCAGTGCGATGTTGCCACGTACTGATAACAGAAAAGACCGAGATTGGTGATGATGAGGAGGTTAGGGATACAGCTAGTGTCTTCAATAATAGAGTAGGTTCCAAACAAGCATTCCCTAAAACAAACACAAACAGTAGAGTTTTCTCCTGGCCTTCGAGGGGCATTAATCTCTTTGTAACCTCAAGGTATTCCCACTGTGAGGCTCAGTGACCATGGTAAGGTAATAGGTTCATAAACATGGGAATAGTTTTAATGCTCACTATTATGTCACCCCTTACTAAGACTAAACTCGTTTTTTATAGTTCTGGAATGTTTCAGCCAGATGTACCAGTAAGATGTTCTGCTGAGTGCAGTTGGAACCTTCAGGTCGGAAGAGGAGCACCTCCACCAAGCATGGTTGTTGAAATCCACAGAAACAGCACTTTCTTTTCTCTTGACTCTTTCCTTCCACAGCAGATATTAAGTCCATCAAAAAAACATAACAAGATTTTTTCACAAAATATAGGTTTACAGGGAATTGTAGAAAAATATTCTAACACAGCTGTAGTCACATCTTTTTTCTTTTTTTGAAATCAGCACTCGTTTGCCTAAATTTTGCAAATAAGTGTGAAAGAGTGGAGAGACAGTGATTAATGTTGTCAAATATGATTACTACCAAAATATTAGCAAAATTAGCTCGCATTGCATTTGCAAAGGGAATTTAAATAATATCTATTGTTTCTCTCTTTAGTTAAAGCTCAGAAAAAATATGAAACAGAAAATGGTGCAAGCAGAATATATTAGTATTACTGTAATAACTGGAACAAGGCTGAGTCATATACATTCTATCAGACTAGTGAACTTGACAGCACTATATGTCTTCTCCTCCCTCTGGTTTGTGAATTATGATACAGTTTCTAGATATTGCTTTGCAAATGTCATTTATATCATCATATTGCTTGAGACTCCTTTAACCTGTGCCCCGTGTATTTCAAAGCAGCCCAGTGCTCTGAAGGGTGATTTAAAATAAAATAACATTTTTTCCTTATACCATATTGGTCACTCAAACTCTTAAACTCAAAACCAATAATTCCTCATTCAGACCAATGCTGAGCACCAATTCGGCAATTCATAATTTATATTAGATAGCTAAAGGCCCTGTGTTGTGGGACTAGATTACAACAATATTAATTTATCAATTAAACTGTTAATAGCTCCCAACTGATTCCTCTTCTGCAACTGTCACTAGTCTAATACTATCCTTACCTTTTGTGTCATTTTACCCCACTCCCTCTAGCATGTAAGCTCATTGAGCAGGGCCCTCAACCCCTCTGTTCCTGTGCGTCCAACTCGTCTGGTTACAAATACATGTCTGTTCGTCCACCCATTGTAAAGCGCTGTGGAATTTGAAGGCGCTCTATAAATATCATAATAATAATCATAATAATAATAATTTAATCTGCTTTTTAAGATTTTTTCTTTTAGATTCCTCTTTTCCAGATGTTCTGCAGCTATGGTTTCCTGTATTGACAAATCCGTAATGCTCTAACAAATTGCTCACTAGCCATCCTAACAATATTGGTGATATTTTGTAAACCTTTAATTTCTCTGACGAATGCAAATCTTGAAAGGAATCTATATGAATGTACTTTCTGTACTTTTTTTTTTTTTTTTTACAAATATATACAGTATAGATCCTGTATATAAAATAGGTGCTCTAACGCCCCATCCCTGAAACTCCTCCTGCAATTTACTAAAACGTAATCATATTTGATTTTTTTTTTTTTTTTAAAACCTTTGTAGAGCAGAAAAATGCATTAACCAATATCATGGTGCATCATCAGCATTATTTTAAACTCTGTATGAAATGGCATTTTCAAGGTCACGTAAAAATACATTTTAAAGAAGCAGGTTAAGGATCTTAAGCTGTTTACCACCAAACACATATATAGAATGTAAAAATTAAAGAGCTACATATTTAGTAAGGATGAATGAACCATTTATTTTAAATGTGCCCTTATTTATATCTATGAATAATAACAGCTACTTTATGAATGAATTAGTATTAGCACAAACTCCGTGTAATATGTTATAAAGAAGCGTTAAGTTGTGCACATTCAGCACTTTATTTTGCCACCAGAGTTAAACCTGATCAGGAAATATATTCATTCAGATTTACCTTAATGGAACACTGACTTAAATAATAGAAAAATGTGGAGCATTGTTACTTCAACTGTAACTCTCTATACGAACTGTAGAGCAGATAAATCACACTTTACACTACACTAAAACTGTGGGACAATGAAATCTGTCATTAAATACATTATGTGTGCTGACACTTTGTAAAAACAAACGTAACCCTCTGTATACGTTATACAAAGTTACATCTTTATGCTGCACGATGAGGTGAATATAAAACAAAGGGTAAAGATTTGCAGGATGCCACTGAGGTGCAAACTTTATCAGCTTTTTTTCCATGCACTCTGTAATGCAGTTAGTTTGTCTTTGTTACAGAGGTAACCAAACAGTTCCATTTTAGGTAGTGGTCTAAACGATAGTGGTTCTGTGTGGCCAATAACTCTCTGGTCTATTGATACATAGTTGAGCCCTGCACTTTGATATAAAATATGTCTTAGGCCACTATTGCCACATATACTGATACCCTGTAAAAATTTGGGAAGTAGTGATTATTTAATATATTGCTTTAATGACCAGTAAATATAAGCATTTTATATGCATGAGGTGCTTTATAATGCCTCTAAAATCCACTAAGTGTGTTAAGACTATGTTAGGTATTACTGCATTATGTACTATGTTAGATATTACTGCATTACATACCTGTGAGTATACACACTCTGGCTACAATTTGACAAATGGCTACCATTTCTTGTGTAATTAGCCTTAACCTGGCTCTGTATGATATATAAGGTTTCATGGTTAAACAACACTTGATAACTGATAATGTGAGGGGTATCATAGAAAGTAATTTTAGACAGTTACCAATTAATTGGTTATTTCAAGCAGGTAGAAAATAGTTTTCTATCATTTAAAGTGGAACAAGAGTGGGTGGACAATTGCAAACATGCAGGTTTTCCAATGGTAAAAATTTAGATTTGGGGGATACAAGCTTAAAGGATGTCCCTGGGAGAGGCGAGAAAGGGAGTTAAAATTAATTATATTGCTTATTATAGGAAACTTTGTATTTTATGGTTAGGGGAAGAACAAACACAAAGGAATGAGAGAGGTTTAATTCGTTTTATGCATTATTTCAATAAGATTTTTTTTTTTTTTTTTTTTTTCTTCATTTTATTATGTTATTTTAATTTAACGTAAGACCGGCCATGGAGCATCAGCATCATGTCAATTGCCCTCTCATAATCTATATTAGCTAGTAAATGATGCCTAGCTCCCCTGGTCGTAGCTTATCAGACTAAACAAACAAAACATACGTGGAAAATTGTTCATTCACACAGTGCACCAGGGGCATTAGGAAACATATCGTGGGAATTTATAAGTTTAAGGACCAGTTTCTTTTAGTATATTCTACGTTATTGGTTAGTGGATATCTCAGTTGTCCAGGGTTCCCATATCTTAATGTGTTTGTTTGTCATATTAAGGTTTCTATATACCTGTTTCTCCATTAAACGTTGATATCCTATTTGGGATTCCACCTCTCTCCATGAGGGAATATTTACAGTTTTCCAATATCTGGCGATACAAATTTTAACCGCCATTAGAATATGAATTATTAGATATTTTACAATTTTAATTTTAGTAGGGATATTCATATGTAGCAAGAATAGTTGTGGAGAAAGGTCCATTGTTATTTTAAGAATGGTATTGATTTTTGTGGATGTCACTTGCTTTAAAGAATCTAAAGCATTGCAATCCCACCATATGTGTCTAAACGTTCCGTCACATCTTAAGCATCTCCAACAGAGAGGATCTGTGGGAAAGTGAAATCTTGCAACTCTCGCTGGAACCATATACCACCTATGGACCAATTTAATCTGTAATTCATACAAACTTATACTATGAATCGCTTTTCCAAGCAAATCGAATGATTCCCTCCATTGATCCAATGAAAACTCAGTTCCAATATCATTTTCCCATTTCAACATAGATTTCATTTTTCCCTTATTGTACCTACTATATAGAACCTTATTTATTTTTGAGACCATATTATTCTTATGTTCTATACCGATGATATTAGATTGTATAAAGTGTTTAATTCTAATATATGTAAATTGTTCATTATCAAGTCCTTTTGTGTCAGTAAGAATTTGTTGAAACGATTTTATTTGAAAATCTGGTTTTAAAATATCAGCTAATTTTAGAAGACCATTGTCCTTCCATTTTTTAATATTAATATCCTCTATATATATTTGTATTATTTCAATTGGTGAGTTTATAGTTAGATGTTCTGTAATCTGTAATTTCTTCTTCAAAGTTTGTAAATTAGAAAAAATATCCACTATTATCTTATTTTGTATTTTTAATTTAGCAAATGTTGAAGAATCAATCCAATATAACATTTTAATATCAGATATATTACTCGAGATTTGCTCTTGGTCTATCCACAAGTTGTCCATATTATCGTTATTCCATTCTAGGATATGGGAGAACATAATTGCATCATGTATTTGATACACATCTGGGAATGATATTCCACCGTCCTTAAATTTTGTAGTTATATATTTGAGGGCTATTCTTGATTTTTTTTTTCCCCCATAGGTATTGTGAAAATATTTTTTGATATTCTTTTAATATGGCTTTTGGGACTTTCATAGGAATGGTTCTCATTATATATTCAAGTTTAGGTAGTAAATAATGTCTAACCGCATTAGATTTCCCTATCCATGATACGTATAGATTATTCCATTTAAGTAGCGTATCTTTCATATCTTTGAGCAATGGGTAGTAATTAATTTTAATTATTTGGTTCCAGTCAAAACTTATTTTAACTCCCAAATATTTTATGCTCTCACTCGACCAAATAAATGAAAATTTAGATTTTAAAGTTAGAAGTTGTTGTTCTGGTAAGTTTCTTACTCAATTAATTCCATAAAATGATATAATGAATCCTCGCATTCAGTTAATGTTAAAATTATATCATCTGCATATAATAGAACCTTGACTTGTTTACCGGCAAGATGAATCCCTTGAATTTTTTGGTCTAATCTAATGGCTGAGGCGAGTGGTTCTATAGTCAAAGCATATAGCAATGGGGCGAGTGGACATCCCTGGCGTGTACCATTATTTACATCAAACCATTCAGATGCAATACCCCTTCCCATAACCCTCGCCGTTGGGTTAGTATAGAGAGACCAGATCATATCATATATGAAATCTTTAAACCCAAATGCTTTGAGGACCCTCGACAGGAACAACCAGTTTACCCTGTCGAAGGCCTTCTCTGCATCCACGGCCACAAACAACGATGGGATCCTATTATCATCTATTACCTGTATTAAATTTAAAAGTCTACGTACATTATGAGCTCCTTTCCTACCCATGATAAATCCGGCTTGATCTGGATGGATTAAAGTCGGGACAATTTTTTTTATTCTATCAGCTATTATCCTTGAAAAGATCTTTATATCAATGTTTAATAACGAAATAGGTCTATAATTCGATACAAAATGTGGGTCTTTCTCTGGTTTTAGAATGGGAGTAATCATTGTTTGTAACATTTCGTTGGGGAACTTTTTCTGGTCTCTTACTTCATTATAAACTTTAAAGAGAAGAGAAGCGATAGGGGTAAAAAATGTTTTATAAAAGGAATCCGTTAGACCATCTGGTCCCGGAGCTTTCCCTTTGCGGAGTGTTTTTATAGCATTGGGTAATCTCTGTCATAGATATCGGAGATTCCAAATCTTTAGTCTGTTCTATATTAATTTTTGGTAGTTTACAGCTAGATAAGAAGGTATCTATCTCTTCAGGCGTTGAGGTAGTCTTTGGGAGGTTATATAGTGACTTATAATATTGACCAAATACTTCCCCTATGTCAATTGGAGATAAATGATCTTTGTTGTTGTATTTGATCTTTGTAATCCTTTGTTATCTTTTTTTGAATTTTAGTTTATCAGAGAAAACTTTACTCGTTCTATTTTCTCCATGATACCACAGCTGTTTTAACCTTATAATTGCATTGTTCACTTTATTTGATAAACTAATTTTAATTTGAGTTTGTATTTGTTTAATTTGGTTTAATTTTAATATATTGAAATCTTTTTTATTAGTATTTTCCAATATGGCTAATTCTATATAAAGATCCGTTAAATTTTTCCCCTGTTCTTTTTTCAATTTTGCTCCAATTTTTATAAAGTTTCCCCTCATGAAACATTTATATGTACACCAAAGAGTAGTATAGGATACTTCTTTGTTATCATTAAATCTTGTAAATTCTTCTGCTTGGTCTTTCAAGTATTTTAGGCCAGATACTGAGTCTAGAATTTCATCATTCATCCTCCAAGGTATAGTTACCTTGGTGTCATTTTTTTGTTTAATATTAGTTATTATCGGTGCATGATCTGACCAGGATATATTATCAATGTTAGAATTCTCAAACTTATGTAATCTGTACGAATTTGTTAGAAAAATATCTATTCTAGAATAGGTTTTATGTACATGAGAAAAATACGAATAATCCCTGGTGTTAGGGTGATGAACCCTCCAGATATCATATAGATCGTGTTCTATCATGGCATTAGTAAATGATCTGGCATTATTAATTATTTTTCTTGTATAATGATTATTCTTATTAGTTAGTGTTCTATCCATTTTTACGTCTGGTGTAACATTCATATCCCCAGCTATTAATAAAGTTCCTTTTTTGATTTTTTCGATTTCCTTAAAAAGTAATTTAAAAAATTTACTGGAGTAGATATTTGGTGCGTATAGATTTACTAGTGTATATATTTCTTCGTTTAACTTACAGATTAGAATCAAACTTCTACCTTGGTTATCTTTTTTTTCCATGATAAGTTCGAATTTAGTATATGCTGAAATTATTATTGCGACTCCTCTCTTCTTTTTAATATAGTCTGATGTAAAGATTATTGGGAATTTAGAGAATTTCCAGTAATTATTTTTCTGCTTCTGCCAATGTGTCTCCTGAACGAAACATAGGTCTATTTTATTTTTCCTAATTGTATCATATAAATATCCTCTGTTTTGGGGGGTGTTCAAACCCTGGGCATTAATAGATAACACCCTAACCATATTCGCAGATCTTTACTGATCCTTTGTAATCTATAGTAATAGTTTTGGGAACTTCACTCCACTTCATTCTCCATATGCCCCTGGTGCACACATTCATACATACAAGTAATCCTATATCCCTTAAAGGGAAACAGGGTCTCCAGTTTGGAATAATCCCTGGATAATATTCCACTGGATTATACATTGTCTAGCTACTCCAAATTGAGCTCCTAGCTAGAGCACAGTTGCTGACGTGGTGTGTGGAAGGGGAGAGAAAAGAAAACAAAAAGGGAGGGGGAAGCAGGAGAGAGAAAAAAAAAAGAGAGAATTCATACAAACAAACACATGCACCTATACACATACATGTATACAGATTCACATATTCACCCATATTTACATATATGTATATAGACATACACGGATATATATACACACTAATGAACCCTTCCCGTCCAAATACCTTGATTTTTATATTGTTTCTATATTGACTGCCCAGGCCTTCAGCTTCATTGTGATTTTAGTAATATATCTCTGATTATCACCATTCACCACCATCAATATCCTATTGTAATACTAGTAGTGTTAATTATCTATAATGTGTATTAAATTTTGTTCCCTTAATCCATTTTATACGTGACCTCTGTTTCATTATCTCAAGAAATAATTAAATATTAAATATTATACGTGTCTTTCTATTATAGGTGCCAAAAAAAATTTTAGCGTGAGAAAACCCTGAATTAATCTCTATTAAACGCCTTCACACTCGCTATAGGTCACACTATCACACAATTGTTATAGGACGGTATAGAGAATTTAAGATTCTATCTATATGTTTGGCCGTTCATCATATTCTACAGTTTTCTTTATAATCCTACTAATGTTATTTTCTTCATTATGTCTATATTTCTATTATTTTATCATTTATTTTTCAAATAAACCATAATTCATTATTCGTTAAAAAAAAAAAAAAAAAAGAAAAGAAAAAAAAAAAAAAAAAAAAAAGAAAAAAGAAATTCCCTCTCCTCTACCTAATCCCCATACACATCTCTTTTTCTATATATTTTTGGCAGTGGCGTTCCGTTTAAAATAGTCCCAGTTTACCCAGATCCTCTAGAGGGTCAGAAATAATTGTAGTTTTCCCTTTATGAAGAATAATTAGTTTTACAGGAAAACCCCATCTGTAATGAATATTATTTTTTCGTAGTTGCAGTGTTATATCTTGGAATTTTTTCCTAGTCATACGTGTGGCTGCTGATAGGTCGGGGTATATGGAGAGTCCTGAAAATTTTTCATCATGTGGTCTCTGGTATCTGATTTTCTGTAGAAACTTATCTTTTATGAGGCAGTTCATAAATCGGACTATAATGTCCCTAGGCTCAGAGGGGTTAATTCCCGTTGGTTTTGGTAACCTGTGCCATCTTTCAAAAGGATGTACTCCTTCGTGCTGATTATCAACAAATTGGCCCACAAATTCTTTAAGGTATTTTTCCAGATCATCGTGATTAATATTTTCTGGTATACCTTTTATACGGATATTATTCCTTCTTGATCTATCCTCTATTTCTGTAAGTTTCTGTTCGAGAGTTAGTATTTTAGATTTCATTAAATTATTTTGTACCTGGAGCGTTTGGATTTCATCTTGCAATTTTATGAAGCTTTGATTTTGGTTTTCTAATTTCTCTTTTATTTCTATTACTTCATTTTTGAGTTCAGTTGATGTTACTTGGAGGTCTTGTTTAATCTTACAATACAGATTGTCCAATGCTTCTATCATACTTTCTTGTGAGCATGTTTTTTGTGGTATTGCACTCCCTGCTTCTATATTGGTTTGGAGCAGGGAGTCCTCTGGTGTAATTGATAATCTTGTTTGTTTTGGTGGGGGATTATGTGATTTTGGGGAGTAAAAGGTGTTTATGGTTTTTGATTTATCAGATTTATCAGATTTATCTGATTCCACCTGTTTCTCTTTCCTGGGGGCCATTATCTTTTGATTTGGGATTTGGGATCCTCCTTTGTATCTTTCTCCCTTGCTTTCCTGTCCCTTTCCCCCCTTCTCCTCTATCTCAAACTCCCCCACCGTCTTTCCCCTCCTCTCTTTAGTCTCTTTAATTAGTCCACCTTGTCTTATCTGTTTTTTCCCCAAATTTATAAAGACGAGCTTCTCTTTAAGTCCAAATAGGGTCTTACCTTAATCGATTATAAGACCTTTTACTTCATCAAAGAGTCAAATATCGGCTCATACCTTAGATTTGGTATAATAGGGCAATCTCATTAGCCGGTACCTGGCGGTATTAAGATGATTGTTGGCAGGTACCTCGGATTATGCGCCGATGCTCCTCTGGTCATGCCACAGGCGTACCTTATGTTTAGTGTTGCCGAAAGCAGCGTTCCTCGGTCGTTACCTCTCGGGGTTATGAAATTTTCAGACACCCCAGTTAGACCTCAGTTAGAAAACGCCGCCGCTCCTCTAGTTTACTCTCCCCACACGCCACATCCACGCTCACGCAACACCTCACTTCCGGCTGACGTCCCACGTTCCTACGTCATGCCGGTTCCCCGGAAAGCCCCCTCAATAAGATTTTTAAATATTCTCTCAGCCAAGATATTGGTCATGGCATAGCAAATATTAATTACCAAATAACAGGGGGAGAAAATGTATGACCAACAAGTAATGCACACTAAAAAAATGGCATTTATTATTAGTACCTTCAAACTATCTCCTGAAGGTAGGCTGGGTTTTAGACAATGTGAACATTCAGATTGGAGGGAAGTATAATAAAAGTATGCACTTATTTAAAGTGATACTATAGTGCCAGGAATACAAAGCTGCATTTCTGGCACTATAGCACCCTCTGCCTCCTGCCCACCTATACTATATCTATACTTCTACTTACTTCCCTGTTAATAAAAGGTTAGAAACCCTTTGTTAACTTACCTTATCCCAGCGCTGATGTCCCTCTGTACTGTGCCGAAGCTCTGCCTCCCTCCAATATCCTGCGATAAGCGGGGTCTAATGCGCATACACGGGAAATGCCACACGCGCAATTAGTCCTCCCCATAGGAAAGCATTGAATCAAGGCTTTCCAATGTGGAAAAATCTGAACCTGGAGGTCCTCATGCAGAGTGTGAGGACGTCCAGCGTCAGATACCAGACCATAAGTCCGTTTCAAACCAGGAAGCCCTCTAGTGGCTGTCTGGTAGACAGCCACTGAGGGCTGAGTTAGTGCTGCAATGTAAACATTGCAATTTCTCTGAAACTCAGTGTTTACAATTGCAGCACAAAGGGCAATAGGGACAATGCACCCAGACCACTTAAATTAGCTAAAGTGGTCTGGGTGCCTACAGTGTCCCTTTAAGTCCATATCAAACTGAGTGCAAGAAGATGCCAGCGCCTGCTGGACTACAATTCCTATCATGCTTGGTGAGATTCTGACTGAGATTGGTGGAAGTCAAAACTATATCTGAGATACTGAGAAACAACTCATGTGGAATATAACTCCAATCAACCTCATCTACTGGTTGGCTGAGTCTGATAGGAATTTTAATCAACAGTAGCTGTGTATACCAAGTCAATATTTAACGGACAGATAAAAATGAATACCTAAAACTGCATTTAAGCTAATACATATCTCTTTTTAATGAATCTCTAAATCTCAATAAAACCACCAATCTCTGGAGCAGATTTAGACTGGCAATTTACTTTCAATGTTTTTACTTAGTTACATAGGCTGAGAAGAGACATGTGTCCATCAAGTTCAGCATTCTTCATTTCCGTTTGTTTGTTTTTTTGCTGTTGACCCAAAAGAAGGCAAGAAAATCTATTTGAAGCACTTCCAGAACTAGGGGGAAAATCATTCTTGACCCCAGAATGGCAGTCAGATTTATTCTTGGATCAAGAAGCCATTATCCTAAAGTTGAAAAGTTATATAAGTGAATATTCTGTTTTTGCAAGTATGCATCTAGTTGCTGTTTACACATCTGTACAGACTTTGATAAAATCGCTTCTTCAGGCAGAGAATTCCACATCCTTATTGTTCCTAAGGTACGAAATATCTATCCTTTGCCTTAGACTAAATCTTCTTTCTCCCAGTCTAAACGCATGACCTTGTGTTCTATGTATAGTCCTGCTTGTGAATAGATTTCCACACAATGGTTTGTATTGGCCCCGGATATATTTGTATGATGTTATCATATCCCTTCTGAGATAAAGTTGTTCTAAGCTAAAGAGGTTTAAATTTGTTAACCTTTCTTTTCATTCCTTTTATTAATTATGTAGCCCGCCTCTGCACATTTTCTAGTGCCATAATATCCTCCTTTAGAACAGGTGCCCAATGCTTTTTTCAAAATCATTTATAAATATGTTAAATAGAAGGAATCCTAGAACAGAACCCTAAGGGACACCACTTACCACCTCTGTCCAGATTGAACATTTACCATTAAAGGGACACTCCAGGCACCCAGACCACTTCTGCCCATTGGAGTGGTCTGGGTGCCAACTCCCACTACCCTTAACCCTGCAAGTGTAATTATTGCAGCTTTTTAGAAACTGCAATAATTACCTTGCAGGGTTAAGTCCTCCCCTAGTGGCTGTCTACTAGACAGCCACTAGAGGGAACTTCCTGGTCCCTAGCACAGATTATGTGAGGACCTCCAGCGTCGCTCTATTCCCCATAGGGAAGCATTGAAATTCATTTTCAATGCTTTCCTATGGGGTGCGCCAATGCGCATGCGCGGCATTGCCACGCATGCGCATTGGGACTCCTCGGCCGGTGGGCGGGATCAGTCTCGCCCACCGGCCGACGGAGGAAGAAGGTGGAGCGGCGGGGGAGGAGCAGGCAGCGACGTGGGACATGTCGCTGCCTGAGGTAAGTCACTGAAGGGGTTTTCACCCCTTCAGTAACCGGGGATTGGGTGGTGGGAGGGAGAGGGACCCTCCAGTGCCAAGAAAACGGATTGTTTTCCGGGCACTGGAGTTTCCCTTTAATGACAACTCTCTGTACTATATTTTTTAAGCCAATGTTCTACCCAAGAACAAGAATTTTCATCTAGACCAAATTCTTTGAGTTTGAACACTAACCTATTGTGTGGAACTGTATCAAACGCCTCTGCAGATCACATCCACTGCAACACCCTGATCTATACTTCTACTTACTTTTTTGTAGAATGCAATTAAGTTAGTTTGACATGACCTATGTTTTATAAAACCATGCTGTTTTTTGCTAATAACCACATTATTCTCAATTAATTCTTGAATATTATCCCTTAATACATTTTCAAATACTTTTGCAGCCACAGAAGTTAAGCTCACAGGTATATAATTTCCAGGCAACCTTTTTGAATATAGGAACCACGTCTGCCTTCTTCCAATCCAATTCCTGAAAGAAAAAATTATTGAAAGATTAGAAACAGAGGTTCACTTATTTTCACACTTAGTTCCTTAAAGGACCACTCTAGTGCCAGGAAAGCATACTCGTTTTCCTGGCACTAGAGTGCCCTGAGGGTGCCCCCACCCTCAGGGAGCCCCTCCCGCCCGGCTCTGGAAAGGGGAAAGGGGTTAAATCTTACCTTTTACCAGCGCTGGGCGGAGAGCTCTCCTCCTCCGATCCGCCTCCGTTCCTCCCCGTCGGCTGAATGCGCACGCGCGGCAAGAGCTGCGCGCGCATTCAGCCGGTCGCATAGGAAAGCATTCATAATGCTTTCCTATGGGCGCTGGCGTGCTCTCACTGTGAAAATCACAGTGAGAAGCACGCAAGCGCCTCTAGCGGCTGTCAGTGAGACAGCCACTAGAGGACATAGGGGGAAGGCTTAACCCATTCATAAACATAGCAGTTTCTCTGAAACTGCTATGTTTATGAAAAAATGGGTTAACCCTAGAAGGACCTGGCACCCAGACCACTTCATTAAGCTGAAGTGGTCTGGGTGCCTAGAGTGGTCCTTTAAGTACTCGTGGATGAATAACGTCAGGCCCTGGAACTTTGTTTATATAAACTTTCTTTAGTTGCTGCAGCACCTTGTCTTGAGTCATCCAATTACAATTTGTCTGCAAGTTTTTTGCAGCAATTATTTGCATATCTATAGCCAGAGGTTCTTCCTTAATATTGTCTCTATGAGACAATGCCAGCGGTAAGAAGCAGGTAAGAGCTGGGCAAAATGGGGGTGGATCTTCATTAGCTGCAGAGGCCAGTACTGCTGCTAATGTAAGGTACGTTTTAGGGATCATGAATTTCTTTTCTAAAAATTTTAGTAAATGCATTTATTTTGCAACAATTAATTATGTGCATTAAGCATTTTTGCACAAAAATTTTCTTTTAAGAAGAAGCTATTAATCAGGTAAACAACACATTAGAACACAATAGATAGTGTAAGACATTCTAGAAAAATCCCTATATTAATTGTTTTTGTCCATTCATTTTAGCAATTGGTTCCATTTTCTTGTTAATTTCGGTTACCCAAAATATGGTCTGCCTAGAAATGATGTGACATTATTTTATTAGTCCTTAGAGGGTTAATGACATTCTGTTCATTCATTGCGATCTGACCTATGTAGACCCCATTCTAAACTTAAATGCTCTGTTTACTTAGAGGTTCTAGAGCGCAGCTATTAGTAATGAGCATAGCATTTCACTGTGCACCACATTCCTAAAATGTCATCGATCCTTAAGACATATAACAATTGGTGCATTACATCTCACTCTACATTACAGTAACATTCATCTAGACCAGCTGTACTCCAAAATGTCATTGTTTCAATTAAAATATACGTTAAAACTCATTATAGTGCAAACGCGACAAGGTTTTTCAGATCGTTATTTTTCAACCATATGCTTCACAATAATCTGCAGCAAAAAAAAAATACTTTATGGATGTTCTTACAAGTGAGATCCACCTTTGGACTCCTTTGATTTTTTTTTTTTTATTTGAAGCTTGATCAGATGAGCACAGCTTGTAAGCGTGTTAAGCTTGCCCTTTAGGAATTTGTCAAAAAACACACACGGTACTTTTTAGAACCAAAAAGGTCGGACAGCTTTTCTTTAGATGTTAACAAGTTCTTGAAATGTTGGTACAAGCTTTCATGATCTTCTGTAGAACATGGCTCGGAACCTGGCAAATTGTACCTCATACAACATGTTTTTTTGTTTTCTTTTAATACTTGTCTAGTGAAATATCGCATTACATATTTCTAGGATATTAGACACACGCACACATTTAATTTAAATTGTATTTACTTTCTCTGTAGATTTTCACATTATTTAATTCAATTGTATCGACAATCTCATGTCCATCCCACTAGGTAATTTTTGGAATTCTGCAGACTATTGTTAGAATTTGCAATGATTGTGATATGGCTCCGGTGAGAATAGGCACTTATTGAGTAAAGGGGTACTCTCAAAACAATAACTACAGGAGTCCTGTCCCTTTTTATAGCCACCAAAGCAAATTTAGCTTAATGAAGCAATTTTATTGTCTGCAATTTACGAGTTAAATCCTTTGTTTGTGCTTCTTTATTCATAACATGTATAACATAACATGCATAGCCTTACAAAACATTTCATGTAAAGTGAGATGTACTTTTTAAACTTCCTTTATTGCACATTTTGTTTAATTAAAAATTGTGCTAGACCTCGCAGGGGCCTCCTGTAGGTGATTAAATTAAAATATACAGAGCATGCGATAAAAACTTCTAAAGTGAGTTACCATCTGTTTGAAAATTAAACCACTTTTTTTTCATGCAGGCTGTGTGAGTCGCAGCCGAGGAGGCGTGGCCAGGGCTGCATAAACAGAAACAAAGTGATTCCTAAATGGCAGAGAATTGAGCAGTGAAACCTCAGGGGCATGATCTATACACTAAAATTGCTTCATTGAAGGTAATCTGCAGGGATCTGCAGAATGTGATCGCAGTGACAGCCTGTCACCATGATCACTGTTACAATGTCTCAGCCAATGATTTGTAACATCGACTGAGACATTATCTCTGTCCCTCTCTTCTCCTAACTTTGATCCGAGGAGAGAGAGGCAGAGAGATAATTGCTAAACTGTGCTAAAAGAAAAAAAGTGTTAAAAACATAATAAAATAAAATAAAGTTTTTTTTAACCCTTTCAGTGCTGATCACAGCATTAACACCATGGTCAGTCTGAATATAGTGATTAGTACCTTGGCAGTATTAAATCTTTGATTTTTTTTAAATCTAATTTTTTTAACCTTTTTGTCAGCAGCAGTAGTTTTTATTTTTTAACCCCTTCCTTGCTGCCTGATCATTGTACTGTGCAGTATCTGTGCTGTATGGTACTGCTATACCGACTACTCTTACTTCTGGATTCCCCTGATTTTGGCCTGTCCCTGTTTACAACAAGCCCAGTCATTATAAAGTGGTTCCACCAAACAAATCAAAATGCTACATTTAGAAAACTTGGTAAAATGGTATGCCATCGTGGGGGTAATTTTCTATCTTAGGGTGCCATGTTCTCTCAAAGGCAACATAGACCTGAAAAGGGCACCCAATATATTTGGCCTTGTGACTTACCCCCAAAATATGAAAAAGGGGTACTCCTATATTCGTAAACAATGTGAGAAAAATACTGAGACTTAATCACACTTACTATATCAGGATTATGAAATTTCCTGTGGCAATGGAAGTCAGGAGTGTGAAAAAAAAACCACATGAAACTATGAACACTACATTGGGTCAGCATTTGTGATCAAGTGGCTAAACCAAACAACTAAACCATTTGGAATACCCTGGGTGCCTACTTTTAAAAAGGATATGCCCTCATGGGGATTACTTTCTTTCCTGGGCTGCCATAACATCTCAAAGGCGACATAGGCCCAGAGAATCACGTTGTAAAATGTCCAAGTTGAAAAGGGCATCTCATATATTTGGCCCTGTGATTTCCCCCCAAAAACTGAAAAACCAACACATAGGGGGACTATGCAAAATAAGAATATCTCATATTTTCACACTTTTCTAGATTTTATTAATATTAAAATATGTTTCATATATAAATATTTGATGTGAAATGAAAGCCCTATTTCTCTTGAACAAAATGCTATACAATAAGTGTGGGTGCACTTAATATAAAAGAGGTAAAATATAGTTAAACAGACATGTAGTCAAATTCTAGGTTTTGTTTTGCTCAAAACTTGTACAATTGCCTCCGGCCTTAAGGGGTAAAAGCCCGGGTGAGTTCAGCCTAATTTCTATCTATTTCAGCTGAAGTTATAAGGTTTGTGTGTAGGTTACACATTCCCACGCTGTATGTAAATTTAAAACTGCTTTTCATTTAATTTAGCACACTGGATGCCCATTATATACTGATGCTAGATTAGTCATTTAAAAGATTTTATCTTTGCTGCATATTATCAAACTGCACTATAGCCAGATAGATTGTTAACCAATAGTAAAGTTTTCTATAACTAATTTGATTCATAAACTGAACACCAAGGTTAAAAAAATTTGCCATGGACTTTGAAGGCATACCGTCACCACTTCCAAGAATTTTAACAGTATTTTAACACACCATCTATATTTAACATATACGAGTGTGTGAGGTTTGAAAAATAAAATTAAATGTAACAATCCACACTGCTCTGTTTAGCGCTACCCTGAAATCCAATGGCCCAAAGGGAACGTAGCAAATAGCAGAGACAATACTTCTCACATTCCATTGAAGTATGTGCCCTGCTGTGCCAGAACTGAGCAGGATTGTAAATTAAATGGCAAAATCTTTAATAGACATTAAAAGAAAATAGAGCGTCACACCGAGTAAACATGAATGGTTACCACGAATCATAAGTGACATTCACTGTTTTATTTTGTAGTGTAACCTCCAGAGAAGTTATAGTCCCTGCTTACAGAATGCAACATAATTAACCTGACGACCTATCGGCAAATGAAACAATCTGCGTTCCAATTTTTTATTTTGAATTACAGTTAAGAGATTCTGTTATTCTCCAAATCCCATTTCTGAGACTGCAAAGTGTTCAGCCCACATGGAGATATGCAGTCATTAATGTTACATGTACCAGCTGCATACCATGAAGGGAGTTTGTTTAGAAAATGTAAACAGGTTTATTCCATTATGAATACCGTAAAATTGCTTATGAATATAAAAGGCATTAATGAACCATGAAACAGAGGGAATCAGCACACAATTGTTCGGAGAATTTCTGGCTGTGAAGTTATGCTTTGTACGTGGTATGAAAGTAGACTATAAAACACAGGAACAGAATTCCTTAATGTTCACAGCTTCAAAAGCACAAAGGTAAAAAGGCTGATAAATAAATCAATGTATATTTATTTGCAAAAACAACGACTCAAAATAATTTTATTTCTTTAGAGTCGTTCACTAAAACTCCAAATTGTAATGAATGTAAATATAAAGCAGCAGTTATGTTATTTTCTCTTTGGTAACAAGTTTCGTTCAAGGAGTTTTATCTGCTTAATTTTGCTTTTTTTTTTTTTAAATTGTTCAAATAATGACGTATTGACCAACATATAATTCTGTGTGGCATAATAACGAGAAAACTATTTTATCATCCCAAGTGAAACAATGTATATTTTATCGATTTAATTGTGTTGGTCTTGTCTTAGTGTGAATGTAGCAATGGACAATATCTGTTACACGCTGCATAAAATCTTTTTGATCAAATCGTAAATTTATCTGTTAACACATTCACTATTACTAATTACATAAGCATATCAGAATAAGATGTATGAATGCATTTTATTTTTTTGCCAATGGAGAGCTTTGAGGTTTGACATGGGCACAAACTGACATTTTATGGGCAACAACTTCCATAATTCTCATGCAATAATTCTTCCATAATTCCGATTTCTTTTTTACATGGTGGTATATTTAAGATCTCTGCAGCCTTTGCAATCCCTCCACTTTTAACCCCGCCCAGACTTTCTGTGGCTGTCCAATCACAGACTTCCCAATGCAGCTCAATGAGAAGCCCATTGCAGGGCAGGTCCTCTGGGTAATTTCTGTCTCTTAAGTTAAGCTCCACTGTGATAAACAACAAGGAAGTAACGTGAGCAGTTGTCTGATTGACAGTTGACGAAGGGCGATGTAACAAGGTTAATTTAAAGTGTCAATTTATATTGAAATCTGAACATTTTGTAAAATAAAAAAGAACACACTCTTCACACATAAAGCATTTCAGTCTGGAGTTCTACTTTAAGTTCCTGTTACCATAAATGGAATTCTAAGATCTTGTGTCTATCTCTCTGATCTTCTGATTTGTCTAAAGCCCAGGGTGTCTTGCTGCAGTAAAATGGTTATAAAGTATACTGTATTTATGGTCCATCTTAGCTCAGTATGGTACTTCATATAAATCTATTCATAGTTAGACATTACTACTGTTTATAAAACAATGGCCTCATAAACCAAGACCAAGACCAAGACTAAGAGCTCCATCTTGCTCCATTAGCTTGCTTGAAAAACCAACACTGGACGTGACAGCATGCACTCAGCAGGAATTATGACCTTTTTCCAATGACTGGCATTTCTTTTTTCTCATTATTTTGAATTGTTCAAAAGGACATCAAAATGTGTCTCTCTGTGCATGTTAGTATTTGGCATTTAACAAAAACTTGTGCTTATTGGAATAATATTAAACACTTAAAGTGAATAAATCATTAAATTTGCTTCGGGGGGCGTGACCTGGAAGCCGACGGAGATGGCCGCCTAACTCCTGAGCTCCGACTCGCGCAGCAATAAACGAAGCACTCACTGCAGCTAACTCTCTCCCGATGGGGCGCACTAAACGCACAGACACCCACCAAACACCCGGGAGGTAACCTTCTACCTTGCACAACGACTCCCTGGACGGATATCTCCGAACACCGGGCGGATCGCCACGAGGCACCCAGGGCACAAAGATGGCCGACGGCCAATCCTCACCGCCGGAGGCGGAACCGCACGCTCTGTCCCTGGCAGATATACGGGCAGACATCAGAGCCCTCACTACTACAATGGTCACGAAGTCTGACCTGAAGAACACCTCGGACATACTCCACAAGGCAATCCGTGCAGAGGTCGCCATGCTGGGAAATGATATAGCGGCGCAAGGTAACCGCATCCAGGCTTTAGAGGCCGCAGAGCAAACAATGTCTGGCCGCATAGAAGCCAATAATCTGGCAATCACTCGGCAGGGCACTATAATCCTACACCTCAGGCGGCAAGCGGAGGATCTTGATAACAGGGGACGCAGATCCAATATAAGAGTTGGCAACCTCCCTGAATCAAACGGTGAGGAAAACGTGGAGGCCATACTCACCACTCTGTTTAAATAAATACTGGGCCCAGATGCACTGCTCAACATCAGATTTGATAGAGCTCATAGGGCGTCACGACCGAGGAATATTGATAACTCACCCAGAGACATTATTTGCTGTCTACACAAATTGAAACTAAAAGAATTAATTATGACTAAAGCCCGCTCCAAGCAGTTCTGGCCATTCCAGGGAGCTGAAATAGCCCTCTACCAAGACCTGTCAACCCTCACGCTAGAGGCACACAGGGCCCTCAGGCCGGTAACCCAACTTCTGAGAAGCCGCAACATTCCTTACAAATGGGGCTTCCCCTTTAGCCTGCTGGCCCGACATGAAAATGAGTGGATACCCATACGATGGCCGGATGAGATGCAAGTGTTCCTGAGGAGACTGGGCCTGCCACACACGGAGGTGGTCGACTGGATCCTGAGACCCATGGAACTCCACCCTGGCCCACCAGCACAAAGAGCTGCAAGACGCCGCAGAGACGATTCACCGCGTAGGCCGCCTGTACACAGACCCCGCAACCAAGCACAACAAGCCGCTTAAATAAGAAGCCGATGCGACAAGCTATTTGGGGACCACCTCGGCTGGCAGCGCAGAGACACCGACGAATCTAAGACCAACTCAGATAAGTACTTTTTGCCTTCTCCCGACATGCACCGACCTGTAGCACACAACTGCTGACCCATCCCGCCCTGGACTCCCCTCACTACCGAACACGATGAACTGATTGACCCCCATAGACTATGACCACATCACCGTGCATGCATCCCCTACCTGGCGGAACCGACATCAACGAGAGATCAACACCACTGCCCCCGCTGAACTGGGGATAGGGGACGCTGGACGCTTCTTGGGGTGGGGAGTACGGGGGGGAGGGTAACCCCACCACACGGTACCGGGAATACACAACACCCAAATCGTTAACGCTACAAGGGGGGGGGGGAGGGGGCTCTTACCTCCGGCCCCAACGGACTACCGGGGGACCGAGAGGTGATAAAGCAAAGACGCACGAGTGTGCCAGATGGGAAGGGATGCTTATAGAGGGAGCACACCGCTGTGGGATGGGAATCAAGATGCAGGGGGGTGGGAAGGTATATGGGAGAAAAGTCACTAGCTACTAGAGCTGTAAAGGGCATGCTTGGGCAATGTGTGGACGCAATGTATAGTAATATATTATTCATGGTGGCTCAAGATACAAGGGCCACAGGGGCCCAGGCGGGACCAGGTGAACGCATCGACCCCACACATTATAGTGGGAGAAACCTGACCAACACACAGCCATGCTCATGTCCTTAACCACTCCCACATTAGTGACATAGCTGATGCTCAAAGACCACACCCACTGCGACCAACCTGCACCTGACTGATACAAAAAATAAAATAAAATTAAATAAAATAAAAAAAGGGGGGGGGATAAATAAATTTAAAAAAAATCTGTATGAGGACTAAAGTCGGAATGTCCTGTGCTGCTGGAGAGGGGGGACTGCATTAGCATAAAATTAGTGACAAACAGAATAAACCCAGAGGGAGAGTGTGGCAAACCTAGCCACTTCTGGACTGTAGTATTAAAGGTTGTCCGTAGGCTGAATATATGCTGTGTATTTTAAACTGTATATGTACCGTATTATGGCCGTTCGCATGCTGGCAGCCGTACGCTGCCAGCATACAAATCCCTTTCGTTTGACGAAACACGGCTATCCAGGCCGTTCGCCATACGAATGCGGGCTCCCCAGGTAGACCACCCACTCACCAGTCGTGTGGCACCAATTAACCAATTGCAACAATGTTGCAATCGGTAATTAAGGGCTCTCCTAGGTGGCCGTCGTTCGGCTACCGACCATGCGGCGGTCGGCCATCTTGGATCCTTTGTCTCTGCAGCGGTGATCGGTCCTCGAGAGCCTGGAACTGAAAACGGCTACTCAATGATCCGAACACCGCTGGACTTCCAGAGCGTTCGGGAGTTCCGCGTTCGGCACATTCTGTTCCCCCTAGATGTTCGGTACTTTTAAACCGAACTCAATGTTTTAATGTATTTTGTGCGGCGTTCGGTTAGTTTAGCTGGGATCGGAGCGGTATTCTCACTAAATGTGCCCGCCGACCCCAGCTATCTACCGAACGGTCATTCGTCTAAAAGCGAGTAAAATTGTATAAAATATGGATTTCTGTGTAAATTGTCGATTTTGCTACACGAGGGGATAATCCACTTAATCGTCCATTTTAGTGGGAGTATCCCTCTCGTGCAGCAATGCCTGTTGGGATAATTACAATGCCTGATGGGAGAAATCCCCTGTAACATCTGTAAGGAAACCCCTTGCATGGGGAACTGCATAAATATGGAAGTCTGTGAATAAAGCAAGTTAGTTGACTCCCAAACTGTGTTTCGTCCGGTTATTGGGAGGATTGGGAATATTGCCGTGCTTTCTGCTCTAACTGTGGATTACCTGAAGATACCAACGGATATTGTGTACTAATATACTGCATTCCGTTACAATTGGTGGCAGCAGTGGGATCCGAACCTTACAGCCGAAAAGCAGTGTTCGTGTAAACTGGAACTACCGAACAAGGAAAGCAAGGGCAATTCGTATGGAGATTGATTATACCATACTGAAACGACAGACTTTAAAAGAGCTACTGGAAGCCAGGGGTAAGATAGCCAGCAACAAATCTAAAGCTGTGCTGATCGCTGAACTGATGGAGGGAGACGGAGCCCACAGCGCTACACCTCCACCAGCCATGGAAGAGACCCCATACCAGAAAGAGCTAAGAACCAGGTTGGCGTTTCTGCCACAGCCAGTACCCTTGGAAATATTGACCGTGCTGATATCAGATGTACATGATTATCTGATGGCAACCCGCACACCAGAGACACCGCCTAGGGCAGAGTCTGTTACTGCCTCCATATACGGACAGGTAAAACCCAAAGTCCCACATCACGCATTTAAAGTGTTTTGTGAAGAAAAGGACGAGATTGACGGGTATTTACAGGATTTCGAGAGGCTGTGTGATTTGCACGACTTGGAACCCGCAGTATGGGTACCCCTACTGGCAGGCAAATTATCGGGTAGGGCAGCTGAAGCCTACCGCGCTGTGCCCCGAGAGGACAGCAAAGATTACCCTAAAGTAAAGAGGGCGATCTTGGAGAGGTATGCCATTACCCCAGAGGCGTACCGGCGCAAGTTCAGGGGCTTGCGCAAACCTGAGAAAGATTCTCATGCGGAGTGGGCGCACAAGCTGGATCAAGCATCACAAGGCTGGATACAAGCCAGCAACGCGACCAATATGGATAGAATTGCGGCAGTTAATGCTGCTGGAGCAATTCTTTAATGGTTTGTCCCCAGAAGCACAAGAATGGGTGAGGGATCAGAAACCACTCACCCTACCCAAAGCCGCTAGATTGGCGGATCAGCATTTTGATGCCAGGAGGCATCACGGTCTCCAGAGTAAGACTCTCCCTCGGATTACCGGGCCACCCAATACTTTTTCTCCTACCGGCCCCACAGTACCCCTGTCCAGGCCAGCACTGAATAATCCACCACCCCCTTCCCGATACAATGGCCGGGCTAACATTCAGTGTCACACCTGCAAGCAGTGGGGACATATTTCTCGTGAGTGTACGCAGAACCGGAGCCGACAAGCTTGGAACCAGGTGCGACAAAATTTAACACCAAGGGCTGCTGCGCATCACTATCAGGTAGCACCAGCTACCCAGGAAATGCTGAGCGCTCAAATCGAGGAACCTCTAGGGGTGCTCCATGAAGTAAGGTCGGTCCGAGCCACCGACAACCGACAACATCATCGGCAGCTAGTGACCCTGGAGGGGAAGGAGGTACAAGGGCTCCGAGATTCGGGAGCCACTCTAACTTTGGTTGCACCGCATTTGGTACCAGGCGCAACCCACACTGGCGGATCAGTGGCAGTGGCGGATCAGTGGCAGGGGGAGCAGTATACCGGCTACCCACTGCCAAGTTACATTTGGATTGGGGTGTGGGAGAGGGAACTGTGGAAGTGGGGCTTATGCAAAATTTACCCGCAGATGTTGTACTGGGGAATGACTTGGGCCAGATGACTTCCGCTTTTATACCCCAGGCTCCCTACCAGGAGGCCCATCCCGTAACTACACGGCAACAGGCTCGCACCACGGTTACACCGATACACTCTGAGGCTCAGGTAAGAGACCATGACCCCCACCCGACTCCCATGTCCTGGGATACCCCGACCACCTTTGCGACCGAAGTACAGACCGACCCCACCTTACAAGTATATAGGGACCGGGCACAAGCTGACCAGACAGGGCTAGAGGGGGAGCGATACACGTGGGAGAAAGGGTTATTATACCGTGTCACGGCAAAGGACGTGGGGGGGTCTGTCACCTTGACCAACAAACAGTTAGTGGTACCGCAGAAATATAGGCAGGAGCTGCTTAGAATTGCGCATGATATTCCCTTGTCAGGACACTTAGGGATGACCCGCACCCGATACCGCTTAACGCATGCGTTTTTCTGGCCCGGAATCTCACAGGATGTGCGACAGTATTGCACCTCCTGCGACGTTTGCCAGCGAGTAGGTAAACGAGGGGATCGCCACAAGGCCAAGTTATGTCCCCTACCCATTATTGCCGAGCCCTTCAGCAGGGTAGCGGTAGACATAGTAGGGCCCCTGCCAAAACCCAGTCCCTCTGGCAAAAAGTACATTTTAACCGTAGTGGACTACGCCACCAGGTACCCCGAGGCTGTGGCCCTCACTAACATTCATGCTGAGACCGTAGCTGAAGCCTTAATGAAAGTGTTTTCCAGGGTAGGGTTCCCCCAAGAAATAATATCGGACCGGGGCACCCAATTCACTGCCGAGGTCACCCAACATATGTGGAAGGTATGTGGCATTAAGCCAATAGTCAATTCCGCCTACCACCCCCAGGCCAATGGACTATGTGAGAGGTTCAACGGGACGCTGAAGCAGATGCTTCGGACGTTTGGGGAAACCCAGAAAGACTGGGAGAGGTTCCTGCCTCACCTACTCTTTGCGTATAGAGAGGTTCCCCAAGAGTCGACCGGATTCTCCCCATTTGAACTATTGTTTGGAAGAAGGGTGCGAGGACCCTTGAACTTGATTAGGGAACACTGGGAGGTAGAGAGTACGACTAACGAAACCCCTATCGTATCATATGTACTGGAGTTCAGAGACCGTCTGGAGGCGCTAACTCAGGCTGTGCACACCAACCTCCAGGCGGCTCAGCAACGCCAGCGACGCTGGTACGATAGAGGAGCTAGAGACCGCAGCTTTAAGGTGGGACAGAAGGTTTTAATTTTAAAACCCGTCCGCACAGACAAGCTGCAGGCCATCTGGCAAGGCCCATACCAGGTAGTAGAGCAGCGATGCGACACTACCTATGTGATTGGCCCCTGCTCAGGGGTAGGGAAGAGACGCATGCTCCACGTGAACATGCTCAAACCCTACCATGAGAGGATAGAGGATGTAACAGCAATCTGTGCCTCCGCCTTAGAAGATCAGGAGAACCTGCCCCTACCTGACCTACTAGAACCGGAAGAACCGATAGAGCCCTCCCGGGGAGTTCAGCTGGGGGAGCGGCTAAGCCCTCACGAGCGTGCCCAGGTACAGGCGCTGATCGTAGCTAAAGGGGCTACCTTCTCCAATTTACCTGGGTACACTCCGCTAGCCACCCACCGAGTCGAAACCCCGGGACAGCTACCTATGCGACAGGCTCCATATAGGGTTCCGGAATCAGTCCGGACCCATATGAAGGCCGAGTTAGATGAAATGTTGCAGCTAGGGGTTATCGAACCCTCAGATAGCCCCTGGGCATCGCCGGTAGTTCTGGTGCCTAAAAAGGACGGCACCACCCGATTCTGCGTTGACTACCGGAGGCTGAATGACAAAACAGTGTCTGATGCCTACCCGATGCCTCGGATAGACGAGCTGCTAGATAAGATGGCACGGGGTCAGTATCTCACTACCATTGACTTGTGTAAGGGATACTGGCAAATTCCTCTAGCCGATGACGCCATCCCCAAGTCGGCGTTTGTCACTCCGTTTGGCCTGTACCAGTTCAAGGTCATGCCCTTCGGAATGAAAAACGCTCCGGCTACCTTTCAGCGGATGGTAGATCGGCTACTGGACGGCTTCCAGGAGTATGCCTGTGCCTATTTAGATGACATAGCCATCTTTAGCCAGACCTGGGAAGACCACCTACGCCATATAGGGGCGATCTTAGACCGTATTGGGGAAGCCGGGTTAACGTTAAAGCCCAGCAAGTGCCACATAGGTATGGCCGAGGTGCAGTATCTAGGCCACTGAGTAGGGTGTGGGCAGCAGAGGCCCGAGCCAGCCAAGATTGAGGCCGTAGCTAAGTGGCCCACCCCAAGGACTAAGACCCAAGTGCTAGCGTTCCTAGGGACGGCCGGGTATTATAGAAAATTTGTTCCCGACTACAGCACCCTGGCCAAACCCCTGACGGACCTGACCAAAAAGAACCTTCCCCGACTGGTTGTCTGGGCCCCAGAGTGTGAGCAGGCATTCCAACAACTCAAGACAGCTCTGACTAATGCTCCTGTGTTAACTGCTCCTGATCCAACTAAAAGATTTCTTGTCCACACAGACGCTTCAATGTTTGGATTGGGGGCAGTGCTGAGCCAAGTGGGAGCCGATGGCGGAGAGCATCCCGTAGCCTACTTAAGCCGAAAGTTGTTGCCCCGTGAAGTGAGCTACGCCGCCATTGAGAAAGAATGCCTGGCCGTGGTGTGGGCCCTTAAAAAGTTACAGCCGTATTTGTATGGACAACCTTTTTCCTTACTCACAGATCACAACCCGTTGGTGTGGCTGAACCGTGTGTCTGGGGAAAATGCCAGGCTGCTGCGCTGGAGTTTGGCGCTGCAGCCCTTTGACTTCACCATCCATTACCGCCCAGGAAAACAAAACGGTAACGCCGACGGGTTATCCAGACAGACTGAACTCGAGAAGTGATCTGTGAGTACTCTCCCGGACATCCCCAAGCCGATCCGTTGGGATCAGACTGTGTATGCCGGCTTGGTTCTGGGGCAGCATTGTGGCAAACCTAGCCACTTCTGGACTGTAGTATTAAAGGTTGTCCGTAGGCTGAATATATGCTGTGTATTTTAAACTGTATATGTACCGTATTATGGCCGTTCGCATGCTGGCATCCGTACGCTGCCAGCATACAAATCCCTTTCGTTTGACGAAACACGGCTATCCAGGCCGTTCGCCATACGAATGCGGGCTCCCCAGGTAGACCACCCACTCACCAGTCGTGTGGCACCAATTAACCGATTGCAACAATGTTGCAATCGGTAATTAAGGGCTCTCCTAGGTGGCCGTCGTTCGGCTACCGACCATGCGGCGGTTGGCCATCTTGGATCCTTTGTCTCTGCAGCGGTGTTCGGTCCTCGAGAGTCTGGAACTGAAAACGGCTACTCAATGATCCGAACACCGCTGGACTTCCAGAGCGTTCGGGAGTTCCGCGTTCGGCACATTCTGTTCCCCCTAGATGTTCGGTACTTTTAAACCGAACTCAATGTTTTAATGTATTTTGTGCGGCGTTCGGTTAGTTTAGCTGGGATCGGAGCGGTATTCTCACTAAATGTGCCCGCCGACCCCAGCTATCTACTGAACGGTCATTCGTCTAAAAGTAAGTAAAATTGTATAAAATATGGATTTCTGTGTAAATTGTCGGTTTTGCTACACGAGGGGATAATCCACTTAATCGTCCATTTTAGTGGGAGTATCCCTCTCGTGCAGCAATGCCTGTTGGGATAATTACAATGCCTGATGGGAGAAATCCCCTGTAACATCTGTAAGGAAACCCCTTGCATGGGGAACTGCATAAATATGGAAGTCTGTGAATAAAGCAAGTTAGTTGACTCCCAAACTGTGTTTCGTCCGGTTATTGGGAGGATTGGGAATATTGCCGTGCTTTCTGCTCTAACTGTGGATTACCTGAAGATACCAACGGATATCGTGTACTAATATACTGCATTCCGTTACAGAGAGTACATAACCGCCTATGACCCAAGCTACATAGTGCTCACACACAGCTACACACCGAGCGGGCAAGGAACCCAACCTGACACCACAAGACTCACATTACCACTCCGGTGTAGGCGTAGGCCACAACCCGAACCAGGCCTGTGTATATCAAGACTACTGAGGGGGCCACGGCCGCAGCTGCTCCGGTAATTACCGTGTAGTGGTACGGTTCTGGACATCCACTCATTTACACAGGATTCCACCCAACATAGGTAAAACACGACAACATACTACGTGAGGGAATCTACACCCGCCCTCACTGACACACCATACAACGACTGAGGAAAGCCATCAAACCCAGCCAACGAGAAGGCAACACACCACACTACACCTTACTTAGCCACAGGATACTCCTACGCAACACCGCTCCTGGCGCGCCCCGCAACTTCCCGGTGCGCTCCGCATCTGCCTGGCCTCCCCCCCTCTTTGTTTTTTTTTCCTTCTTTTCCCCCTCTCTTCTCTTTTTTTCTCCTTTCTCTCTCCTCTTTCCCTGCCCCCCCCCCACCCTGACGCGCGGCTGGTGCTCCGGCAGGTGCTCCGGCAGGCTCTGGTCCCTGGTCCACGAGGGTGTCAAGAGACCCCCCCCGCTGACGGTTCTTGCAGGACGAGGGAGCACACCGCTGTGGGATGGGAATCAAGATGCAGGGGGTGGGAAGGTATATGGGAGAAAAGTCACTAGCTACTAGAGCTGTAAAGGGCATGCTTGGGCAATGTGTGGACGCAATGTATAGTAATATATGTATTCATGGTGGCTCAAGATACAAGGGCCACAGGGGCCCAGGCGGGACCAGGTGAACGCATCGACCCCACACATTATAGTGGGAGAAACCTGACCAACACACAGCCATGCTCATGTCCTTAACCACTCCCACATTAGTGACATAGCTGATGCTCAAACACCACACCCACTGCGACCAACCTGCACCTGACTGATACAAAAAATAAAATTAAATTAAATTAAATAAAAAAAAAGGGGGGGGGGAATAAATAAATTTTAAAAAAATCTGTATGAGGACTAAAGTCGGAATGTCCTGTGCTGCTGGAGAGGGGGGACTGCATTAGCATAAAATTAGTGACAAACAGAATAAACCCAGAGGGAGAGTACATAACCGCCTATGACCCAAGCTACATAGTGCTCACACACAGCTACACATCTGCCTGGCCTCCCCCCCCCTCTTTGTTTTTTTTTCTTTCTTTTCCCCATCTCTTCTCTTTTTCTCTCCTTTCTCTCTCCTCTTTCCCTGCCCCCCCCCCCCCCCCGACGCGCGGCTGGTGCTCCGGCAGGCTCTGGTCCCTGGTCCACGAGGGTGTCAAGAGACCCCCCCGCTGACGGTTCTTGCAGGACGATACGTATCTGGTCAGACGCGCGGGAGCCTGGCATGGCGTACTCGCCGGCACCCTTAATTATAACAACGCAGAACTGTTACCCCGGAAAAGAGATCGCACCTCTTGAGAGACCTCAGGAGACAATATGTATCAATTGCTCTCCTACAGGAAACACACCTGAAGGCAGATGCGAACTCACTACTTAAAAATCGACATTACCCACTAAACTTCTATAGCAACCACCCCACAAGGAAAAAATCGGGAACTGCTATCTTGATAGCTGATAACCTCCAATTCGCAACTCTGGACCAGCTGGCCAATGCGGATGGCAGGTACCTCTTCGTTAAGGGAGTTATGGCCGGAAAAACATACACGACTGCAAACCTGTACGCCCCAAACTCGGGACATGCCAGCTTCGTCCGCCGCACGCTGAGGAGACTGCCCAAATTCACGGAGGGAATCCTGCTACTAGGAGGCGATCTGAATGTCCCACTGGACCCTTTGGTGGACACGTCCGTGGGTCGTAGCAGTATTCCGGACTCGACTCTGAAAACTATCCAGAAGTCCCTTAGGCTAATAGACACATGGAGGGTACTCCATCCCATAGAACGAGACTACACCTACTACTCAACACTACACCGTAGATACTCCTGGATCGATTATCTATACATACAACAGGAAGGACTCACCTACCTGAGAAAGGCGGAAATCCAACCCACCCCCTGGTCCGACCACAGTGCGATGAGAGTGAAACTTGAGTCACCTCTTTACCGCCCAGCTAGAATGACGTGGAGACTAAGTGACACACTTCTCCTAGACGAACCGGCGAAAGCACTAATCGCCGAACACATCCGCCAATACTTCGAGGAGAACACCACAGACGACGTACCGGACATGACTATATGGGAGGCGCACAAAAGTGTCTTGAGAGGGCACCTCATACGAATGGCAACGCAAAAGAAAAAGGAAGCTGGCAAACAACTAAGAGACCTAACCCAACAGATAGCAGACCTAGAACAACTGCACAAAAGGACCCAACAGGACCAAACCTACAGAGACCTGATTACAAAGAGAAGACAACTCACTGACCTTATAGAACAGAAGCACACACGGCAGACACAACACTCAAAAGCATTTTTCTACAGACACGCTAACAAGGGGGGGAGACTGCTTGCCCAAATGCTTAGAGGAACAGGCTCAGGTGCACACTGTCAGGGTACCTGAAGTCTCTACCTCTGAGAGAGGTAGAGACTTAGTCGTTTATCCGTCTAGACGAGCCGTTTCCTCCGTTCCTCGCGGTCCATCCGGTCACTTAAACGCTGGCCGCGAGGGATCCGCTTCCTTTTCTAACATGACGCTCGGTACGTGACGTCATGACGCAATCCCGAGCGACCTGTCACTCAATTGTTAATATCTAATCAGTACTCGTCGGAGGCGTGTCTACTCTCCGGAGTCAGGGTATTTAAGCTTGCTTCTCTCTTCAGCTCATTGCCCTGTCGTGGTTCTAGCTTGTCTAGTCACTCAGTGCTCTTGTATTCTAGTATTCTCTTTGGTTCTGACCCGGCTTGTTGTACTATTCTGCTTATCTCTGTTATCCCTCTGACCCGGCTTGTCTCTCGCTTACCTGTCTTCTCGTTCCCTCGACCTCGGCTTGTCTCTGACCATTCTCTATTATTCTCTGTACGTTAGTCCGGCCATTCTAAGGTCCGGTATACGTACCTTTCTACTGTTTGTACTCTGCGTGTTGGATCCCTGTCCCGATCCTGACATTACGACAGGGCCAATGGATCCTGCAGGTACAAACAGTCAGCTTGGTTCTCCCGACCCCAGGTTTGATGCCATGGAACACAGGATGGATCAGATGGCCCTAGCACTACAGGCGCTATTGTCTCGTGCTAGTAACCCACCAGAGGAGACACGTACTCCTTCGATTTCTCCTGTAAGTTCAGGTCTAGAAGTAGCCACTGTAGGTGCTTCTTCTCGTATTACCCCACCAGTACGTTATGGCGGTTCCCCTGAGAAGTGTCGTGGCTTTTTGAACCAGATCAGCATCCATTTCGAATTACAACCCCGCTCCTATCCTACAGATAGAGCGAAGGTTGGATTTATTGTTACGTTACTCATTGAGAAAGCTCTGAGATGGGCCAATCCTTTATGGGAGAATGATAACCCGTTAGTCTATAATTATAATGCCTTTGTAGCTGCTTTTAGAAGAACTTTTGACCCCCCTGGTAGAAAGGTCAATGCAGCTAGATTACTGTTGCGCCTTAGACAGGAAAATCGAACACTTGTGGATTATGCACTAGAGTTCAGGTCCTTGGCGGCAGAAGTTAAGTGGAACGAACAGGCTTATATAGACGTATTTTTGAATGGGTTATCAGATGTAATCCTTGACGAGGTCGCTACTAGAGAGCTCCCTGAGAATTTGGAGGATTTAATTTCTTTTATCTCTCGCATTGATGAACGCTTAAGAGAGAGGCAGAACACTCGAGATAGGACCCGTAGACCCTCCTTTAAACTAGCTCCTGCATTTCAAAATTCTGAGATCGAAACCTTACGTTTTCCAGAGCCTATGCAAATAGGTAATACTCACCTCACAGAGGAGGAGAGACAGTACAGGAGAAGGGAGGGTTTATGTATGTACTGTGGAGTCAGAGGTCACTTACGCCTAAATTGTCCCAATCGTTCGGGAAACGCTCGCACCTAAGTTTCTCTAGAGGACAGGCCTTGGGTGTATCTATTTTGTCCTCTATTCACAATTATAAAGATCACAGGCTTCTGTTACCCGTTTCTTTGACTTGGGAGAAGGGAGTAGTAAAAACCATGGCTTTGATCGATTCTGGAGCTGCTGAGAGCTTTATCGACCAAGTTTTTGTTACCAAGCATGCTATCCCATCCCAGTTAAGGGAGACACCCCTGGCCGTTGAGGCCATAGATGGTAGACCTTTACTTGAGCCTGTTATTTTCCGTGAGACCATACCTGTTAATTTAACTGTTGGTATCTTACATGAGGAAGACCTATCCCTATTGATTATTTCCTCTCCTTCTATTCCCATAGTCCTGGGGTACTCCTGGTTAAAGAGACATAACCCTATCATTCATTGGGAGTTAGGGGAGATAGTTTCATGGGGTCAGAATTGTCAAGAGAAATGTTTGCGGAGGGTCTCGCCTCTTTGCCTAGCTAACACGTCGGCTAACTCCTCCAACCCTACAGAGACACAAATACCGCCTCAGTACCTGGATTTAAAGGCAGTATTTGATAAAAAGAGAGCCGATACCTTACCTCCACACAGGTCCTTTGATTGCAAGATTAACCTACTCCCTGGTACCATGCCTCCCAGGGGTCATGTATACCCGTTATCTACTAAAGAGAACTCAGTTCTAGAGGAGTATATTCACGAGAATTTAGACAAGGGATTCATTAGGAGATCCTCCTCTCCTGCCGGGGCTGGATTTTTTTTTGTTAAAAAGAAGGATGGTACACTTAGACCTTGTATTGATTATCGAGGTTTGAACAAGATAACCATTAGGAATGCTTATCCCATTCCTTTGATTACCGAACTCTTTGATCGTTTAAAGGGTTCTAACATTTTCACCAAGTTAGATCTCAGAGGGGCATATAACTTGGTGAGAATCCAGCAGGGACACGAGTGGATGACGGCGTTCAATACTCGATATGGTCACTATGAATATACAGTAATGCCTTTTGGGTTATGTAATGCACCGGCTGTATTCCAGGATCTGATAAATGAGGTTCTTAGGGAATTTCAGCATGATTGTGTTATTGTATACCTGGATGATATACTCATACATTCTAGAGAGATTGAGACTCACCACAAACAAGTCAGAAGGGTTTTGCACAAACTTCTTCAACATGGCCTGTACTGCAAATTGGAGAAATGTAGCTTCGATCAATCCCAAGTAAACTTCCTTGGTTATGTGATCTCTGGGGAGGGATTTAAGATGGACCCGGATAAACTCCAGTCCATTCTAGATTGGCCTTTACCAAAGGGTCTCAAGGCCGTTCAGAGATTTATTGGATTCTCCAATTATTATAGGCGCTTTATTAAGGGATATTCTTCTATTATTGCGCCTATCACCAATATGACCAAACAGGGGGCTGATACTAAGAATTGGTCTACGGAAGCTCTCCTTGCTTTCAAAACTCTCAAAGAGCTTTTTGCTTCCGCTCCAATTTTAGTTCACCCTAATACTACTCTCCCTTTCCTACTCGAGGTAGACGCCTCAGAGACTGGTATAGGTGCTATCCTATCCCAAAGGTTAGGTGTGGATAAACCGTTACATCCATGTGGATTTTTTTCTAAAAAATTATCTGGTGCTGAGAGCAGATATGACATTGGTGACAGAGAACTACTAGCTGTTATCAAGGCGTTAAAAGAATGGAGACATTTATTGGAAGGGACATTACATCCTGTTACTATTTTAACGGACCACAAGAACTTGTCCTATATTGGAGAGGCCAAGCGATTGTCTTCCAGGCAAGCTCGTTGGTCGTTATTCCTCACCCATTTCAATTACGTTCTTACTTATAGGCCTGGTTCGAAGAATTCTAAAGCCGATGCCCTATCTCGCCAATATGAACCTTCTGCTTCATCTGAACCGGTTCTGTCCTCTATAGTACCCAAATGCAATATTATTGCTAACACAAGTCTCAAAATCCATTCTCCGTTGCTTGCCCAGATCTTGAAGTCACAACATCTGGCACCTGGACAGACTCCTGAGGGAAGAAACTTTGTTCCTCCTGAACTCCAACTGGAGCTCTTACAGTGTTTCCACGAAAGTAAGGTGGCTGGTCATCCTGGCATTCGCAAGACATATTCCCTGATCTCCAAGGATTTATGGTGGCCTTCCTTACGAAAGGATATTAAGGAGTTCATCGGAGCATGTGAGACTTGTACCAAGACTAAACAGCCTCATACATCTCCATGTGGTTTGTTGCACCCCTTGGACATTCCAGAGAAACCATGGTCCTGTTTGGCCATGGACTTTATTGTGGATTTACCTGCTTCCAAGAGACAGACTGTTATTCTCACGGTGGTTGATAGATTCACTAAGATGGCTCATTTCGTGCCGTTACCTAAACTCCCAACTTCTCCTGAATTGGCGGAGATTTTCGCGAGAGAGGTTTTTCGCTTACATGGGATACCTTCTGAAATTGTTTCTGATAGAGGCTCTCAATTTGTCTCACGATTCTGGAGATCCTTCTGTTCTCAATTAGGTATCAAATTGAACTTTTCCTCTGCATATCACCCTCAGTCTAACGGAGCTGCTGAACGTACTAATCAAAAGATTGAACAATATCTGCGCTGCTTTGTTTCCGAACACCAGGACGATTGGGTCGGTTTGATTCCTTGGGCAGAGTTCGCACACAATAATCTCGTTTGTGATTCTACTCGTTCTAGCCCCTTCTTCATGAACTATGGCTTTCATCCTTCCATTTTTCCTTCGGTCTCTTCTTCCCAAGGAGTACCGTCGGTTGATGATCATGTCGCCAATCTGAAGAGGTTGTGGGATCAGACTCGTCAAATTCTCCTGCATAATTCTATGTTGTTCAAAAAACACGCTGATAAGCACAGAAGGGCGGCTCCAGTTTTTGTCCCTGGGGATAGAGTATGGCTGAGTACTAAGAACATTCGTTTAAAAGTTCCCTCTATGAAATTTGCGCCTCGTTACATAGGCCCTTACAGGGTTCTGACTCGTATCAACCCGGTTGCGTATCGCCTAGCTCTGCCATCTGCCTTACGCATCCCCAACTCCTTTCATGTGTCTTTGCTGAAACCGCTAATTTGCAACAGATTTTCCTCTACGGTTTCCTCACCTCGTTCGGTTCAGGTGGAAGGTCAGGAGGAATACGAGGTCAACTCCATTATCGATTCCCGATTCTCCCGGGGGAGGCTACAATATCTGGTCAACTGGAAGGGATATGGTCCTGAGGAGAGGAGTTGGGTACCTCAAGAGGATGTTCATGCTCCTCGCCTCCGCAGGGCGTTTCACTCCCGCTTCCCATCTCGTCCCGGTTCCTTCCGCCCGGTGGGCGTATCTGAGAGGGGGGGTACTGTCAGGGTACCTGAAGTCTCTACCTCTGAGAGAGGTAGAGACTTAGTCGTTTATCCGTCTAGACGAGCCGTTTCCTCCGTTCCTCGCGGTCCATCCGGTCACTTAAACGCTGGCCGCGAGGGATCCGCTTCCTTTTCTAACATGACGCTCGGTACGTGACGTCATGACGCAATCCCGAGCGACCTGTCACTCAATTGTTAATATCTAATCAGTACTCGTCGGAGGCGTGTCTACTCTCCGGAGTCAGGGTATTTAAGCTTGCTTCTCTCTTCAGCTCATTGCCCTGTCGTGGTTCTAGCTTGTCTAGTCACTCAGTGCTCTTGTATTCTAGTATTCTCTTTGGTTCTGACCCGGCTTGTTGTACTATTCTGCTTATCTCTGTTATCCCTCTGACCCGGCTTGTCTCTCGCTTACCTGTCTTCTCGTTCCCTCGACCTCGGCTTGTCTCTGACCATTCTCTATTATTCTCTGTACGTTAGTCCGGCTATTCTAAGGTCCGGTATACGTACCTTTCTACTGTTTGTACTCTGCGTGTTGGATCCCTGTCCCGATCCTGACACACACCCTGCGCACCGGATGGGACAAACTGACGCAATTCCCGGAGGAAATCGCAGCCGAATTTAAGTCATTCTACACGAAACTCTACAACATCCCCGCAGCGGACGGAGATGTCACCGCCGCGCAGAAGCGAAACGACACCGCTAGTTACCTACAGGACTTCAATCCAGACACCCTCACACCGGAGGAAGCAGAAGGCCTGGACGCACCAGTTACCGAAGAAGAAATCAACCTAGCTTTGAAGTCTGCAAAAAATGGTAAGGCACCGGGCCCGGATGGTTTCCCGGTGGAATACTACAAGAAATTCAGCATAGACCTAGTGCCAAAACTGGTGAAAGCGCTAAACAGCCTGCGCGACGGTGCGTCTTTCCATAGGGAGTCCCTAGCGGCGAAGATCACAGTTATCCCCAAACCTGGCAAAAAACTCTTCTCCAAGGTAATCTCATTTTGATTGCAGACCTATATGCCTAGACTGGTTCACCCTGACCAGACTGGCTTCATCCCGGGCAGAGAAGCCAGAGATAGCACGCTACGCCTCTTCGTGATCCAACACCTAGCAAAACATCTGAAGAAAAAACTGCTTCTGCTATCCACGGACGCAGAAAAAGCATTCGATAGAGTGGACTGGCATTTTATGATAGAGACACTGCAAAGAGTTGGAATCGGGGAAGGGATGCTGACATGGATCAAAACGCTCTGCCATCAGCCGAATGCCAGAGTCAGGGTAAACAGAGCACTTACAGATGGCTTTGCAATCAGGAATGGAACCAGACAGGGCTGCCCACTCTCGCCGCTCCTGTTCGCGCTTACCCTGGAGCCATTCCTGGACAAAATACGAAATAACCCCCGGATAACGGGCCTCACACACAAAACTCAAGAACACAAAGTGCCCGCTTACGCGGACGACATGTTATTCTTCCTAGACGAACCCCTTGAGTCGATCCCCCAGCTAATGAGAGAGTTTCAGACGTATGGAGACCTATCAGGACTTAAGCTCAATCTACCAACGTGTGAGGTGCTGAATGTGACGGTACCACAGGAGGAGTGCGCCACGCTGAAACATAAATTTCCATTCCGCTGGTGCACAGATCTCATGACATATCTCGGACTCCAGGTCACACCCGAGGCAAAAGATCTCTACGCACACAACTATACACCCCTTCTGGCAGAAATCCTTGACGATCTCAAGAAATGGAATTACAGCCACATCTCCTGGCAGGGACGGATAGCAGTGGTCAAAATGAACATCCTCCCCAGAATACTGTACAAGTTCCACACCATACCCCGCACAATCCCACAAGCATTCTTCAAAACGCTCCGAACGGCGATCCTCAGGTACGTATGGAAAGGGGACAGAGCCAGGATTAGCCACGAAAAACTGTGCCTCCCCAAAACGTGGGGAGGACTCGCCCTGCCGGACCTGAACAAATACTACCAAGCGACGATACTACAACGCGTCAGGGAATTGCACGCCGCCACTCCTCACAAATGGTGGGTCTCCCTATGCCAAGAACTCGCGGACGACCACCTCCACCTATTCCTCTGGTACAAGGAGAACGCTGCCAGAGATGACCTAGGGGACGACTTCCCCATCACCCAAACGCTCAAAACATGGACCCGACTAAGGAAGGCACCCTACATCTCACCTACACCGAGCCCGCTGATTCCCATCACCCACAACACAAACATAGGAGACGGGATACCGCCGTCCGCATGGCCACTGGCCAACCAGGGAGGATACATACCGCTACACACAGTGATCACAGACACAGGGCTGAAGTCTGAGGTTGAGACACCCACATTGATGCACCGCTTCCACTATGCCCAACTCAAACACTTCTACCATAACTTGCCACACAAACACAAACTGAACAGGGACCTAACATGGTTCGAACAGTTGTGCTTCCTGACATCGGACGCGGACAGCACAGTTTCAATCCTGTACCAACGTTTGGCAACGGGAGAGAGGGACAGGAAAGATGGCATGGGAAGACATAACGGACAAAACATACACAGAAAATCAATGGGAACAAATACTGCTGCTACAACATAAGGAGGCAAATTACAAGTTGATCTCCCATTGGTATCGCACTCCATCTCTACTGCACCGGATCAACCCGGAGATACCAGACACCTGTTGGAGATGCGAACGGGGATCTGGTACCCTCAAACACATCTGGTGGGACCTCAATGGAATCAAACCGTATTGGAAAGACATCGAGAAAGAAATACGAGCTGTACTGGGAGAGCCCACAGACCTAACAGCGGACCTAGCCTTGCTGCATCACACGGAAGGAACACTCTCAACATACAAACGATCGATCCTCAGACACCTACTAAACGCAGCAAAGGTATTGATACCGCTGCTATGGAAAACGACACACTCACCGACAATTGGACAATGGAGACGCAGAGTGGAAGAAATACAAAAAGCGGAATCCACAATTGCAGACTTACTAGACGGGAAAAACACGCGGAGCAGTGGAGACCCTGGTATATATACCAATCGCGATGCCGCTGTGCCTAGGCCCACTTATCCTATCCCGAACCATGGGGTGGGAGGCCTGGCGGGGACAGGAGCCATAATAGGGCGGAACCAGGGGGGGTGAGGGAGTGGGGACGAGCCGACAGGGGTTAGGGGACCAGACACACCCATATCCCCAGAACGGTGATTACAACGGTCCTGTACGACACGAAACTAGACCGACAGACAACAATACACTACACGAACACATACTAACACCATATACCTTACAGGTAAACTTGTTTCTCTTGACTATGTCAAGCTGGCACACGCTACAGCCAGCTACATAACCAGATCCAACACCTATCCATAACCATCCCCTATGATAACCTAAGTACACTGCGAATGGGCGCATGCCCGGGAATAACTAACAACGGGGAATGATTCGAAAGGGAGTTAAACTTATGTGCCTAATCTATGTACAACTAAGCGAGTCTTATATACCACATATGCAATGGAAAATGGGATGAATCCCTAGTTATGACTCGCTACCGCTTTACTTACTGCTATGATACTAATTTCACGTGTTACCAACCGGATCCTAAGATCCATAGCTTGTATACTGTACACGCAAAACTTGCTATTTGAGCAATGGCTTACCAACCAATGTACTCATCTCTTAATCAATTTGTATTGTTACGCTTTACTTGATTACAAAAATATGGCTGTTTTTGGTAGGAGTGTACGAAACTTCAACTTGTTAGCTTTGATTTGTATTAACCTGACAGTACCTCCTTCTTTTCTTCTGTATCCCATAACACAATTGCCATAATAAAAACAAGATTTACCAAAAAAAATTAGCTTTGACTGAACCATTTTTTGCTTAAAAATAAAAATTTGCGGCAACCAAACTTCGGCCATATGTTTGGCCCAGGCAGAATTTCACTAACGAAAAACTAATTCAGGAAACAAATCAAGCGAACCAAAAGAGTGCAAAAATGTACCGATCAGTATACCACCAAATACAGTCACAACATAACTATTGTGTTTATATTTTGCAGTGGACTCATAGAAGCATTTTGCCACCATTTGATTCACACACCATTTGGATCAAGCCTCTAAAATCAAACAATGGAGGGAAAAGCAAAAGTAGCAGAACAACGTTGAATTCAGAAATCGAGGAGAGGAAATCCAGACTAAGAAAATGGAATCCCCCAATGTTTTGGCCAACTGCCTTTCACAAGGATGGATGCTGGGGGCTCGCAATTAGAATTAAAACATTAACATGGTTTAACAATGAACAGACTGATGACACCAGGGGACTCCAGACATTATAACCATTTTAAAGAGAGAAAGCAGTAACAGTGTTTACAGTGCCCCTTTTAGTTCAGTACATTTTGGGGGATGAGGTTTTGGAAGGGGTGCTTGAAGGATATGTGCCTTCACACACTTGACATAAAAATTGTGCCCTAACAGTTATGAAGTTATTCCAATTCCAATGATTGATATTGCACTAATATATTCCCCAACGCTGTAAAATAGGTAAATGAGACAAACACTAAATTTGAACTAAGTAGGCGAAGAGGGCCATGCTCAAACGAGCTCGTAATCTAAAAGGTTAAGGAAGAAATACACTAATGGAATTAGGTGATCTGTATCTACCTGAAGGATCAGGGGATATTTGGGAGGAGGGAGCACAGTAGATTGGAGACAGAGGAGGAAGATTGTAATGGATGAGTAATTAAGGGAAGAGGTAGTAGGCTTCTCTAAAGAAATGTGTTTTTAATGATTTTTTCGGGAGGAGCAATTCTTAAGAAGTCCTGTAGGTTAGAGTCTGAGGTGCAGGTGCAAGAACAGGACAGTAACAGTTTGAGCAAATAGGCTAGGCTGGAGCTTATCTGCTAATGAGGAGGCTCTGGACATAAGGTAGTTGAGTCTGGCAGAGGCATTCATTACAGACTGTAGAGTGGCTATCTGGGTATTGTTTTTGACCGACAAGCAGAGGGTAACAGTGAACAATGATGATAACAATGAAGCCAGAAAACAATGATAACATAGACAAGTGCCTTCGTTGCCCCCTGAGTGACAAAGGGGAAAACACCAGAAATGTTTTTAAGGTTAATGCGACAGTATTTGATGATAGATTTTATGTAAGGGGTGAAGAAAAAGTTGGCGTCAAAGAGCACGCCATGGCAATGCGTCTATGAGGTAGAGGTTATGATAGCTCCGTTGACCTTAATGGAAGAAGGCACAGGCCCATATTTAGAGGGAGGAAAGACAAGGCATTCGGCCTTAGAGAAGTTGAGTTTTAGAACTGTTAAATCATCCAGTTATGGAGTGTGAACTAAAATAAAATCATAAACACTTTATGCAAAATAGCCTTATCAAATGTAAAACTGTATTTTTATTTGTGCTCTGTTCCTTAATCCGAAATGCAGGGGGTGAGCGGACTGTAATGCAAGGATTTGAGGGGGTCGTGAAGCAGAGAGACTGTGATTAAAAGGGTGCATGTGACTGCAATGCAGTAAGTAAATGAGATGAACACTCAGAGTATGAGGGGTTGATGTGCCATAAAGGGAGAAAATATACAAAATACACAGTCCATGTTCAGGTGAGTGCAGCCCTCTCGGTTTCTTTTATATATTTGGGAGTCCAGGCCAACTCCTTGGTTTTGCCCCCCTCCCGGTCACAGATGCCTCATTCTAGGACCCTATTTAGCCTTGACCTGCAGAAAGTCCCAGGAGGAAGTAGTTCCCAAGTCAGTGGATTAATCTCATTAGGGCAGGCATTAGGCTGATAGAGTAGGACTTGCCAAGAATGGGGTACATTGACGTTGTGGCAGGCTTATGCAATATAATGTAACTAAACCCCCATCATTTTTTGCCTATGTGAGGTGTTTTTAATAAAACTATTACAATCTCTAAGATTTGAAATGAATGTTTAGTGAATAAGCGAGTGCGCTGGATTGTGTATTTTGTATGTTGTATATATTGGCCCCAGCGGCACCCTATAATGTATGTTCAGGTGAGTGCAGCCCTCTTCGTTTCATACAGGGAGACAAGGTCTGGAATGGTATGGAAGGAACAGGCAGAGATAGATGGGTGAGGGAAGCATGTGGTGATCCCAGGGCATTCCTTATTTTTATTAAGAAAATATGAACTGAAACACCAAGTAAAGTAAACACTCAATGACTTTATTATATAACACTACAATCGAGGCAGGTTGAATTTTAAACATTCACAGGTTTCCAGCAAGGAAAACATTTTTCTCATGCTTCTATGGGACATAGACATCTGTGCTGGTCAAAACATCAAACTCCAGATTCACAGCCCCGTGGGTGGAAACATTTATGTCACATATTTATTTTGTGCCTATCTATTAGCGGCTTGTCTGGGGAAAGTGGAATATTATATCATATATCCTACTAACATTCAGTTTCTCTTTGCCAATTAACAGAAATCAATACGGACGTTTGGGAGAGCGGGAGAGCAAACAGAGATGCCAGGAAGTTAAGACAAGATGCTTTATTGAGCCTGTGGCAAAGTAATTACTGATTCATACATTTATATCTGTTCTGTGTTACAAGAGAAGATATAAGTACTGTGCAAATACCTATTTTGCATTTGTTGTTCTGTCTGTTAGTTATTCATATTGCATTAACGATACCATAATTAACTTAATTCCTACAAGTTCAGCCTATTATGATAATAATATGTAGATTTTTTTTACTTTATATGAAAGATTAAATAGTTAGCAATATTTATACTTCATGGACAAATGTGTCTGTGCATGCTTTCTAATTAGTGTGTTAGCAAGCTGACCCATGATCGTTGGCATAAGGCTATCCTAGACTTAAGATAAGGCCAGGGACTAATGAAAGTATTTAGAAAACTGGGCAGACTAGATGGGCCGAATGGTTCTTATCTGCCGTCACATTCTATGTTTCTATGAAATAAACTATACAATCCCCGCAGTTAGACTTTCTAAGCAAAAGCACCGCCCTGCGAGAGTTTAGCATTCAGATTACAATGTAGCACCTTTGTAACATTCCACCTTTCTAGCAAGTCAGCTGGTCTAAAGTCCTGACTTAAGCTATCAAGTGACAGGTTGGGTTTATGGAACAAGTGCGGGAACATATAAATATAAAATAAGAATAATCTGTTCTGTATTACAAGGCTCAAAACCAAGTTCCAGGCTGTATAAGTAAGTCATTTCATGAAATGGCTTTCCATGGTAGGTCACCGTCAGCCCAAGCATAAAATGGAGTAGTGGATTGATGCAAATGGGTTCGTTTTATTGCTTATTCTTCAGCAATTTGCAGAATGGTATGGGTTTGGCAATGCCAGAAGGACACAACCTTGCCTGAGCCAGTTGTGAAGTTTGGTGGAAGGAAATGAATGATTGTTTCATGTTTTTGGCTAGGCTCCATAGTTCTTGTATTGGAGAATCTTAAAGTTACACTCCACCGCCCAAACACAAAAACATTTAAATTACTTTTTAAATAAATATACCCACAATGAAAGTATGCATGCATTTTCATTGGGGGTATATCTAAAAAACAGCATACATAAACTGCAGTTCTCTTGTCTGCTGCCTTTGCAAGCCCTCCCCTTCTAACCCCACCTAGACTTTCTGTTGCTGTCCAATCACAGTCTTCCCAATGCTGCTCAATGAGAAGTCTTTGCAAGGCAGATGCTTTTGGCAATAACGGATTACTCTAGCTTCAGTAACCAAATAATCTATATTTTAATAAAGACAGGAGACAAGTATTTGCTTTACCTCCTTTACGGAAACCTCCCAAAGAAACAGTTAAACATAAATGAACAAATTCAACCAATCAGGATGTATATCAGATAAACTATAGGGTTGTGAAACTTCTCCCAACTCCTCTTTCTTGATGCAGCCGACAGAAGGATCTTAACAAAGAAGCAATAACAATGTCTTGAGTCAGAAAAACTCCTTTTTTAAAAATGAAGAACAGAAGGGTGATGGCCTTGAAGATGGTAGGGGAACCCAATGAAAGTGAGAAGAGAATCATCCACTGGACTAAGACATATCAGTTATAAATTGGACAATGACCTATCATAACGATCTTCGTGGTAAGAAATGGGCATAACAATACAATAACAAGTAAAATAATAAATTAACAACATTTATTGTAGAGATAAAGCTAAAGAACAATGCAGTCAAATGTACAAAAAGACAGTCAAAATAATAATTAAAAAGGGGGACGGGAAAGAAAAAGAAATCCAGGGAGCCAAAATACTCACCTCCTGTCTTTAATGAAATCTAGATTATTCGGTCAATGAAAATGGAATAATCCATCATTTTATTGCAAGACAATAACGCCTGAAAAAAAAAAAAAGAAAAGGCTGCATGAGAAGACGGACGTAAATAAAATGTGCGGAAAGTAGATTTCCTTGAACAATTGGCAGATGGTAAAATGTCTGATAAGGAGCCTGCCCGCAAAGAAGGCGGATGATTTGGCCGCTCCTCTGACGAATGAGTCCCAAAAGAGGAATAGATACTCAACACAGAGAGAAGTCTTCTAACCCAGCAAGCAATTGTAGGGCAGGATACCGGTCTCTGAGGACAGATGTAAAAGACGAAAAGAAGCCTGGAGGAGTAGAACAAAGTGGAGTTGTGGCAGACATACAGTGTCAAACACAACAAGCCAATCAAAGAGAGGGTCTGTCTGGAAAATAGGGACACAAACGAGTGTACAACACAGCAGAATATGCTGGGCTTTATAAATGTCAGTAATAAGAATAATTGTTATTATTTCTCATTAGTCGATGTTCTGTATGTTACTTTTAAAAATATCTGTAGGGCATGCAGGAGCTCGCTATTGTATATTCTTGTTTGTTTATTTATTACCAGCTACTAAATATTCATGTAACTGCTAATGTACCAGCACAAGGATTTCAGACATGACTGTTCAAATAAATGTGTTTTTAGATTTTGGAAACATAAGGTTTGTTTTTTTCTATTTTTATTTTCACATCTCGTTTAATAAATTAACAGACTGTGGTGTACTATCTTGGATGCAACATGATATTACAGTAAACTTTTTATTCCTTTAACCTACCTGAATGAAAGTTCATTCCACAATAATATTGTGCCATATCAGTGACTGGTTAATTCTGTCTTAATGTATTCATTTTAAACTATCTCAAAGGCTGAGTCTCCACTCCATGGATCAGAATCTGTGTTTTCATATTCTTAAAGCTCAAATGAGTGAGGTTTTTTTTGTTTGTTTTTTTTTTGTTTTTTTTTTGTTTTTGCCACGAATGCTTTCACTGTTTTTGGTTGTCTCAGAAAAGGTGATGGATTAGGAAAATCTTTGATGCTGAAAGGACACAAATACATAAATGCCTGCATGTGGGATATATCTACTAACCTGCTAAAAAAAAAAACCTCAATGGAGCGTTATTTTAGCAAAATAGTTAAAATGGTTAGCCTATATACAGATACACTGATCAGCCACAACAATAAAACCACTCACAGGTGAAGTGAAGAACGTTGATTATACTGTTACAATGGCACCTGTCAAGCAATGGGATATATTAGGCAGCAAGTGAACAGTCAGTAGGAAGCAGGAAATATGGGCAAGATCTGAGTGGCTTTGACAAGGGCAAAATAGTGACAGCTAGACCACGGTCTAGTATGTTGTTTCCCGTATGCAGTGGTTAGTACCTTACAAAAGTGGTGCAAGGAAGGACAAAACCGGCGAACCGGCATCAGGGTCATGGGCGCCCATGGCTTATTGATGCATATGGGGAGCAAAGACAGACCTGTCTGGTCCGATCACACAGAAGAGCTACTGTAGCTCAAATAGCTGAAAAATGTAATAATTAGCATGATAGAAATGTGTCAGAACACACAGTGCATCACAGTTTGCTGCATATGGTGCTGTGTAGCCATAGACCAGTCAGAGTACCCATGGCAATGGTGTTTACTGATAGCAGTGGCCTCTTTCAGCAGAATAATGCACCCTGTCACACAGTGCAAAAAGTGTTCATGAATGGTTTGAGGAACATGACAAAGAGTTCAAGGTGTTGCCATGGCCTCCAAATTCCCCCGATCTCAATCTTATTGAACATCCGTGGGATGTGCTGAAACAACAAATCCAATCCATGAAGGCCCCACCTCGCAACTTACAAAACTTAAAGGATCTGCTGCTAATGTCTTGGTGCCAGATCCCACAGGAAATGTTCAGAGGTCTTGTGGAGTCCACCCCTCGATGCATCAAAGCTTTGGAGCTTTGGCAGCACGAGGGGGACATGCACGATGTTAGGCAGGTGTTTTTAATGTTGCAGCAGATCAGTGTATCTGTATTCCACTTTCTAACAATGTCAAAACACAAAGATAAATTCTGTATCTAGGAATATTGTCCATATATGAATATGCAGCGTATCACAGGTTGTTAATGCAACCTAAAAGGAAGCACTATTGTCTACGTTCACACTTCTAGAATGTAGAATGTGAGAGGAGAGAGCCGGCTGGCATTTAAATTTTGTATGCAGAAATGCAAAGGAGCAGAATGAAAGAAATGGACTTTATGAGCTAAATTTAATATTGTTTTGCTTTTAAAAGCAAAACAAGTGTTATGGGGAGTTTTGGGGGAAGGGATTATAGGATATGATGTAAATAATCTGTACCCTAGATCAGTGGTGTATCCTGGTTTTGTGCTGCCCTAGGCAGGACAAAACTCAGGCACCCCCCCGCGCCACCCCCACCCAACCTTTACCCCGTCCCGCATTCTAAATACACACACACACATTCACTGACAGATACGCATACACTCGCTAACAGACACAGACACACTCACACTCAGTAACAGACACACTCACACTCAGTAACAGACACACTCACACTTAGTAACAGACACGCACTAACAGACATGCACTAACAGACACGCACTAACAGACACACACTCAGTCACTAGCAGACACAAACTAGCAGACACACACACTCACTAACATACACACACACACACACACAGTCAGACACACACACACACACACACACACAGGCAAACACACTAACAGACACACTCACACTCAGTAACAGACACACTTACACTCAGTAACAGACACGCACTAACAGACACACACTCAGTCACTAGCAGACACAAACTAGCAGACACACACACTCACTAACACACACACACTCACAGGCAAACACACTAACAGACACACACACTAATACACACACACACACACACACACACACTCACACTCACTAACAGACACACTCACTAACAGACACACACACACTCACACTCACTAACAGACACACTCACTAACAGACACACACACACACTCACTAACAGACACACACTCACACTCACTAACAGACACTCACACTCAGACACTCACACTCACTCACTCACATTAACACTTTTTTTTTTACTTCAACCCCCCCCCAGCCTCCTTACCTTTGGGAATGCTGGGGGGGGGGGCATCTTTTTTCCCTGGTGGTCCAGTGGCTGCTGGGCTGCTGCTGGGCAGTCGGGCGGCGCTCTTGGGCGGCTGGCGAGGGAGCACTCCATCTGAGCTGTCTGCTCAGCTCCCTCGCGCGCCGCACAGTGAGGCTGGGAGGCGGAGCTGGAATATGACGTCATATTCCGGCTCCCAGCCTCACTCTGCGGCGCGCGAGGGAGCTGTGCAGACAGCTCAGACGAAGTGCTCCCTCGCCAGCTGCCCAAGAGCGCCGCCCGACCGCCCAGCAGCAGCCCGGCATGTCTGTTAGCCGCAAGGCTAACAAGACATTTGCCTTGGGCATTTGGGGGGCGGCTTTTTTTGCCGCCCCCTAGAAAATGCCGCCCAAGGCAAATGCCTTGTTTGCCTCGCGGCTAATACGCCCCTGCCCTAGATACATGACTTTAAATAGAGTTTACAGAAGATCTCGTACATTCATGCAATGTATAACACACAGACAAACCGAACAATCTATCACAACACAAAAAAATGGATCCTCCACACCAGTCCACTTTATTTATTATACTATACATAGCTGTCAACTGAACTCTACACAGTTCTGGGCCCCTGGAGTCTGCCCCGAGTCTGCCCACAGGGCTGGTCCTGAGTCCACCTGCTGGGCCCGCTACTCATTCCACCACTATCTTGCAGACATTTCGAGCTGCGGTAGTGTGTGTTTGTAGAGGATGCAATGTGTCAGTTTACAGAATGTAGTGTATGTGTTTAGGGAATCAATCGTATGTAGGAGATGTACCGTGTGTGTATTGTGAATGGAGTGTGTGTTCTGTGTGTAGTGCATTAAGTGCAGTGTGTGTATGGTACATAGTTACATAGGCTGAAAAGTAAAATGTGTTTATCAAGTTCAGCCTTCCTCACATCTGTTTTTTGCTGTTGATCCAAAAGAAGACAAAAAAACGCAGTTTGAAGCACTTCCAATTTTTTAACAAATTAAGAAAAAAAATCCTTCTTTACCCCAGAATGGCAGTCAAATTTATCCTTGGATCAAGAAGCTATTACCCTACATTGAAAGATTATATCCTTGAATATTGTGTTTTTGCAAGTATGCATCTAGTGGCTGTTTAAACATCTGTAGTGGATGCAATGTGTGTAGTGGATGCAGTGTGTGTAGTGGATACAGTGTTTAGTGTATGTGCTGTGTATATAGTGTATGCAGTGTGTGTGCAAGGGATGCAGTGTGTATTGTATGCAGTGTGTACATAGTGTTTGGGCAGACTAGATGGGCCGAATTACTCTTCTCGTGAGCCGAGAAAGAGTGCAGCAGTGGAACATTGCCATAGTAACCCACAGCAACGCTCTGACAACCGCGACTCATGAGAGGACCAAGCGGATGAGCAGGCATAGAGCCTCCAGGGCTCCCTCTCCAGGGTTGTGAGTGTGCGATCTTTGATCTCCCTCCCTGTGGCTGGATGTCAATATATATATATATTTGTATTATTTTTTTTGCCATATGGGGTCTGTGCCCCCCAGGTGACCCAGACCAGTTACAGGTGTAACTACCTGCCCTCCCATGATGGCGCCCGTGAATCTATATTACAAAAAGGAAGCAGGCTGAGTAGCTTATACTGATGTTTCAAATTAAGAAACACACTTACAAAAAATAATAATATTGTACTTTGTCTTCTTTAAATCTCCAAACACAGTCTCTATGCATTTAAAATCAAGCAGCAGCTGAACTAATTGCTAATGTTTTATTTATATAAAATATAGAACCAGAATTGTATTGTGACCTCAGTGCTCCCTCTGACATACTTGAAACCCAGCGACATCTCATGTCATCTCATTGCTGTTGCTGATCTTTCTTGGACATTTTGAGACCTTGAAAATATTAAGGGGAGTGGGATTGTTTTTTTGGGGGGACAGGAAGGGTAGTGCAGATTACTCTGTACCTACAGTGTTATCAGCAGAAAGGCTGCACATACAGATTCCTACCACCATGACTACTTCAAATCACTGACGTGGTCATGGTGGTCCAAGTAACCCTTTCAGTGTTAGTTGCAAACTTCCTTTACATAAGATCTTTCTACCTCTGCAATCAAGGGAACAACGGTGGTAAAATAACAAACAAACAATCTCACACATTTTGCATTTACTGAAGCCTACTGATAGACAGATATCTATTCTTTTTAGTGAAACCCTGAGTAAATGAAAACATGTATAATAAAATGAAAGCTACTCCACCTCTTTCAAGCACCACTTGTGCTGAGCTGTCCAATCTGACAGCGGTTAAGAATCCAATTCATTGATGGACTTTCGTGGTTTCATTAACATCGCAAAGACAATGACAAGAAAGTCAATGGTGGAATTTGCCATTTTTCATTAGCCTACATATGTTAGTGTAGAGCGAGTTCATTGATCTTATCTCACTCTGCGGGCACAGGAATCCAGCTAACTGGGCTCAATGCAATCCTGAGTTTATGTCCCAAGGGAAAGTTTTCGTTAATTTGATTAACACTGTTAAAAAAAAAGACATGTATTGAGTGCAGCATACAGAGTTCACCAATTTTCTGCCTCCCCCCCCCCCCCCCAAATATGGGTCCACATATGATTGAAATGCTTTTAAAGCAAAGTTATTTTCCTGATTTTTTTGTACACATTTATTCGTCCATCTTACTGCAGTTAAATCCTTAATAGGTGTCTCCACTCTACACTAAAAAATGTCATTCCAAAGGTTTGTCCTAATTCCATTTATTAATTTTCCTGCACCTCTCTGATCCGTTCCACTTCCATGTTTGACCAAGACAGTATTGCATTTCAATATTAAGGTCTTGCCGGGGATTTTAGAGATGCAATTAATTTATTATTAAGGGCAAAATATCCAAATTAATTCTAGCTTGTGCTCAACCGTATACATAATCAAATCAACTCTGAAGAAATTAATTAGGTCTGAAAATCCAATATATTTCTTAGGACACAGTTGCATGTAATCATTGAAATTATATAACCAGACAGACAAATCATAGCTCCCTATCTACAGACTAAATAAAGTGACGCTCATTGATATTCTCTTTCTTAACAGAATCATTCAAGTTTACATATATGTTGCTTTCCAATCGCCATACAAAATGTGTTTATATCCATATTTGGTTTTCTATAATATTTAACACAGTTCACATTTTTTTTAACTGTGTTCTTAAAGGTTTCCATACAAGCATGCACAATCATAGTTTGATGATATCAGCAACATTCTGACTATAATCGGTGGGATTGGTGATATCAGAAACAGATGTACAGTAGAAATAGCAAAAGGCTGAAGAAAATAAATCATGTTTCGCCACGCCCAAACTATATTGATGATCTGCTTTTTAATGATTCCACAGCATATTCCAAGGGTTTTACTCACTAAATTAATAATTGTAGAGAACTGACAGGGGAGTTACAAATCAGTTTGTATTGATTACTAAAAGGTTTACACATGGTCAAACTCCACCTATAGGCAATTAATGCTGAAATCACATTTGGAAAAAGAGAAGTCCTGCGCTCACTCTCATCACCACGGGGCCGGCAGCAACGACACATTGGAGCAGCTAAATGAGCAGCTAAATGGCCATTGGAACAGCTAAATGACCTCCATTTGTCTGGATATACATAGGGATTAAGGAGAGAGCGCATGTAACTTTTTCTTTTCTTTGGTTTTTACTATATATTGGGGCTGATGTGTACTGTAGTCTTTGCTGCCGGCCCAGTAGTGATGGGAGTGAGCGCAGGACTTCTCTTTTTGTATTTGTATTTACTTTGTATCACACAGCCTTGTTACAATGCTGCCGCCCATCCCATGTGTTCCCTATTAAGGGTTAATAAGTATAGGGGTGTATATAAAAAATACCCCTCTCTGTCTCATTAGAGATATCTTTGCCAGAAGCTCAGGGAAGCAGGCTGAAGGGTCAGTGTTAGGACCCGCTTAGGGGGGTCTGCCTTGACGTTGGCAGGCGGGCATTCCCTCCAATGGCCATTGGAGCAACTAAATGACCTCCATTTGTCTAAATATACATAGGATTAAGGAGAGAGCGTAGGTAACTTTTTCTTTTCTTTGTTTTTTCCTATATATTGGGGCTGATGTGTACTGTGGTCGTTGCTGCCAGCCCAGTGGTGATGGGAGTGAGCGCAGGACTTCTCTTTTTGTATGGTTATCTTAGCAGTTTAATGGCTTAGGCCTGGTGTAAGATCAAAGCCTATCTCAACATGTACAAAAACAACTCATTACATATATCAAATGCCAAATCATGCTTTGGCATTACAGGTGTATATATACATATATATAAACAGGTTATGGTTAGGAAAAAATTGTGATTGAAAACCCCTTCCACCTGAAGTCTGTGGATAGTTAATACAATGTTAAACAAAAATCTGCACACCAGTCAAGCCATAAGACTTGCTTTTCCCACAGAAATCCCAAATCTGCAGTGATGTTACAACAGCAAAGGATTCTGGGTGGGCATATGCAAATTAGTTTAACAAAGAATCACATTTTTGCAACATCTTGACTGGTGTGCAGATTTTTGTTTAACATTGTATTAACTATGCACAGACTTCAGGTGGAAGGGGTTTTCAGTCACATTTTTTCCCCACCATAACCTTTTTGGTTTTTGCTTTCCAAGCACAAACTGTGGTGGAATCTCGGTAAAAATAAATTTAGTAGGCCGAGATTACCACGTGGCATGTGTACGTGCATATGCTGACGTATCGATCAGTTGGTTGCACGAGGCAAGATACGATCAGTAGTGTACGGAGCATGTGCAAGGATACAGGATGTAGTATTCCCCTCCTCCATTGTGCTGGACAAGCCATGCGGTCAAGCAGGAAGTTAATTCTTATTTGTATTGATTGGTCAAGAGAATGTGCGGGTGGAGCTTAATATGGGAGGAGTTATGTGCCTATATAAGGAGCCTGCACTATTGTCCGTGGCTCAGAACTTGCTGTATTTTGGTGACATTAGTCCCTCTGAGTCCCGATCGGTGATCCAATAAAGAATCTCTTCCTTCCTGAAGAAACCTGTGTCCATCTCTCTGTGCTTGGCTTCCGTCAGTTTCTCCGGTATCATTTGGTGCATTGGCCGGGAAGCTCATCGTTCAACGGTAGCTGAGAGGCAGAGGCGTGAGACGGTCTATCTTTGCCCACGTTCTCTACGGCTGCACCCCTGAACTTCTGCGTGGACCTCCCTTCGTCTCGGCGCCACTGGTCTGTTGTCCAGGAGATCATCGGCCTCTACGTGAGAAGTGCTGGGGTGTCCCCGTCGATGAGTGTGAACTCAGGTTCAGGAACGAGGAGGTAAGACAACTGCTGTTTTAGACGGCAGACCCACTAGGGGTATACCGATTGTGCGGTAGGCCCATAAGGGGTTATTTGTGTATGGAATCTGCCCCCTCTGTCGGAGGGAAGGAGCGAAGGCGCACCGCTCAATCGAACGCTCTTTAGTCAGACCGTTTGATTTGGTTAGTCAGGCGGGGTCCTGTGTAAATAGCCCTAGCCGGACACCGGTGTCTTGTCTAGACTAGCGTTCTAGGGTGTATATTACGTTCGCTAGGTCGGAGGGACCGGGAGACTAAGCGGCGCCTGTGTAAATTCGGTTCGCTAGCTCTCAACCTATCTTGGCTAAGTGGGAAGGCGTGTAAATTTGGAACCCACTAGATTTTTGATAGTAATCGACTAAGAGGCGCCTGTGTAAATTCGGTCCTCTAGCTCGCTATATGTGGTGCTTGGGCAGTGTGGCTAACCAAAACGGGTGTATATAGTTTTAGGTAGTCCATCAAGGTACTGGCCAATAGTTTAGTTGGGAATTGTAAATGTGATAAAGATTGTTTAGTAAAGTGTATATCTTGTTAGATAGCGCGAGCTCAGCCGTCTAGCGAGAGTGTTAATAGTGTGTTGCTGTATTATAGTGCACGGTACCATAACCCTGTATATTTACTGACACTGTATATAAGTACTAATCACTGTCGTCCATTGCATGTTTAACACCATAACCACTAATAATTGTATTGTGACCTTAACTTGTGCTTTGACCTATGCTAACCGTACTGTAACCGCTATTTGTAAAAGACGATGTTACTGGGGTGTGTTATAGACGGGTAATTCGTATATAGAGAATTATAGCGTGGGTGACTGTATAGTTTCGCCAAAGGGCATAATATTGATTATTTAGTGACTGGTGTAACAGCTGTGTGTGTACGGGAATTCCCTGAGTGTTTATTGTGTTATTGTATACGTTTCACTTGGTAACTGTACCACGTGGTGCTGTTGCCAGAGGAAACGGGTGTGACTGTTGAATAGTACGCGTGCATAGTATTCGTTGTCAACGACGTTCCATTGATAAGTATGGGTGCGTCGCAGTCAACGATTCCGGATCCCTTAGGTTGTATGGTGAAGAATTTTAAAAAAGGGATTCAAAACTTGTGATTTGGGGGTTAAAATGTCTCCTGTACGTTTGGTCACTTTGTGTACTAGGGAGTGGCCTACTTTGGTTGCGGCATGGCCGCCACGTGGCAGTTTGGATCCAACTCTGGTACAGCGCTTACACGTGGCTGTATCAGGTAGGCCTGAACTTTACGGCCAGTTTCCTTATATTGATTGTTGGAGACAGGCCGTAAATGACTCGCCAAAATGGCTCCAGACATGCCACGAGGAGCAATGTCGCCTCATGGTGGCTAGGACTTGTTTGTCCACTAGGACTGGTGTTAGGCCCATTTTGGACACGCCTCCTGAGTCCGAGATCCCTTTGCCGCCCCCTTACTTTCCGTTAAGAGGAAGTGACGCAAATGCAGGAAGTCCTGCAACCCTCCCCTCATTACCCCCATCCACTTCCGCTTCCTCCTCCAGTACAGAATCCACCCCCTCTCGTACTAAATCTCCCCTTCCGGAATCAGAACCAACCCCCATTAAATCCGAATATCCTGATTTGGCGCCACTTCAGACTTCCGGTCAAGCTTCATCTAGCTCGACTCGAAGTGTTTTATTTACAACCTTTTCCCAAAACCAAGCTCCCACATCCCCATACCCTATTTCTCCCCGACTGGAACCTATGACTGACGCCCCTCCACGTAGCCCCATACAGACCCGACAACTGACCGGTGCCCAACAATTAAAACACTATCAGATGCCTCTTCGTCTGAATCCTGGGTCAGCCTATATCGATGCCGCAGGCCAAATGGCACATGCTGACCCAGTCTTTGTATATGTCCCGTTCACGACAACCGATCTCTTAAATTGGAAGACCCACAATTCCTCGTATACTGAGAAACCACAAGCTATGACTGATCTGTTCACCTCAATAGTACAGACACATAACCCGACATGGGCTGATTGCCAGCAGTTATTAATGACTTTATTCAACAATGAGGAAAGGACAAGAATTAATCAAGCGGCCATTAAAGCACTAGAGGATAAAGCCCGTACTTTAAACCAAGCCAATCCATCAGCATGGGCCGCAACACATTATCCCAACACCGATCCCGATTGGAAAGTAAATGGTGCTGATATGGTTCAACTCAGAGCCTATAGAGACGCTATAATTGCTGGCATGAAAGCCGGAGGAAAGAAAGCCATTAATATGTCGAAGACAGTTGAGGTGATTCAGAAAAGTGATGAAGCGCCCAGTGTCTTTTATGACCGATTATTGGAGGCATACCGCTTGTATACCCCCTTTAATCCGGAAGACGCAGATAATTCCCGAATGGTGAACTCCGCCTTTGTCAGCCAAGCTTACGGAGATATTAAGCGCAAGCTACAGAAATTAGAAGGGTTTGCAGGTATGTCCATCACCCAACTAATGGAGGTAGCGAATAAGGTATATATGAATAGGGAAACAGAAAGTAAGAAAGAGGAAGAGCGCAAGATGCGTAGAAAGGCAGACATGCTAGCGGTAGCGATCGCAGGCGTAGATAGACGGGGCCCAGATAGAGGCGATAGTAGAAGGAGTAGGGAGCCCTTGAGTAGGAATCAGTGCGCGTATTGCAAGGAAGAAGGGCATTGGAGGAACGAATGTCCACAAAGAGAGCAGTACGAGAGAGACCAACCCAGGGCAGGTTACGGAAACTTTAGAGGCAGAGCGAGAGGTAGAGGAGGCCCCGGAGGGAGTAATGGTAATAGAGGGAGTAATGGGAACAGAGGAAGTGTTAGGGAAGATAGGTATATCCCAGCAGCGCAAAGGTCCCGCGATAGAGAAGGCAGGGACTTTGTAGGATTGGCTGACACGGTCATGGAGGACTATTGATACCGACCGGGCTCCATCCCCCTTGGTCGAGCGGAGCCTATGGTCGATGTATCAATAGGGGGAAAAAGGAGTGCGTTCATGATCGACACTGGTGCTGAACATTCAGTGGTGACTAATCTAGTTGCTCCTCCATCTGGAAGGACTATTACTGTAATAGGAGCAACTGGAAGAAGTGCTGAAAAACCGGTTCTTAAAAGTCAACTCTGTACATTGGGAGGCCACGTAGTAAAACATCAATTCCTTTATATGCCTGAATGTCCAGTCCAATTGCTGGGACGTGATATGCTATCAAAATTACAAGCGCAGATTACGTTCCTACCAAATGGAACAACATCCTTAAAGTTTAATGGACCTTCAGGTATTATGACATTATCTGTACCAAAGGAAGAAGAGTGGCGACTTTATACAGCGTTGACTAGCCAAAACCCTAGGAGTGATGAGTCATTATTCAACATACCAGGAGTTTGGGCAGAGAACAACCCACCAGGACTGGCCCGCAATATTCCACCTATTAAAATTGAACTAAAACTTGGGGTTTATCCAGTAAGCCTAAGACAATACCACATCCCGCAGAAGGCTAAGAAGAACATCCAATCTTATCTGGATAAGTTCATACGGTATGGTATCCTAAAATTCTGTACTTCCCCCTGGAACTCCCCATTGCTGCCTGTTCAAAAGCCCGGTACAGATGAGTATCGACCTGTGCAGGACTTGAGAGCAGTCAATGATGCGGTTGTTAGTATACATCCAGTTGTACCCAATCCATATAACCTGCTTGCTTTAATTCCGGGCGGGGCTACTTACTTTACAGTCTTAGACCTCAAAGATGCCTTCTTTTGCCTCCGAATTGCCGCAGAAAGTCAATGTATTTTCGCTTTCCAATGGGAGAACGCTGTAACGGGCTCGAAACGCCAAATGACCTGGACAAGACTGCCCCAAGGGTTTAAAAATTCACCTACCCTATTTGGTTCAGCTCTAAGTCAAGATCTACTGGATTTCGAGTCCATCCCAGGAGAGTGTGTATTGTTACAGTATGTAGATGACTTGTTGATAGCAGCAGTTACAAAAGAAATCTGTCAGCAAGCAACGCACGATCTACTACACATTCTCTGGAAGGCAGGATACAAGGTGTCTAGAAAGAAGGCTCAGTTGTGTTTGCCAACTGTCAAATATCTGGGATTCCATATCTCTGAAGGTCAAAGAATTATGGGGCCAGAGAGAAAAGAAGCTGTGTGCCAAATACCGATACCCAAGAATAGAAGACAAGTGCGAGAATTCTTGGGGGCAGCAGGCTTCTGTAGGATATGGATTCCCAGCTACGCGATACTGGCAAAACCTCTGTACGCAGCTATCAAAGGTACAGAGCACGACCCCTTCTTATGGACCCAAGAACAGCAAACGGCATTTGAAGATGTGAAGAAGGCTTTGATGAGTGCCCCAGCATTAGGTCTACCTGATCACACACGACCATTCTACCTGTATGTACATGAGCAAAGAAGAATGGCTGTGGGAGTTGTGGCGAAACCAGCTTCGCCACTGTGAACTGGAGAGGCCTGGCTGCTAGCCTCCTGCCCGCTGACTATGGCCCCTGGACATATTGCACTTTAAAGACTATATTTGGGCATGTACTAATTTATATTGCTGCTACTGGCCCTTTAAAATCAGCAATGAACATTTTGGGACTACTGTCCCTTTAAGACTGTGAAGCATATCCTATTGTACTGCCTGTATATTGTATATGTATTTATGTATGCAGTTAACCTGGGTTATATATATATATGCAGCCTTCATCTGATTGTTCGGTAGAATCACTCCATTCATTGTATTGAGGAAACTACCGAACAACCAGACCACCCAGGATTAAGTGTGCCTCCAATTACCGTTTGCAACAATGTTGCAAACGGGTAATTGGCAATCATGTAATGTGTTCTGTGTCCTCTGGGTGGCCGCCATTCAGGAAACAACCACGTGGCGGCGGCCATCTTTAACTGCCGAACAGCGGTGTTTTGCCGTCGAGTGTCTGGAACTGAAATCGGACACTCGACTAGGCAAACACCGCTGAGACCTCCAGACTTCCAGGAATTCGTATAGCAACTACCGAATGACCCGCCGTTCGGTAGAAAGAAACATACGAACTAGGGGATTCATGCGAATCCCCCTTAGTCTCTATAACCCAAGTAATTCGTATGTTTCATTCACCTGTTTGTGACCGACCGCAGGGCCAAAATGCATGGAACTGTTTTCGGATACTTTACCCATGCGGTCGGTCAATACTTTAAAGTCCTATAACTCCCGAACCATTTATCCGAATGGGCTGATTCTTGCATATGTTGTCCCCCTGAATAAGGGCTATCAGGGGATACCTGTTTTGGAGGTGTAGCATAGGTATTTGGGGTACATCCAGGAATTGGGGAAAAAGGTGTACAGTATAATTGTGTTAAGTGTTAATCTAAGGGGAGGAAATGTGTGGGAGGTACATCCATGTGATTGGTTAATTTCATCCTCCCCCTGGGAGTGTCCTGTATGTACTTGTTTGTAATAAAAGCCAGACTGGGTGTCCCAGTCTTGAGTTCTTGCTTAACCCTCAAAGCGATGTGTCGTCTCGGTCTTTGGGGGAATGGGATTGTATGCTGACTGCCAAGAGTGTAAGCCGATGTCTGCTTTTCTTGTTCAGCTGTTCCAGTGTTCGTGTGGTTCCAGTCGGGAGAATGGTGTTTGCAGTAGCTGCATGTGCATCTGGAAAGGGGATTATCGCCTAAACTGGGTTTTATCCTCTTGTAAGTGAAACGGTCCGTTACAGGAGTATTGACACAGTACTTGGGATCATGGCAAAGACCTGTTGCCTACATGTCTAAGCAATTGGATGCAGTGGCCAGTGGACTTCCACCTTGTCTAAGAGCCGTAGCTGCAGCCGCCCTGCTAGTAGCTGAAGCTGATAAACTCACTCTGGGTCAAGAACTTTATGTACGAGTCCCACATGCAGTACAGACGTTGTTGGATTACAAAGGAAATCATTGGTTTAGTAACAGCCGTATGACCAAGTATCAAGCAATGTTGTGTGAAAACCCAAGAGTGCATTTAGAGACTGTAAACACCTTAAATCCAGCTACCCTTTTGCCACAACCTACTGAAAGTCAACATGATTGTTTGGAAGTAATGGATGAAGTATTTTCAAGTAGACCAGATCTTCGTGATTTTCCCATCCAGAACCCCGATGTTCAATATTACACTGACGGCAGTAGTTATGTGAAAGAAGGTATCCGCTATGCAGGATATGCAGTGACAACAATAGACAAGGTGATAGAAGCTCGGTCACTGGCGAAAGGAACATCAGCACAAAAGGCAGAATTGATAGCACTCACACGAGCGTTACAATTGGCTGAAGGTTTAAGAGTGAACATCTACACGGACTCCAAATATGCGTTTTTAAACACTCATGCCCACGGAGCTTTGTATAAAGAAAGAGGACTACTGAATTCAGAAGGCAAAGAAATCAAATACGCAACTGAAATCCTACAACTATTGGAAGCAGTGTGGGAGCCGAAAGAAGTCGGTATCATACATTGTCGAGGGCATCTGAGAGGAGATGGTGATGTAACCAAGGGAAATCGGATGGCAGATAGTGCAGCTAAGCGTGCTGCTGAATCAGGCAGACAGGAATATGTGGGGCATATAGCTGCTCTTATACCAACTCCACTGTCCCAATGGACTCCAGTTTATACAGCTCAAGAAGAGGAGTGGTTAAAGACTGAACCAGGAAAGTATTTGGAGAACAAGTGGTATCAGCTAGAAGATGGAAGAATAGTCATACCAGCATCACTAGCGGTAGAAATTGTCCAAAATTATCACAACGGGACACATTCTGGGAGAGACAGCACTGAAGAATCTCTCAGAAAACATTTCTACATACCAAGATTGTCCAACTTGACTCAGGCCATTGTACAATCTGTGTAACGTGTGCTAAAAATAATGCAAGACAAGGACCAGTAAAGCCACCAGGAGTCCAGTTTATGGGGGGACTCCCCATGTCCGATTTACAAATTGACTTTACAGTGATGCCTAAATCGGGTGGACATCGTTACCTGCTGGTAATTGTGTGCACCTATTCAGGCTGGGTAGAAGCATGTCCTACTCGTACAGAGAAAGCAGGAGAAGTTGTGAGATTCCTGCTACGAGAAATAATACCCCGATATGGACTACCCTGTTCTATAGGATCGGACAATGGTCCAGCTTTTGTTCATCAGTGCCTACAACAACTGACTCATATGCTAGGTATAAAGTGGAGGCTTCATACAGCATATATACCCCAGAGTTCTGGTAAGGTAGAGAGAATGAATAGAACTATTAAGAATCAGTTGGCTAAAATGTGTCAGGAAACCCAACTTAAGTGGAACGTTCTCTTACCCATAGCTTTATTGCGAATCCGCAGTACCCCTACCAGAAGGATGGGCCTCTCTCCTTTTGAAATCATGTATGGGCGACCACCTCCCGTACTTGGTAACTTAAGGGGGGACTTGAGTCAGTTGGGAGAAGGAATTACCCGGCAGCAGGTTGTAGAGTTGGGTAAGACTATGGAGGAGGTACAGAAATGGGTACAAGATAGATTACCTGTGAATATTTATCCCCCAGTTCATAGTTATCATCCAGGAGATCAAGTGTGGATTAAAGAGTGGAATAATGTACCGTTAGGGCCCAAGTGGAGAGGTCCTTATGTTGTTCTTTTGTCTACCCCTACAGCAATAAAAGTAGCCGAAGTGACTCCGTGGATACATCACTCCAGAGTTAAACCAGCAGCAGTCGATTCTTGGCAAGTTACAGCAGATCCAGAGAATCCCTGCAAGATCCGGTTAAAACGCACTACTCAGTCGGAGTAACGAGGAATTATTGTGGATTACAAATTTTATTATTTTTGGGATTTGGTGTGTGAGTGAGAAGGCCATAATAAAGCCTGTCCGCCCACCGACGTATAGTTTATAAGCCAGGGAAAGTCTCGAAGGGACTCCTGTGAAGACGAGCAGAACTCCATTCCCTGCAGCCCTTACATCCTGGAAGCTGAGGTGCCTTCGCACGGACGAAGACTGAGGATGACGGCGAAAGATGTGTTGATGATAGTGTTTATTTATGTGTATTTTTATATTCAGGAAGGTAGAGGTACCGACACTCCTAGCTGTGAGGTATGCATTAAGACTACAAGAACAGGTAACCATATTTCCCAAACCCTAATTTGGCATTCACAATACGAGTGTAAAGGAGATGTATCGAGATGTAGATACCTAAATATAGACTATAGTGTGTGCCATTTAGGAGTAGGAGAACCTAAGTGCTTCAGTCCAGAGTATCAACCCCGTACAATTTGGTTGACTCTCAGGAATGGAGATCCTCAGGGGACCCTAATTAATAAGACAGTGTTAGAATCCGTACATTCTTCGGGTGTTCTGCTATTTGATGCGTGTAAGGCGATATCAAGTGGTAGAAAGCCGTGGAATGTATGTGAGGATCTTAGATGGGAGAGGACGTATGGGTCTAATGATAAATATATTTGTCCCAGTAGTAAAAATAAATATGTGAGTCCTAGATGCCCAAATAAAGACTATAACTTTTGCCCATATTGGTCTTGTGTGGGGTGGGCGACTTGGGGACAGACAGTAGACAAAGACATGATAGTGACTAAGTTGCCTACCAGCCCATATTATAAGTCTATGGAATGCAACCCAGTCCATATACTTATAAATAACCCCGATAAGTTCTTAGACAAATATGGCAATTTATTTGGGTTTCAGATATACGGGACGGGTTTAGATCCTGGGACAGTATTGTTTATAGGGATAGAGACTGATACGGTATCCTCCCAAACTCATCAAGTATACCATTCCTTTTATGAAGAGATGAGTATAGATAATAAAATCCCCCATAATGCTAAAAACCTGTTCATTGACTTAGCTGAAAGTATTGCCGGTAGTCTTAATGTTACCAACTGCTATGTGTGTGGAGGTACTAACATGGGAGACCAATGGCCTTGGGAAGCAAAGGAGGTAATGTCCGGTTCTGAGGCAGTTGACCAACTAATATCTTCACAAGCCGATTATCATATGAGTGTTAGAGGTAAATCTGAGTGGAGATTAAAGACCTCCATCATAGGTTATGTTTGCATAGCAAGGAAAGGAATAATGTATAATACTTCTGTAGGAGAATTAACTTGTCTAGGGCAAAAAGCTTATGATGATGATACAAAGAATACAACTTGGTGGTCGGCTTCAAATGTCTCAGAACCATCTAACCCGTTTGCTAGATACGCCAATTTAAAGGATGTGTGGTTTGATTTATCCATCACATCTACCTGGAGAGCCCCAGCAAATTTGTACTGGATCTGTGGTAAGAAAGCCTATTCGGAGTTGCCACAGGACTGGGAAGGGGCATGTGTGTTGGGTATGCTCAAACCATCCTTCTTCTTGTTACCGATTGAAACAGGTGAGACTTTAGGTGTTAAAGTGTATGATGTGAATCATAGGAAGAAAAGGGGACCCATAGAGATAGGCGCCTGGGAAGATGATGAATGGCCTCCCCAGCATATCATAGATTATTATGGGCCAGCCACGTGGGCAGAAGATGGTACCTTTGGTTATAGAACCCCTATTTATATGCTCAACCGTATTATAAGATTACAGGCGGTGGTTGAGATTATTACTAACGAAACATCACAAGCGCTCAATCTTCTAGCGAAGCATAATACCAGGATGAGGACAGCAGTCTACCAAAATAGATTAGCCTTGGATTACCTATTGGCAGTAGAGGGAGGTGTATGTGGGAAGTTTAACCTGAGCAATTGCTGTCTTCAAATAGATGACGAAGGGCAAGCAATAGCTGAGCTTACTAGCCATATGGTTAAACTAGCGCATGTGCCTACTCAGGTATGGAAAGGGTATAATCCAAGTAGTTGGTTTGGTAGCTGGTATGAGTGGTTTGGAGGGCTTAAGGCAGTGGTAGGTGGAGTCCTACTGATTTTAATGTTGTGTCTACTCCTGCCGTGTCTTATACCCTTAGTAGTTAGGTCTGTGCAAAGCCTAATAGAAAATATAGCAGAGAGGAAGGCTGCTGCACAGATAATGGCAATTTATAAATATAAGGCTCTAGATCAAGGAGAACCAATGCAGGAAGATGAGTGTTGAAGATTCACATCATAAGTTAAGTCTGGTCTGGTTCAAGGTAACTTGCGGTGTATGCAAACTAAGGTTAAGTGATGCCTCAAGTAATTGTGAAATATCAAGAGGCATCAAAGGGGGGAATGTGGTGGAATCTCGGTAAAAATAAATTTAGTAGGCCGAGATTACCACGTGGCATGTGTACGTGCATATGCTGACGTATCGATCAGTTGGTTGCACGAGGCAAGATACGATCAGTAGTGTACGGAGCATGTGCAAGGATACAGGATGTAGTATTCCCCTCCTCCATTGTGCTGGACAAGCCATGCGGTCAAGCAGGAAGTTAATTCTTATTTGTATTGATTGGTCAAGAGAATGTGCGGGTGGAGCTTAATATGGGAGGAGTTATGTGCCTATATAAGGAGCCTGCACTATTGTCCGGGGCTCAGAACTTGTGGTATTTTGGTGACGCTAGTCCCTCTGAGTCCCGATCGGTGATCCAATAAAGAATCTCTTCCTTCCTGAAGAAACCTGTGTCCATCTCTCTGTGCTTGGCTTCCGTCAGTTTCTCCGGTATCAAAACCAGTAACCAACCTCATGCTGATGAGTTGCATTAACAACGAAACAGCTGTCCATGAGTGGTTCACTGGTTTTACATGTATGTACGTAGCGGGGAATGTGGTGCGACTAAAAGTAAAGAGACTACCCCACTTGACCCCCTAATAACGACAGACAACGAATATTGGATGAAACAGGCCACAGCATTTATTAAAACTTACAACTGTAGGACACATCCAAACTTTATTCTTTTCTTTTAATTCAAATATAAATAAACACATAAATATATATATGCATACCATAATTAACATATAAACTAACACTTATTGCCCTACAGCCTCCAACTTAAATAACTGTCCTTGCCAACGAACATAACTAGGTGCCTATGCACCAAAACTTTACCCACTGGTGTCTCGCCTCCCCCCTCGTCCAAACCAAAATTCCCATCATCTTAAATGCTCTACCACCAGCCGGCTCTTTGCTCGGTGGGCACGTCCTATTCGGTAACTTGAAAGTTTACCTTACAGAGCAGGGGAGGTTGAGACCCACCTTGACCATCTCTTGACATTCCATCTGCTCTGCAACCCTGTTGGCAAGGACACGCTCACCGCCAGCTGTGACAGAACAAACATAAAATTAGGGTGGGTGGGAGGGAAGTTGTTTGCTGTCCAGAATCCCAAAAGGCACTAAGATGATCCCTGCCCCCCTACAAACACATAACCACTCCCCTAAACACATACAGCCAATCACTAGCACCATCCCCACACTCATACATGTGCCCTTGTCCGTTTAGCTGTGCTGACTCCCCAGGGCCTTCTTTTCCTAAATTGTGTTCCAAGCAGTTGTATACTGCAAACACAGATTAAAAGAAATCCATGTTTAAAATGGAATGAGGCAAAAATGTGATTCTTTGTTAAACAAATTTGCATATGCAATCCCAGAATCCTGCACTTACTGTACCTCCCTCTGTTGTAATGTAACCTGCAAAGTGCTGAGTACACCTGCTAATTCTATATAAATAAAATATACATACACTGTATACCTACTGTACTTACTGTACGTCCCTCTACTGTAATGTAACCTGTAAAGTGCTGAGTACACCTGTTAGCGCTATATAAATATACATACCCTGTATATATACTGCACTTACTGTACCTCTCTTTACTCTAATGTAATCTGTACAGTGCTAAGTACACCTGTTAGATTTATATAAATAACATATACATACATTGTATACTTCTGTACTGTTCTACTGTACTTATCTGTCTACTTACTGTATATCCCCTTAACACAATAAATAGTTAATTAAAGTGGTAGTTCTTCTTTACAGAGAACACAATGAAATGTCCGATTTGCTCAGTGTCTGCACCAGCAATAACCTCTTCTTCAGTCGTCATGCAGAAGGAGATTGTTACTGTCTGTAGAGTTCCGCACACTTCCTATGACGGACTTCTCTTGGGTGGGACGAAGGGTTGACTAGTGTGGTCCTGAAATGTTACATCTCCATCCTTCCAGTTGTAATTGGACTAAATTTCCTGAATTTCCTGCTGGAAGCCAAAGTTACCCATAACTGCATGCTCTTTGTTTATGAAGTGTGCTTAATTAAAATATATTGTGGTTTTTTTTTTAATGTCCTCCTTTCACTGGCAAATTGCTATAAAACGTGCAATTAGATTAACTATGTGGGATCTATGTCATTCTACACTGATTTGAGCTAAATTGATTTTTTTTCTGCCTAAATAAATTTGAACGTGGTCCGGAGAGCTGCTTAGTCTGCGGCAAGGAGTATATTACATTAAGACACAGTAAATGAGCTTGATCGAACGCATGTGCTTCACCAGTTCAAAGACTGTTATAATTTAATTGATACTCATTCCTTATTTATAGTTGTGCTCCTCCTGAGGAAGACATGGCATTACCCCCCCTCCCCCCACACCCCCCCCCCCCTTCCCACAAACCCCCAGCTTTACATAAAAAAACATAAACCATATGCTTGACATATTAAAAGAAAGGATGTGTGTATGAAAAAGGCATTCATTCAAATATTGGGGAAGGATTCGTTTTGGAAGAATTGTCCTGCATGAGATGCAACACATTATAAATATTGATTAATAGGAAATATTGTTTGCATGTTTTTAGCAATGTATTGTTTATGATACATGTATAATTTCTTAGAAAAGTTATGAAATAGCCAATACCACTGATAAAATTATTATTATTTTATTATTTATACAGCGCCAGCAAATTCCGTAGCGCTGTACAATGGGCTGACTAACAGACACATAATTGTAACCAGACAAATGGACGCACAGGAACAGAGGGGTTGGGGGCCCTGCTCAATGAGCTTACATTCTAAAGGAAGTGGGGTATAGTGACACAAAAGATATAAGTAGGGGTAATGAAATAGGTTGGTAGAAAAGTATTCACGGAGAACTTGGGTTACTTTTGACAGTTGCAGGAGAGGAGTCATGGGGGGTGGGGGAGGAGGACGGGGGTATGAAAACCCGCTAACAATTTAAGTGATATGCTTTCCTGAAGAAGTGAGTTTTCAAAGATTTTTTGAAGGAGTGGAGACTGGGTGAAAGTCTAACGGAGATGAGAAGGGAGTTCCACAGAAAAGGTGCAGCCCTGGAGAAGTTTTGGAGGCGAGCATTAGATGTGGGAGCACGGACAGAGGATAGACGTAGGTCTGAAGAGCCTGCCAGAAGATTACAAAAAAAGTTTAGGTCCAGGATTTGACTAGACTTTCACAAAATTTGAAATTCCCTGTCTACAACATTTGTTTTGGGTCATTGTTTTACTACGAGTGGGCTGTAAATCAGGTGAAATTCTATATACAATTCTCTGATGCAATCAAGAATTCATTGTTCCATCCATAATGTCATTTTGTCCAGATTCTGATGCAGCATTATCAGACCATGACACTGTTGCCACAATGTTCCATCATATGTGTGAACCTTCTCGAGTCGATATTGAGTATTTTTTTGAGGCAAGACACCCAAACATTATATGTTTTCTCATATTTCCATGCAACTTACAGGGTTAGTTACGAAATTGAGAATGCAAAGTGAATTTCAGAGTAGCAGAACTGAAAGCTGGCTTAGATATTTTTTCGAGTTCAGCTATTCTGACTTTAAACTTGAAATTTGCTTTGAATTCAAAACCCGGATAGTCCTAGAATATTTGGGGGTAATTCAGATACTTATTGGAAATACAATCATTCACTGTCTTTTTAGAGGTCTTTCACCATTACGGCTACTCTGTCATTAAAACCATATATGTCCAGTGTCTTTCTGGTAAACAAATCATGACCATTCACCAGAAAGGGCTTCAGGCTTTCAGGTGTTGTTCTAGATATTACTGGAAGCTCTTTAAGAGAACTGAAAATCTCCAGTATCCTCAAGCTACGTATTTGTAACGGATAACTTCCGTTAATGGACGCTTCCTAGCTTGCGCCGAGGACAACAAGCACTGCACCGGACACCACAACCACCGCAGACTCCACAACCGCCGTAGTTTAACTGGAGTCTCGCCGTCTTCCGTCCACCCTGGATCAGCTTCTGTCCTCCAGGACCATGTGGGGAAAGACCTCTCCTCTAAGAGAGCGGATCAGGAACATAGCAATCCCCAGTGTGATATAGCAGTTCCCTCCAATAACAAGACAAGGCTACGTGTTGAGGGTCAAGAAGATCTGTTTTACTTGGCACCAAAGGGCCTTCTTTTATGCAGGTTTTCCCTACATAGGACCACCCACAGGGTTTTTCAGAACAACCAATAACGTACATTACAGAAAACGCTCCCAGCAATTATACACAAAATCCTCCCCCTCTGCCTGTGATATAATTATGGTACACAATGGGTTAACATAATTATCACAAGCAGGAAAAATACAGTTTTTATACATACACTGTAACTTTAAAACCACACATCCAATCTTCATTAAACACATATTATTAATCAGCATACTTGAAATATGAACATACTCAAAAATCATGCAAATCCTTCCATTAGTTCAAAAGTTAGTCGGAAGTCCTTTGTGACCAACCGCAGGCACATTTTCCTGCCCAAAACAGTTCCATAGATTTGGGCTGTGCGGTCGGTCTATTTTACACAGAAAAATGACGGGGCCGTTCGTGCATTTAGCTCAGTATAGCAGTGAGTTCAAACTGCCAAACGGGACTTTGTCTCTGCAGCTGAAAATGGATTGTAGGAGAAGGTAAGGGTCAGCGATGTTCGTTGAAATGTGTAGCCTATTATAGTTCCATGGATTTGGCTACACATCCCGCTGATCTCGTTCGAATGAACAAAGATGGCCGCAGCCACGTGTTCGTTTGTCGAATGGCGGCTACTTCGACTACTTCGGTTGCATCCGAAGTGCCAATTTAAAGCTGCAGAACTGCTCCAATACACATTAAAGGTGCAGCAAGAGTCTTTTAAAATCCAATCTGCTAAAAGAGTCTTTAACAGGCAATATCCTCCAGGGGCCATAGTCTTAAAGGGGCATTGTTCACCAAAGTCACAATGTGCCTACAGACGGTTCTTAAAGGGCCATACACCGTCCAATAAAAGTCCATAAGCCCAAATTCTGATTTAAGAGGGTACAATCTCCTAGGGGCCATAGTCGCAGTGGAGGAGGTAGGCAAGCACGCCTCTCCAGGACAAAGTGGCGAAGGGCACTTCGTCACAGTATTGTAGTTACACCATCCATCAAGCTGTGTTTGGCCATTGGCTACAAACTGAGACCATTTTCCTCATTGTGTTTCCTTTCCACTCTAGATAACCCTCTGAGTTTTTTTGTTGTATTTGTTTTTTAATTACATCATTTTATACTGGCCTTCAATAAAACCTGGAGGCCATTAGTATTGTGTTCCAGTCCCTGGGGTCTTCCTTAATCATGGGCAGCACCTTATACTCATTTCTTTAAATATTAAGGAATAAAAACCTCATTATTGTGATAATTAACTGCTTTGGGAGTATTTTTACCAAATCCACATTGGCACCAATCAGTTCTGTGGGCATATATTTTAATTTCTAACGTTCCTTTCTATTTATGAGCATGTTTTCATATCATGTATGGTTGTCTTGAGAAACAAAAGCTTTGCTCAGTGTGTGAGTGGGGCAAACATACCCTAAGCAACCCAATTTGTACCGAAGCTCAGGATTTTAAAAACAAAAAAGACACTTGAGGAGCTTATTTAAGTGGTTATGGTATAAGGAGTATTTGGATGCATTACCTCTGTTTTCTTCAAATTGTGGCTGAAATGCATTCACAAAATTAAGGGATTTTCCAACACCCAAATCGTGACCCCACTGTTGCTGCTCAGTTAAACATTTTCCACTTTTTCATCAGAAGGAAAATCGAGACACCAGGAACTGAATTACACATTACTGCAATACCAGCAGAGGGGCCAGGCTTTAAATATCAGGAGAGGGAAGTTCTTTGCATTGAAAAACTGCGTGAAATAGACAAAATCTGAAATGGCTCCCAAATACAAGATGCATTGTACCCACTTGAAAAAACATAGTGGTTGTGGTGCATAGAATATGCCTTTAATAAAACACCTTATTGGGATTATTGGGAGGAGATGGGGATGACCCAGCTGTCATGGTCCATATTGGTACCAATGACAAAGTCAGAGGAAAATGGAAGGTCCTAAAGAATGAGTTCAGGGAACTAGGAAGTAAGCTAAAGAAAAGGACCTCCAAGGTAATATTTTTAGAAATATTACCTGTGCCGCGCGCTACAGCAGAAAGGCAGCGGGAGATTAGAGAGGTCAATGCGTGGCTGAAGTCTTGGTGCAGGAAAGAGGGTTTGGGGTTTTTAGCGGCAGTTTTGGCGCTTGGGTACAACCTGTATAGCCATGATGGATTGCACCTAATCAGAAGAGGATCTGCTGTGCTGGGGGATAGGATGGCTAGAAGGTTGGAGGAGATTTTAAACTAGTAGTAGGGGGGGAGGCTCAAAGCAATCTAGAAAATGGAGATAGGATAGAAAGGAGATGGGCTTTAGCTCAGAACAAAGGCGGTGGAGATGGGAGGAGGGGAAAGCTCAGAATAGAGGAGGTCTGTAATATTGATAATTCACAAAAAGTACAAATGACTCATGACAATATTAAATGTATACTTACTAATGCACGGAGCCTATACAACAAAATGGGGGAACTAGAGGCAATAGCATACACTAAACAATAGGCATAACAGAAACATGGTGGGATGAGACAAATGACTGGACAGTCAACTTAAATGGCTACACGTTATTTAGAAAGGATAGGAAAAACTAGAAGGGTAGAGGGGTATGTTTATATGTCAACCATGAGTTAAAGTCAAATCTTAGGCATGTGGAGTGTGACGAGGAAAATGTGGAAGCGTTATGGGTAGATATCGGCTTGCGGCAAAAAAAGGGAAATCAATTATTGGTCGGGATATGTTATAAACCACCAAATGTTAATATTAATGAGGAAGAACAGCTGTTAGAGCAAATTGGGAAAGCTGCAAATCGAGGTAACACGTTATTATTGGAGATTTTAATTACCCTGACATAAATTGGGATAGAGGGACTAGTAGTTCAGCAAGGGGAATCAGGTTTTTGAATGTGTTAAATGACACCTTCATGTCACAACTTGTACAATCACCAACTAGAATGGATGCTTGTCTGGATCTCGTTATAACAAACAATGTTGATTTTTTTTGAACAACATTCAAGTAGGGGAGCATTTGGGAAATAGTGATCACAATATGGTATTTTTTTAAATAAACTCAGAAAAGCAAGTGGGGTATACTAAAACATATAATTTAAAAAAAGCCAATTTCAATAAGATTAGGGCAGCTCTACAACATATCAACTGGCATAAACTCCTTAGTGATAAAACACACTGAGGATAAATGGAAACTATTCAAACACATGTTATAAAGGTACTTTTCTCAGTATGTACCATTGGGTAATAAATATAAAAGAAACAAATTGAAACCAATGTTAGTAGAGAAGTAAAACAAGAGATTAAAAATTAGAAAAGGGCATTTAAAGCATTTAAATCGGACAAATCAGAGGCATCCTATTTAAGATATAAGGAAGCCAATAATGCTTGCAAAAAGGCAATTCAAGTGGTTAAACTAGAAAATGAGAAATTGATAGCCAAAGAATGCAAAACCAACTCCCAAATTTTTTTTCAAGTACATTAATTCTAAAAAAAACAAAAAATGAAAGTGTAGGTACACTGGAAACAGAGTTGGGTGTATTAGCTAATGAAGACAAGGAAAAGGCACTATTTTTAAATAATGATTTTTCTTCAGTATATATTAATGAGGATCCTATGGCAAGAGATATGCAAATTATTGCTGCAAAAAACTTGCAGATAACTTGTGATTGGATGACTTGAGACAAGGTGCTACAGCAGTTAAAGAAAATTAATGTAAGTAAAGCTCCGGGGCCTGACGGTATTGACCCACGAGCACTTAAGGACCTAAGTGTGGATATAAGTGAACCTCTGTATTTAATCTTTCAAGATTCTTTTGTTTCAGGTGTTGTACTGGAGGATTGGAGGATGGCGGATGTTGTTCCTATATTTAAAAATGGTTCAAAATCCTTGCCTGGAAATTATAGACCTGTGAGCTTAACTTCTGTAGCTGGGAAAATATTTGAAGGGCTATTAAGGGATAATATTCAGGAATTCATTGGGAAGAACTTTGTTATTAGCAATAATCAGCATGGTTTTATGAAACATAATTTTGGCCAGTGTTTGTGACTAAGTGGCTACTAAAAAAGACTGGATATACCCCATTTGCAATACCTTGGGTTGCCTTCTTTTGCAAATTGTATGCCATCATGAGGGTAATTCTCATTCCTGGGCTACCATACGCTCTCAAAGGCAACATAACCAACCTGGCCATTTTCAATGTAAAAATATTTGATCCATATGACCCTGTAACTTTCAAAAACGCTGTAAAATCTGTACATGGGGGGTACTGTTATACTCGGGAGATTTTGCTGAACACAAATATTGGTGTTTCAAAACAGGAAAACGTATCACAACAATTATATCATCAGTAAAAGTGCTGTTTATGTGTGAAAAATGCAAAATAAAGTCACTTTCACTCACAATATCATCGTTGTGATATATTTTACTGTTTTCAATCACTAATATTTATGTTCAGTGAAGTCTCCCGAGTAAAACGGTACCCCCCATGTACAGGTTTTAGGGTGTCATAGAAAGTTACAGGGTAAATTACAGTGCTAGCAAATTAAATTCTCTGGATTTTTCGGCCTGGGTTGGCAGGCAGGTCCCTCAAATTGCAATTAATAAAATTAATAAAAATATTACACAAATACGCACATAGAATTTAAATATATATATACATATTTATATATTTGAAGTCTACGCGTATATTTATATAATTATTTATGTAATTTTGTATATGGACATATGTATATTTCGTATTATTTTTATTTATTTATATATACATAGATATATATATACAATTTCATTCTAAGTGTATTTTGATATAAATATATATATTTTAATATCAAAATATAGTTAGAATAAAATTTCATATCGATATATAATTTTTTAAAATTGTTATTTTCATTTTTTTTATTTACTTTAATGTACTTATTATTTGTATTTTATAATAATATATATATATACAATATATGTATAGTTATTATATATATAATATACATGCGTGTGTAATTTAATTATAAGTGTATTTTTATATTAATATATGTACAAATTAATATAAAAATACAGTTAGTATGACATTATATATATGATATATAGACATATATCATATAGATATAATATATATCTATATATCATATTTATATACACATATATAATTATTATTTTTTTTATTAACATGTACCTTTATTTCTTTTTTTACATTTTACACTAGCAGGGAGACTGCCTGTCAGCACAGGCAGTCCCCTTGCAGGCAGACACTTGGACACCTATTGTGACCATGTGATCGCTCTGTTGAGTGATCACATGGCCCGAGGGGTCCTAATCCGCCGCGGGGAGACTGTCTGGGCTGCAGGCAGTCTCGCCACACCGGGAGCACCGCCGATCGCCGCCGGGGGAACGACGGCGATCGGGTAAGTACAATGCACCATTAGGACGGTTCAGGACCGTCACCGGTCGGCAACGCAAAAATGCCGATGACGGTCCTGAACTGTCCTAGGTCGTTAAGGGGTTAAACTGCAATTGGATAAATACTTGTAAAAACACAACATACAGGGATATCATTTCTAATTAGTGGGGTAATAGTTGCTTGATCCAAGGAGACACCTGACTGCTATTTTGGGGTCAAAAAGGAATTTTTTCCTAGTTTGTTGCAAAATTGGAAGCGCTTCAGACTAGGTTTTTTTTTTTCTTTTGGATCTCAATTCAGACACAAGTATCTCACTGAGCTGACACTTTGGAAATCTGTATTCCCAAACAAAAATGCATTTTTCTCATCTGTGTCTTTGACTAGATGAAGTGAGCAATATTATAATAACCTTTTATACTGTCATAAATGCTATATTTGTGCAGCGGTTTCAGTTTTCACAAATGATTCTAAACGTTTTCTGAAGGATTTCACGACAAGATACAATAACTCATTTTGCTGTCACAGTGCAAGGAAATGGATGTGCATCTTTACAGATACATATGATTTTACCCCGGTTGCATTTAATGCTGCCGCCAGCTGCTCTGAGAGAAATTCTCTTGATTGTACGTTAACAAAAGATTTGTTTTGACAGAACAGACAGTTTTGCTGGACAGCACTAGTTGGAAGCTGCTCTCGGCTTCTTTTTCCCTGTATGAGTGATTGACTTTTAAGGAGTTGCCTTACGATATAGCTGCTCAGGCTGCCAGCAGAGGTTGGTTAGGCAGATGTCAATGGTTTTACAGTCTCTCACTGCTCCTGAAAGAAGGGTAGAGGTATAAATATTTTATTAAATTTTTTTATTAAATTAATTATTTTTAATCAGGTATCTAAAACTCTTTCCCCCTCCCATGCTCTACATGTTGCTGAACTTCAACTCCCGTGATTCTCTGGGTATCTGTCGCATTTAAAAAAAAAAATCTGGGAGTTGAAGGCTATCAATATTTTGTGGGGGAGAGTATGAGATCCCTATTTTAATGCATGATTTAGATATATTGCATCGAAAATATACTTTCTGTAAAAAAAAACTGCAGGTTGCGGTGAGTACATTTCTGTCAGTCTGCACTCTATTAATAAAATAAATATTAAAAATAAAAGGCATAAAAATGTTTTTAATACAAATATATATAGAAAAAAATAGTTTGTTTTTTTAAGCGTGCAATTTAGTTTCTGTAAACCAATACACTGCGGTAAAAAAGAAAATATATTTTTATATATATTCATGTTTGGAAAATGTTTGGTATTAAAGGGGTTTTATTAAGAGTAACATACTTAACAGCCCTAAGCTTCAGTGAGCCAATCAGTGCCTCCCTTTGCTAGTTCTTGTAACATCCAAGCAGCTTGCAAGTCGCGCAAGATCCATTGTCACATATTTTGGCATGATCTGATCGCGCCATGGACAGTGATGTGATCGATCTGACATTTAAAGTCTCACTGCCTGAACCTATTAAGCTATTCACAACCTTTAACATGGAACCTTGCATCACTCTCAGCCTGCCTTCTCTCTTTCTGACACTAGGTGGCACTGCGCACAGTGTCAGCCTCATTCTTCAATCCAAAGGTTCACAACGAAGCTAGCAGACTGTGTGCAACCAACACCACTAGGATTCATTGTATCTGCAGCTTACATGACATTTCGTTTGCTTGGCTCTCATCACTTTTCCCCAATGCATGTGATATTTTGTTTTGCATTATTATTATTTTCATGCAGTTGGCTGTTTGTCTGCACTCTGATCCCCTTTTGCCATTGGCTGACACTATCCAGCACAGGCAGCTTTAGACTTGAATGATGCTCATGTAGTCATTTTTGGAGAGGAGGGATGTTTGGATACGATATGGTTTTACACCAGGATCGAGGATCAAGGAAGGAAGCCAAGTTTTTTATTTATTTCTTCCTGCATCTCAGTTGGGGAAATACTCATCACAACAACATCTCAGCCAGGACACAATGAACAATTGAAGAGGGACCCATCATTACAAGGTAAAATCCATCTCCTTCTCCTATACTTGGACTGCTGATTCTAGCTTGTTAATTTTTCATGAATTTTATGTCTTTTTTTTTTTGGTTTTTTTTTACCCCACTTAACAAACTGTATCAGAGAATGAAATAATGCAGTGTGGGGTATGCTCAAATGCATTTTATCTGGGTTTGTACAGAACACAAAAATACAGAACAATTTTAGTGCAAAATAAAAATAAATTGAATTTCTACCAATAATTTGTCTTGAGCTACTTAGTTTAAGTTAACTCATGTAAAAAGACCCCATTCCAAATCTGCATTCTGATTTTACTAAATCTTATTTATCTGTTATCCAATCCCCAGGGTTTTATTTAACTTCAAACTTTGGACCTCTGGATATCAAAAAAGATAGAAGAAAAATAAACCTATGTACTCAAAAAGTAGCATTACTGCTGATGCCAAGCTATCTATCTGTTGATCATATTCCCCAGCACTTGAGGGGTTAAATAAAAAAGGGCATGCGAATTGTGCCATTAATATAGCTAATAATAGCTCACTTACAGTAAAAATGTAATATTGTTCTAGCAAATTAAAATAAAATGTCAACTGGTGCCCTTTCTACATTCTGAAAGGGCTTGATTCTGAAACAGGATAATACAAATTGTTGCAGTTTTGTAATGTTGCTTAAATATTGCATTTCCAAGAATTGTTCCTGGTTTAAGCTCCTAATGTATCTGTGTCTCTAGAATGCTGTAGGTATCCATTCATTATGTAACTTGGGGGAGGGGAGCATCCCGAGCTATGAGTACTGGGTACTGTAGGTAGCTGACAGCTTGCCTCCCAATCATGTAATATCTCTGTTGAGCACACACATTGTTAAACATTAAACTTTTCACTGAATAAGGTGAGAACCTTATCTACTGATGCATTGAAATGACTGCTCTCTCTGTAGAACCACAACCAGACATGATATTCCACAGATCACACACTATAGCCTCTCTAATGTTTACATCTATATTGGGAATTGAATAAGAAGGAAGATGCTTTGCCTTTTAATGCAGTGTTAATGAAGAAGACACCAGCTCTTTATCACCATGGTGATTCTGGAAAAAAAAATGTTGGGGAAAAAAAATGTTCCACAAATTACTTCCTTTCATAGTCATGGCAGATTCTGATATGTTGCTAAGTCTTCTAACAAAAAATAAATCAGATCACTATTGAGTCATTTGTAAAGATTGGTGGGGTGTAATAAGGCAGGTTATTAACTGGGATATAATCACTCCATAAAGGGATTGATTTACAGTGTTGGTTGTAGAGCGGTTTCATTTCAGTACCATGGACAGAGCACTATTAGAGTCAGTTTGGTTGATTAATTATCACTGTATCTGAGGTTGTCTGGCCATCTCAATGTGCATCAGTTCTCAGAAGACTCCAATTGCTTTCGCTTGCCTTGCAATTATTCATTCAGATATGAACGAATTATTCTAAGCATGTTGTTTAGTATGCAAGATTTTGCTAGTTCTTACATGGCTAGAGAAAGTCATGATCCTTTTTTTTCCCCAAGAGAACTGTACATCTAGATGTCAGCAACTGTGAGGTTTGGTCTTTTCAAAAGTAATGTACAAGACAAGATATGCATGTCTACATTATACATTGTGTCAAGAATCCAGGAAATACTTGATGGGAAATGTCGTGGTTGAGTTATATTTCTAACAGATGGGTCCATAAGGTATTTTTGGACCTGGTTTAAGACCAGTTGATAGCACCCATAATCAATGAAGGATTGCCTTTTAAATGAGCTGCATTGGATAGCCAGACATTTCTCCTGTGCATGGGTCAATCTTGTTCTTAGGTCATGAGCTTGGTTCAATTCGACCTATGTCAATGAAACAAAAAGTCTTTCAAAAATCAGCACCTAAGGTCCATTCGTGGCTTGATTAAAGGTGCTGGCACCTCTAGAAAAATAACCAGCCATCCTGTTCGATGGTATATGTGCTACTGCTTTCATTTCATGCTTGGAGGTTAGAGAGAACAGTATTGCAGCTCTAGGATAACTTAGGTCGACATAGAAAGAATCATCTTGTGTAATACTCTTTCCTTATTAAACTGCAAGGCCATCAGAGCTCCCAGCAGATATTTTATCAAAGTGAATGTCTTATAAATTAAAGCCCTTTTCCATGTTGATGTTGTACTGCGGAAAAGCCAAATACTGCTTCTCACGTTGGTTCAGAGCAAACTAAATTATTAACTCATCTATAGGAAGCAGATTGCTCTGCTGCAGTGAAAAATTGCATTCTCTACTGGTTTTACAACTTTCAGAAAATATATATTTTTTATTTTTTTTAAAGAAAAATGTCTAACATTAAATAAATGATATATTTCTCAAACATAAAGTGATTTCATTTTAGCACAATACAACGTATTCATCACACACTTACTACACCAGTATTATCATTTATTATCTATTGTTCTGCTAGTATTTTGCTATATGTTGGCATTGTCAAGAAGTTGATTACTAGTGGAGAAAGTGGATTCTGCTATTTAAAAAACAAAAACAATAAAATAGCTAGGGGTTTAGATATTAAGCAATGACTTGCGCAGAGTTGACAACTGTTTTTTAAAAACTAAGCAAAAACAGTGTGTAGTTTTTCAGCTCTCTCAGGGTAAAGAGGTCAAATGGCAGGAATTTCAAGTGAATTAAAATTTTTGGGCTAAAATTGTAAACCTGTCCATATTTTTAGCCGGGTATATTTTCAGTTAAGCTTTTGTTTGTCCTACAACTTCCAGAATTCGCTTGTGAATTGTGAATACTTCACACTTTATGGAATGTTTATTGACATAACCACTAGGAAAATGTATAATCATACCATCACATAAACGGCAGGGTCGATAGACAGATAATGACTGTGTTGCAAGGTAAACAATTCTAACCTTCAATTATAATCAAAATATATTAACCCACGAAAATCAATTGGACAGTTCCAGCTAACAAACCCTCTTACGATTTATTGAAAAAAAAAAAGAAAAAAATGAAAAAAAGTGATTTGCAAATTTTCTTTAAATCAACTCTAGTCATAGCTCTGTTTTAGTCTAAATTCTGCCATTGTTATCAATTCACTAAAACTGATTGTTAGTTGTAAATTAGAATATACCCCGTAGAGTTCCATTTGTCTAATGAGAACTCTAGCGCCCCATGGGAATTATTTGTTTTTGATGTTTCCAATGTAATTTGGTTTGACTCTCGGGCCTGATTTCCTATTATTGATTGAATTCAGGTTTATTTTTAGCAATGCTTTACCATGCTCACACCCGACTGCCTTCGAAGCTGCTTATGTAGAGATAATAGTCATAGTGGGAAAAGGACGGTACTCTTGATTTCGATGAATGATTTATATTGTTTGCTGTCCTTATTCCTGCATGCTAAATATTTTACTATTTATCTTAAAATCTAGGAAAACTTTTTTTTTTTGCACTTTTAAAATAAATGTATGTTGCTGCTGCTAATACGGCTTTACTGACATGGGCTAAATTTTCCTTAACCCATTAAGGACCAAACTTCTGGAATAAAAGGGAATCATGACATGTCACACATGTCATGTGTCCTTAAGGGGTTAAATACAGTAATTCTTCTCATTTAAGGAATTGATGCAAGGTGAAAGTTAATTTAACAACATTGACGGGTGACGTAATGATTTATTTAAGCTATTTGCAAGAAGTGAAATACCCTATTTTCATGTTCCCCTTTTCGGTCTTTCAGCAGATAAGATAATGGTTTACTATTGTGAGCTGGTAAGTGAGTTGATTGTTTTGAGAGGTCGTCATCAGGGAGGGAAAGAGAAAGGGGGTTTCCAGGAGGTTTGGAGATTTATGTCCTCCCTTGGGGGAAGGCAAGATAGCGGTGAGGTGAGGGAGGTGGGGAGTGACAGAGGGAAAGATAGCGAAATGAAGAGTAAGAGGGAAGTATATAGGTAAATAGAAAGGGAAGGGATCTCATCCATTTGTTGAAAGGAAATAGTTTTTTTTTAAATTAAGTATATTAATTATACAAGATACCGCCATATACAAGATCCTTTAGCCATATACATGCACCTTATACAAGATACCGCCATATACAAGGTCCTTTAGCCATATACATGCACCTTATACAAGATACCGCCATATACAAGGTCCTTTAGCCATATACATGCACCTTATACAAGATACCGCCATATACAAGATCCTTTAGCCATATACATGCACCTTATACAAGATGCAGCCATATACAAGGTCCTTTAGCCATATACATGCACCTTATACAAGATACAGCAATATACAAAGTCCTTTAGCCATATACATGCTGTGGCGAAACCAGCTTCGCCACTGTGAACTGGAGAGGCCTGGCTGCTAGCCTCCTGCCCGCTGACTATGGCCCCTGGACATATTGCACTTTAAAGACTATATTTGGGCATGTACTAATTTGTATTGCTGCTACTGGCCCTTTAAAATCAGCAATGGACATTTTGGGACTACTGTCCCTTTAAGACTGTGGAGCGTAGTACAGTAATCCTGCCTTTAATACTTTCATGTCATGTATGTATTTTTGTATGCAGTTAACCTGGGTTATATATGTGTACAGCATTCATCTGATTGTTCGGTAGAATCACTCCATTCGTTGTATGGGGGAAACTACCGAACAACCAGACCACCCAGGACTAAGTGTGCCTCCAATTACCGTTTGCAACAATGTTGCAAACGGGTAATTGGCAATCATGTAATGTGTTCTGTGTCCTCTGGGTGGCCGCCATTCAGGAAACAACCACGTGGCGGCGGCCATCTTTAACTACCGAACAGCGGTGTTTTGCCGTCGAGTGTCTGGAACTGAAATCGGACACTTGACTAGGCAAACACCGCTGAGACCTCCATACTTCCAGAAATTCGTATGGAAACTACCGAATGACCCGCCGTTCGGTAGAAAGAACCCCACAAACAAGGGAATTCATTCAAACCCTCTCCAGGCTTTATAACACAGGCAATTCGCCTGTTTTCATTCCCTTGTTTGTGACCGACCGCAGGGCCAAAATGCATGGAACTGTTTTCGGATACTTTACCCATGCGGTCGGTCAAAACTTTGCCTGCTCATAACTCCCGAACCCCTGGTCCGATCTGGGTGATTTTTGAGTATGTTGCTCACCCAGATCAGGGCTATCAGGGGCAGGGGAGGGCTGGCAGCCTTAGGCCTGGGGGGCAAAACCAGTCAAGTGGCCCATTGCGCCACCAAATCAGTTCACCATCCATGCCCACCTTTTTCTGGTTTTATAACGGATATTGATGTAATGCTAATCAGTAGCTCTTTGCCATACCCGCTCCTTCACGGCTCTGACTTTCAATGTTGTCAGAGCACAGGCTGAGAATCTCTGAGCCTGTGCTCTGACTCAGTAACTGAGCGCCGGAACCACGAGGGAGAGGATATGATCTGACTGCACCTACTGCTGGTGCGCACCAGTGGACCACCAGCGAATCGTTTAAATTAAATATGCTGGTGTACCCAACTTGTGAGCTGTGTTGGCCGCCGGGCGCCTCTGTGGTCATGGCACCCTGCGTGACCGCACAGCTTGCCCACCCCAACGGCTGGCCCTGCTGACACACACTGATGTTACTACTTAGACATCCCTCAATATTAATACAGAGATGAGAGTAAACACAAATAAACTGTGGAAACTAGAGCTGATCCCCCCCAAATTTATAAAGGTTTGCTTAGAGGATTTATTCAAGATTAAATCATGCCTCCTCCTCTCTCCCCCATGCGCTGTTCTGTAGGCTGGGAGGAAATGAAGAGTAATCACAGTCTCCCAGCACAACGCCACCTGTGGCTGCATGGGGAACAGCTGTTTAATGTAATGCTTGCAGGACGGCCAGCTGCCGCAGAACCTCTTTGTTTCCGTCTCTGCAAAGGGCTCCAGGCACTGCTTGTTGTGAGTGTGAGCCACTGTAAATTAGGGGCAGAGGGCACTTGCACTGCGGTCAAGACGGGTCTGGGCAGGAGGAGAGTGCAGTGCAATCAGTGCACTCCCCTCCTGTGGGTCACCAGTAGACTGGTGCACCTGCCCAGGATCAGAGCCGGTGCAAGGATTTTTGCCGCCCTAGACAAAATATTAATTTGCCCCCCCCCCCCCATGTGACATCACAATGCCCCACCCGTATGATCTGCCATATGAACTAACGCCAGTGCTGCACACAGTGTGTGTTTACATTAAAAAGCCTGCAGGGACCAGCTATAGACACCAGAACCACTTCATTAAGCTATAGTGTCCCTTTAATGTGAGGTAAATTATAGATTAGTGTCACTAATAATATACTAGATTGCCTACTTACAATTAGATGAGGATGATGATGGGCTGCAGTTTGGCTCCACTGGTCTGGTGTAGAACAGGACCTCTGGAGGCTGTTTGCAACTGTGGTCACAAAATTCAACGTTCTGGGAGAATTGGAAGCAGCTCCATTTTTTGGGGGCCTCTTACACAGCTCAAGGTCTGGGCTCCAGTGCCTGACGGTGAGTATGCCCATAAGGCCCACTCATAAGTCCACTTGTATGTTCCACCCACCCATGAGCTCGCTCACAGGGAGTGGAGTGTGTAGGGGATGTGTTATGTGTTATCTAATATGTGTGCTTATGGTATGTAGTGTATAGGGATACCAGTTTGTGCAGGTGATGCAGTGTGTTTGTGTGTAGTGGAAGCAGTGTGTATTTGTGTATAAGGGATGTATTATGTGTTTCTGGTTGTGTGTGAGGGATGCATTGTGTGAATCTGTGTTTGTATGCATAAGGGATGCAAGGTGTGTGTCTGTATGTGTGTGCATTGAGTGTAAGAGATGCATTGTGTTTCTGTGTGTATGTAAGAAAAACAGTGTGTGTGTTTGCATGTGTGTGTAAGGGTTTGCATTGTATGTTTCTGTGTATGTGTGCAAATTATGCATTGTCTTTGTGTGTAAGGGTTGCATTGTGTGTGTGTGTAATGGATGCATTGTGTGTTTCTCTGTGTGTAAGGGAAGCATGTTCTGTTTCTGTGTATGTATAGGGATGCATTGTGTGTTTCTGTGTATGTATAGGGATGCATTGTGTTTCTGTGTATGTATAGGGATGCATTGTGTGTGTGTGTGTGTGTGTGTGTGTGCGCGTAGTGTTAAAGAGCTCCCTGTTTTGCCCCCTGTCCTATAGAGCTGTCCCTTCTGTCCCTTAGAGCTCTCCTCTGCCCCTTAGTGGTCTCTCCTCTCCCCCACCCTCCCCTAGCGGTCTCTTCTCACACTCACCCACCCTCCCTGTGCTCTTCTCATCCCCCCTCCACCCTCCCTGTGTTCTTCTCACTCCTCCCTCTGTGTGTTCTCACCCCCCGTGTTCTTCTTACCCCCCCTCCTCCCTGTGTTCTTCTTACTCCCCCCCTTGTTCTTCTTACCCCTTCTTCTTATTACTCCCCCTTCTTCTTACCCTCCTCCTTCTTCTTACCCCTTCCTTCTTCTTCTTACCCCCCCTTCTTCTTCTTACCCCCTTCTTCTTCTTACCCCCTTCTTCTTTTTACTCCCCCCTCTTCTTTTTACTCCCCCCTCTTCTTCTTACTCCCCCCTCTGTTCTTCTTACCCCCTTCTTCTTATTACTCCCCCTTCTTCTTACCCCTTCCTTCTTCTTCTTACCCCCTTCTTCTTCTTACTCCCCCCTCTTCTTCTTACTCCCCCTTCTTCTTCTTACTCCCCCTTCTTCTTCTTACCCCCCTCTTCTTCTTACCCCCTTCTTCTTCTTACCCCCCTCTTTTTCTTATCTCCCCTTCTTCTTACTCCCCCCTCTTATTATCCCCCTCCCCTCTTCTTACTCTCTCTCTTCCCTCTTCTTACTCCCCCCGCCCTTCTTACTCCTCCCTCCCCTCTTCTTACTCCCCCCTTCTTCTTACTCTCCCCCTCCCCTTTTCTTACTCTCCCCCCCTCCCCTTTTCTTACTCTCCCCCCTCCCCTCTTTTTACTCTCCCCCCTCGGCCCTCCCCTTTTCTTACTCTCCCCCCCTCCCCTCTTTTTACTCTCCCCCCCTCCCCTCTTTTTACTCTCCCCCCTCCCCTCTTTTTACTCTCCCCCCCTCTTTTTACTCTCCCCCCCTCCCCTCTTTTTACTCTCCCCCCCCCTCTTTTTACTCTCCCCCCTCCCCTCTTTTTACTCTCCCCCCCTCCCCTCTTTTTACTCTCCCCCCTCCCCTCTTTATACTCTCCCCCTCCCCTCTTTTTACTCTCCCCCCCTCGGCCCTCCCCTTTTCTTACTCTCCCCCCTCCCCTCTTTTTACTCTCCCCCCTCCCCTCTTTTTACTCTCCCCCCTCCCCTCTTTTTACTCTCCCCCCCTTCCCTCTTTTTACTCTCCCCCCTCTTTTTACTCTCCCCCTCCCCTCTTTTTACTTTCCCCCCTCCCCTCTTTTTACTCTTCCCCCTCCCCCCCCTTCTTCTTACTCTCCCTCCCCTCTTCTTACTCTCCCCCCCCCTCTTTTTACTCTCCCCCCTCCCCTCTTTTTACTCTCCCCCCCTTCCCTCTTTTTACTCTCCCCCCTCTTTTTACTCTCCCCCTCCCCTCTTTTTACTTTCCCCCCTCCCCTCTTTTTACTCTTCCCCCTCCCCCCCCTTCTTCTTACTCTCCCTCCCCTCTTCTTACTCTCCCCCCCTCCCCTCTTTTTACTCTCCCCCCCTCCCCTCTTTTTACTCTCCCCCCCTCCCCTCTTTTTACTCTCCCCCCCTCCCCTCTTTTTACTCTCCCCCCCCCTCTTTTTACTCTCCCCCCTCCCCTCTTTTTACTCTCCCCCCTCCCCTCTTTTTACTCTCCCCCCCTTCCCTCTTTTTACTCTCCCCCCTCTTTTTACTCTCCCCCTCCCCTCTTTTTACTTTCCCCCCTCCCCTCTTTTTACTCTTCCCCCTCCCCCCCTTCTTCTTACTCTCCCTCCCCTCTTCTTACTCTCCCCCCCTCCCCTCTTTTTACTCTCCCCCCCTCCCCTCTTTTTACTCTCCCCCCCTCCCCTCTTTTTACTCTCCCCCCCTCCCCTCTTTTTACTCTCCCCCCCCTCTTTTTACTCTCCCCCCTCCCCTCTTTTTACTCTCCCCCCTCCCCTCTTTTTACTCTCCCCCCCCTCCCCTCTTTTTACTCTCCCCCCCCTCTTTTTACTCTCACCCCCTCCCCTCTTTTTACTCTCACCCCCTCCCCTCTTTTTACTCTCACCCCCTCCCCTCTTTTTACTCTCACCCCCTCCCCTCTTTTTACTCTCACCCCTCCCCTCTTCTTACTCTCACCCCCTCCCCTCTTCTTACTCTCACCCCCTCCCCTCTTTTTACTCTTACCCCCTCCCCTCTTCTTACTCTTACCCCCTCCCCTCTTCTTACTCTTACCCCCTCCCCTCTTCTTACTCTTACCCCCTCCCCTCTTCTTACTCTTCCCCCCTCCTTCTTACCCCCTGCCCCCCCCCCCCCTGTAGGTGGCCGAGCTGCACTCCGGTCCGCGGTCCCGGCCGGAGTGACAGGAAGGTGCTCAGTGTGCACCTTCCTGTCAGTCCGGCCGGGTACAGGAAACAGAAACTCCTGTTCCGCGCGGAACAGGGGTTTCTGTTTCCTGTACCCGGCCGGACTGACAGGAAGTGCACACTCAGTGCACTTTCCTATCACTCCGGCCGGGACCGCGGACCGGAGACCAGCTCGGCCACCTACAAGGGAGGGGAGGGAGGGGAGAATCTGTTCTGCAGCCGCCTGAGCGCTCTTTACAGAGCGCTCGGCGGCTGCAGCATTTAAAGGGCCGGCCCGCCGCGGCCGGTCCTAAAAGAATTTCGGGCGGCCTGGGGGGCAATTGCCTCCCTGCCCCCCGGCCCAGCCCGCCCCTGATCAGGGGATACCTGTTTTAGGGGTGTATCATATGTATTTGGGGTACATCCAGGAATTGGGGAAAAGTGTGTACTGTATAATTGGATTAAGTGTTAATCTAAGGGGAGGAAAGGTGTGGGAGGTACATCCATGTGATTGGTCAATTTCATCCTCCCCCTGGGAGTGTCCTGTATGTACTTGTTTGTGAATAAAAGCCGGGCTGGCTGAGCCAGTCCTGAGTTCTTGCTTAACCCTCAAAGCGATGTGTCGTCTCGGTCTTTGGGGGAATGGGATTGTAAGCTGACTGCCAAGAGTGTAAGCCGATGTCTGCTTTTCTTGTTCAGCTGTTCCAGTGTTCGTGTGGTTCCAGTCGGGAGAATGGTGTTTGCAGTAGCTGCCTGTGCATCTGGAAAGGGGATTATCGCCTAAACTGGGTTTTATCCTCTTGTAAGTGAAACGGTCCGTTACAATTGGTGGCAAGCGGCGGGATCGTTCCTACAACCAGAGGGACAGCTACAGACAACACCATTTCTGGATTACAAATTGAGGGCAACGCTAGTATCCGTACAGCGACCCTATCTACAAAGGAACTCAGAAAATGGAGGAGAAGTTGCAGGATAGATTGTACGGTTCCGTACTCCGGAGGCCTAGAGCAATGTCAGAAGAGGACATGTTGATGTACAGAGAGACTGTCAGAGCCGAATTGTGGGACGAAGCCCTAGAGGAAGTACAGTATTCACGAGGGGATCAGCGCCGCAGCAGAAGGCAGCGAATTCTGGCTAGAATGGCAGAGCGGATGCCCCTCCTGAGAAAACAGACCACAGAAAAGTGGGTGACTAGACTCGAGATTCTAGTATACGCAGAACTGGTGCTCGACGACGCATACCAGGCGCTACAGTGGTACGCGGCTCAGTGTGTCCCCAGGATGGCAGAGTATGAGTTCCCAGAAGGTGGAGATTACACTGGCCCCGGTCTATTTTGGGATAATAGTGGTGACGAGGACTTTGGGGAAGATACCGACTATCGTTTTTGGGACCTGTACGGCATCCGAGAGAACATGCTGGGTCTCTTTGGCGCTATTGACCTCGAGGCAGACCTACGATATTTAGTTACCCAAGAATGGAACCTGGAGGGGGATTACCTGCGACTCATCAATGAGGCCTGGGAAGAGACAACCGGCCCTTCCGCCCAACAGCAACCAGCAGTACCCGAGGTGGCAGAGTTCCTAGACTGGTCCTGTGAGCAACCCCAGGGAGATGAAGGTGTCGTCCTTCCTCCTCAGCGGCAGGCTGAGTTACAGGGGGCAGAGGTTGTTGTTCCTGCCCCCCAGCAGCAAAGTGAGATGCCAAGAAGGCAGTGTGAAGTGAAGGGAGAGGAGAGCAGCGTCCTCCCTCCCCAGCGGCAATGTGTGCCCCAGGGAGCTGATGGTGTCGTCCATCCTCCCCAGCAGCCGTGTGTGTCCAAAGGAACCGAAGGTGCAGTCCTTCCTCCCCAGCGGCAGGCTGAGTTACAGGGGGCAGAGGTTGTTGTTCCTGCCCCCCAGCAGCAAAGTGATATGCCAATAAGGCAGTGTGAAGGGAAGGGAGAGGAGAGCAGCGTCCTCCCTCCCCAGCGGCAGTGTGTGCCCCAGGGAGCTGATGGTGTCGTCCATCCTCCCCAGCGGCAGTGTGTCCTGCAGGGAGCAGAGACAGTCAGTCTCGCACCCCAGCAGCCGGACAAGAGAATGAAAGGGGAGACAGCTGGTCCCCCTTTCCACCAGCAGAGAGAGTGGCAGGGAGAGGAGCCTGCTAAACCCCCTCCCCAGCGGCAGTTTACCGTCCAGAGAGAGGAGCTTGTTACAACCTCTCTCCAGCGGCAGCCTAACTCACCAAGGGGAGATGTTAAGCCCCACAACTGTGCAGATGGGACCGTAGTCTCTGCACTTACAGCACAAGGGATAGGGACGGTCGGTCCTGTTCCCCAGCCTCAGTGTGATGGATCCAAAGGGGAGACAGTCGGTCTCCCCCTCCGGCAGTCGAGCTGCGCACCTAAAGGGGAGACAACCAGTCTCCAGCAACCAGACGCCCACCAGACTACTCCCGTGGTAGTGCTGGCAACAGGACAGAGTACCGCTGGTCTCTGCCCCCTCAGCAACCCACCAAGGCAGCCAACCCGTCTCCCACCCAGCAGTGGTGAAACACCAGAACTTGGACAAAATCCTTCCTCACCCAGATGTAGTAACCGGTTAGTGTGGGTGGGCTGCTCTGTTATTTCTGTTTTGTGGGTGGGTTGCTGGACTAACCAGGGCACTGACCGGCAGAAAGTCAGGTACCCTGTTAGTCTAATTGGCCAAGGGGAGAAATGTGGCGAAACCAGCTTCACCACTGTGAACTGGAGAGGCCTGGCTGCTAGCCTCCTGCCCGCTGACTATGGCCCCTGGACATATTGCACTTTAAAGACTATATTTGGGCATGTACTAATTTGTATTGCTGCTACTGGCCCTTTAAAATCAGCAATGGACATTTTGGGACTACTGTCCCTTTAAGACTGTGGAGCGTAGTACAGTAATCCTGCCTTTAATACTTTCATGTCATGTATGTATTTTTGTATGCAGTTAACCTGGGTTATATATGTGTACAGCATTCATCTGATTGTTCGGTAGAATCACTCCATTCGTTGTATGGGGGAAACTACCGAACAACCAGACCACCCAGGACTAAGTGTGCCTCCAATTACCGTTTGCAACAATGTTGCAAACGGGTAATTGGCAATCATGTAATGTGTTCTGTGTCCTCTGGGTGGCCGCCATTCAGGAAACAACCACGTGGCGGCGGCCATCTTTAACTACCGAACAGCGGTGTTTTGCCGTCGAGTGTCTGGAACTGAAATCGGACACTTGACTAGGCAAACACCGCTGAGACCTCCATACTTCCAGAAATTCGTATGGAAACTACCGAATGACCCGCCGTTCGGTAGAAAGAACCCCACAAACAAGGGAATTCATTCAAACCCTCTCCAGGCTTTATAACACAGGCAATTCGCCTGTTTTCATTCCCTTGTTTGTGACCGACCGCAGGGCCAAAATGCATGGAACTGTTTTCGGATACTTTACCCATGCGGTCGGTCAAAACTTTGCCTGCTCATAACTCCCGAACCCCTGGTCCGATCTGGGTGATTTTTGAGTATGTTGCTCACCCAGATCAGGGCTATCAGGGGATACCTGTTTTAGGGGTGTATCATATGTATTTGGGGTACATCCAGGAATTGGGGAAAAGTGTGTACTGTATAATTGGATTAAGTGTTAATCTAAGGGGAGGAAAGGTGTGGGAGGTACATCCATGTGATTGGTCAATTTCATCCTCCCCCTGGGAGTGTCCTGTATGTACTTGTTTGTGAATAAAAGCCGGGCTGGCTGAGCCAGTCCTGAGTTCTTGCTTAACCCTCAAAGCGATGTGTCGTCTCGGTCTTTGGGGGAATGGGATTGTAAGCTGACTGCCAAGAGTGTAAGCCGATGTCTGCTTTTCTTGTTCAGCTGTTCCAGTGTTCGTGTGGTTCCAGTCGGGAGAATGGTGTTTGCAGTAGCTGCCTGTGCATCTGGAAAGGGGATTATCGCCTAAACTGGGTTTTATCCTCTTGTAAGTGAAACGGTCCGTTACACATGCACCTTATACAAGATACCGCCATATACAAGATCCTTTAGCCATATACATGCACCTTATACAAGATACAGCAATATACAAGGTCCTTTAGCCATATACATGCACCTTATACAAGATACCGCCATATACAAGATCCTTTAGCCATATGCATGCACCTTATACAAGATACCGCCATATACAAGATCCTTTAGCCATATGCATGCACCTTATACAAGATACAGCCATATACAAGGTCCTTTAGCCATATGCATGCACCTTATACAAGATACAGCCATATACAAGGTCCTATAGCCATATACATGCACCTTATACAAGATACAGCCATATACAAGGTCCTATAGCCATATACATGCACCTTATACAAGATACAGCCATATACAAGGTCCTTTAGCCATATACATGCACCTTATACAAGATACCGCCATATACAAGATCCTTTAGCCATATACATGCACCTTATACAAGATACCGCCATATACAAGATCCTTTAGCCATATACATGCACCTTATACAAGATACAGCCATATACAAGATCCTTTAGCCATATACATGCACCTTATACAAGATACCGCCATATACAAGGTCCTTTAGCCATATACATGCACCTTATACAAGATACCGCCATATACAAGATCCTTTAGCCATATACATGCACCTTATACAAGATACAGCCATATACAAGGTCCTTTAGCCATATACATGCACCTTATACAAGATACAGCCATATACAAGGTCCTTTAGCCATATGCATGCACCTTATACAAGATACCGCCATATACAAGGTCCTTTAGCCATATGCATGCACCTTATACAAGATACCGCCATATACAAGGTCCTTTAGCCATATACATGCACCTTATACAAGATACCGCCATATACAAGGTCCTTTAGCCATATGCATGCACCTTATACAAGATACCGCCATATACAAGGTCCTTTAGCCATATGCATGCACCTTATACAAGATACCGCCATATACAAGGTCCTTTAGCCATATGCATGCACCTTATACAAGATACCGCCATATACAAGGTCCTTTAGCCATATGCATGCACCTTATACAAGATACCGCCATATACAAGGTCCTTTAGCCATATACATGCACCTTATACAAGATACCGCCATATACAAGGTCCTTTAGCCATATGCATGCACCTTATACAAGATACCGCCATATACAAGGTCCTTTAGCCATATACATGCACCTTATACAAGATACCGCCATATACAAGGTCCTATAGCCATATACATGCACCTTATACAAGATACCGCCATATACAAGGTCCTATAGCCATATACATGCACCTTATACAAGATACCGCCATATACAAGGTCCTTTAGCCATATACATGCACCTTATACAAGATACCGCCATATACAAGGTCCTTTAGCCATATACATGCACCTTATACAAGATACAGCCATATACAAGGTCCTTTAGCCATATACATGCACCTTATACAAGATACCGCCATATACAAGGTCCTATAGCCATATACATGCACCTTATACAAGATACCGCCATATACAAGGTCCTTTAGCCATATGCATGCACCTTATACAAGATACCGCCATATACAAGGTCCTTTAGCCATATACATGCACCTTATACAAGATACCGCCATATACAAGGTCCTTTAGCCATATACATGCACCTTAGGTCAGACAGTCAGACAACTAACAGTTAGTCTCTATGGTCTTCCCTGTTTCTGGGCTGGGAGTGAAGCCAGGAAGACCATAGAGACTAACTGTTGTTGTCACACATGAGGTGCATGTATATGTCATATACTAAAGATAGGGATGAGTTTTTCTCATTTTTTACATATACTCCATTAAAAAAAAAAAAAACATTTCCTTTCAAAACTTAATGAAAGGATTATTATGCAAAAAATTTTGTCGTGAGGTGAAAGTGGTCCTTCAACTGTAGCACTACAAGTCCCGTGAAACACACACATTTTTTGACTGGGGTGTGGTGGATTACAGGTTTTTTCAAGGCTGAAATTAAAGCATTAATGTGTTCCTGACATACAGTTATTACGCGGTATAATGATAGCACCCTTACTGTACATTATATTGACCAAGCTGCTGTTAATTGGATAATTCAGCCATGTTGCTCTTTTTAAATATTAGCATTCCCTATAGAGACAGATACAACATATAAGGCCTCAAAAAGGACCTTTAGAACATCTGTTTCCTTTCATATTTATAACTGCTGCTGCATTCTAAGGATTGTGGGATATTACATCATATGCGATGCGGCAGACAGGAGTATGCCCCAGTTAAGTATAACTATTATTCTCAATATCATATGGATTTAACTTATATACCTTATTTAAGAAGATTTTAAGAGTTATCACTAAAGTGGGAATTGTCTGAAATGCAAAGTGAATTTAAAGTGGATTTCAAATTGTTCGCAAAATAACCAAATTGGAAAAAAACACATCTCCAAATCATCTTTGTCTTCATTTTGTCTGTTTTGGCCTAAATTTTTGAAATTTATTTTGAGTTAAGTTTAAATTCCCAACAATTCATAAAGTATTTAAAAAAAAAAAAAAAACAGTTTGTCTTTAACACCATTTCGGTGTGGCAGGTTCACTTTAAAAACAATCAACATACAACCCAACATGCATCTTCTGAAAGTTGGGACGGATGGGCGGAGTCCAAGGGGGCTTCCTGGAAAATGGGGCATTCTCGTAAAAAAAAAGTAGTGGATCCGACACGTGACAGGTGACTTGGCCGCCCCTCCGTGCTATCAGGACCATGCATGGAATGCTGCTAAAATGCTCCTTGCATGGTCCTAGTGCTCGCTGCATCTAATTATCTGCTTGCGATGTGCTGCCCAAGACAGTTCCCCGGTGTCCCCATATGCGGGACACCATCGGGATAATGGGATACCACCTTGAAATTGTGACTGTACTGATGAAAGCGTGACAGCTGGGAGGCATGCAATCACTTGAATTTAACAGGACAAGGCAGTCTGCATACATGGCTTGTGCCCAGAGCTCCTTTCATTCTACAGAACCCCAGCATTTCTTCTGTACTGGTACTCGAGTGTTGAGCCTTACTGGCACTGGTAGAGTGAGGGAGTGGAGCGAGGTGACACAGTTTCTCTGACTGAGGGAGACCAGCATTAGATCTTTTCCGAACGTGATGCAAGTATTATTTTGTTTACTGTCATAAAAACTAACCTTGTGTATGCAGTTATAGGGAGTGAAGATGTTAGGTGGTCTGCCTTTGAGTCTAGAAATGTACTGTGATGCAGATAGACAATAAGGGTTAATTGTTGTATATGGAAATATTTTAAACCCATTCTTTATATGTCACAAGGCAGTGCAGGCTGTAGATATGCTATTAAATCCCTCTTCCTCTTGCAATGCTTCCTTTACTGGTACTGTAACAGTGAACCTAATAGGCTCCTGTACAGGATGGGAGGAAGAAACGCTGCCACAACAGTCAGCATTAGTTGAGTTAACTGATGAGGACCAGAGTGAAGTAATGTGAAGGAAAATGTGGAGTGTGCCATATATGCCTGGATTCATGTGTCTTTTATTTTAATAAAGTAGACAGTTTTTCTCAACACAATTCATCTTTTTAAATGAACCGCTTCCATGCCTTCACACACGGAAATGGTTAATGCTAATCCAATAAATATGGGATAATTATGAAACTCAACGCTTGGTCAAACGTAGACAGAAAGACAAATAGGGGAAAATAATTTGCATTGTGTCCTATTATCTGAAACCATCCAGCCAGAGCAGAACAACGCGTTTCGAAACACTCTGCTGCGGTATAAAATTAGCTAATTAAAATATCACTCCGTTATATTATTCCTGCGGGATCCACTGGCGTCTTATGTGCAAGATAAACAAATAATTCAAGTAAAAAGAAAAAAAAACTTTTTATGTTTACAGACTGTACACCTCAACGTGTGTTTCCTTCTTTTCTGTCATTCTTATTTTATTCCAATCAAAACGATTTTTAGATCTCGGTGCCCTGAGTCTTCATGCACTTCTCCATTGTATTCATTATTTGACTATATCACCTCATCAGGCAAACAATAATGTGCAAAATTAATAAACCACCTCTGCCAAAAAGCTTACAATTTTAAACTCTAGCCAAATAAATCCTTTCGTCATTGGCTCCCTATATCTGACACCTTGAACGTACGGATGTTTTTTTTTTTTTATAATAGGCAGTGGACGAGCAAACATTCAAATGAAAATGTTAAGCTAAAACCGATGACCTAAATTCACAGAGTTATTTACTAAACACTGGATTTTGGCCAAATGGACAAAATCCAGTGAAAATGACCAATTTCCGACTGAAATGGCAGTTCTCATATTTCCTAAAGCCAAGTCAGAGTTTGGTCAGGACGGGCAAATCTGAAGTAATTGTGAGTAATAAATGGATACAACCTGTATGTGAATGATGAAAAACAATATGTCGATATATATCTGGAGAAGAAATAACAATATAGTGCAGTATACATTTGTAAGTGCATTTGTATTCAATAAATTTGTTATTTTTATACCCGTTATCTACTCATTTTGAGTGATAAAAGAAAATTACCTTTCTGGAGACACTTTCTGAAGATCTCCTCCATTTATTTGCTTACCCTATTTGAGAGGGAGATTTGCCTGAATCTTCATCCATTCAGTGAGTCCTATACCTTCCCTTACCCCTACCCCTTTGCCGATTATACTGCACTATTATTTCTTCCCCAGATATATATCGATATATTGTTTTTCATCATTCACATACAGGTTGTATCCATTTAATACTCACCTTTGGTTTTATGTACACGTGTTTTCCCCCCCTTTTTTTTTTTTGCTACTTTGGTATTATTACTGAGTGTCTTTAGGGAACACTTCTTCCTTAACCCCTTAAGGACCAAACTTCTGGAATAAAAGGGAATCATGACATGTCAGACAAGGGGTTAAAGGACCATACTCATGTTTTAGAGCATATAGTGATTAGTTAGTTTTTGTAAATCTGAAGTAACTGCCCTGATCCATTTAGTGTTGGCTTAAAATCATTGCTTTCTCATCCAAACCCTACACAAAGTACAGGATTTGGAAGAATCAAAAAGCACTGATTTAAAGGGACACTCCAGGCACCTAGACCACTTCTGCCCATTGGAGTGGTCTGGGTGCCAACTCCCACTACTCCTAACCCTGCAACTGTAATTATTGCAGTTTTTTTATAAACTGCAATAATTACCTTGCAGGGTTAACTCCACATCTAGTGGCTGTCTACTAGACAGCCACTAGAGGGCACTTCCTGGTTTCTAGCACAGGTTTTCTGTGCTAGAGCGTTGCTGGACGTCCTCACGCTGTGTGAGGACCTCCAGCGTCGCTCAATTCCCCATAGTAAAGCATTGAAAAGCATTTTCAATGCTTTCCTATGAAGAGCTCGAATGCGCATTAGGTTTCCTCAGCTGGTAGGCGGGATCAGTCTCGGCCACCAGCTGACGTAATCACTGGGAGGAGAGGCGGTGAGCAGAAACCACCGCCGAGGGACATCGACGGGGTCTCAAGTAAGTTACTGAAGGGGTTTTCACCCCTTCAGCTACCGGGGATTGGGTGAAGGGAGGGAGAGGGGACCTGCAGTGCCAGGATAACGGATTGTTTTCCTGGCACTGGAGATTCCCTTTAACTGAATGCAACTGGCACGATGCATATTCTCAAATGATTTTTCACTCGCGTTTTTGCAAGGCAGCGATAATTCTAAGTACTATTGGCTCTGCCATCAATCAAATCGTTAAAAAACCCTTTGCAGTGTAAGGTTTAATTATGAGGCCTAGTTACATTTTTTTTTTACAAAAATAGGAAAAAATAAATTATAAACTCTACGGGGGTCAATAAGAACTTTCTCAGGAGACTTGGCTGTCGGAGCTCTCTGATTGGTTGACATAGAGCCAATCAATCAGAGAGATCTTACTGGTATTGCGTTGCTATGTGATAGCTGACATAACATGGGAAAGCCGTGCAGCAAGCCATTGCGGGGTGACGATGGATTACATTTAATGCATCGCTTTTTAAAATTGGTCTGTCATTTAATTTGGCCTTTCTAGCTACCGGAGGGGGACATGCCACTATTTGCATGTCCACCCCTTTATTTAGGTCTTTCCCCCTTGAATATTAATGTTCCGGCCCCCTACTGCCACAGTTGCGGTCAGTGACATGTCCACCGCCCATTATTGCTTTTAATGTCCCACACCGATTCCCACAATGTCCTCTCCCATTATTTCACCAGATCCATCCCAATGGCTGTTCAGTCACTAGTTTTACAAGGTGAGCATTCACGCTACCACCTACCTCCATTACAGTAATATGGGCTTCTCATTGACCCCTATAGGGTTTTAGTTAATTTTAACCAGCAAGCGCTGGCAAGCCACCATATGTGTAACCCTCGCAGCGTCAACGGTGATTTAACTATTTGCACTGCCAGCAGATAAAGAGTATGATTTTTTTTTTTTTCAATCCTAGCTCAGATTTGAAGCATCCGGGCCAGAATGAAAGATTTTGGTCCGAATACAGCCATCCATCAGCATTCGATCCAAGCATTGTTGAATCGCGAGTACAATATCTGGATTTTGCAGTCCAAATAACCCTGTATGCCGCTGTATAAGTATGCCCCATTTGGCACGGGTCCATTCAGACCTTAGTCAATAACCCCGACAGACAAGTTTGAAATCCATTTTAAATTAATTTTGAATAATCTCATGTGTCCAGTTAGTAACCCTGTTTGCCTATTACATGTAGAAAGCCTCTATATTTATACAGCTGCTTGCATTGCCCAATGAGGCACATTAGGAAATTCGAAACAAAATTACCTCCTCTGATCCAGTAAAGCATTTTATTACCAGGGAAATATAACCTTATCACATGCTGTGATTTGTATATTAGCTATCTTAATAAGGCTGTAGCACGTGTGCATGTACATAAATTGTACCAATGGATAGAACCATTCCCTCATTGCTTCTACCGTATTCTGTGAATTTCAAGCCATCGACTCATAAATATTAAATTTACAGTAAAAGTCAAAAATTACATATTTATGTAGGATTTTCTTATTAGCTGAATACAATAATAATAATTAAAACAAACATACAAAGCAAAAAAATGTTTAATGTTTCTTTGCAAAGTTCCAATATACACATAAGATTTTTTTCGTACAATTTTTTTGCTGTTGTTACTTATTGTGATTAATAATTGCCCAACATATGCTAGAACGCCGTACTAAGGTAAAATGGTCCTCTGTATGCCACGGGGTAATGTATACTGGGGATATGCACTAAGAAGCACTTACAAATCCCTGTTTGTCCTCCTTGAATTCCTCCTTTACTGGTACTGTAGTAATGAACAATATAGACTCCTGTTCCATGCAATAAGAAAGGGCGAGGGACGGGGGGGAGAGGAAGGGGGAGATTATTGTTACCATGTATAAAAAAGCTGTCAACGCTTACAAGTGTAAGCCTCCTCTTTCTTAGAAGTTAAGTTTTAGTTTATACTAGGACAAAAAAAATTATCCAGAAAATGCATAAAGCTTTTTCTTCCCAACAATGGGTTTGTTTCCAGCCTTGTCGGTATATCGCTGACAATGTTGCTGATAATGATAACAGCTTGCAATAGCCTATTTTGGGCCCCACATTAATTATTACAGATAGAATATAGTATATGGTCTCTAAAAAAATGTATCAGTCCATTATTTCAGTAACGGCTAAATGAAAAAAAAAAAAAATTGTATAAATTGTACATTTATAGGTATCCCTGAACAGCTTTCTATATACACATGATTACTGTTTTACTGTCCTATTAATTAAGACTTTGAATTCCCCCAAATTTCCCAATTAGGTCTGAATATAAAATTGTATGTCCCCCCGCCCCCCCCCCTTCCCATAAATTGCACTTATTACCCTGATACTTGTTACATTTTCACCCATGTGTGATGGAAGAAGGTAAATTTTTTAAGCAGGTTCACCTGCAGCTACTTCCTGTTTGTTGTGTGACCTGGCCACTGGATAAGGCTAAGTATCCAGTATCAAGCCAATACAGAGCTAATTTGGTGTTTTAGAAATGTCAGAATTCTATCATTTGTATGGTATTAGTTGTGGCGAAACCAGCTTCGCCACTGTGAACTGGAGAAGCCTGGCTGCTGGCCTCCTGCCCGCTGACTATGGCCCCTGGACGTGTTGCACTTTAGAAACTATATTTGGGCATGTAACAATTTGTATTGCTGCTGCTGGCCCTTTAAAAGCAGCGATGGACATATTGGAACTTTTGGGACTACTGTACCTTTAAGACTGTGGAGCGTAGTACAGTAATCCTGCCTTTAATACTTTCATGTCATGTATGTATTTTTGTATGCAGTTAACCTGGGTTATATATGTGTCAACATTCACCTGATTGTTCGGTAGAATCACTCCATTCATTATATTGAGTGAAACTACCGAACAACCAGACCACCCAGGAATAAGTGTGCCTCCAATTACAGTTTGCAACAATGTTGCAAACGGGTAATTGGCAATCCATGTAATGTATTCTTTGTCCTCTGGGTGGCCGCCATTCGGGAAACAAACACGTGGCGGCGGCCATCTTAAACTACCGAACAGCGGTGTTTTGCCGTCGAGTGTCTGGAACTAAAATCGGACACTTGACTAGGCAAACACCGCTGAGACCTCCATACTTCCAGAAATTCGTATGGAAACTACCGAATGACCCGCCGTTCGGTAGAAAGAACCCCACAAACAAGGGAATTCATTCAAACCCTCTCCAGGCTCTATAACACAGGCAATTCGTCTGTTTTCATTCCCTTGTTTGTGACCGACCGCAGGGCCAAAATGCATGGAACTGTTTTCGGATACTTTACCCATGCGGTCGGTCAAATCTTTAAAGTTCCATAACTCCTGAACCATTTATCCGAATGGGCTGATTCTTGCATATGTTGTCCCCCTGAATAAGGGCTATCAGGGGATACCTGTTTTGGAGGTGTAGCATATGTATTTGGGGTACATCCAGGAATTGGGGAAAAAGGTGTACAGTATAATTGTGTTAAGTGTTAATCTAAGGGGAGGAAATGTGTGGGAGGTACATCCATGTGATTGGTTAATTTCATCCTCCCCCTGGGAGTGTCCTGTATGTACTTGTTGGTAATAAAAGCCAGACTGGGTGTCCCAGTCTTGAGTTCCTGTTTAACCCTCAAAGTGATGTGTCGTCTCATTATTGGGGGGAAGGATTTATTGAGTGCTGTTCCAGTTGACTGCTAGGAGTACAAGCCTATTCGTATGGTTCCTATTCAATGGTCTACAGCATTCATATGCTTGGGAGAATTTAAAAGGTTTCTCGGATTCGGTGATTGTGGTGTCTGCCAGAGTGCTTGGAGTCCTCAGGAAGCACTAGGAGCATCCATTAACGGAGGTACTCAGTCGGGGTGCCAGGTGATCCGTTACAACAGCTGTTCCAGTGTTCGTGTGGTTCCAGTCGGGAGAATGGTGTTTGCAGTAGCTGCCTGTGCATCTGGAAAGGGGATTATCGCCTAAACTGGGTTTTATCCTCTTGTAAGTGAAACGGTCCGTTACATTGGTGGCAAGCGGCGGGATCGTTCCTACAACCAGAGGGACAGCTACAGACAACACCATTTTTGGATTACAAATTGAGGGCAACGCTAGTATCCGTACAGCGACCCTATCTACAAAGGAACTCAGAAAATGGAGGAGAAGTTTCAAGTTAGATTGGACGATTACGTCCCGGAGTCTGGAGCAGTCTCAGAGGAGAACATGTTGATGTACAGACAGTCTGTCAGAGGCGGGTTGTGGGACGAAGCCCTAGAACAAGTACCGTATTCACGAGGGGAGCGGCGCCGCAGCAGAAGGCAGCAAATCCTGGCTAGAATGGCAGAGCGGATGCCCCTCCTGAGAAACCAGACCACAGGAAAGTGGGTGACTAGACTCGAGATTCTAGTATACGCAGAACTGACGCTCGACAACGCGTACCAGGCGCTACAGTGGTACGCGGCTCAGTGTGTCCCCAGGATGGCAGAGTATGAGTTCCCAGAAGGCGGAGAGTACACTGGCCCCGGTCTATTTTGGGATAATAGTGGTGACGAGGACTTTGGGGAAGATACCGACTATCGTTTTTGGGACCTGTACGGCATCCGAGAGAACATGCTGGGTCTCTTTGGCGCTATTGACCTCGAGGCAGACCTACGATATTTGGTTACCCAGGAATGGAACCTGGAGGGGGATTACCTGCGACTCATCAATGAGGCCTGGGAAGAGACAACCGGCCCTCCCGCCCAACAGCAACCAGCAGTACCCGAGGTAGCAGAGTTCCTAGACTGGTCCTGTGAGCAACCCCAGGGAGATGAAGGTGTCGTCCTTCCTCCCCAGCGGCAGGCTGAGTTACAGGGGGCAGAGGTTGTTGTTCCTGCCCCCCAGCAGCAAAGTGAGATGCCAAGAAGGCAGTGTGAAGTGAAGGGAGAGGAGAGCAGCGTCCTCCCTCCCCAGCGGCAATGTGTGCCCCAGGGAGCTGATGGTGTCGTCCATCCTCCCCAGCAGCCGTGTGTGTCCAAGGGAGCCGAAGGTGCAGTCCTTCCTCCCCAGCGGCAGGCTGAGTTACAGGGGGCAGAGGTTGTTGTTCCTGCCCCCCAGCAGCAAAGTGAGATGCCAAGACGGCAGTGTGAAGCGAAGGGAGAGGAGAGCAGCGTCCTCCCTCCCCAGCGGCAGTGTGTGCCCCAGGGAGCTGATGGTGTCGTCCATCCTCCCCAGCGGCAGTGTGTCCTGCAGGGAGCAGAGACAGTCAGTCTCGCACCCCAGCAGCCGGACAAGAGAATGAAAGGGGAGACAGCTGGTCCCCCTTTCCACCAGCAGAGAGAGTGGCAGGGAGAGGAGCCTGCTAACCCCCCTCCCCAGCGGCAGTTTACCGTCCAGAGAGAGGAGCTTGTTACACCCTCTCTCCAGCGGCAGCCTAACTCACCAAGGGGAGATGTTAAGCCCCACAACTGTGCAGATGGGACCGTAGTCTCTGCACTTACAGCACAAGGGATAGGGACGGTCGGTCCTGTTCCCCAGCCTCAGTGTGATGGATCCAAAGGGGAGACAGTCGGTCTCCCCCTCCGGCAGTCGAGCGGTGCACCTAAAGGGGAGACAGCCAGTCTCCAGCAACCAGGCGCCCACCAGACTACTCCCGTGGTAGTGCTGGCAACAGGACAGAGTACCGCTGGTCTCTGCCCCCTCAGCAACCCACCAAGGCAACCTACCCATCTCCCACCCAGCAGTGGTGAAACACCAGAACTTGGACAAAATCCTTTCTCACCCAGATGTAGTAACCGGTTAGTGTGGGTGGGCTGCTCTGTTATTTCTGTTTCGTGGGTGGGTTGCTGGACTAACCAGGGCACTGACCGGCAGAAAGTCAGGTACCCTGTTAGTCTAATTGGCAAAGGGGAGAAATGTGGCGAAACCAGCTTCGCCACTGTGAACTGGAGAGGCCTGGCTGCTGGCCTCCTGCCCGCTGACTATGGCCCCTGGACGTGTTGCACTTTAGAAACTATATTTGGGCATGTAACAATTTGTATTGCTGCTGCTGGCCCTTTAAAAGCAGCGATGGACATATTGGAACTTTTGGGACTACTGTACCTTTAAGACTGTGGAGCGTAGTACAGTAATCCTGCCTTTAATACTTTCATGTCATGTATGTATTTTTGTATGCAGTTAACCTGGGTTATATATGTGTCAACATTCACCTGATTGTTCGGTAGAATCACTCCATTCATTATATTGAGTGAAACTACCGAACAACCAGACCACCCAGGAATAAGTGTGCCTCCAATTACAGTTTGCAACAATGTTGCAAACGGGTAATTGGCAATCCATGTAATGTATTCTTTGTCCTCTGGGTGGCCGCCATTCGGGAAACAAACACGTGGCGGCGGCCATCTTAAACTACCGAACAGCGGTGTTTTGCCGTCGAGTGTCTGGAACTAAAATCGGACACTTGACTAGGCAAACACCGCTGAGACCTCCATACTTCCAGAAATTCGTATGGAAACTACCGAATGACCCGCCGTTCGGTAGAAAGAACCCCACAAACAAGGGAATTCATTCAAACCCTCTCCAGGCTCTATAACACAGGCAATTCGTCTGTTTTCATTCCCTTGTTTGTGACCGACCGCAGGGCCAAAATGCATGGAACTGTTTTCGGATACTTTACCCATGCGGTCGGTCAAATCTTTAAAGTTCCATAACTCCTGAACCATTTATCCGAATGGGCTGATTCTTGCATATGTTGTCCCCCTGAATAAGGGCTATCAGGGGATACCTGTTTTGGAGGTGTAGCATATGTATTTGGGGTACATCCAGGAATTGGGGAAAAAGGTGTACAGTATAATTGTGTTAAGTGTTAATCTAAGGGGAGGAAATGTGTGGGAGGTACATCCATGTGATTGGTTAATTTCATCCTCCCCCTGGGAGTGTCCTGTATGTACTTGTTGGTAATAAAAGCCAGACTGGGTGTCCCAGTCTTGAGTTCCTGTTTAACCCTCAAAGTGATGTGTCGTCTCATTATTGGGGGGAAGGATTTATTGAGTGCTGTTCCAGTTGACTGCTAGGAGTACAAGCCTATTCGTATGGTTCCTATTCAATGGTCTACAGCATTCATATGCTTGGGAGAATTTAAAAGGTTTCTCGGATTCGGTGATTGTGGTGTCTGCCAGAGTGCTTGGAGTCCTCAGGAAGCACTAGGAGCATCCATTAACGGAGGTACTCAGTCGGGGTGCCAGGTGATCCGTTACAACAGCTGTTCCAGTGTTCGTGTGGTTCCAGTCGGGAGAATGGTGTTTGCAGTAGCTGCCTGTGCATCTGGAAAGGGGATTATCGCCTAAACTGGGTTTTATCCTCTTGTAAGTGAAACGGTCCGTTACATTAGTTTTAGGACTGTTGTTTTTTTGATTGTTTTTTACCAGACAACAAACATTGATGGATAAGTTTAAGGCCGTAAGGCCTGTATTTGTGGGAGGAGTTAAGCGTTCCATATAAACGCTACTCCCCCCCCTTCCTACCTGCCGTACGCACGCTGTTCACCCCACCCACCTCTCCCTCTTACACAATTCATTCAGGGGGGGCCCTCTTTTTCAGGCCTACCCTCTATGTCGGTTCCGGCACACCACACCGACTTAATTCCAGTCACAAGGTATTTCACTATACGATATTAACTGACCACAAATATCATATTTAAAACTTATTTGTTTTCTTCTATTGCCTTCTCCCCATTTCCCCCCAAATTCATGACGAGATGTGTGTACCTTAGTCAATAAACCCAACTTTCATGGTTATGAAATACAAAACAGATATATTCACTAAATTATGAATTCAAAGTGTATTAATGTTCACATTTTATTTTATGTGCACAAAGCAGTCTTTTCAAATATCCACCATTTTTTTTGGAGTGTGCTAGGGGGTTAGGCTGGCATAACACAAGCGTTAAAAACTGCAAATCACTCAGGGCTTCGAGATATAGGGAGTCCACATGCCAGGCAACAGTGGATTATTGAGACAGCAGAGATTCCGAGCAGTCATCCTAGTGCTGGAGAGCAAATTGTAGCCCATGGATCAGCGCAGCTAAGAGGAATAGGTCTTGACAGAGCCAGGAGGTAGGCATAGCAACCACAGGAAGGTAGTGACAGCTAGCATGCTGGGTAGGGTGGAGCCATAAGGTGATAATTCACACCAGCCATTATATGAAGTGGCCATTTTAACTGAACCTTAAGCTTACCTGTCAGTTGTCCCTCCCACCCTCCCTGTATTTGGTTAGGTTAGTTGATTTCCCGTTTATTCACAGCGGCGGGGAATGGCCTGGTTAAATCGGAGGGTAGATTGAGGAGAAAGTGGGCATCCTGAGGTTTAGTGTGGATTGGGCAGTGTTGCACGTGGTTGGTAGGTTCGAGCCCGTCGGTGGCTCCGAACCTGGGGGTGTGGTGGTGTCTTGGTACACCCTACACTGGAACTGGTGGGTAGCGGTGTCTTGGTACACCCCTACAATGGATATGGTGGATAGCGGTGTCTTGGTACACCCCTACAATCGATATGGTGGGTAGCGGTGTCTCGGTACACCCCTACAATTTAACCTGGTGGAAATGTGGTCATATTGGGCTGCCAGTTTCTGTATTAACATGTCATTTAGATTGTTATCTATTGTTATTATTGTGGGGTCATTGCTAGGGGTATGTTATGTATATGGGGGGATGTTAACTTTAATAAAATTTGTTGACAATGACCCCATTTGTTATTTCTTAATTATTTGATAAATAATTTAATAAAGCTGTGGACTAATTATTTCCAACAGTATAACCTGTGTCCGTGTTTTAATGGGGGTTTGGGTAAGGTTAGCGCATATGCCGGCAAATCCGACTGTGCGCCTGTCATGAGCAGGCGGTAAAGATTACATGTATAAATTAGGATACAGCAATGCTTTAATATGACTGCAAGATTGTAACTCTAGTTTATTAACAGACCTTCATTTACTGAATCACTACATGTAGGAGTGCATGTACGAGCCCTGTCTGTGCGATCTCAGGCCATCGGAGACATTACTGCCAGATTAATTCTCTGTAAATCATGCATCTATAGTACGACTGAGCAGCCTGTCCTCGGGGCTATGCAGTCATTGTTCTGATAAAATAGAACACAATTCTCCAGAGAGGATTACTTAAACTCTCTCAATTGCTGGGGAGGCTTTCTGTTAAAAGACGAAGCTTCACAGACTCTTATAAGACATGAGGATCACAAAAGCGATAACTGAATCATAAATGGAGAGAAGACACTCGGTGTAACCTTCTTGGCGGCTCTTGTTTGGTCACTCTGAAACAAAGTCCGTCAAGCGCAGAGAAAGCACCAAGAAGTCAAGAGAAAAATATCTTAATTGTCCCTGTATCACAGCTTGCTCATAAATCAGCTTAGCTGTATGGATTGCTGGGGATGTGTCTTCCTTTAAAGGAAAATAGGTAGATAGATATACAGATAGAAAGACGGACAGCTTTTTGTATCTGCTTCTATTAATTGAGTTATTTTCACAATAGTGATATGCCGACAGAGGAGGTGGAGCCACAGATTTGCATTGTTTTTGTCTTCTGTGCTCTTCCTCTGCAATAGTTTTGAAATAAAAGGGTGGCAGCCAGAAATAGCACATATCACCTGAGATTATCTATCTATCTAGAAACAAAGAAACATAGAATGTGACGGCAGATAAGAACCATTCGGCCCATCTAGTCTACCCAATTTTTTCTAAATACTTTCATTAGTCCCTGGCCTTGTCTTATAGTTAGGATAGCCTTATGCCAATCCCACACATGCTTAAACTCCTTTACTGTGTTAACCTCTACCACTTCAGCTGGAAGGCTATTCCATGCATCCACTACCCTCTCAGTAAAGTAATACTTCCTGATATTATTTTTAAACCTTTGCCCCTCTAATTTAAGACTATGTCCTCTTGTTGTGGTAGTTTTTCTTCTTTTAAATATAGTCTCCTCCTTTACTGTGTTGATTCCCTTTATGTATTTAAATGTTTATATCATATCCCCCCTGTCTCGTCTTTCCTCCAAGCTATACATGTTAAGATCCTTTAACCTTTCCTGGTAAGTTTTATCCTGCAATCCATGAACCAGTTTAGTAGCCCTTCTCTGAACTCTTTCTAGAGTATCAATATCCTTCTGGAGATATGGTCTCCAGTACTGCGTACAATACTCCAAGTGAGGTCTCACCGGTGTTCTGACCAATGCATGAGCACATCCCTCTTTCTACTGCTAATACCTCTCCCTATACAACCAAGCATTCTGCCAGCATTTCCTGCTGCTCTATTACATTGTCTGCCTACCTTTAATTTGCCTGAAATAATTCCCCCTAAATCCCTTTCCCCAGCTGTTGAGGTTAGGACTGTACCAAATATTCTGTACTCTGCCCTTGGGTTTTTTGTGTCCAAGATGCATTACCTTGCACTTATCCACATTAATTGTCAGCTGCCACAACTCTGACCATTTTTCTAGTTTTCTATCTATCTATCTATCTATCTATCTATCTATCTATCTATCTATCTATCTATCTGTCTGTCCACAATAACTTGCAGACATTGCTTTAAGATAATAACACCATATTATCAATGCATTGAACCTGCCCAATTGCATGAGAATGTACACATGGCATTTTTCTAACTATAATTATTTTCCCTTGACAATTGTAAGTGTAGCACTAGCTGTGGAGGTGTGTACATTATTGAGCATATGATTGAGTATAGTGTAACCTTGGAAACCAATGGAATCTTTTGACTCCTTTTAGAATCTTGAACCACTTTTCTATTTGTACAATTTAGAAGTTGCCGGCACGGTTTGTTCAAGGATGAATGGGTCATTCCAACATATAGCAGTCTTGGAAAAGGTCAGAGAATGTCAGAATTCAGTCCCTTTATTTTCAGAACTCTGAAGAAGTACCTCATGTGCAAAAATACTATATATTGTGCCAGTCAAACTGATAGTAATTAGCTTATCTCCTTTTAGCTAAAAACTACCGATAGAACCAATGTAGTAGGATTGTAGATTCTTGCACGTTCCCAAATTGTACATAGAGGATCACGCTATGCACTGTGACTTGTAATGCAATATGTCATTCATACATTGACAGTGATTGTGCCAGCGTAATGTATATGTTAATTCTACATACCCAAAAGATGGTGTTGCCGTCTACATCCTGCGCACTTTGATCACCTTGTTTGAATGACAGATCCACTTTAAATTCTTCCCTAGCCGTGTTGATGATTCAGCCTGTGAACTGACTCATGAAGTTTCACTTGTCTCAAGATGTAAACCTCCTGCTGATAAAGTCATTTCACTGGTGAGTTCCTGAGCAGGATCCAATACGTCTCAGAACAACGGCACTTGTTGAGTTAAAACAAATGCAGTCATAAAGCTTTAATTTTACGCTTCATTACAATGTGCACCGTACATTAGTTCCAGAAAAATTCCCACGTCTTCAAAAGGCTGGGTCTCTGTGCTGGACCATTAAAGGCTATTGACGTTTGTACATCTCACCGTTAATGATGGCGTGCGTAGGTTCTTCAAAGAACCAGCATTCTTCTTGCTGATGGCGCAACATTTTCTTGTTACTAGATTGGGATGTATCTCATCCGAGTAGGGTTAAATATTACATATTTTAAAAGTGACCGTTTCTTGAATTAAAACAGAAAGGGCTTCTGAATCCCAGTTCAGACTTCACGCGAGCGATCCAGGAAAAATGATTAGAACGAGCCAAAACTGTCTGAAGATGCACTAATATAATTATGTTTTTGAACTGATTGCACATTTTCAAGCAAAACACCGATATAGGCGGAAAAAGCAGAAACAGTAAAAATATCTGTATTTATATATTTGCATGTTTTGCAATGGACTCCATGTAAATGTTCGCTCTATTTGGTTCACAGACAAGTGAGAAGTGACAAATGGCAGGAAAGAAGCAGAAGCAGTAAAAACATCTATATTTATAGACTTTTATATTACATATTTAGTAATTATATAATATATACAAATTTAACTATAGTTGTTTGTACTACTACGCCTCCTTTTTTACTCTATTGGTCACTTTTCGCTTGGTCTGTGAATAAATTCAGTATTTCGTGGCTGTCCCCTATTTTTTAGCTGATAAATAAAGTAAAACATAAATAAACAAAAGTCTTTGTTAAAATGATATTTTCTCCCCCTAGTTCTTTAGGTTTTGACAGGCAGCCAAGCTGGGCGTACTTATTATTTACATTATTATTGGCATATATGGCGCCAACATATTCCAATTATAAAATGCGGATATCTGACAACAAGTAATTAGCATATGGAATATAAAAGAGACAAAATGTGAAGAAAGCTCTTCTCAAACGTGCTTACAATCTGTGGAAGGGATAAAGACACAGAAGACAAATAACAGCATGTCAGAGGGGATTGGGATTGATGGATAAGCTGCGCATGTGTCGAAATAAGTTGGTAAAGGAGAGAAAATGTAAGCTGGGCTATGGAGGCAAGGGAACTGAAGAGGGCAGTCAAATTAGAGAAACATAATCCAGGAAGATAGTAGGTAGAGATGTCGCAAACATAAAATTTTCCGTTCGCGAATGGCGAACGCGAATTTCCGCAAATGTTCGAGAACGGGCGAACCGGGCGAACCGCCATAGACTTCAATAGGCAGGCGAATTTTAAAACCCACAGGGACTCTTTCTGGCCACAATAGTGATGGAAAAGTTGTTTCAAGGGGATTAACACCTGGACTGTGGCATGCCAGAGGGGGATCCATGGCAAAACTCCCATGGAAAATTACGTAGTTGATGCAGAGTCTGGTTTTAATCCATAAAGGGCATAAATCACCTAACATTCCTAAATTGTTTGGAATAACGTGCTTTAAAACATCAGGTATGATGTTGTATCGATCAGGTAGTGTAAGGGTTACGCCCGCTTCACAGTGACAGACCAAACTCCCAGTTTAACGCACCGCAAACAACCACAACCAGTCCATTTGCACAACCGCAAACTCCCCATTTGCACAAGGTTGGATACCAAGCTAGCCATGTCCCGTTCCTTGATCTCACTGTTGTCATTGAAGGTCTCTTCCTCCACCCAGCCACGTACAACACCAAGGGTCCCCGAAAGGTGACAACAAGCCCCCTGTATTTTTTTTTTTAAATGTACACTACTGTTACACCAGATAGGAGTTGCACTGGTGTGACACTGTGTCCTGGCAGGCCCTGAAACGCACGCGTGTGAAGGAAACTGACTGCTATTATATTGCAGTCAAAAAAGTTAGTTTTTTTTTTAAATGCAACTATTGTGACCCCAGATATGAGTGGTGGCACTGGGCAAGTGGGCACAGTATACGCTGTGAGCCTGACACACATGCTGGCAGGCAGGCAACTGCAATTAGATTACACAGGGAAAAAAAAAGCAGACTGATGTTCTAGCCCTAAAAAGGGCTTTTTGGGGTGCTGTCCTTACAGCAGAGATCAGATGAGTCCTTCAGGACTGTAGTGGACACTGAATATACAAGTCTAGCAATCGATTTCCCGATTAAATCAGCAGCAGCTACACTGTCCCTCCTCTCACTAAGAATGCAGCTTCCGGGGGGCGGGGCCAAGATGTCATGGAGGAAAGACGCACTTCGTGTGAGCTCCCTCAATATCTCACTTTAAGCAGCTATCAACAAGCGAATTTCACCCCAGAAGGGGATGACCCAGCAATGTTGCTCCTACCTGACCGACCCGACATGCTTAATAGCGGTCAGCAACTCGACAGAGTCTTACTTACCTCCGCGTGGCAAGTGTGGCCTGGTGCTCACCAGGCGGGAGAGGCGGCCGATCTCCCGATCCTGGGATGCCCAGAAGCAGCTACTTCCCGGCAGGAGCTCCGTTACCCCCCCTCGGACCGGTGGGGGTTATCCCGGTCCACCCCTGAGAGGCTGTCTGGAGCTAATGGACACACAGAGCACAGTCTGCGACTCTCCCAATATGGCGGCAGCCGCGTGTCCTCCTGGTACCAGCAAAGCATGGCAGGATATTGAGTCTAAGCTGGACTCATCAATTTTGGAAGCAAATAACAAGCAGGAAGCCCCAACAAGCTCCACCACAGCCCCAACAAGCTCCACCACAGCTAAGCGAAGCAGTCCCCATTAAAATCCACCAATGCAAAAGGCGTTGAAGACGGGACCGGAGGCACAAACAGAAATGCAGAGCCTGCCCCATGTCAAGCACTCGCCTCCAACTTAAGCCACCACAATCCCGCACCGGACGTGAAGCACCACCGGGACAGATCCAACCACCCGACAAAACAAGCTTCCACCACCTCAAGCTGCAAACCCGGCACTCAGCCAGAGACTTGCCTTTGTTGTTCCAGGTATCAGGGACTCCCAGGGTCTGCACCTGGCGCCCAGAAGGGATCGGATGAGCACAAGCAGTAAACAGCAGCCTGCCAAGCATGTCCCACTATAGCCGATCCTCCACACCATGCCTTTGATCACATGAACTGCTCTCTGCACATTAACTAATCGTAAAGTAGCAAGCGTTTAAACATGTCATTATTTCACCTCCTAAAGGGTTTATTGTTGTAGTTCCTTACATGCCTTTACCTTAACCGTTCATGTATTATGTTATTCACTATTCTCATCTCATGGGGCGACTCACACTTGATTTATAACTAGTGGTGGAGCTGCTGATATAAATACACAGTTGATAATGTGCAAGCTACACCCTAAACATGACAGCCATCTTTCACAACAATGTACTGCTAAATACTCATACCCTCAGTGCAACTAGCCATGATATACGCACGTTCAGCCTAGCATGCTCAAATATAACACACTTCTGTCTAAAAAAATAAAATAAAAAAAGGAATACAAAAAAAAAAGAATGCAGCTTCCGAATTAATCTAAAATGGATGCTGTCCCGGAGGTGGGATGATCTGGGAGGGAGGGTCTGCTGCTGATTGGCTGGAATGTGCCTGCTGACTGTGAGGTACAGGGTCAAAGTTTACTCAATGAAGACGAATAGGGGGCGGACCGAACATCGCATATGTTCGCCCTCCGTGGCGAATGCGAACAAGCTATGTTCGCCGGGAACTATTCGCTGGTGAACCATTCAGGACATCTCTAATAGTAGGCTTTCCTGAAGAGGTGTGTTTTCAGTGACTTCTTAAAGGACTGGAGACTAGGGGAGAGTCTGATCGCACGGAGTCGCGAATTCCAAAAGAACAGGTCAGCCCTTGAAAAACCCTGCAGATGATAGTTGGCAGTGTGGGAATGAGCAGGTGTCAGGAGAAGGTCATTTGCAGAGCAAAGGGAATGAAAATGGGCGTATTTGTTGAGTAAAGAGGAAATGTAGTGAGGAGTGGAGGTAGTGAGAGGTTTTTGGGTTAGTGTTAGCAGTTTGAACTGGATTTTGAAGGGTACAGGATGCCAATGTAATGATTGGCAAAACGGTGAAGTATAAGTAGTAGTGAGTGAGTAGTGGCCAGTCAGGAAGTTGAGCCTGGCGGCAGCATTCATTACAAACTGAAGAGGGGCAATTCAGTTTTTGGAAGGCCGTTGAGTAGTGTGTTGAAGTAGTTAAGTTGGAAAATCATGAGTGCAAGTGCCTTACTTGTGTGAAAATGTCAAATGTGGGCAATCATTTTAAGGTGAAAGCTACAGGATTTGGAGACAGACTGGACCTGAGTCAAAAGTAGGATCAAGGCAGCAGGCATGAAGGGTGGCTGCAATAGGCATCCCATTGACTTGCAGGGAGCTTGATGGAGGAAGACTATTTGAGGAAGGTAAGGTGATGAGTTCAGTCTTAGAAAGTAAAAATTTTAGAAAACATGAAGAAATCCAGTTAGAGAGTTAATGATGCGTTCCACGATAGCAGGACAAAGGTCAGGGGAGGAGAGGTAAATCTAAGTATCGTTAGCATATAGATGGACATAAAATCCAAAGGAGTTAAGGTTACCGAGAAAGGCTTATCTGTGTTTAATGATGAATTTGAAGAAAAAGTTTTAATTCTCCATTCAATGGCCAGGCCTCTTGGAAATGTACACTTAAACTACATGGCAAAAACTACATGGACCATTACTTGTTAAATGTCTTGTTCTAAAATCATTCTATCATTCTAAAATCATTAACATGGGGTTTCCCTTTTGTTACTTGTTACTGTTACGAACTGCACTGAAAAGGATTTCCATTAGATGGTAGAAAATTGCATTCAGCTACAAGAATATTGGTGATGGTGGGCAGCATTGATGTCGATTGACTAGTCCCGGCTCACAGCCATTTTTCCAGTTCAACAGAGTTGAGTTCATGGCTCTGTGCAGGCAGGTCATCTTGATGGTTCATCTCTATATGGGCCATTTGTAATGGACTTTGTTCATTCACTTTTATCAAGCTGATACGGGGAAGAGTCAACTACAAATGTTTCTGACACAAAGGTTGAATCAAAAAGTCATACAGATTGTCTAAATCTTGATATTATGTAGCCAGGATCAATTCTTAATGTTTAAGGGCTTATTTTTAAAACAGGAACACAAGGCAGCCTAATAAAACTAATTCCACACTCAAATGTAAAAAGTCTTCAAAATGTTAAATAAAATGATGCAGGGCACTGACCCTGAGAGTATTAAATGCACTCTGTAAATCCACAGATGAATTCCTATAATGCACGTTAAACACTATCCTAAGTAACCTTGTGTTTAGAGAACCCAAGTGCCACTGACTCAGCAATTTGTTTCAGAATATTTCTTTGACTTGGTCCATTTTACGGACCAAAATTAGATACTTCATGCGAGTGAAAGCTGAAAGCAGGAAATGATTAAACCTTCTAAACCCTAGAAATTCTATCAAAACTGTTAAAGGGGAGCTGGCTCTTCCCAGGATTTTTAATATTGTGTTTATAATATTTAACTCATGTATTTAACAAATGTGTTTGTGACATGTGAAAATAAATTAAATATAAAAATCCACATTCCTGTATTTATGTCGATACTGGAACTGATTGCCTCCATTATGGGTCAATGTTATAAGCACTGCTTATGCAGAATATTTCATGTCCCTGGAGTAAGCACGGTTGTGATGTCGATTGCTAAATCTTTACTCTGCATGTAAAAGAAAATGGAGTGTTGCATAATATAAATTATAGGAGGTTTTTAGTTTGTTATTTCCAGAGAACTGATAGGTTTCCTTTAATACCCTTAGTTTTACCACTGGTTTGGGACTGATGAAATAACATAAACTGGCAACGTGATGGAATGATGCGCTTGACAGTCCACCATGTCTACATACTAACCCCCATTTCTCCTCAATCCCTGTGTCCAGCTCTGAAGATATTCTTTGTCAATCATAAAAGGGAACATCATTGACAAGTATGGTTATCATCGAGTGTCATTGGAGTCTCAACCGATGAGCAAATATTTTATCCTCTGGAGAGTAATAACGTTTTATTGCATTAGGCGCTACATTACATGCCAAGGACAGATGCAGGATGATATATATACTAGTTATTTGTTCCACCCTTGCTCTAGAGTTTTAAGGCCTACATTTGTTTTAATTCCGCACATAATCTTTACAGCTTGTTTAAAAGACCATTATCACATTACTGCGATGCAATGTGCATACTAATGACTGCAGTGAACACAATAGCTTCCGTTTGATAACCATGTGGACAAAAACGCAGAGAGACCATGAGATAGATACAATATCTAAGATCCATGGGTTTTGGGTGGAATAGGAGGATGTTAGTGGACTCGATTTAATTGGAAACCAATTACAGTGTACAGAGAAGCAACGCATTGGCTCATATGAGAAGATTTATAGATTTAGTCAAATCGAAATCTTCAGTATTTAGTGAATAAACCAGTCTGAGAATAAAACAGTCATGCGGCTCTATAACTTACCTGCTTTTAATAAGACTAAAAGTCATCAAGGTAAAAATTAAGCATTAGAAGAGAGCTAATACAATGCATAAAAATACATTTTTTAAAAATGAAAAAGCTACAAACTGTAAAATCCGATTTCTAGGTTTGAGTGAAACCCACTTTTTTTCTACCATGTTTGAATTTTCACCATCTATAAAGAAAATGTTGGCATATTCCGTGTGACAATCCCTAGAAGCCTTTAGTGTGTTCATATGCTTGATTGACTTCTGTCGACACCAGAAATTACTTTTTGCTCGTCTTCAGTAGCCCTGGGAGGTTCTGCAAGGGCTGAGATATTCGCTTCCATAGATTTAAAAATGATAACACAACATAACTTAACAAAGATAGAGTGAAGTGCTACTTTAGTAGGACTGATGATTGGTTGGAGACATCAACCTTTCAGTGCTCTTTGAGTGCTCTCTGATTAAATTGTAAGCATGAGGGCCTGATCCTCAAAACTGTATTCGTTTTTTCTTCGCTAGTAAAGTATGTTATGACTTCTATTTAATGACCCAAAAAAGGACATTTTAAATACGTCAAGAAAACATGCAATAAATCAAGATAATTTTATTATTCATCCATAGGTATCAACCGTAAATTTTTACAGTGTCTCAAAAGTGTTTTAAATAGATGTGAGAAACTGGCTAACAGATAGATATTTGATGATTTATTGTATTCTCAGGAGAAGAAAAAAATTGTAACTCTTTTGTTTCTGAAGAACTACTAACATCATGGTACTTTGCCAGCCAACAGATGTTATGGTACTTGTAGTTCAGTTATGTAAAAATATGATATTTGGCAAAACATCATGGGAATTGTAGTCTTTAGGAACAGCTGGAGGTCAGCCTGTTTGTAGCGTTTACAGTAAACAATCTATGTACCTATCACTTCTTCTCTTCATTAGCATACAGCTCTAAAGGCAACTCCCACATGGGAAAACAGAGAAAAATGTATGCAGATGCTTTTCCATTAGTTTTCTTTACTTCCGTTTTTCGCCATCGATTGCAAGGAGCTCATTTGACGCAGCTCATTAGGCAGTAAGATTTAGGCAATCTTAGACCTTGCTGAATCTCTGATAACATCTATGGCTGGGTGACTGCAATAAAAACACAGAACGATTCTGGGTTCATTTCCAAGACAATGTACGATACATTTTATACAGAGCATGTTCCGTAGCCTCACAATGTAGCTGTTTCTGGCCCCGGGCTTGCTACACATTGACTTGGTGATGTGTACTAATGTGGCCGTGAAAAGTCTCACAAAAAAATAAGCTAAAACTGTTTATACAAAAAAAGTCTCAGTGTGTGTCCGATTATGAGAGACTTTTGCATAACAAATAAATCTTACATTATGTTAAACAAATAGCAGATATATAACTATTGTGTTAAATTGGTGTAGTCGTTTTATAGATATTAGCTTTATTGGTTACCGTCTCGTTTACTTCTTTTACTCCAGCAGAGATCATGTCGTGAACGTTTTTAGGTAAATCCAGTGTGATTACACACTAACCTGTCCTTGGCTAACCTGTCCCTCCCCCCCACGCCCCCCCCCCACCCCCCTTATTCTTCGTCTTCCTTCTGTAGCTGTCAAGAAATATCAAGATCATCTAAAGAGACAGATAAATTACTGGCACCGAATAATCTGGACAAGAAGAATCTGTTTACTTATTACACATGACTTTACATAGCGCCATCAACCATTCTCTGTCACCTCAAACTTACCTTTCTCTTATCCTCAAGTTTGAGGTGACAGAGTAATTTGAACAGCAAAAACAATGTATGTAAGACAATGCTGGCATCTCAGTGAAATTGGTATTATCTAAACGTTTCTTCCAATATTAGTAAAATGTTGTAGATCGCTTACTTGGGAGTATAATGAGATGTAAAAAGAAAGTGAAAGGCCAATCCATCTAATGACGCAAAGTCTCATTGCTTTCCCTGGTCTGTTAAGTCAAGATACAAACAATAATAGACCCACAATACTGGTCAACGATCGTGGCGAGTTTATTCCACAAAACTGTGAAATAAAGACCCCAAAGACCTTGAAAATAAAGATTCAGAGACAGTTTGTAATATCCACAAAGTTGCTTTTCCAGTCTGCCCGGAATGTTTTGTTACAGAATTATTTCAGAAAAAATTAACCAAGCATATGGACTATGCTTTTTTTAAATGAGTGAAAAAAAATATCAGACACATGACAAGAATGTTAGGACCTGTTTTATTATGCTGCACCCTCTGTTTCATGGTTTAGATTAATATTATATTTTTTGTGCAATAAAAAAAATAATGTCTTCTGACAAATGCGATTGTGTAGTCCAGATTGTGTAGTCCATGAGGAAGGTCATGGCCTGGCATACGCATTTATTTATGCAACATCTTAACCAACTGTGACATCAGAAATGGAGATCTGTGCTTTGGCCTGTATCTCGACTCCTTGACAGCCTATATGTCATCGCATTCCTAAAATACTTATTATGTGGAATAAATGACAAAACCTATGAGTGACAAATACCCTTTTGCAATGAAGTGAAGGGTTTTTAACAGGAACAGAATTTTAGTCTTAAAAATAAGCAAATTCCTAAAGGGACACTGTAGTATTAGAAATACAAATTATATTCCTAATGCAATACACAGCCTGTCCATAGTTCATAATCTCTTCCCCCATATTTGCAGTAAAATTTTAAATAAAAACTATTTACTTACTTTCTCTCCAGTCATAAGTCTTTCTCTGTGCTGCTGTCCGCTCCTCCCCAGCAGCACCAAAGAAGAAGTGATGTCATCCTGGAGTTGTGCTTTAAAGAGGAGCATCGGGGACTCTAGGCGCATGCATGGGGACATTTTTTTTTAAAACAGGCCTTGCTCCCACCTCTCAGTCAAATCTTTAGCATAGATTGTATGTCAACGATTTTACTAACAAGAAGAGCAGGAAAGACATACCTTAGGTGGTTCTTCTGTTCACCAAAACATAGCATGGCTTCTGCCACAGCCGTGGTATATTTGAACAGATGAAGCCAGCATGTCAGCATCACACAGGAGGCTTGCCCGTCATGGGGAAGTGTCCTAAAACAGGGCAAACTAATCAAGAAACTTGGTGGAGGGTGGGCAAACCAGAGTTTGACGTTGCTTAAAGAGTAATACCCAGGAAAATGATGACATGGCCACATACAGAGGGCTGATTTTAGAAAAGTTAAACATCTCACAACAGGTCAACTTTAACTCCCACATCTTGGGTGAGTTGATGGAAATGCAGCAACACTGGCAGCTCCACTAGATAACCAGGGAAAGGAAGGAGAGGGCCAGATTGGATGAAGACCAAGCTGGTGAAAATTATGCCAGGGACAATTTCTGGTCCCAGTCCAGACCTGGATACACTGAAGCCACATGAGATGCCACTAAAAATGTGATTGATTTGTGTTCCTACACTTTGACTCTTACTGACAATAACTTTAAGTAAACATAACAGCACAATGAAAGTATTGCCAACACAATTCCTGGATCTTTATTTTTCATGACAGTTTCAATGTTTTTTAAGACTTGGCAGATTTTGTGTCAACATAGAATCTATTGTATCCCCATAGCTGAAGCAGATAAATAGCAATTTATTACCTTTCTTGAATAATACCATAGCCAAATCTTGTCTTTACGTCTATTGTGTCTTATTAACCATTAATTTGTCTTCATGATATATATTTATTTATATATTTGTTAAAACATTATGGCCTTTTCACAACTATGGCTTTGGGCAAAGCTGGTTGGTAAGATCATAAATTAGAGCCATTCGTTTTCCCCAGTAACCTATATTAGAATGTACTGAAAATAATGTGAGTATCATCATCGATGCTCATTAGGTATGCCGTGTTAGTGCATTGTGATTGGCTGGATTTATTTCCAGCCAATCACAAAGTAGGTGAAGACCCGGAATACCATACGGATATTTAAATGCTTTTGCACTTTGAGAAAGATTTGATTTTCTTCTGAGTGGTGGGGATTTTCAGTTGTTTCGGTTTCCTCAGCTATTTTTTATTTTTGTAATTATACAATAACACAGTATTCTGTTTTGAAAAAACCCTCAAACATCGATTGAAGCCATTCCTTCTTATACCACTGTCTCTACCCTCAGGCTAAAATAGTGTTGAAAGGAGCGTTATACACTGAATACAAAGTCATGAATAACATCCACATATGTCATCCTGTACATTTTGAAGTAAATCATAATCAGCCAGCCACATTTTGACATATCCCTTCAGTCGGTCCACTATGAACCCCCTTCCCATCCAACAAGAAGGAATGACATCAGGCAAGGAGGATAGGTCTGCAGGGAGAATTTGGTCTTGGCCATGGAAAGGAGGTGAGTTTAAGAGAATATATTTATATATATTTTTTAATAATTTCTATTGTTGTTTGGGGTCAGACCACCTCAGAAAGGGTTCCTCTAACCAAAACCAGTGTTTTCCAAAAAACTTTTTTGGTTGGAGTAACCCTTTAAGGCCAAAAATAGCCAAACTAGAAGCCTAGCTGACTGCAATTTTTTCTTGTTTGGGTATTTCGGCTTTAAAGGATTACTCCAAGCACCATGACCAGTTCAGTGATTTGAAGTGGTCGTGGTGCCTGGAGTCTTTATGTTCACCGTTTCAGTATGAAACACTACATCTGTGGAGTTTAACTCCTTTGCTGCTGGAGGTTTAACTCCACCTCCTGCAGGCTTATTGGGGCATCATTAGCCTTCCCGGAACTAGAGTTCCATGCTTCTAATGTCAATTCTGTGCACATCTTCATGCACAGTGTGGTGACTGGATTGGCTTCTCCAGCTCTGCAGAGCCTGGAAGTGCATCACCCAGCAGTATCGGACCACAACATTGATCGAGGTAAGATGGAAAGTCGTTATTAAATCAGACTAGGGTATTCCTGGTATCATAACCACTGCAGCTAGGAGTAACTCTATAAATGTAAAATCCACCTTGAATTCACTTTGAATAATCCCAACTGTGTGATCCTGGAGGGATTGAAAGAGCTGGTGTGCTCACTTGTTGATTAAATGGATAACTGTAACAGAGAAACAAAGTAGCAATCTTAGCAACATTAGAACAAATCCATATGATAACATCTATAGCATTCGCAAGAATTGCCTTCAACCATGACATGTGATCGAGTGTTTTGTAGTTGATAGCCCACCGAGAAGCCACAGTTAGAACTAATAAAATGAATTATCTTTGTCAAGAACATTGACCTGCCTATTGCTCTTCATCAATCACAGTAACACTGGCTATCTGCACCGATGGCAGCAAGATGGAATCTTAGATGATGGAGATGGATTACTAGAGTGTATGGATGTCACATTTTACAAGGCTTTCACATGCCGTTCGTTTTTTTTTTCTGCTTGCACCACATATATTTATACATTGCTGGTCACACAGTTTCAGTCCTGGAGCCGTCAGTTTGGTTGATAAATGTAACGACCTTGCAGTAGAAAATTATATTCTCCTGGTCAAAGATGATGCCAAATCTTAATTTAAAGAGACACATGATTAGTTTTATTGCCACACTAAATGATTAAAAGAAAAAGCCCTAAAGACAGGGGAATATTATTTTTCACATCGGGGGCACAGTGTGCTATCTCTCTTGATTTAGTAGGTAGTACCCACATGATAGTACAGCGTGCCCACAAATAGTTATCTGTCGCACAAGCTTTAACTATTTCATGGTCACGAACTACTAAATCATACCCACGTGATATTACAGAGTGCCCACCATATGGCAGTGGAGTACCCTCCATTGGCGTCACTGGAATAGTCAGCCGATTCTGTGGCGATGTTGGAGCCCAGCCATGGATCAGGCAGCCAGGAGTGAGGTAGGTGCTTACCGAAGAGCCGGCCATGCGGTGGTCATGCTGTAGGGAAATAAAACCCTAACCATCAAAAAAAAATGTCCACTTCTTGATTGGACAGGATACAGCCCACATCATTTGCTCCCCCCCCAAAAAAGCTTCTTCTCTATTCCCTGATCATTTTTCTGGTACCACGGATGGAACTCGGAATCACAAAACAAACGAAATGGTGCATCCAATGCCAATTTCACCTATATGGTGTTTCAGAGTTGCGGAAATTGGCCAAACTCCTGATTCAGACAAATCGTGATTTTTTTTTAAAACCAAATGCACAATTCTGTTACTTTGTGGTGGCCTGCACTGACTGTATAATGTGTGTGGATATATACTCACTAAACGTTATAGAGCACCCGAATCACTATGAAAAAATGCATTAACTTTTAAAAGTGAGAAGATGACAGCAACGCTATCGGATCACCCCATTGGAGACCACAGTGCCATTATTATTATTAGCTTTTATATATTACCAACTGTTGCTTACCACAGTGCTTTATATTGATACAATGTGGTTATTTAACGATAAATCATTGACCAAGAATAATTATATTGACAGACACAATGGGTGAAGAAGGCTCAAGAGTTTACAATCTATGAGTCATTTATAGCGATATGCATTAATACAGTACACTTAATACAGAGTGCACTGCTCTGTTTAGTCCTATGAGGACACAGGTGACGACAGTGTACCTTATGTGATAATCCTGGGTGTCATGCCTGGGTGTCAGAAGAACCACGCATAACACATTTCTACGTATCTATGTTTATTCCTCCACCTACTCAATATGGTATTTGGAGACATGATCTGCCATCGTCGTCAAACTATGCAATAATAAACATATCAAGCAGTATGACTTGGCCCTGTGCTTTGCAGGTCTGTCAGTCTTAGGACTGGACCAGGACATAAACTCCAGGCATATTCTGTTTGGTTTGCACTACATAGCCTACATTATTATTATTATTTTTTTTTTTTATTCTTTATTTTTGATGTGCTTGAGAGTTACAGGCATTCTCACTTCGCCACAACAGCAAAAGCAAGACAAGTTTTAACATTAAGCTGCACAGTGGTGGCATATACGCAATGCTGGCACGCATTTTTTGTTAGGAATCAAGATTGGTACACGTTTAAACTTAGATGCAGTATGAATAAAGAAAACAACAAATCAATTAGCTAACAGGCTTGGTCGTGTATGTGATTAGCTTGGCAGGGTATGCTGCACATTTTCTATAAGTACACGGGATAATGCCACTACATGTGAGTAACCAGAAAGGATCATTAACTTTGCTTGTATGTCATGGATTTTTCTCTCATGGATGCTTAATAAAGGAGAACGGAGTAATATATATAACAATATGCTTTACACTTTAAGACACGATAAAGGAATTATAGTTGAGGTTGACAGCATGTACACGAGGGTATGAACAGTTATTTGTGAGTTAATGTGGCATAGACCTATTGGTAAATGTACAAATATTAATATACAGAAGCAAGCAAGATAAAACCATGTTGCCTAAAGACCATTGGAGCTGAGCTGACCATTGTGATATTATATGTCTCTGTGTGAGATCAGATGCAGGGACATGTTTAAGGATGGCACACTGGCTGTTGTATCGCATCAGGTGAGGCTGCTGTCCCCCAGGGGGTCTTCATTGTCGGGAGGCAGGCACCACAACAGGTCGGCATAGTGGAGATTACCTGTGCTTCCAAGCGTTACAGGTACTCATGACTGTGTGTAGTCGATAGACCCATGGCAGGTTTGATATTCAGTGCTTGGTGTGCTTGTGGATGATTGTGCAAGTCCGCTTAGCAGATCTCCGTCTAGCACTTGTACCCGCCAAGAGGGCGTCTGTCGCGGGTTGATTAATTGGTCCGATGACTCTCCCGAGCCCACTCTCCTCCTGATAGCTTTATTGTTTGGCACATGGTGAGGTTCTCTGCCCGGGCCAGAGACCGGACAAAGGCTTGCATAGGCTCCGTGATGCAGGAGCAGTTTGTGAAGTGCCACAAGTTGCCGCCATTTTGCTGGGTGGGCCTTGGGTGGTCCGGGCTCCTCTTAGTTCCAGCTCTCCCCAGTGGGGACCGGGATGACCCCCCCGGCCCGGGGGGGGGGGGGAGGGGGACGGGACCAGCAGGCGACTCATGATGTCGGCTTGTGGTAGTTGGAAAGGGAGACATGGTGGTGGCCGTCCACTCTGCTCCTCTCCTGGGTAGGCCGCAGCCTCCAAAGCCTCGTACCCCCTCCAGAGGGCCCGAAACTCCCGATCTCAGGGTCTGCTTCCTCTGCTACAGCCATATAAGTGTCTCTTAGATTTGTTTTGGGTTAATCGTTATCATTTGCAGCCTAAGAGGACTGATTTCTCCGGAGCCTCTCCTGCATGCGACCAGTCAGCATGGCGGTCCGGCCCTGCCCCCACATTATTATTTTTATTATGTTATTATTTATATAGCGCCAACAAATTCCGCAGCGCTTTACAGTGGGTGGACAAACAGACATGTAGTTGTAACCAGACGAGTTGGACACACAGGAACAGAGGGGTTGAGGGCCCTGCTCAATGAGCTTACATGCTAGAGGGAGTGGGGTAAAGTGACACAAAAGGTAAGGATAGTATTAGACTAGTGACAGTTTCAAGAGAGGAATCATACATACATAAACATACCTGAATGCTAAGCTGTAATTACCAAGTTGAAAAGGGACCGTTGCCTTCCTGTTTTGCTTTTTTGGTCACTATCAAATTGTTTATATGCTGGCCCTGCTGTATCTGCTATTTCTTGATTGCAGGCTGGGGTCATCCTGAGGTAAGCCCAGCCAAAAGTCAAGTAATAGAAAGTGAGAGTTGGCTAAACAAAGACTTGTTCACACTGAGAAAAGTCAGCTCAGCCAAATAATTTTCCCCAAAAAAGAGAACGATTATTGAATTTCATCCGAATGTCGTTTTAGCTTGGAAGAAGTTTAGCTTATAAAATAGGCTAATATATATATTTTGCAATACACTGAGAGGAGCATGTTCCTGCCATTTTGGTTCAATTGAGAAAAAATAGAGGGAAAAAAGGAGGACAATCTCCATTTCTATATTTACATATTATATATTTATTAAATATATATGAATATATCTTGTTTTACTTATCCTTTTTTCCCCTCTATTGGTCACTTGGTCACTTCTCACTTGATCTGTGAATAATATCAATATTTAATGTCTGTCCCCTAGCCATCAGGCATTGTTTTTCCCCTAAATCATCTCTTCATTTGGCACCACAGGCAGAGCGCAGAATCACAAACTGAACAGAATATATTTATGTATTTCGGTTGGTTCGTGATTCGGGTACATTTCAGCTTAAATTTGACCCATCACCCGAATGGCCCAAATTTCGACCAATAAAAGTTTATTAAAATTCTAGATCTGCCTTAGAATGCCTTTGGGAACTACATATAGTATAGTAGTCCCTGCTTCTCTTTAGCAATCGTGGTCAAATGTGACTCATTTTGAAGGAACAAGAATCATATACAGCCACATAAAGAATATAACAGCATAAGGAAATTTAGTATGCTGCTCAATGAGTGTAATATATTTGCTTTTGAACCTAGTTTTATGGTTTCTGTCACCAGAAGAATAGCTATGTAATAAATTAAGTCCTTTCAATTTAGTGGAGCACGATTCTCAGGTGTTATACAACAAACACTGTCCATACAACATAAACCCTCTCCAATTCTATGCGTCCCATAAATAAAAGATGATTACACAGCTGCTCTTCAAGTCATTTATTTGATTTGTGTAAAGCACAATGTACAAAGTAATATAATCGGCAAGATGCACAGTGCGTTTCCAAAAAAGCCAGCAGACGGGGTTCTGCCTTTGTTATTGCTGCAGACAATTCTCCCTGTATAACATATGCTGATCTGATCAGCCATGTTTAAGTGTAACTATTAATCATTTAAATCTACGTGCCTAAATAATGATGAGTACATTTATGTTGAGTACTAAACGCCTTTATTGTATAATAATAATCTGAAAGTTCTTAAAGTATTTTCTATTTACATAATTTAGCATATTTAATCTTTATTATATGCGTGTAAATAATATGAAAACCGCATGCCGCCTTTTGCTCTCCTATCCCTTCTAATTCTGATACATCACCATATGCCCTGCGCTCTCTATTAATTTAATTTCTTTGTCTCATTCCCATTACCTTTTTGTTTTACCTGCTGTCAGGATTGCCACGGCGATATTTCACTCCATCTGCATTCTCTTTGTTCGTGTAATTTTATTCGCACCAGAACTCATCGCCTCATTCGGGTCTGAATGACACATTGCCGGACCTAATCGGGCATGCACCCATGACACAGCATATCAGGTTGTTACGGTTTGTCATTGCCAACTGAAGCTCTAAGTTGAAGCTAGCCAGTAGGAGACTAGTCCCACCTATCTAAACTTACCTGTTCCACTCCTTGTTGCCATGTTCTGGTCCATGTTTGACCAAACACACATTCCTTATATTATCTGATAATCTGGTATTTGACTCTTGGCTTTGTTCTTCGATATTCCTGTTCTCTGTATTCCTTTGACTTGTCTTGTTTTTTGGATACTTGCATGTCTCCTGTCCCTGACCATTGCTATTCTACTGTATTCCATTAAACCCGGCCACTCTGAAGACTTGTACACGGATTGTGTCTCCCATATTGTGTACTGGGTTAATACGTTTTGCATCATAGCCAATCCTAACACCTGTTATAATAAACCAGTAGATTGACTCTGGATATTCTGCCTATTGTCTATTCACCAAATGCCAGATTTACTTTTGCAAACTCATCTGATTTCATTCAGATCAATTCACCTGCATTCAGTTATTAAACTTTCTCTGTGGTTGACTGTATTCATTAACAACCAAAAACTTACGAAATTGAGATGAATGGATCCTAACTTTTCTTCACGTGGATCTCTTTGCTTAATTCATATTAATTTGAAGATAAATGCGACCGAATGGCAACTGAATAAACACATTATTGTCAAGTTGAACAATGTTTATTTTTAATTATTGTCAAACACATACATGAAAGATTTTGCACTCAACATGGTTAATCTTCAGGGAATGTATATAGGTTAAAGAATGTCTGATTAATTTTGTATTTGGGAATTGAATAACAGGAGAATTGAAAAACAAAACAAATGAAGCCAGTTCGGTTTTTGAATAGCCAAATCAGCCATATTAGCCAACAATAATACTGCATCCAAACTGAGTGCACATGCATTCAAATAACAAAATATGCCTTTTTCGCCCAAGCCAAATAGGTTAAAAGAGCCAAATTGCGAGTTTAGTGAAAAGACCCCATAGTTTGGAAACCCTTGCTGTTGTGACTGCACTTAACAAACTTGAAATTGAAACAAATATCCTGCCCTCTCAATTTGGCAAAATATAATTTAAAAGAAAACTGTGAAGATTTATTTATTATTGAAAATAAAAGGTTCCAAACTTTACACATACATCCCATTCAGTCAGTTCATCCCATCTCCACACACATGTTTCACACACAGCCAGCCACACACACATACACTTCACACTTTGTCAACCCCACACACACATATCACACACTTGGATGAAAGAGAGGGAGGCTAATGCATTCCATCTTGGGAAAGTGTTTGTCTTTTGGTTAGGTCGTACCCTGTCTTCAATAGGGCTCAGGTTCCACCTGTCGGAACTCACAAGATAAAAACATTTGGAGTTTTATTTGTTGCATATGTTGTCAGCCTCTGAACTGGGCCTGTCCTCAGTTGTCCATGTAGCAGTCCATATTAAAGAACCTAGTAGTTCTCTGCTTAAAGAAGGACTGCAGGTAACAGTAAATCCCAAAGTGGTTAAGTTCATGCACAGTAAAGTGCAACATGGAGGAAGGTGAGGGAAAAAAGTGTTTAACGTGTTTCACGTGTACTGATAATACATAAGCAAGGCATGTTGTTTTAGACACACTAAGGCGATGGTGGGATTGTACGAAACCTGATATGAATCTAATTATCACACTGTAGAACTTGCTGTTACTGCATAATGATTTAGCTGAAGTCATACTAGAATATAGAAAAGTATGATAATTAACGATAATTATTAGAATATAGAATGAGGCAAATCCTGAAAACAATGTATTGACTCATCCAGCAAGCAAGTATCTCCAGTAAACCTAACATAACAATTTACTAAGGAGCTCTGCACTAAGGTCCCAAATTGGACAATGTTTGAATTGGACAATTCAAGCCCCTCTTATATCTCTTCACAGATCCATAGGTATGCCCATCCTCGTTCCCTCCGCTCTGCCCGTGACCACCTCCTGACCACTGCTCGCACTTGTACTGGCAACTCGCGCTTGCAGGACCTCTCGCGGACGGCTCCTTTCCTATGGAATAGCCTGCCTACCGCCATCAGACTCTCCCTTAGTCTTCAATCATTTAAGAAGGTCTTAAAACCCATCTCTTCAGGAAAGCTTATTGCCTCCCAGAGTAACCTCTACCTTACATACCTGTCTATTGCTCTCTCCTATAGGGCAGTGCTTTACTCTCTCCTCCAGCTCTGCTTCACTCCCACCCTATTTGATTGCTATTTCCTGTCCTAACGTGTTTTATACCCCACCTCAGACTGTAAGCTCGTTTGAGCAGGGTCCTCTTCAACCTATCGTTCCTGTAAGTTTTCTTGCAATTGTCCTATTTATAGTTACATCCCCCCTCTCATAATATTGTAAAGCTGTACGAAATCTGTTGGTGCCATATAAATGGCAATAATAATAATAATATTAACTATACATGTTCAAAATATAAGATATACAATATGTCTGTACTAAAAAGAGCTTTTGCCCCTGATTGACTTCTGGTGCTGCAAAATATCTATAAAACCAGCCCAAGACAAAATCAGGGATCGTGTGTTTGCTCGCCAGTATTGTTGTAAAGTCCTGATTGCCGCACCTTATACAATTATTAAATACCATATACCAGTATTCAATAAAAAAAATTGTTATCTTCAATTCGAGTTTATTGGTTAGGTCAGAATAAGAGAAATCATCATGAATACAGTAATGGAAATTATTCTATTCAGAATAAGTTAATTACCCAAGTATTTCCAGGACAGGAAAAAATAATATGTTTTAACCATGAAAGATCAAAGCAGTGATAGTTTCACTCATGTGGACTTTGTGGTGCATGTGGTAGCAGTGTATCTTTTAAAGGGTTAATCAAATCTTTTTGAATTATTAATTATTTTTATATTAGAAATATTTGGCATTATTTACTTGCCCCACCCCCTTATTTTATATTTTAAAAAACCCACTGGAATCCAGTGCCAGGGGAAGCTCTCCAAACTGCCTTCCAAGCTCCGTCTGACATCACTCCTTCCCTCTAAGTAGTCAAATTAAGTGCTTCTCCTAAGGGCTTGCAATGGCTGCAGACAAGCTGTTTTTATTATGCCACCAAAGAAAAAATACAGAAATAGATGCATGCATGTTTTCACTGGGGATACTACATTGCTATACTATTAACTCTCTCTGCCATCACATACACATTCATCTGCTACCTCTTGTCTCGTCTCCCCATTCTAACCTTTAGATTGTAAGCTCACAAGCAGGGTCCTTTATCTGTCTTTTCTTATTGTGTTTTTCTTTTTCCCAATTGAACAGCGCTGCAGAATATGTTGGAGCGTTATAAATGCCAGTAATAAAAATGTTGTTAAAAATCGAAACAATTTGTACATTTAAAGCACTAATATTTGGTAAAGAAACAGATTATTTTTAGGGGGCATTTCTTAAGGTTTCAAAGTGGTTTCTATGTATTTATATATACTTTATTTCGATTTCGGTGTAAATGCAATGCTTCATTAAATATTTTACAGGCAATATTTTTGTTTTCAATGTGTGTGATTTCCTGAAACAGTGTGGCATAAGGATTGTTTGAACGGCATATTTCCCATTGCTGTGCCTGCTCTGTCTTATCAATATGCATGCTGATTTGTGATGTGATGAGTCACTTGTGTCTGCAAACTAAGAATTTTGTGTTTCAATCCAAGGTTACCAGCTGTCAGATTTTTTGGTCAAACTTATTATTCCTGTCTAGCATTTTTGAATAATGAACGCGTCTGTAAAATATAGTTAAAAAAATTTCAAATCCTACGAGCAACAGATATTGTCTACTGGTCAGATTTTTCGGATCTTTTTTACTTTTCGTTTTTTTCTTGGCACAAAATAGGCATATCCCCTCCGGGTTTGTACCTCTGCCATGGGCGTCTGCACAAAAATAAGTAAAACAGAGACGTGCTGCACGAGCGCTCCGCTAAGACAAGCCTGATAAAGCCATAAAACGAACCCAAAACAGCTCGGTTCGAAGCCAGAACACACTGCCAGTATGGGGAAGAAGTCCAGACGCCAGGGACCCGTCAAACCAGCGGGATCCCAGGACATTGGAGATCTCCTACTCCGGCCTTCCAGAGCCTCGGGCCCGGCCGCGCCTAAAGAAAATGGCGACTCGTTTTCAGCCTCCTCCGAAGAACGGGGTATGGACGAACTGGACGAGATCCCAGCCGCAGGGGGACTTCATTACACATCCTCCGATGAAGATAATGAACTGCCAGCTACCAAAGGCGACATTAAAGCACTCCTCCGCAACATCCGAGGGCTATTTGCGGCAGACATCGCCATAGTGCGAGAGGACATACACAAAATGGAAGGACGGGTTACTGCAGTCGAAATAGACACGCAGGGACTCTCCTCCAAATACCAAACAGTGGAGGCCCTGACAGCAGAGCTCCAACAAGCCCAAGCACAACTTACCACTCGAATGGACACTATGGAAGACAGGCACAGGAGCAGAAATATCAAGATCAGAGGCATTCCTGAGTCAATTACGCCCGGGGAGCTGCCCCACTATGCCAGGAGACTGTTGAGCACTATCCTAAACCCCAGACAGACCAAACAAGTCCTGGTGGACGGGATATTCCGCATACCCAAAGCTACGAAGGCACCGGCGGACTCCCCAAGGGACGTTATCGTCCAGTTCCAGACAAGATCAGCGCAACTGCAAATAATGGCGGCAGTGAGGGGACAGCCCACCTATTCCTTCGAAAATACTCACCTCGTATTCTTTCAGGATCTATCCAGACCCACGCTGCTATGGAGAAGCCAGTTTAAACCCCTGACCTCGATACTACGCACCCACTCAATACCATACAGATGGGGCTTCCCCAGGAGCCTGCTCATATCGCAAGGGGAGAAGAGCATGCGACTCACCACAGCTGCAGAATCGGATGCAACGCTCCAATCCTTGGGCCTGAGGAGCCTGCAGGAACAGAGGGCACAGGTACAGGGGCGGAAAGCACCACATAATTGGGACATTGATAAGCTCATACCGTTCCAACCCTCTGGAACCTCTGCAATGGGCCGGCCCCCCTCCGGTGCAACTGCATCCTCCAGTTACCCAGAGAGGAAGGAACAGCACAGACCAGGCACCTGAGGTCCTGAACTTACTCAACCTTATTCAATAACCTGCCCAACCCCTCCCTGCCCAAAGTGTTCTTTTCAAGGGTCCAAGGTTTTGCGCCTGGTAACACGGCGCCTCCACCTACCACTAGGCCCTTCGAAGCCGAGGGTGAACAGGGGGAGAGCCTTGACACATCCGGGAATAAACTTTGAAGAGGACACTCATCGGTACGAAAATAAAGGACCTTTTCTTCAATAATGCCTACCACATCCTAAATCGCAAAATATTACCTTATAATGTAAATAATGTAAATATTTGATCGCCTCACTCTGCCAATATGCCCAACTCTGGACATGTACCTGTCTTAGTGAATTGTAATTTACCTAGTTTGAATTCCGTCGAATTAAATTTACCTGTAGCTATAAACCGAAGGCACTTATGGGGCACATAGACCTTATCTATTGTACAAGGTAATATTGCCAAGAGGGGGGAAAACAAGTATCATAGCATAAGACAAGTAAGATAGAAGGCCTACCGAGCCATGGGGAAGGATAGTAGACACTTTCCCAGCACATTGAAACACATAATAAGCTAACACAGTACACATAAAGTGGAGCAGTAGCCGGGGAATTGTCCCCGCACCCCCAGCTAACGAATTAAACAAGGGTAATACACATAACGGCGAATCACCCCAAGTTACCCCCACCTCACAATCCGAGTCCCTAAAGAGGGAGCGGCCCCTCACTCTAGTCTACTCTCCAATAAGCACACCCAATCTTCGGGGTAGGCAGCTGGATGGGTTCATCACGACCAAGGCGCTGCCCGATCCATACATACCCCCCCCCCCCCAGCTCAGGGTTACAGAGCACCCCACCCAGCCTACAACAACAGCACACCTCTAAGAATAGAGTAACCTAGCCTGTATCTTTTATGTACAAGCGACTGTTACGAAACCTGTATATATATATATGTATATATGTTACCTACAACTCATATCACCCTCTTACCTGACACAAATTGTGCATTGTAAGCCTATCAAACCTCTGAAGCGAAGTTAATGTTATTCTTTCTCATGCTCTTTAACGTTACTCGAAAGTATAAGCAAAACCCCTTCAAAGTCCATATATTGTTGCGTTTTGTCAGGGGGGAAAGGTATTAGATTTTCAGGGACACTGCTGTTGCATCTAAGTCGCACTTAAAACTATATGAGAAAATTACTTGAAGATATCGATAGCACTTAAAATTCCTCATACATATGTGATTGCTATACTCTACAAATTTAGCTTGTTATAATAACCCCAAAAAAAAAATAGTGCATTTACGCTGGATGCTGTACAACAGTTGATGAATAAGAGTTTGTAAAAGTTTGTAAACTGTATGTGAATGCTGTTGTGGCATTTTTGATATGCAAATGTTAATTCAAGCACAACAAAAATAAAGAATTATAAAAAAAAAAAAATAAGTAAAACAAAACAATATTTGCATTTTTACAATATATCTGGATGCATGCTTTATTTTTCTATATGTGTCTGTGAGTAATGAGTTTAAAGAAGCTTCTAATCACTGAGTTCCATGAGTAATCAGGTTGCTGAGTGGACGGGCAATTTGATAAAGATTAGAAAATATCCCAATCTGTGCGTAAAACGTAAAACATATATTTCCACACCTGATATGATTGTTTTATCTTATGGGCCAACGTCATGTCCTGGAGCCAAACTGATCTCCTTTTTGAAGCCATTTATTTTTAGATTGAGAGGATAGACCGACAATGTTTGTCATATTTAATGAATTTTCCTTTAGCAGGTGTCGTCGGAGATTCATTTTAATGTAACTGTATTTTGATGGAAAAATTTGGATATAGTATGAGGAACACAAACGTATTCCTGACCCTATAGTGCAAAACCCACCATTTAGGTAGCTTGCCCCCCTTCCCTTGATGACATCATCAGAATTGCTGATTTTTAGTGTGGCGAAACCAGCTTCGCCACTGTGAACTGGAGAGGCCTGGTTGCTAGCCTCCTGCCCTGCGACTACGGCCCCTGGACATATTGCTCTATAAAAACTATATTTGGGCATGTAATGATTTATATTACTGCTACTGGGCCTTTAAGGGCCATCCGTGAACTTATTGGGACTTTTGTGATACTGTACCTTTAAGACTGTAGAACATGGTACTTTAACCCTGCTTAATATCCTGTATGTATTTATGTGTTGAGCTAACCTGGGATATAGATATGCAGTATTCATCTGACTGTTCGGTAGAATCACTCCATTCAGTATATTGAGTGAAACTACCGAACAACCAGACCACCCAGGAATAAGTGTGCCTCCAATTACCGTTTGCAACAATGTTGCAAACAGGTAATTGGCAATCCATGTAATATCTTCTTTGTCCTCTGGGTGGCCGCCATTCGGGAAACAAACACGTGGCGGCGGCCATCTTAAACTACCGAACAGCGGTGTTTTGCCGTCGAGTGTCTGGAACTGAAATCGGACACTCGACTAGGCAAACACCGCTGAGACCTCCAGACTTCCAGGATTTCGTGGGGAAACTACCGAACGGCCCGCCGTTCGGTAGAAAGAAACGTACGAACTAGGGGATTCATGCGAATCCCCCTTAGTCTCTATAACACCAGTAATTCGTCTGTTTCATTCACTTGTTTGTGACCGACCGCAGGACCAAAATGCATGGAACTGTTTTCGGATACTTTACCCATGCGGTCGGTCAAATCTTTGGAACCTCATATCTCCCGAACCATTCATCCGAATGACCTGATTCTTGGATATGTTGTCCCCCTGAATAAGGGCTATCAGGGGATTCCTGTTTTGGAGGTGTAGCATATGTATTTGGGGTACATCCAGGAATTGGGGAAAAGGGTGTACGGTATAATTATGTTAAGTGCTAATCTAAGGGGAGGAAATGTGTGGGAGGTACATCCATGTGATTGGTTAAATTCATCCTCCCCCTGGGAGTGTCCTGTATGTACTTGTTTGTAATAAAAGCCAGACTGGGTGTCCCAGTCCAGAGTCTTGCTTAACCCTCAAAGCGATGTGTCGTCTCGGTCTTTGGGGGAATGGGATTGTATGCTGACTGCCAAGAGTGTAAGCCGATGTCTGCTTTTCTTGTTCAGCTGTTCCAGTGTTCGTGTGGTTCCAGTCGGGAGAATGGTGTTTGCAGTAGCTGCCTGTGCATCTGGAAAGGGGATTATCGCCTAAACTGGGTTTTATCCTCTTGTAAGTGAAACGGTCCGTTACAATTGGTGGCAAGCGGCGGGATCGTTCCTACAACCAGAGGGACAGCTACAGACAACACCATTTCTGGATTACAAATTGAGGGCAACGCTAGTATCCGTACAGCGACCCTATCTACAAAGGAAATCAGGAAAATGGAAGGAGACATAGTCGCAGCTGCTACAGCACCTCCGAGGGAGGAATCCGAGTTTATCAGGGAATATAGGAGCAGGATGGCTCTATTCTCACCAGCCCGAGCAGAGCAGATGGCATCCCGGGTCTACGACGATGTACAGGCGTACCTCATGCTGCTAATGACGCAGAGGAACCAACAAGATTGGTCCTGTGAGGAACCACAACAGGCAGGTGGAGATGGGACCGAGGTCTCTCCACCGGGCCCAACGGGATGGTGGGCAGCAGGCCCAGATCCCCAGCGGCAGAGTAAGTCCCAGGGAGATGAAGGTGCCGTCCTTTCTCCCCAGCGGCAGTGTGTACCCCAGGGAGCTGATGGTGTCGTCCATCCTCCCCAGCGGCAGTGTGAAGCAAAGGGAGAGGAGAGCAGCGTCCTCCCTCCCCAGCGGCAGTGTGTACCCCAGGGAGCTGATGGTGTCGATCATCCTCCCCAGCGGCAGTGTGTACCCCAGGGAGCTGATGGTGTCGTCCATCCTCCCCAGCGGCAGGCTGAGTTACAGGGGGCAGAGGTTGTTGTTCCTGCCCCCCAGCAGAAAAGTGATGTGCCAGGAAGGCAGTGTGAAGTAAAAGGAGAGGAGAGCAGCGTCCTCCCTCCCCAGCGGCAGTGTGTGTCTCCGGGAGCTGATGGTGTCGTCCATCCTCCCCAGCAGCAGTGTGTACCCCAGGGAGATGAAGGTGTCGTCCTTCCTCCCCAGCGGCAGGCTGAGTTACAGGGGGCAGAGGTTGTTGTTCCTGCCCCCCAGCAGCAAAGTGATATGCCAGGAAGGCAGTGTGAAGGGAAGGGAGAGGAAAGCAGTGTCCTCCCTCCCCAGTGGCAGTGTGTGTCTCAGGGAGCAGAAGGTGCAGTCCTTCCTCCCCAGCGGCAGTGTGTACCCCAGGGAGCTGATGGTGTCGTCCTTCCTCCCCAGCGGCAGTGTGTACCCCAAGGAGCAGAAGGTGCCATCCTTTCTCCCCAGCGGCAGTTTGCCATCCAGAGAGAGGAGCTTGTTACACCCTCTCTCCCACGGCAACCTAACCCACCAAGGGGAGATGTTAAGCCCCACAACTGTGCAGATGGGACCGTAGTCTCTGCACCTACCGCACAAGAGATAGTGACGGTCGGTCCTGTTCCCCAGCCTCAGTGTGATGGATCCAAAGGGGAGACAGTCGGTCTCCCCCTCCGGCAGTCGAGCTGTGCACCTAAAGGGGAGACAGTCAGTCTCCAGCAACCAGGCGCCCACCAGACTACTCCCGTGGTAGTGCTGGCAACAGGACAGAGTACCGCTGGTCTCTGCCCCTTCAGCAACCCACCAAGACAGCCTACTCGTCTCCCACCCAGCAGTGGTGAGACACCAGAACTTGGACAGAATTCTTCCTCACCAAGATGTAGTAACCGGTTAGTGGGGGTGGGCTGCTCTGTTATTTCTGTTTTGTGGGTGGGTTGCTGGACTAACCAGGGCACTGACCGGCAGAAAGTCAGGTACCCTGTTAGTCTAATTGGCAAAGGGGAGAAATGTGGCGAAACCAGCTTCGCCACTGTGAACTGGAGAGGCCTGGTTGCTAGCCTCCTGCCCTGCGACTACGGCCCCTGGACATATTGCTCTATAAAAAATATATTTGGGCATGTAATGATTTATATTACTGCTACTGGGCCTTTAAGGGCCATCCGTGAACTTATTGGGACTTTTGTGATACTGTACCTTTAAGACTGTAGAACATGGTACTTTAACCCTGCTTAATATCCTGTATGTATTTATGTGTTGAGCTAACCTGGGATATAGATATGCAGTATTCATCTGACTGTTCGGTAGAATCACTCCATTCAGTATATTGAGTGAAACTACCGAACAGCCAGACCACCCAGGAATAAGTGTGCCTCCAATTACCGTTTGCAACAATGTTGCAAACAGGTAATTGGCAATCCATGTAATATCTTCTTTGTCCTCTGGGTGGCCGCCATTCGGGAAACATCTTAAACTACCGAACAGCGGTGTTTTGCCGTCGAGTGTCTGGAACTGAAATCGGACACTCGACTAGGCAAACACCGCTGAGACCTCCAGACTTCCAGGATTTCGTGGGGAAACTACCGAACGGCCCGCCGTTCGGTAGAAAGAAACGTACGAACTAGGGGATTCATGCGAATCCCCCTTAGTCTCTATAACACCAGTAATTCGTCTGTTTCATTCACTTGTTTGTGACCGACCGCAGGGCCAAAATGCATGGAACTGTTTTCGGATACTTTACCCATGCGGTCGGTCAAATCTTTGGAACCTCATATCTCCCGAACCATTCATCCGAATGACCTGATTCTTGGATATGTTGCCCCCCTGAATAAGGGCTATCAGGGGATTCCTGTTTTGGAGGTGTAGCATATGTATTTGGGGTACATCCAGGAATTGGGGAAAAGGGTGTACGGTATAATTATGTTAAGTGCTAATCTAAGGGGAGGAAATGTGTGGGAGGTACATCCATGTGATTGGTTAAATTCATCCTCCCCCTGGGAGTGTCCTGTATGTACTTGTTTGTAATAAAAGCCAGACTGGGTGTCCCAGTCCAGAGTCTTGCTTAACCCTCAAAGCGATGTGTCGTCTCGGTCTTTGGGGGAATGGGATTGTATGCTGACTGCCAAGAGTGTAAGCCGATGTCTGCTTTTCTTGTTCAGCTGTTCCAGTGTTCGTGTGGTTCCAGAGAATGGTGTTTGCAGTAGCTGCCTGTGCATCTGGAAAGGGGATTATCGCCTAAACTGGGTTTTATCCTCTTGTGTGGGAACCGGTCCGTTACATTTAGCCAATGGGAAAGCATTGGATTGGCTAAAATCGTCAAGGGGTGGTTAAACGCTGTTTTGGCCAATCAACACCTCCTCATAGAGATGCATTGAATCAAAAAATTCAGATAAAAAATGCAGAGCTAGGAGACGCTGAACAGCCCTGAGCCAGGAAGCACCTCCAGTGACCATCTGAGGAGTGACCACATGGAGGTGTCCCTAGGGTTAATGTAAACACTGCATTTTCTCTGAAAAAGCAGTGTTTGCATTAAAATGACTGAAGACAATGATTATACTCACCAGAACAACGGCATTAAAGGAACACTATAGTCACCTAAATTACTTTAGCTAAATAAAGCAGTTTTAGTGTATAGATCATTCCCCTGCAATTTCACTGCTCAATTCACTGTCATTTAGGAGTTAAATCACTTTGTTTCTGTTTATGCAGCCCTAGCCACACCTCCCCTGGCTATGATTGACAGAGCCTGCATGAAAAAAAAAACTGGTTTCACTTTCAAACAGATGTAATTTACCTAAATAATTGTATCTCAATCTCTAAATTGAACTTTAATCACATACAGGAGGCTCTTGCAGGGTCTAGCAAGCTATTAACATAGCAGGGGATAAGACAATCTTAATTAAACAGAACTTGCAATAAAGAAAGCCTAAATAGGGCTCTCTTTACAGGAAGTGTTTATGGAAGGCTGTGCAAGTCACATGCAGGGAGGTGTGACTAGGGTTCATAAACAAAGGGATTTAACTCCTAAATGGCAGAGGATTGAGCAGTGAGGCTGCAGGGGCATGTTCTATACAGAAAAACTGCTTCATTAAGCTAAAGTTGTTCAGATGACTATAGTGTCCCTTTAAGCTGTAGTTGTTCTGGAGACTATAGTGTCCCTTTAACCCCTTAAGGACACATGACATGTGTGACATGTCACGATTCCCTTTTATTCCAGAAGTTTGGTCCTTAAGGGGTTAAAGTATCTAGATTAGCACCATGGACAGCGGATTGATTAACAGTTAATACATCTCTAGAACCAACTAGGCATGTGCATGGGAAACATTTTCGGTTCGGTTCAGCATTCCGAAATACGGGACTTCGGCAATTCGGCACTTTGGCAATTCGGCACTTTGACACTTCGGAACTTCGGCAACTTCGGCACTTTGAAACTTCGGAACTTTGACACTTCAGCACTTTGCCACTTCGAAACTTTGGTAACTTCGGCACTTCGGCACTTCGACACTTCGACACTTCGGAACTTCGGCACTTCGACACTTCAGAACTTCGGCAACTTCGGCACTTCGACACTTCAATTACTTAGTATTACTTTGCTATACTGCGAGTAAGGGCCTGTCTAGTAAACAGTGAGCAGCCTGTAGCCACTCACTGTTAAAAAAATAAAATAAAAAAAAAGGGTCCCCCATCCCGAGTAGATCACCTGGGGGAGTAGGGGGGTTATATTTTTTATTTAGTTCCCCCCCAATTGGTATTTAGGACCCCCACCCACCGCTCAGGGGTGGGGGCCGGGGGGGGGGGGGAAGACGTCATATTCCGTCTCCCAGCCTCACTCTGCGGGCGGCGCGTGAGGGAGCTGAGCAGACAGCTCAGGGGAAAGTGCTCCCTCGCCAGCGCCGCCCGCCCGACAGTCCAGCAGCCAGCCCATCAACCCGCCAAGCATGTCAGTTAGTCGCAAGGCTAACAAGACATTTGCCCTAGGCATTTGGGGGTGGCTTTTTTTGCCGCCCCCTGGAAAATGCCACCCAAGGCAAATGCCTTGTTTGCCTCACGGCTAAAACGTCCCTGGACATGCCCCTACTCATGGTACAGCAAGTAGGGGCATAATTTACTAATACTAAGTAATCTTTACTTAGTATCAGTAAATTTGTTTAAAAGACCAATTTAGGTCTTTCAGTAGATTCAGTAGGTCTTTCAGTAGATAGCTCTCTAATACCGTGGGAATTAGGGAGTTATCTACTTATTCATTCCTGTCATTCCATTGACTGGCTAAGTAACGTACATTTTATATGAATGTATGTTACTTGATTGTTGTAAGTGTTGCAAATGCTTACAGCTGAATCCTTGCTACGTTGGTATACTTTTTATTTAAACTTGTATACAGTGTAACATTCTTCTTCTTCCACTGGTTAAGTATATTAGTTCTTAGGCAATACTGTGCTTTGGCACCTCGGCACTTTGGAACTTCGGCACTTCAGCACTTCGGCACTTCAACACTTTGGCACTTCAGCACTTCGGAAATTCGGTAATTCGGCGCTTCGGCTATTCGGACATTCGGAAGTACCTGAATGTCCAAATTGCCCGAAATTCTATAGCATAGTTTATAGGCAGTATAGTATAGTATATAGGCAGCATCTTTACTATCAGGGAAGGTAGAGCTCTTTTTCAGTTGTGTTTTTATGATTTTCGTTTTGAAAAACGTGGGTTTATAGAGAGTTGAACAGAATAGAGTGTGTTTCAATTTGTTACAAAGTTCTGAATAGTCCAAGCAGGCTATCTGTACCAAATCTGAGATTAGCAAATGTATTGTGGATGTCTGTATTTAGCACAGTATCACACACTGTGGTGCACACTTTTCATTCAATTAACAACAAAAATTTTTTTTCAAAATCAGCTATATTTATTTTTATGTGTTTGCATATATTTTTTCTAATCACTGTGAACAGAGCACTGCAGGGATCTCTGGAAAACTGGTTCAATTTTGTATCTACTAGATCATTTAGGAATTTGAATAGGAGCAAAGACAACTAGTTTGCCTCTCCTGGAAAACGTTACTTGCAAATCAATATTATGAAAATTACACCAAACTCTGCCAAGTTACCTTCCATCAGATTGTACAGCGCTACGGAATCTGATGGCGCTATATAAATAAAAAATTAAAAAATAATAATAATCCATCACCCACCTTTACATTAATTAATAGAGATTAAAATGGGCTCTAACTTTATAAAAACTATTTCATAATTAATTAAATTAGTTACCAGGAGCACATCATTACAGTCTATGTTAACCGTTTCTAAATCTGGGTTATGTTTCAGATTCTGTATGGGGGTGTAAACACATAAAAATAAATAAAAAGTGCAGTCTATCAATGAAAGGAGATCGATTGTATCCTGTAAAACAGTTTGACTGATGGTCTTACAGCGGACACTGCTCGGATTTTTATACATAAGTTTCAAAGACTGTCTTATAAATCGTTCTTTTTGGGCTTGAAAAACACAGAAAGGTCCCCGTTGCCATGATTATTCTGTATTTTTATTCAAGGTAGGAGTCAGGTTGGACAGTAATTTACAGAGGTTAGTCATTTGCTGGGGGACAAGAAGACCTGGAATTACTTTGCACCTAATCATAGTAATTAAATATTTTTCACCTTATACGTGGGTTTTCTTCACCGTGACTACACAATGCCGGAACATTTTCTCCTTTGTATTCTGTTTTCATTTGCCTTTGGATAGAATATTTCAAGCTCCAGTGAGATTTGTTTGCTTGGCTTTGCTTTAAGTTTAGAAAGAAAGTTGTAGTTAACACATGCTACTACTGAAATTAATGCTGAAATACAACGTAATGACGTATCTTCATTACAGCCGAATCATGAATTCTCAAGCCTAATACAGGCCTTCAATAATTTCCAAATTAAGAAAAAAATATATATTTTCTGTGATGCTGATGGTAAATTAAGCATTTGTCACCCTATAGCAGCCTTCGACACTCCAGATGTTGATTAGTTACTACATCTCCCATAATGCTGTTACGGTTATAATGCTGGCAAAGCATCAGGGGATATGTAGTCCAGAACATCTCAAGTGCCAAAGGTTGCCCATCCCTGCCCTATAGTAACTACATAAATGAAAATATAGAAATTCAAATTGCAACCAGCATCCAGAGAAGAGTCTTGTTCTATACTGAAACACGAGTGTCGTTTTATTTGATTCTCAGAAATATTGTGTAGTGTGGACACCAAAGCCCTGTAAAGCATTGCTTTTGCAATTTTCCATTTTTTTAAAGAGCCCTAACAGGGGTGAATTATATCTGAGAACATAATCTATTACATACGAGGATGCAGCAATGTGTTTTGGGTTACAACATTAACTGGGTTATTCAATAAAGAAAGAATTCAAGGTGAATTCAAAGCGATTTTCAAATCTACAGTCACGAGAGCTGAATGGGCCTAATTCTCTAAGGTAGCTATGCTTTCAGTCTGGCTAATCTGTTCTTTTCACATTCTCTTAGAATCTACTTTGAATACCCCTGTTGGACTAAACCTAAGCCGAATCTATATTACAAAAGGTTTTAATGTGTATTGCATGGTTCAAAAGTTCCACTCACCCACAAGCCACTGGCGAGTGAAAACGACAAAAAATCCCGATGAAGAAGCTCAATGTGAGTAAAATGTACTCACACAGCGGATACTTGGAGACAGGGAGAATTTTTCAGTTCAACTCTTTTGAGCTTAAATTGGAAATTCACTTGGGATTCCTTACAATTCTCACGTTAGTAAATAACCCTAACAATCTTCAGAGCGAGCAATATCGACTTAATTTGCGATATCAGATGTGTGCCAACCTGTCTGGTTTCTGAAGATCTCTGTCGTTCATATTCATTTTCAGAAGAATAAACAAAATAGATAAGAGAATAAAAAAATCTTACATCTAGAAATATATAATGATGTATCCACTTCAAAGTAAGTATCCCACACGCCTAGGATGCTCAGTTTAAAGTGGATACACCTTTATTTATCCCTACATGTAAGGGTTTGGGTTGTAAGCTAAGTTGAATAACCCCACAATTGACAGCATTGTGATTAGCAAAACATACAGCACTATACTTAAAGGGACACTCCAGTGTCCAAATAAAATAAAAAATATTGTTAAATAAATATAACTTCAATGTAAACATATATAGAGTTCTTTATTTTTGACCCCCTTAACGCCGTTATGGTGTTCCATGCTGTCCTGCAATAAAAGGGCTTTAAAGCCCTTGACATGCCTGACAACACAGGGAGAAAGTGCAGAGAATTTAATTTGCAAGCACTATATTTGACCCTGTAACCATGGGCGTAGGAGCCGGGGGGGATGGGGGGGACGCATCCCCCCCAGCAAATCATGCGGGGGGGACAGGTAATGGGGAAATCCCCCCCAGCTCCGCCGGCCCCCCTTTTGCTGCAGCCGCCCGAGCGCAGCCAGAGGAGAGGGGCTGACAGGAGGGAAGCGCTCAGCGCTCCCTCCTGTCACTCCCTCAATGTAGCGTGACCGAGCCCTGTATAGTCCGCCGGTACAGGGAGCATCTGTTTCCTGTACCCGGCCGGACTAAAAGGAAGTGAACACTGAGTGTGCACTTCCTGTTAGTCCGCCGGGTACAGGAAACAAAAGCTCCCTGTACCCGCGGACAGCACAGAGCTCGGCCACGCTACAACACAGGTAGGGGAGGGGAGGGGAGAAGAAAGAAACAGGGAGGGAGGGGATAAAGAAACAGGGAGGGAGGGGATAAAGAAACAGGGAGGGAGGGGATAAAGAAACAGGGAGGGAGGGGATAAAGAAACAGGGAGGGGTAAAGAAACAGGGAGGGAGGGGGGATAAAGAAACAGGGAGGGAGGAGGGATAAAGAAACAGGGAGGGAGGGGGGATAAAAAACAGGGAGGGAGGGGGATAAAAAAAACAGGGGGGGGGAAGAAACAGGGGGGAGGGGGGAGAAAGAAACAGGGAGGGGGGAGAAAGAAACAGGGGGAGGGGGAGAAAGAAACAGGGAGGGAGGGGGGAGAAAGAAACAGGGAGGGAGGGGGGAGAAAGAAACAGGGAGGGAGGGGGGAGAAAGAAACAGGGAGGGAGGGGGGAGAAAGAAACAGGGAGGGGGGAGAAAGAAACAGGGAGGGAGGGGGGGGAGAAAGAAACAGGGAGGGAGGGGGGAGAAAGAAGAAGGAGGGAGGGGGGAGAAAGAAACAGGGAGGGAGGGGGGGAGAAAGAAACAGGGAGGGAGGGGGGGAGAAAGAAACAGGGAGGGAGGGGGGAGAAAGAAACAGGGAGGGAGGGGGGTAGAAAGAAACAGGGAGGGAGGGGGGGGAGAAAGAAACAGGGAGGGGGGGAGAAAGAAACAGGGAGGGGGAGAAAGAAACAGGGAGGGGGGAGAAAGAAACAGGGAGGGGGAGAAAGAAACAGGGAGGGGGGAGAAAGAAAGAGGGAGGGAGGGGGGAGAAAGAAACAGGGAGGGAGGGGGGGAGAAAGAAACAGGGAGGGAGGGGGGGAAAAGAAACAGGGAGGGAGGGGGGGAGAAAGAAACAGGGAGGGAGGGGGGGAGAAAGAAACAGGGAGGGAGGGGGGAGAAAGAAACAGGGAGGGAGGGGGGAGAAAGAAACAGGGAGGGAGGGGGGAGAAAGAAACAGGGAGGGAGGGGGGAGAAAGAAACAGGGAGGGAGGGGGAGAAAGAAACAGGGAGGGAGGGGGAGAAAGAAACAGGGAGGGAGGGGGGGAGAAAGAAACAGGGAGGGGGGGGAGAAAGAAACAGGGAGGGGGGAGAAAGAAACGGGGAGGGGGGAGAAAGAAACAGGGAGGGGGAGAAAGAAACAGGGAGGGGGGAGAAAGAAACAGGGAGGGGGGAGAAAGAAACAGGGAGGGGGGAGAAAGAAACAGGGAGGGGGAGAAAGAAACAGGGAGGGAGGGAGGGGGGGAGAAAGAAACAGGGAGGGAGGGAGGGGGGGAGAAAGAAACAGGGAGGGAGGGAGGGGGGGGGAGAAAGAAACAGGGAGGGGGGGAGAAAGAAACAGGGAGGGAGGGAGGGAGGGGGGGGAAGAAAGAAACAGGGAGGGAGGGAGGGAGGGGGGGAGGGGGGAGAAAGAAACAGGGAGGGAGGGAGGGAGGGGGGAGAAAGAAACAGGGAGGGGGGGGAGAAAGAAACAGGGAGGGAGGGAGGGGGGGGAGAAAGAAACAGGGAGGGAGGGAGGGAGGGGGGGAGAAAGAAACAGGGAGGGAGGGAGGGGGGGGGGAAAGAAACAGGGAGGGAGGGAGGGGGAAAGAGAGTGACAAGGGAGAGAGATTGACATCCATCACACACACACACAATCACACAATCATGCCACCCTTACACACACAGAAACACACAATTCATCCTTACACACACTCAATGCACCCCGTGCACACACACACAATCATGCAATCCTTACACACACACAAACACACAATGCATTCCTTACACACACTCAATGCACCCCGTACACACACTCAATGCACCCCTTACAGACGCACACACTGCATCCTGTACATACACAGAATCATACCTTGCAGAAACAATCACACCTTGCAGCCCTTACACATACAAAAACAGATTCACACAATGCATTCCTTACACACATATCAGGACATCCCCTACACACTCCACCCCCTGTGAACAAACTCATTGGTGGAACGTGAAGGTGGACCCTGGGACCCTGGGACCCAGACCTTGAGCTGTGTAAGGGGCCCCCCAAAAATGGAGCTGCTTCCCGTTCTCACAGAACATTGATTTTTGGGACCACAGTTACAAACAGCCTCCAGAGAGCCTGTTCTACACCAGACCAGTGGAGCCAGACTGCAGCTAGAGCCCATCATCATCCTCATCTGGTTGTAAGTAGGCAATCTAGCATATTATTCGTGGCACTAATCTCTAATTTACCTCACATTAAAGAAACACTATAGTCCCCAGAAGCACTGCAGCTTAATGTAGTGGTTCTGGTGTCTATAGCCTGTCCCTGCAGGCCTTTTAATGTAAACACGTCGGCACTCCAGCACTGGCGTTAGTTAACATGGCAGAAAAATAATTGGAAAGGGTTAGGGGGGGCTACTAATAAGGATAGGGGGAGAGGGGTAGGTAGAAAAATAATTGGAAGGGTTTAGGGGGGGCTACTAATATGGATGGGAGGAGGGGGAGGTAGAAAAATTATTGGAAGGGGTTAGGGGAGTACTAATATGAATGGAAGAGGTAGGGTGGGTTCTAATATGCATGGAAGGGGTTAGGGGGTACTAATATGCATGGAAGTGGTTAGGGGGGTACTAATATGCATGGAAGGGGTAGGGGGTTAATATGCGTGGAATGGGTAGGGGTGGTTCTAATCAGGAGGATCCCGGCGCTGTATCCGGGTAAGTAAAGCCCCTTCCTTGTAGTGACCCTTTAATGTTATTATTTAATCATTTATATAGCGACTGCAAATTCCGTAGCGCTGTACAATGGGATAAACAACTCCTAGTTTACGGAATAAGAATATACCCGGCGAGTAAAAATGCTATCCCCCCCAGATTTTTTGGGGTTCCTACGCCCATGCCTGTAACTCTCCAAGACATCATAACACCTGTACATAGGGGGTACTGTTGTACTCGGGAGACTTTGCTGAACTCAAACATGAGTGTTTCAAACTGGTAAATTGTATTACAACGATGATATTTTAAGTAAAAGTGAAGTTTTTTGCATTTTTTACAAACGAACGCCACTTTTATGGTCTATATTATTGTTGTAATATGTTTTACTGTTTAAAAACACTAATATTTGTGTTTAGTGAAGTCTCCCGAGAATAACAGCACCCCCCATGTACAGGTTTTATGGTGTTTTGGAAAGTTAGAGAGTCACATATAAGGCTTGCAGTTCATTTTTTTCACATTGAATTTTCCAGATTGGTTATGTTGCCTTTGAGAGCGTATGGTAGCCCAGGAATGAGAATTACCCCCATGATGCTATACCATTTGCAAAAGTAGACAACCCAAGGTATTGCAAGTGGGGTATGTCCAGTCTTTCTTAGTAGCCACTTAGTCACAAACACTGGCCAAATATTCGTTTTTGCTTTTTTCACACAAAAACAAATATGAACGGTATCTTTGGCCAGTGTTTGTGACTAAGTGGCGACTAAAAAAGACTAAACATACCCCACTTTCAATACCTTGGATTGTCTACTTTTTCAAATGGTATGCCATTATGGGGGTAATTCTCATTCCTGGGCTACCATACGCTCTCAAAGGCAACATAACCAATCTGGAAAATTCAATGTGAAAAAAATGAACTGCAAGCCTTATATGTGACTCTCTAAGAAAATGAAACGTTCTATATTTGACCCTGTAACTTTCCAAAACACCATAAAACCTGTTAATGGGGGGTACTGTTGTACTCGTGAGACATCGCTGATTACAAATATGTGCATTTTTTGTGCAGTAAAACCTAACAGTATTATGACATTCACAGCTAAAATGTCAGAAGGAAATACACATTTTAAAAAAAATCTTATTTTCTCAATTTTTTTTAAATTTTATTCATAATGAATTATGTTCCATATATGAATAGGTATTTATAAATTAAAGCCCTGTTTCTCCTGAACATAATGATATATAATAAGTGTGGGTGCATATAATATGAAAGAGGGGAATTACGGGTGAACAGACATATAGCGCAAATTCCAGTTTTTGTTTACATTTTGTTTTGATTGGAACGTGCACTATTGATTCCGTCCTGAAGGGGTTAAAACCTAACTGTTTGTTAAATAACAGAAGACACACTCTTTGCACATGAAGCACTTCAGCAAGCTAAAATGCTTTAGGCGTCTGGAGGGTCCCTTTAAAGTAATGCCTTTTTTTTACTGATTCAATGGGCTAGAAAAATATGGGAATAGTAAAATTGTGATTATGTTAACATTGTTAATGGCTCAACAGAAGCTGTTAACACGTCGATAAATATCAGATCAGATTGCAATTTCCAAATTTCCAAATAGGTTGGGAAAAAACGCATTAGATGCTAATGGAATTTTTCTTTTAAAAAAACAAACCATTTTTACTGCTTATAGCTGACTTTTACTGTATACGTCCACTTTCTCTCACTCTGGAGTTAAAGTGCCAAATGGCCCATATCGCTTTACAAAGCGCAGAGAGAGAGAGAGAGAGAGAGAGAGAGAGAGAGAGAGAGAGAGAGAGAGAGAGAGAGTAGCAAAGCTTTCTGTTCTGATAAGAGAAACTTAGATTGCTCGGTTAAACTCTACAGACAGAGAAATCATTTATTACATGTACAGCAACAATTTAATTCATATAAATTTTGTGGGATTTAATTACATGCAATTCCTGAGTGCATCCCTTGTGGATGCATGATTAAATGTTATAGATGCAAATCATTTGCTGGCATAATTTGCATCACTTCTAACAAAATCCCCTGTACTTTGGATTGCACAGATCAGTTGACAGAAAAGATTTCTAATCCAGAGAAGTGCATACTGCTTGGGAAATCAAACCATAATGATCTGTAGAATGCTACATATCGCTGCTTTCATTTTATTAGGGGCCATAATGACTGCATCTAACCGTATCTTAGTGAATACACGTAGATGTAAGACGTATTGCGCTTTTTGTAGTGTGGCAAGTACTTTAAAGAAAGCAGGAGATAAAATATGCAGAAAGATACAGAAGAGGTTTGATGGATTTTAAATCAAATGGGGTGTACCTAAATAGGACACACATTATAAATTGAAACATACATGTTAATAAATAACGTCTGATTGTATATTGTACTATGAAATGTTTGGATGCTATTTTCAAGCTATGGCCTGGATCACAATCCTGCGCTTGTTTTCATTTAATTATGATTTCTGAACAGCAGCCGATATTTCGCGTATGTTTTCAAAACAATCACAATGCAAAAACCACTCAAACGTATTCCACCAGCAAACCAGAAATCGTCATCTGCTTAAAAAAAAACGTGCTTTTGTTACTGTCGCTAATCATCCAATTTCAAGATCGATGAGTTGAGATTTCTGGCATAGTGACAAATATAATTTCGGAGGCTTTGTGGTTCCATTAAAGAGGTAATGGTGAATCGTGACATGTGTTTCTTTAAACATGCTTAAAGTTGATATTTTAAGTATGGTGGGCATGTTTATTGGTTGTGTTATTAATTTCACCGTTATATTATATTAAAATATTATTTTTGTATTGTTGTAGAATGTTAAAAATCATATACATTGTAATTGTGGACTCGATTCATCTTCAGGAAATTAGGGAAATATTTCAATATGTTTCGGGGGTTGATGACTCCTCTAATAGATGCCGGCCACAGAAATCTATTCGATTTTACGACCTGTAAAACAAGACAAATATAACACAGTGCAAGTAATTGTATCCTTTGGCTCTATCTGTGAATATTGCCTGTTTCATTTCTGCTCTAGTTCCTCAAATCTGTGTTTGCAATGGTTTTTAAAAGTGCTATCTCCGAAACAGAACCTGGCCTGCTGCATGGATAGATAGTTACAGCATGTAATCTGCATTCTATGTGGAAATCAGGATGAATGAGGCAATGTGACACTTTCCAAGTGATCTGAGGTCTCTGCAAAGTATTCTTGTCAGCAGGGCAAGCCTTAGGCATTTAGACGCCCTGTGCGAAAAATCTTCACATCCCCCCCCCCCCCCCCCCCGTCATCCATGTATGCTGTAATGTTTGTGTTGTCTGTGTATGTGATAGTAGGTGTGATGACTGTGTGTGATATGTATGCTATGTGTGATATTTGTAATGGGTGTATTAACAGTGTGTGATATGCGTGTATTGGTTGTATGTGACACACACAGAGTCAGACGGCCATACACACACACACAGGCAGACAGTCATACACACACACACACACACACACACAAAGGCAGACAGTCTCACACACACACACAGACAGTCAGTCATACACACAGACACAGACAGTAATACACACAGACACACACAGAGGCAGTCAGTCATACAGACAGTAATACACACAGAGGCAGACAGTAATACACACAGACACACACAGACACACACACACACAGACACACACAGAGGCAGACAGTCATACACACACACACACGCAGACAGTCATACACACAGACACACACAGGCAGACATAGGCGTGCGCAGCCTATTGCATTAGGGTGTGCACCCTAAAGCACAAACACACGCCGCGTGTATATGTATGTGTGTGTATATATATATATATATATATATATATTTATTTATTTATACACACACACACTGCTGTGTGTGTGTGTGTGTGTGTGTGCGTTCGTGTAAGGGCGCTGTGTGTGTGTGTGCTGTATGTGTGTGGGTGCTGTATGTGGGTGTGGGTGCTGTGTGTGTGCTGTATGTGTGCTGTGTGTGGGGGTGCTATATGTGTGTGTAGGTGCTGTGTGGGTGCTGTGTGTGTGTGGGTGCTGTATGTGTGTGTGCTGTATGTGTGTAGGTGCTGTGTGTGGGTGCTGTATGTGTGTGTGTGCGCTGTGTGAGGGTGCTGTATGTGTGTAGGTGCTGTGTGTGTGGGTGCTGTATGTGTGTGTTTGCGCTGTGTGTGGGTGCTGTATGTGTGTGGGTGCTGTATGTGTGTGTGGGTGCTGTATGTGTGTGTGGGTGCTGTATGTGTATAGGTGCTGTGTGTGTGGGTGCTGTATGTGTGTAGGTCCTTTGTGTGCTGTGTGTGTGGGTGCTGTATGTGTGTGCTGTATGTGTGAAGGTGCTGTATGTGTGTGTGTGCTGTGTGAGGGTGCTGTATGTGTGAAGGTGCTGTATGTGTGTGTGTGCTGTGTGAGGGTGCTGTATGTGTGTAGGTGCTGTATGTGTGTGGGTGATTGTGGGGGGTGGAGGTGGGGGTACATGACTCAATATCCCCCCTCCCTTCTTACCTTATGTAGGGAGGGGGGATTCTTGTTCCTGCTGCCTTCCCTGGTGGTCCAGTGGAGGTGAGGTGAGGTGCCGTTTAGTTAATATCCCCCCTCCCTTGTTACCTTATGTAGGGAGGGGGGACCATGCTACCGCCATCCCTGGTGGTCCAGTGGAGAGTGAACTCTACCCTGCGGGGCTAGAGTTCACTCTCGCGAGATTTGAGCGTTGCTGCGGCAACGCTCAAATCTCGCGAGAGGAACCCGGCGGAGCTGCTGGCAAGAGCTCCGCCGGTCCTCTCCTGCCTCCCTCCCTGCCTGTGGGTCGGTGGGGAGGGAGGCTGAGAGCAGAGCCGGCGCTCGGATAGCGCCGGCTCTGCATGAGCCGACAGCGGAGATCCTGAGATCTCCCCTGCCGGTCTCAATACATAGGCGTGCTGCGGGGATTAGGGTGTGCCCAGGCACACCCGGCACACCCCGTGCGCACGCCTATGCAGGCAGACAGTCATACACACAGACACACAGAGGCAGACAGTCATACACACAGACACACACAGGCAGACAGTCATACACACACACACAGACAGTAATACACACACAGAGGCAGACAGTCATACACACAGACACACACAGGCAGACAGTCATACACACAGACACACACAGGCAGACAGTCATACACACACACACAGACAGTAATACACACACAGAGGCAGACAGTCATACAAACACAGACAGTAATACACACAGGCAGAGAGTCACACTCACCTGACAATCACAGTTACCTGTGGAGGCAGTGCAGCTCCTGGTGACTGTTTGGTGGGGAAGCAGGGACTCCTTCCTGCTTCCCCTGCATCAGTTTTCCGGCGCTTTTAGCTCCGCCCCCGCCGCACGTTAAGCTCCGCCCCCGCTGCAAATGTAAAAAAAAAATTTTATTTTTATTTTTTTTTAAATCCCGGCCGGCTGTGCGGCCGCACGGCGCCCCCTGCTACATGGCGCCCTGTGCGGCCGCACAGCTCGCACACCCCTAAGGCCGGCAGTGCTTGTCAGCCTTATCAAGGGGTCTTACAATGCTTTGTTCCTACACTCTTTAGTTCTCTCTGCAAATAAAATCCACTTTTAAAATTCCAGGGGGAAAAAAAGCTTCTATAAAAATAAGTTTCACCTAAATCTACTCTTTAAGCAGCAACGGCATCTTATTATAGGCCTGTGCCGGTGCAGGAACCTTGTCTCGTGTTACTGATAAAAAAAAAAAAAAATTCTCTCTGTGATTAAAAAATAAACTTTTCTCTAGAGTGTCAAACCTTGAATTATAGAATTACCATTATAAAAACTAGAGTTGCCTCCAAGAGAAGAACATCACAAATTCAAACGCGCTTCTCATGCATATTTTTCGGCAATGTTGTGGCATTGGGGTTTAATGGGATTTAATGGAGTTTTATTGGCACCGAGATAAGAGCTGAATCTTGTAGGGACTTTGTGACTGTAAGTTTATAATAATTTTAAGCTAAGTTCTGAGACTCGCCATTGAGTTAATCTTGGCATTTTCACAAAAGAAAAAAGACTACAAAAAGTTATATATACATTATTAGCATTTTAATTTTTATTAGCATTTTAATAAAGATAGAAGACTATGGCTTCATATTTAAATAACTTACAAAAAAGCTGTAGTTTCCCTAAGCATCAACATGGAAACGAGTCAAGGAGAGTTTAAAAATTAAAGGCCAGCTAAATATAAATGTTGCATAGGGAAAAAATTGATATTTTTGCATATCATTACGCCCAAAATTTAGCAGTTTAATTTTGGAAGAATTTTATACTTTCTGTGGATTTGTATAGGAAGGAACAAAAGTTTAGTAATTATGCTACAATTTCTATAAATGCAGTGGCCAAAATAAAGGCTATTACAAATGTGATAGAATTTATCATGATTCTAAGGTTCAAGCTTATAGGTGTCATATTAGATATCCTATATTAAAATTGGCTAACTTGGAGTCAGGAAATGCTTAGTGCTTAAAACTACACTCAAGACCAAATATGACTAGTTCCGGGAGCAGATAGCCCCCACCTGAGCTGTCTCTCCTAAATCAGTCTGTTCCTTCTCTTTCCCGGAACTTTTCTGTTATATGTACATGACGTCCATCCCTGTGTCTTATCTGTACCCTTTCACCCTTTCACTCCTTATGTTGAATACAAACAGGTGTCTGGTGTCTAATTCGCGCTCCATTCCAAGTGCACTTGTAATAATAATTTGGGCTTCCTCTGAATATAACAAAGATCAATATTTGGATATATATCACAAACTACATAAGTCACATATACATTCTAATTGTCATTATAGTAGAAATACATTTGTTTCTTGATGGTATCTGTAAAAAAAAAAAAAGGTAAAAATTCACAAATGTAAAATTGTGACATAAATTTCTGTTAGTAATTCTGCCTAATTCAGCAGATTTAATAAAAATGAATATATTTAATGAAAGTTCCTAAGCATGTAACCAAAATATAATGACAACAAAAAAACGACACTTAAATTAGAAGATGTTTTCAGTCGACAGAATGTTTTTAGTTTTTTTTATACTTAGTATACAGTCTCAGTGTATTATAAGTCATAACACTGGAGGTGTCACCCAGGGGTACATCATACAATAAATTTATCCTGTTAATTCATTGTATACCTAGACTACTGGCAGACTATGCAAAACTTACAAATGTACATTTTTCCTCAATAAATCATTACTCCTAAGTGTGATAATGGTCTCTAAATGTCATTTGTTGATAATTCATCATGACTCATTAATGGCTACCATTTGTCGCTCTAAAAGAATATTCAATAATAAAAGCACGCAAAATCAAATATATAAATAAGAAACAGCTTTCAGATATTTTTGAAAAAACTGTGAAATATGGTAACTCTTCACATTTAATTAAAAAATTAAATTGTAAGCTTTATGGGACAGAAAACACCTTATTTTTATATATTGTAGTGTTGGCAATTATTGGAACACTAGCTAATTTATTAATGTATTCATTCATTCATTTTTAAAAACATTTGATGTGGGGTGGAGCCTGACCGCAGAGCAGACACATGTCACTGCAGCTCCTGCATATTAATCGCAAAAATCAACATGTTTTACCGGGCAGAGGCTGTAAATTTGGTTGACAACGAAAGGGGATATCATGACCCATACCACACAAGTGGACCTTTTTGGTCTAGAAGTATGGTCGTCGCATGGGAGACGGGCGCTCTCCCGTCGCCACAACTAACTGCAGAACACAGCTTGAGCCCCCGTTCCCCCCTATAGACCTGCGGGGGTTTTCCCGGTCCCCACGACCAGACACACGCATCGTACATGGCTCTCTTTACTTCCTGTACCTCAGGCTCTGATTGCATCGGGCCTACAAGATGGCGGATGCAACTCTACTACCAGCGTCAGCACCCAAGCAGCCCTTATCTACACAACTGGACCTGCTGTTTAGTCACTTCTGGGATCTCCTGGAACAGCGCCTGAATCGGAAGGGAGGCGGAAAGGTCTGGGGAACTAAAGCGGAGTAAGCCTGTTTAGGGCACAGCATTCTCTCCTGCACCCATTCATGATACTGAATACCCACCTGGACAAAAGGTTACACTGAGATCCTCTCCGAGGCATCACCCACAACGCCAGAAGAACGTCTGCCGCTGGCAGGGGAAGAACACCGGAGCCTTCTGAAGCACCCACACCGGGAAAGATCCAGTCTCACAGAGTCCCAGAGTCTGTGGAAAATGAATGCTGACCTCGCACAAGGCAAGAGGCTTGGGAGAGGCCACTCTTCGCCTGCAAACCGCATACACTCTCCGGCACCACCAAATGCCTGATACCCTGCTGCCCAGTATGGGAATTGGCTGACATTGTGGCCCGTGAGCTGTGCCTGGTGCGGCAACTACAGAGAACTTTGTCAATGGCGGAAAGTACCATCTCTTTAACACACGTTGACTTCAATTTTCCGTTATACTTATAGTCTAACCCTACTGTTTATTTCATGGACAATATCTAGCAGTTAATCTTAAGGTCCAGGCAACTGTCCTGCTCAACCACTTACTCTGACTTGGCACCAAAACGCTACATTATAATGTTTAGGGCACTAGCATGCTCACAATGTGCTTAGCACAATAATATGCAAACTTAAAAAATGAGGCACCATGCTCAACATGCTATTCCCTGATACAATACCATCTGCTGTTAGCGCCCCCAGCACTTACTTAATGAGACGTATTCTTTCATACATCTTTTCCATAATTTATACTGTAAATATGTTCTTTTGCCATTTTATTTTTTAGACAACACACTTTCAACTATGTGTCATGTACCCAGTAATGTGTGTGTCCCTTTAGGTGGATGTAAGCTACACTGAACAAAATAATAAACGCAACACTTTCCCCCCCCCCCCATTTTTCATCAGCTGAACTCAAAGATCTAAGACTTTTTCTATGTACACAAAAGGTCTATTTCTCTCAAAGATGTTTCACAAATCTGTCTAAATCTGTGTTAGTGAGCACTTCTCCTTTGCCGAGATAATCCATCCACCTCACAGGTGTGGCATATCAAGATGCTGATTAGACAGCATGATTATTGCACAGATGTGCTCAGGCTGGCCACAATCATAAGCCACTCTAAAATGTGCAGTTTTTAGGAATGTGCATGGGCAAAAAATTTGGTTGGGTTCAGCACTTCCGAAATTCGGGATTTCGGCAATTCGGACTCTGGCAATTCGGCACTTCGGTTTGGTTTGGCAATTCCAGAATTCAGGACTTCTGGAATTCGGCAATTTAGGACTTCAGCAATTCCATAACCCTACCCCTTCCCCTAACCCTTACCCCAACCTTCCTCAAAACCTACCTAACCCTATCCTGAGAAGCCATTCCCACAGTAAAACTGCACATTTTCTTGTTCTTATTCTTCATGACTAGACCGTCTCACTTGAATGCTAACATAGTACTTACTACTTCTAATTTCTGACCCAGTATGTTAGCTTATGTCTATAATCCTCTGTACTCATGTCAGGAACTTAGTGTAAGATTGTATATCTTGGGAATTTTCTTTTTGGTTTTTCCACCTCGACATGTTTGACTAGCATAATTCTACATCTTCTTATTTTAAAATATGTGCGAATTATTGTGACATTTAATGCTATAGCTATAAGCCTCTAATTTTATTTGTCTTGTTTTAAGCATAACTGTCATTATTATTCTGTGTCTGTTATCAACGCACACCAAAAATAAACAATGACAAAAAAAAACATTTGACGTTATTTATCAAAACTGGAATTGTTGTGACTGACAAGGACATTTTTAGGCCAAACTTGTCAAACAGTGGAAAAGTCAACACAACTAACTTTCCTTCTTGGATATTTTAACTAAAAATTGCAATTTCCTTAGCAATTCTCCATAATCCCTCATTTATTGCATAATCCCAATTGTAATACAGACATGTACATACAGTACATATGCCATTTGTTTTTGGATTGATTTAGCTTCTGGAGAAAAGCTTTATGGATAATAGCGTCAATTGTATAATCAGACAGGAGTCAACATTGTGTCGTTGTGTCAGATTAATACGAATATTCACTAAAGTGAAAATTAAAAAGGAATTCAAAGAGAATTTTGTCTTCACGTTTACACTAGCTGAAGCAGAAATATACTCCAGGTCAACCACTTTGACCTTAAATTCTGAATTCATTTTAGAGAATAACCGTCCAAGATATTTGTGTTCACAAACCTCACATGACTTTTCAGAACTAAGTCCTCTGATCAGTGTTAAGGTCAGATAAGCCACAGTCTATATAATCCAACAACTTCAAAAAAACCTTCTCTATGCATGAAGAGACTGGCCTCAAGGTACCTTTTACTGTATGTGTATATCCAAACCAATGGGCTCTCAAAAAGACAAAACTTTAACAAAGTCGCAGTATTCCTCTGAATTACTTATATTAGACTTGTTAAAAAATTATGGTTTGTCAAAAAAAAAAAATTAGTTTCAGGCGAATCGGGTTTCGTCCATGTGGCATTTTTCGGTTTGGACAAATTTACTCTATGCTATTGCTTCGGGAAAAACAATCCAGATGAGTCAAAATTGCATTAAATTCACCTATTAATGTACTGCAAAATATAAATATTATGTGTATATAATATATTAATATATATTATGTATAGATTTCGCAGTACACTGATAGGTACACAGAGCTCAGATCTGTGAACCCATTATTCACAGATCAAGTCAGAAGAAGTAACCAATAGAGGAAAAAGTGGAAGCAGTAAAAAATATAGACACACAAGTCTATATAATATTAACATTGATTGACAATAGAAAAAACGATTATAAATAGGATGGCGCAAATGAGAGAAGGATCTTAGTACATGCAACAACCAACAAAAACAAATCCTGGTAAAACGATTTGAACATAAAATAACTTACAGTAGTGATGGTGCGCAAAAAAAAAATAAATAAAAAAAATAATTCGTATTCACTATGGACCTCTTATAGAGAGTGAAAGTAACCCTGTGTACATAAAATGAGGTGTTTACATAGTGGAAATATTATAAATAATTGAAAAACAAACAGTGGTTGTGGTGAAACAAAGCACAATCTGTAGGTATACTTGCAAACTTGGAAATCACTCTGACACCTATTAAGGAGACAAAAACAGAAAAAGAGCTCCTAGTGCAGCATAGTAATTAACTTATAAATATATAGAATAAAGCAAACAGAGGTGCCTTTTAGGATTTACACTCACAAGATTGGAGTGGTAAAAGCACCACTCGTTGCTATAGCACTCAGGGAGGATCAGCCCCTAGAGTGCGTGGGATCCGTGGAAAGGAAGCTTGCAATCCAGATCTCAGGTAAGTATACTTTATTAATTTAAATTAAAAACAGCAAAACTTGTTGTGGAGGTAGTTAGTCCGCTCACCAGTCTCAGGAAACCGCAAAGAAAGTTCCATATACTCATGTAATGTAAAAAAATCTTCCGGCTGCTATCCTGGCTGCTGTTGCTGACTGTCTCCAAATCACTTCCTGGTTCCGGGTCCGTAATGCATTTCGCCCACAGGGCTTTGTCAAACGGCTGATGCTTCCTCCCACTGTCCTGTGTCTTATATACACCAGTCCATGTTACCCACCATTTTAAAATCAATACAACCTTTCTCATCAACATTTCAAAGTCCAAAATAAGTCTCTTATTAGTAGCACTGCTGATCCCAGTGCTAACTGATAGAAATGGGGTCTCAGATATTAAAAAAATTGATTGACAATACACAAAACTAAACAAAAAATAACAAAAAAACAACAAAAATCCAATGGATGTGTGAACTGGGCCTGGAAAGAATTTTATTTAATTTCTATGTCCCTTCCCTTTATTTTGGGTAATTTTGGTTTTATGATTTGACAATACACGGCTGATTTTATTAGTCTATAAGTACACGGCATCTTCATTAACAGTGGGTCGTTTTGAGATCCCTTATGTAGCACACGTAGCTGGCCACAATCAAAGATCTGAGGTGCAAATCCTTAATATTTATTGATTAAACATGATAATATCTTAACCCCTTAAAGACTGGACTGTTTTTGCGATGTTGTACATTTGCGACCAGTCCTCTTTTTACACTTTTGTGGTGTTTATGTTTAGCTGTAATTTTCCGCTCTCTCATTTACTTTTCCCATACAAAATATATATTGGTTTTTTTCAGGACAAAATGGGCTTTCTTTACATACCATTATTTATATAATCTAATGTAATTTAATTTAAAAAAAATAAAAAAAATGATAAAGCATTGAAAAAAATAAGTTTTTTTACTTTTACTTGAAAAATATTTTACTCACCTACAAAAGCGAATGAAAAAAACTGCTAAATAGATTTAAAATTTTGTCCTGAGTTTAAAAATACCCAGTGTTTACTTTTTTTTTTGCTTTTTTTTGCAAGTTATAGGGCTATAAGTACAAGTAGGATATTGCGGTTTCAAAACATACATTTTTAAAATTTATCAATAGTGACATTGTAACACTATTATCTGTCATAAGTCTCTGAATAACACCCCCCATGTACATATTTTTTTAAAGTAGACAACCCAGGGTATTCATTATGGGGTATGTCCAGTCTTTTTAGTAGCCACTTAGTCACAAACACTGGCCAAAGTTAGCGTTCATATTTGTTTGTGTGTGAAAAAAGTAAAAAACTAGATTGAATGCTAATTTTGGCCAGTGTTTGTGACTAAGAGGCTGCTAAAAATGACTGGACATACCCCATTTGCAATACCTTGGGTTGTTTTCTTTTGCAAATGGTATGCCATCATGGGGGTAATTCTCATTCCTGGGCTACCATACGCTTTCAAAGGCAACGTAACCAACCTGACCATTTTCAATGTAAAAATATTTGACCCATATATTTGACCCTGTAACTTTCACAAACGCTATAAAACCTGTACATGGGGGGTACTGTTATACTCAGGAGACTTTGCTGAACACAAATATTAGTGTTTCAAAAGAGGAAAACATATCACAACAATTATATAATCAGTAATAGTGCTGTTTGTGTGTGAAAAATGCTAGAAAAAAAAGTCACTTTCACTGACAATATCATGGCTGTGATATGTTTAACTGTTTTGAATCACGAATATTTGTGTTCAGCGAAGTCTCCCGAATAAAACAGTACCCCCCATGTACAGGTTTTAGGGTGTCATAGAAAGTTACAGGGTAAAATACACTACTAGCAAATTAAATTCTCTGGACTTTCGGCCTGGGTTGGCAGGCAGGTCCCCCAAATTGCAATCAATAAAATTACTTAATTATGTAACAATATGACATAAATACGCACGTAGAATTTAAATATATATGCAAATTTATATATTTGAAATCTACGTGTATATTTTTATAATTATTTATGTAATTTTTTTATATGGACATATGAATAGTTCGCATTCTTTTTATTTATTTATATATACATAGATATATATACAATTTTGTTTGAAGTGTATTTTGATATAAATATATATATATATATTAATATCAAAATACAGTTAGACTAAAATTTCATATAGATATATAATTTGTTTTTACATTTTTATTATTTTTACATTTTTATTTAATTTAAATTACTTATTATTTGTATTTTATAATAATATATATACACAATATATGTAGTTATTATATATATTATATATATATATGTGTAATTTAAATATGTGTTTTTTAAGAATAATATATGTACATATTAATATAAAAATACACTTAGTACGACATTATATATATGATATATAGACATATATTATATTTATATATGTGTATATATATATATACTATATAGACATATATTATGTCCTTTCATCTGTTTAAAGAGCTCTTGCCTGGGACTTGTGATTAAATTATGCTTATACCTAGTTATTCCATGTCTCACAGCCCTTTGCGTCCCTCATATTAACACAGTGTGAAATTGATTGTGTCAGAATACACAGAATATAGGACATGAGATTAGGTTACGAGAATTTGATAATCAAGGTATATTGTATCTCTTCATAATTCTGACATTTGGCTTCGTATCCATAAGTCTGATGAGTCACTCGAAAGAAAATTGCAGATAGATTTAAGTACATTTTTCAGTTTTCTTCAATTGCCAATAATAGGCAGCTCAATTTTCTAAGAGATAATAACCCAGATTAATTGCATTGAAATCACTAATTGCTTGTAATGAATTCTGACTTCTAGTGATATATCATCATTTATTCTTATTGTAATATATGTAGGATTACGATTGTGCTGTGTTTCCGGGTTTTATTCATCAAACAGTACGCTTTTGGCAAATTGAAAACAGAATTTGATGCCAAAACAGTCTAGCTTTGGGTATTGTGGACCTCGAAAATGCTTCACTTCAAATATTATGGGCAAAGCATAGTAAAACCAATTTCTACAAGTCCCACAATTCCCTCTCCAGTTAATGGATCCGACAGTAAAATGCTAAATCTCGTCTTTTGACTAGCTGAGCCATCTCAGTATACACTATATGACAAAGAGGGTATGTTTATTATTATTATTATTATTATTATTAACCCCTTAAGGACCGGTGACGGCCCTGAACCGTCACAACAGTCTTATGTACTTACACGATCGCCGTCGTCCCCCGGCGGCGATCAGCGGTGCTCCCAGTGTGGGGAGACTGCCTGCAGCCCAGACAGTCTCCCCACGGCGGATTAGGACCCCTGGGGCCATGTGATGGCTCAACAGAGCCATCACATGGTCGCAATAGGTGTCCATGTGTCTGCCTGCAGAGGGGCTGCCTGTTCTGACAGGCAGTCTCCCTGCTAGTGTAAAATCATAAAACATGATACATACATGATAATAATTTTTATTTTTATTAACATGTATGTTAATAATCATGTATGTATCATGTTCTTTGATTTTATGTGTCTGCCTGCAGAGGGGCTGCCTGTGCTGACAGGCAGTCTCCCTGCTAGTGTAACATCATAAAACATGATACATACATGATTATTAACATACATGTTAATAAAAATAAAAATTATTATATATGTGTATATATATATATATATATATATATACTATATAAACATATATTATATATATATATATATAATATATGTCTATATAGTATATATATATATATATATATATATATATATATATATATATATATATATATATATATACACATATAGAATAATTTTTATTTTTATTAACATGTATGTTAATAATCATGTATGTATCATGTTTTATGATTTTACACTAGCAGGCAGTTTCCCTGCTAGTGTAAAATCATAAAACATGATACATACATGATTATTAACATACATGTTAATAAAAATAAAAATTATTATATATGTGTATATATATATATATATATATATACTATATAGACATATATTATATATATATATATAATATATGTCTATATAGTATATATATACACATATATAATAATTTTTATTTTTATTAACATGTATGTTAATAATCATGTATGTATCATGTTTTATGATTTTACACTAGCAGGGAGACTGCCTAACAGGCAGCCCCTCTGCAGGCAGACACATGGACACCTGTTGCGACCATGTGATGGCTCTGTTGAGCCATCACATGGCCCCAGGGGTCCTAATCCGCCGTGGGGAGACTGTCTGGGCTGCAGGCAGTCTCCCCACACTGGGAGCACCGCTGATCGCCGCCGGGGGACGACGGCGATCGTGTAAGTACATCAGGGCCGCCATCAGGGGGTGACAACCGTGACGGTTGTCACGGGCCCGGCGGTCCTGGGGGGCCCGGACTGCTTTGGCAGTCCAGGGCCCCACAATTACTTTCTGCACACATATATAGCGATCATCGCTATATATATGTGCATCCGCGGGCCCCCCGGCTCCCTATACTTGCAGAGGGGGCCCAGCGGACTGCAGGAACACTTTCCAGCATTTCCCTGTCTCTAACTCCCGCGAGACGTGCGGCCGTTAGAGCGTTGCCATGGCAACGCTCCGCGCGGCGCGCACACCACATCTCGCGGGAGTGAGAGCAGGAAATGCTGGAAAGTGTTCCTGCAGTCCGCTGGGCCCCCTCTGCAAGTATAGGGAGCCGGGGGGCCCTACAATGGCACCGGACCACCAGGGATCAAAGGATCTTCCCCCCTCCCTGAACCAGGTAAGAAACAGGGAGGGGGGAATAACAAAAATAAATTTACATTACTAGTACTACATTTACATGCATACACTACTAAACACATACACACACTGCATTCATTACACACACACTGCATTCACTGCATTCATTACACTCACACCCACTGCATCCACTGCACTAACACACACACTGCATCCACTGCACTAACACACACACTGCATTAATTGCACTGACACACACTGCATTCACTACACTGACACACACACTGCATTCACTACACTAACACACACTGCATTCACTACACTGACACACACTGCACTAGCACACACACACTGCACTAACACACACACTGCATTCACTGCACTGACACACACTCTGCATTCACTGCACTGACACACACTCTGCATTCACTGCACTGACACACACTCTGCATTCACTGCACTGACACACACTCTGCATTCACTGCACTGACACACTCTGCATTCACTGCACTGACACGCACTCGGCATTCACTGCACTGACACACACTCTGCATTCACTGCACTGACACACACTCTGCATTCACTGCACTGACACACACTCTGCATTCATTACACTGACACACTCTGCATTCATTACACTGACACACTCTGCATTCATTACACTGACACACACTGCATTCACTACACTGACACACACACTGCATTCACTACACTGACACACACTGCATTCATTACACTGACACACACTCTGCATTCACTACACTGACACACACTGCACTAACACACACACACACTGCATCCACTGCACTAACATACACACTGCATTCACTACACTGACACACACTGCATTCACTACACTGACACACACACTGCATTCACTAAACTGACACACACTGCATTCACTACACTGACACACACTGCATTCATTACACTGACACACACTCTGCATTCACTACACTGACACACACTGCACTAACACACACACACACACTGCATCCACTGCACTGACATACACACTGCATTCACTACACTGACACACACTCTGCATTCACTGCACTGACACACACTCTGCATTCACTGCACTGACACACACTCTGCATTCACTGCACTGACACACACTCTGCATTCACTGCACTGACACACACACTGCATTCACTACACTAACACACACTGCATTCACTACACTGACACACACTGCATTCATTACACTGACACAAACTCTGCATTCACTACACTGACACACACTGCACTAACACACACACACACTGCATCCACTGCACTAACATACACACTGCATTCACTACACTGACACACACTCTGCATTCACTACATTGACACACACACTGCATTCACTGCACTGACACTCACTGCACTAACACACACTGCATTCATTGCACTAACACACACACTGCATTCTCTACACTGACACACACTGCATTCACTGCACTAACACACACTCTTCATCCACTACACTAACACACAAACTGCATTCATTGGGGGGGGGGGGGGCAGGCCGGGGGGGGGCCCAGACCTTGTGCTTTGTCAGGGGCCCCAAAATTTCTGGTGGCGGCCCTGAAGTACATAAGACTGTTGTGACGGTTCAGGGCCGTCACCGGTCCTTAAGGGGTTAATAATAATAATAATAATAATAATAAACATACCCTCTGTGTCATATAGTGTATACTGAGATGGCTCAGCTAGTCAAAAGATGAGATTTATCACTTTACTGTCGGATCCATTAACTGGAGAGGGAATTGTGGGACTTGTAGAAATTGGTTTTACTATGCTTTGCCCGTAATATTTGAAGTGAAGCATTTTCGAGGTCCACAATACCCAAAGCTAGACTGTTTTGGCATCAAATTCTGTTTTCAATTTGCCAAAAGCGTACTGTTTGATGAATAAAACCCGGAAACACAGCACAATCGTAATCCTACGTATATTGCAATAAGAATAAACGATGATATATCACTAGAAGTCAGAATTCATTACAAGCAATTAGTGATTTCAATGCAATTAATCTGGGTTATTATCTCTTAGAAAATTGAGCTGCCTATTATTGGCAATTGAAGAACACTGAAAAATGTACTTAAATCTATCTGCAAGTTTCTTTTGAGTGACTCATCAGACTTATGGATACGAAGCCAAATGTCAGAATTATGAAGAGATACAATATACCTTGATTATCAAATTCTCGTAACCTAATCTCATGTCCTATATTCTGTGTATTCTGACACAATCAATTTCACACTGTGTTAATATGAGGGACGCAAAGGGCTGTGAGACATGGAATAACTAGGTATAAGCATAATTTAATCACCAGTCCCAGGCAAGAGCTCTTTAACCCCTTAAGGACACGTGACATGTATGACATGTCATGATTCCATTTTATTCCAGAAGTTTGGTCCTTAAGGGGTTAAACAGATGAAAGGACTGATGTGCATCTTGTAATAAAAAAAAAGATTTGCTATTATAGTTTCCTTAATGGTCTTGGAAAGTGAACCTGGGACAGAGCAACATTGGTTCAACCTGCATGGATACTATGCATTTAGGGTTTCTATGTCCTGGTGGAATTTGATGAAAGAAACAGTTTTGTTCAGGGGGAATGATCTGATAAAATTAAATGTTAAAAAACAACAAAAAATGTTCCCTCTTTGGAAAACTTACATACAGAGTCTATCAAAATTATTACAATTAATGTGAGCTTCCGGTATATCAGATTGTTGCAACATGCTATCGTAATGGTAGAGGTTTGCACAGGATCTACGCTGTTAAAGGTCAACAATCATCATATTTTCACATATTTTTATTTTTTTTATCCTTCTTATATTTAATGACTTTTTTTTTTTTTTTAAATGACATGTGTTGATATTTGAGAAGATTTCACTTTTTTACCAGACCATTTTGGGTAAGATTTTACTGTTTTTTGACCAACAGCTGCTCAATCTAAGTTGCCTGTTGCTGCACTTGTTCTGTTTAGTGTGTACCTGCATGTGTGCATGTGTGTGAACCTGCAGCCGCAGGCAAGTTAGGTTTAGCAGCAATTGGACAGATAACAGTATAGTCAGAACCAACATGGCTGGCCAGCCAGATAAAAGAGTGAAATTTGCGTTAAAAAAATATTAAAAAGATAAATTAAAAATGACATAGTTTATAAACATTTCATTAAATTTAATAAACTTTTTAAAAACCAAGTGAACATTTGATGACTGTTGTCTTTAAAATCATTTTCCCAACCTTATTAATGTGCGACGTCCCAACAGTAGCCATGTACAGCGATGTGGTGAAGCAGACAGTTCTGATACTGCACCAATGGATATGGAACAATGGACAAAAAACATAACACAGAACAGTACAAGATAAACAAACTTGCACAGGGTTTTTTACCCAATTGTGAAGTGTCTTGAAATAAATTTATGTTGGTGAATAAAGACATAGTTGACGTCGTGAATTTTTCCAATTCCAGACTTAGTCTTAAAATCTGAGATTCACTTTGAACCCCAAGCAATTAACACATTTGTGACTAACCCTAAATGTTGTGCAGCAACTTTGTTACTGTTTTCTATGTCATTTGTTCTCAGGCTCGTCTCAATGGACCAAAGCCCACAAAACTGCCCGAAATTTAAAGACATAGATATTAAGGTACAATTGATACCCGATATATTGCACTGCTTATTGACTTAAATTAATGTTGCTTAAGATTGTGTAGAATTGGAAAAGAATTGCAAGTTTTTGGGCAAAATGGGGCATATTGCACATGTAACTAGTTTGAAGAATTTTTCCAGTCAGGTATTTTGGTGTCAAATTTTAAATTTACTTGTCAGTTCTCCAGAATTCATTCACCCTCTAGTGAAGAACCCTATCACTGGCGATTTTTCCACATACATTTTATATGGTCTTTGACAAAAGTAATTGAAGAAAAATGTCTCACGCATTTCATTTGTTAATTGTCTCTTTGCATGAAATGCTTGGGGGTACATTTTCCCATTTCACAATCAGCAGTACGGCTCTTTTGTTAATACATGTTTAAAACATTTTACATTTAATTGGAATTGTGTTTGGTTAGAGAAGACAGAAGTTGTTGAGGAAAAAAACTGGTGCAGTGTTAACCTGTGGAACACATACATTGTTATCAAAAAATCCTAAAAGGGATGTATAGGCGATTGTTTAATTAAAAGGAAAGCAACTGGAAACTTTACGACAACTGTGACAACTGTGGTGTCAATATTTAGCAATTTCCTTGCGTTAAGAAATTACCCAAAGGCAACCTCTATATGATTATATAGTAATATAGTTGCTGTGTCGATGGCTTTAAAGTTGGTTTCATAGCAACAGATCTGAGTTGGTTATTGTGACTAAAACATGTTTCTTGGGTATATGTAGCGACAGACCCCCGTTCTAGAATATGAAAACACGTGCAAATATTTGCTTTAAGCAATTTGTCTGAATAAAGTTTCTGACAATTTGCTTCACAGACAACCAAATCCATTTCATATGAATTTATTCAGATGATTCTGATTCGGTTAGTTTGTCAAAGAACCAAATTTTCAGCATCTGCTCGATCAATGGTTGTCAGTAATGACAAATTAACAAATCTCTTAAAACTGATTTTTGTACATTTTTGCTTTTTTTTTTTTTTCAAATTATTTAACTACAGAAGTCACCATTAAAGTTTATAGGATTTTTTGTAGATAGAAAATGTGAAATGTTTTTCTAACAGATTTTGCTATTTTGAAAAGGTTATCCAGAAATATTAAATCGAGGCCGATGTTGGTATACAGTACGAGACAGTAATGCTTCAAATGAAAATATATAGCTACATTGTTATAAATGATGGGGGTACTAGCTCTCTCCTTACTGTATTTCTCTTCATGTCTTCCTGGCTCTTTCTTGCGATTTCAGTATAAAAGGTCTCAGAAACAAGGTATCTATTGGATGATTTTATCTATTCACATAGCACACTGAACGTGAAAATGAAGCAACGTTATTCATTTTCTAAAAGAACATGTCAGTATGTAAATCAGATTCGCATATTAGCATAGACACAAAACACTGTTTAATGTTTGCAATAATAATTTTACTTAATTATGGCAAATATTCATCAAACAGCATTTTTTGTTCATGAAATGACATCACTTAATGTAATGTTATTATGAAGATGCTCCGAGGCCGATGTTTAGATTAAGATGGCATTGTATAGTGTAAATCACAAGTATCTGGACAATAATATGCATTTTAGTGGTTGGGTTCCCGACTTATGAACCAGGCATCTACATCTTGACTTGTGTTATCCATTAATTATATTCTATGCAAAATCTAGCCCACTCATTCAGCAGAAACCTTATAATGTATGCATGTATGTTCAGGTGAGTGCAGCTCTGCTAGTTTCATATATAAATATATTTGGGAGTCCAGGCTAACTCCTGGGTTTTGCACCCCTCCCTATCACAGGTCCCTCATTCCAGGGCCCTATTTAGCCTTGATCTGCAGAGAGTCCCAGGAGGAAGTAGTTCCCAAGTAAGTGGATTCATCTCATAAAAGAAGGCATTAGGCTGCTAGAGTAGGGACCTGCCAAGAATGGGGTACATTGACGTTGTGGCAAGCTTATGCAATGTATGATCATATACTGTAACTAAACACCCATAATTCTTTGCCTAGATGAGCTAGTTGAGGTGTTTTTATTTAAAACTATGAACATTCTGTGAGACTTGACATGAGTGAGTGCGCTGGATCTTGTATGTTGTAAGAATTGGCCAAGTTACACCCTTATAATGTGTGCATGTTCAGGTGAGTGCAGCGAGCGAGTGCGCTGGATCTTGTATGTTGTAAGAATTGGCCCAGTTGCACCTTTATAATGTGTGCATGTTCAGGTGAGTGTAGCCCTCTTGGTTTCATGTATTAATGATTAGACATGTGCATTTGTTTTCGGACGAAATTCCTGTGGTTTTCGTATTCGTCGGCAGAAACGTAAACGAAAGAGCAACATACGATAATGGAAACGAAAGGAAAGTGGAAATGCCAAACGATTACCTTTTCGTTTCCATTTTTGTTTATTTAATTAGCCTCCGTGCTGCGGGATAATTAACCCCCACAGCACGGAGTAAAAACGTAATCCCCAGGATCTCCCTGCAATCTAAGATTTAACCCCTGCATTTAACTAGCGACTGGGCAGCAATAGCCACCCAGTCACTAGTGTTTTAAAATTTCAATGTAGGCGATATGCCCTTACTCACGGCATGCCGCGAGTAGGGGCATTGGGGAGGGTTTAACCTCCTTTTTATCAATATGGGGGTCCTATTGACCCCCATATTGATTTATATTTAGTTTTATGACAGCGAGCAGACACTGGCTGCTCGCTGTCATTTAAACTTACATAGAAGTGAGAGAGCTGGTAAGAGTACCGTGGGAAAAGTAGCTATTTAGATCTAAATAGCCACTTTTTCCTATTGCAACATTGTTATAGTTATTGCCTTACTCTTCACCAGTGAGGGAATCCAACAAAAGACCCCCAACACCGCTTGATGAATCTGACCACAACCTCCACCGTAAGATGGCACATGGAGTACGGAATATGCCACCATCATGCCATGTGCTAGGCCGGGTATTGCCGGATGTTTAATACATTATCTTTGTGTTACAAGATAAAATGGTGTGGAATGACAAGTCTAAGACAAAAATAGACAAACAGACAGACTGATAGACAGACAGAGATACAGATAGATCAAAAAGCAGGAGAGCAGACAGACAGACAGATAAAGAAACAGACCGCTAGCAGATAGACAGAAGAGAGACAGAAAATATATAATTTGCCATTAGCCAGCTTTGGGTTATTTTCTAACTCCAGATATAATACAAACAGATTTCTTTCACGTCACTGTATTTTAGAAACAAAATAGATCTTTTAATGTCCACTTCTAAAATTGAATTTCCTGGAGATATCATAACGTGCAGGCCACAGAAAAATGGCTTTGCCAGAGGTCAAGCTGAAGTCAAATTCCCTGGTTTCAGTAACGGACATGCTTTGTCGTTTTTTTATTTAACAGTCAGAGATCATTACAAAGTGTCACACAGTCAGGAAATACCAGAATATTCAGTATTCTCTGTGCTTCAGTACTCAATGCCTGCAGAAGACCTTCATGTCTGTATATTCAGCATTAACTGTCAAACTGGGAAAATGCTTCAAATTCATAAAATAAGTAATTTTTGCTGCTTGGCTGCATTTCAAGACACAACAGCCAGTTAGACCAGTATATAAATATAAATATAAATTTTACATACATACATGACTTGGGAAATAATGCATAAAATACCTCTGTGCACCTCCTGCCCGAGGAGGAAGAGGGAGTTAAACTCTAGAGCGATTTGTGATTGCATTTTAATGATGGCATATGAAATAATCCTTTCCTTAAATGAACACTTCAAGAACCACAACCACGACAGAATGGTGTTATTGTTGACATTTAGCAGAGTTGTATTAGCAGAGCAGCAGAATGTGGCCGGAGCAGGTCAGAGCAGCTAAGCAATGAAGAATCCATAGTCAGTGGCTTACTCACTTCCTCTGTGCGGGGAGCGCCGTTTACAAGTGCAGAGTAACATTTTTCTAAAATGGTTTGACTACTTACAATATGGAGTGCAAGGGCACTCCTGGAACCATAACCACTATCTTTCTTTAACCCCAACACTACCGTAATGCACTGTAATAAACATTAACCCCTACATTACTTTAAAATAATACGCTATCACTATATATTCACCACTACGTTACACATTAACCTCAACACTACACTAACACCAAACATTAACCTCTTTGGTACCTTTGCAATAGCCACAATACCCCTACACTACTTTAACACCAACATTAACCCTGACTTATCTTGTTACATAACAGATCCATAAAGTTGCAGATTGTAGGGGAAGATAATGTCACTTAATGCCCTTCAGTCTCATGATGTCTCCTGATGAGGATGTTTTCCCATAAGGCACCGTTCCCCATTATGTGCTATATGTCCGCTACCTATCTATATATATATATATATATATATAACCTCCTCAATAGGAAATCATGTAAAGCAAACACATTTCAAACAGTTGAAATATAAATCTCAGTCTTTATTGCTTTAGTTTTCTACTGGGTCTTGATACACACATACACACACAAACACAAACACACACACACACATACACTGTAGTGTATTGTCATTAACATTAGTCTGTATTGCACTCTGTGAAATGGCTGCAATATTTTTTATTTTGCAGCAATATAGTGTGCTAAGCCTGATGCCTTCGCTAAGTGCAGTTAACTGTATACTTGATGCCTTAATAGTGTTAAAAGGTAAGAAATAATTATGCTGTAAAGGATTCCATCGTATTTAATGCTGCCGAGAAAGTGTACGTTAGATATTGCATGGTAATTATGCAGTTTATTCCTTTGTTCCTCCTGTTTCGCTCTAGTATTGGAGGTAAAGCGAGGGACTGGATCTCAGAATTTCCGCCTTGGAGCAGAATTGTTGCAGGGAAAGGAACATCCTAGATTCGCACCAGCAGATTCACTTACTTTTGCTAAGCTTTTACCATGATCTTCCCAATAGGTTTTGAAAGGCAGCTCTTAAGAGTGGTCTAGGTTAAGGTCATACTGTCCAAGTCACAGTGACGAAAGAAAGGCCACAAAAGAAGAAAAAAAAATAAAAAGAAGACTTGGTGTGTCAGAGCCGGAATGTCCCAGTCCTTAGCTCACTTCTTGGAGAAGAATATCTGTAGAGAAATAGATAGTACTCAAGCAGCATTTTATGTTTTCTTATATATATCTACAACTTACCAGCTCCAACTGACCTACCCACCATTCTGGATCACTTCTCTGGAATTCCGAGATGAGTTTAGGATACAATACTCAGGAAGTGAACTGTGCATTTATAAAATATACCCCAAATTAATCAAAAGTACTCAACTGTAAATATCCTCAGTTCTTTCTTATCCCATAATCTCGTATTATATTATTATGCTGAGTACAAGGTGACTCGTGTTCATACAGCTGTAATAGTATAGGTAAATATGTATTTAGGTTTGATATAAGGTGTTATATAAAATACATTTACCGTATATACTCGAGTATAAGCCGACCCGAATATAAGCCGAGGACCCTAATTTTACCCCCAAACTGGGAAAACTTATTGACTCGAGTATAAGACTAGGGTGGGAAATGCAGCAGCTACGTGTAAATTTCTAAATAAAACTAGATCCTAAAAAAAAATATTAATTGAATATTTATTTACAGTGTGTGTATATAATGAATGCAATGTGTGTGTATGAATGCAGTGTGTGTGTATGAGTGCAGTGTGTGTATGAATGCAGTGTGTGTATGAGTGCAGCGTGTGTATGAGTGCAGCGTGTGTATATGAATGCAGTGTGTGTATGAGTGCAGCATGTGTGTATGAGTGCAGCGTGTGTATGAATGCAGTGTGTGTATGAGTGCAGTGTGTGTATGTGTGCAGTGTGTGTATGTGTGCAGTGTGTGTATTAGTGCAATGTGTGTATGAGTGCAGTGTGTGTATGAATGCAGTGTGTGTGTATGAGTGCAGTGTGTGTGTGTGTATGAATGCAGTGTGTGTGTATGAGTGCAGTGTCTGTTTATGAGTGCAGTGTGTGTGTATGAGTGCAGTGTGTGTGTATGAGTGCAGTGTGTGTATGAGTGCAGTGTGTGTATGTGTATGTGTGCAGTGTGTGTGTGCATGAGTGCAGTGTGTGTGCATGAGTGCAGTGTGTGTATGAGTGCAGTGTGTGTATGAGTGCAGTGTGTGTGTGTATGAGTGCAGTGTGTGTGTGTGCAGGTGTGTGTGTGTGTGTGTGTGTGTGTGTGTTGCAGAGCCTTGGTGGGGAGTGGGCAATTTTATTATTATTTCTTTTATTATTTTAATATTTTTTTATTATTATTTCTTCTTATTATTTTTTATTTAATTTAATTATTTTCTATTTTATTATTATTATATATTTTTTTTCGTCCCCCCTCCCTGCTTGATATATGGCAGGGAGGGGGGCTTTCCTTCCCTGGTGGTCCAGTGGCACTGGCAGTTCAGTGCGGGGGAGAGGGGGGCTGGCAGAGCTGTTACTTACCTCTCCTGCAGCTCCTGTCAGCTCCCTCCTCCTCCGCGCCGGTCCGTGCAGCTCTTCTGTCAGCTCCCACTGTAAGCCGCGGCTCTCGCGAGATTTACACTGGGAGCTGACCGAGGTGCTGAACGGACGGCGCGGAGGAGGTGGGAGCTGACAGGAGCTGCAGGAGAGGTAAGTAAATGCTCTGCAGCCCCCACAGCCCCAGTCTGTATTATGGCAATATAAATTGCCATAATACAGACAGTGACTCGAGTATAAGCCGAGTTGGGGTTTTTCAGCACAAAAAATGTGCTGAAAAACTCGGCTTATACTCGAGTATATACGGTAATCATTAATTCCTTCCAGTGGTTCTCAAATCATTCCTCATGCCCCCCATATCCATCAGTCCAGGATTTAGGGATTACCCAGTTGTGTTTTATGTGTTTGTTTGTTTTCCCTTATACTAAAAACACCTTACAACTGGGTAATCCCTAAATCTTCGACTGGTAGGGGAGGGTGGCTTAGGACTGATTTGTGAACCACTACTTTAGACCCTTTCCACTAACACACTGCACAGTCATCATAGTGAAGATCCTTATGTAACCAACTTTGAGCATTGCTGAGGTTTGTGTCATTGAAACAGTTCCCTGCATGCACATTCAGTTAAGTTGAACAATTAACTCAGCTGTTAGTAGCTGTGCTACACATTGCTCGATTTTCTAACTTCCCACTCCCTTCACAGCCCTATTCCTCTTTTTGTCCTCATTAGCCCAGTCCAACAGACAATATTCCTGCCCGACAATCATCTTTATAGTACAGCCATGGTAGACACTTTTGGATAGACACGTGCATTTGGTTTCAAACAAACCGTGATTCGCCTGAATCCTCGGCGACCGTCAAGTGTCTGAATTCTGTAACTCTAATTTTTATATTATATTTTTATGATGTTTATATTTTGCTGCACACTAATAGGCACATTTTCACTGCATTTTTGTTAGGCCCAAATTATTTTTCCCATGATGAATGCATGAGCAAAATTTGTCCAATCCAAAAACAGCAAAAAGAAGAAATGTGATTCACCTGAAACTAATTTTTTCCGAACTAATCAATGTGGATGAATTAATTTTTTTTGTTATGCACAAGTCTAATTTTAGTTGCAGAGATCTGCCCTTGTCGTGGGTGCCCAGACCTCTCACTTTTCTTCAAGTTCCAGGTTAAGCACTGTGTATGAGGTTAAGACTGGCAAAGCATCATGGAAGCTGGCCTCCGCTGGTTAAAACTCTGTGTCGGTTTGCAGGGCAGCCACGTTCTAAAATGTTCACGGACATTCAGATTGATATTGAAGCTTCTTCCATTGCAGAACCCATCATTATACAAAATGATGCAATTATTAATCTTGTTTTCCTCTCATTGACTTGCTGTCTGTAGCCTGACATTCCTAATTCACCCTTAGAACAAACAGTGCTGATGATTGCTTTTCCATGCCATATTGCTTTTAACAACTCATTCACTCTTCTTATTTCATGTTCGAGTCCTAATATCAATTTATAAACCGTGCACTCAGTATGCAGAGGCATAACCCTCGTAGATAAAAGGAATAAATTTTTTATATTGGCCTTAAATCTCTGGATGCCCAAACAGCAACCTTGTTGTTTCAAAGTGTTACACAGAATCCTGGAATTCAATTCAAGGGTTCTCAGCACTGAGATATCATTTTATGACCAACATTTTTTTACTAAAATACCTTGAATTTACTATGTGTCATGGCTTCACTTTAAAAAGGTACTTCTATCTGCGTGTCATAGCTAGACATATAGTGTGTTCCCAAATCACCAACCCTGCTGGTAAGCCAAATACTCATAAAAGTATGTTAAACTTGGCTGTTTCAACTGAATCGCGATTCATCAAAATTTTGAGAAATCGGACGAATTCTGTAACTTCAAATCGTCATATGGCTGTGATGTAGATTAATTTAGAAATAAACAAATATGTTTAAATGTCTATCTGTTCCTGTCCAAATCTGAGATGATTAAATTGCGTATACGCAGAAGTAAGTTCACACTGACACATGGAGTTCAGGTTAAAAGCACTTCAGAAAATTTAATGGCATCCGGGGGGAAAACGAGTATGCAGATCCTTTTAAAGGCAAAATTACATCATCATTGAATATCAGATAATAACAAATAAACACCATTAATTGGATTAAATGTTATGTGACTATATCAGTGTCCACCCATCAATATTATTAATTGGCTCAGGGATTTGAGTGACTAGCTAGGTGTCCTCCCACCGGGAGGTGGTATTGTTCTGGACACGGGTGTGGACAGATGGCTCAGGCGCCATCTTTCCCAGCATGAGGTTTACTCGGTGGAAAGGGGGGCTTGAGCGTCATTTTACACAGTCAGTGATGTCAGGTCTTGTGGTCAGGTGCAAGGTTCTCTTATGAATAGAACATTTCATTAGTACAGTGTTCTCATGGCCTTGGCTCTGGCCTTGGTTATACTATGTTGCAAGTTAAAGGAAATTCAGCAGTTCCTGGGTTAGTCATGTCTTTATAGAAAATACAGTCTCTGTTCATTGTATTAAATGTTGCTGGGAAATTCTGTCATGTAATGTAGTTTAAGATGGAGGATCTGTCAGGTAATGAGGACAAAATGGAGGGTCTGTCACAGTGTAAGGTTAAAATGGAGTTAGTACAATAATTCAATACAAGTTCAATAAAGATTTTTAATAATGCTACATCAGCTGAATCACAAAATAAACAACATGACCAATGGATGAGCCATCAATTGTTTTGCGATTCAGAGTTTAAAGGACCACTCTAGGCACCCAGACGACTTCAGCTTAATGAAGTGGTCTGGGTGCCAGGTCCCTCTAGGATTAACCCTTTTTTTTATAAACATAGCAGTTTCAGAGAAACTGCTATGTTTATAATGAGGGTTAATCCAGCCTCCAAATCCTCTAGTGGCTGTCTCACTGACAGCCGCTAGAGGCGTTTGCGTGATTCTCACTGTGAAAATCACAGTGAGAGCACGCAAGCGTCCATAGGAAAGCATTGTAAATGCTTTCCTATGCGACCGGCTGAATGCGAGCGCGGCTCCTGCCGCGCATGCGCATTCAGCCGATGACGTCGCGATCAAGATGGAGAGGAGGAGGAAAGCTCCCCGCCCGGCGCTGGAAAAAGAGGTAAGTTTAACCCCTTCCTCTCTCCAGAGCCCGGCGGGAGGGGGTCCCTGAGGGTGGGGGCACCCTCAGGGTACTCTAGTGCCAGGAAAACGAGTATGTTTTCCTGGCACTAGAGTGGTCCTTTAACTCGTCATCCCAGACAAAGAGGGAGGGAATGAAGTAGAAGTTGATATTTTTAATTTAATTATCATAATTTTTTTTGCAGTGCAGTTGTACATGCATTTTTGCACCAATAAGTTTAATCAAAAATTCATCAAAAATTCGTCCGAACTAAAATGCCACATTCAGTCTAACTGAACCAATTTTTATTTATTTTTTTGACCAATTGATTCAGACAAACCAAATTTTTCTGCTGTGCACAAATATTTTGAATTACAGCTTGCAGGAATGTTGGCTTTTGGAGGAAGTATAAGGGTCTATGGGATGGGTACATTTCTCCATTAAGAAGTATTTGTATTCGGTTTATGTCATTCTCATTTGACATATATGGCTTGTTGTTATTTTCATGTCGCTATAAAGTCCATGAAAGTTTCATATTCACTTGTTAGAGACACTTAGCCAGGACATCACAATAAAGGCATTTTCACTAATGCAAAATCAATAAATAAGAATCCATGGAAACCAAGACAGTCTTATTTACTTAATGTTGCTATGGTTTTTAAAAAGTAAAAAAGCCTGTTTGGTGTAAATGCTATGCCAAAACCAAACCATTAGATATGCGATGCCAGTGATTTTATCCATCATTCAGCATTCTTAAATTAATCCTTCCAGTGACACAGCAGAGAGAGAGCACTGTTCTGTCCAGGGGTGCTGGAAGGGATATAAAACATGCAACATTTAAAGCGGCACTGTCATACCGAACGTATCTTTCCCTAATCGCTTCCTCTTCTCTCTCTGTCTCAGAATCTGCGCTTCTTTTTTTTCCGATCTTCTCTAGTTTTCTTCTTTTTTTAGTCAGAAATTTATTACCATGGGGCCATTTATTAGAGGGGGTGGGTTTTTTTTTTTTTTTTTTTTACAACAGTGAGCAGTCATTGGCTGCTCGCTGTTTAGTAGACATGCCACTACTTGCGGCATAGCATGCAGGGGCATTCGGGAGATTTTAATCTCCTTTATGCTATTATGGGGGTCATATTGACCCCCATACAGTGAGGGAGGGCATTGGGGGTTTAGGAAGTGGCGGGGAGCACTGCTTCCTGCCTCTTTTATTTTTACATATTACAAGGAGGGAGGCTCCCTTCATGTAATAAACTGAACGAATGAACAAATGAACACCGACATTCGGTGTTTGTTTTTTCATCTGAAATCTCTATTCATTCGTCTTTCTGAATGAAGAGACGCAACTCCCGTCCAAATTTCGGACAATAGTGAATGCCCCAGTGTTTAACTGGGCATGCAGGGATTTTCATAGCGCTATTTAGTGTGGGCAGATAAAGTGTCCCACAGGGCCTTCATCTGCCCACACAAAGATGGCAGCGCCCAGGACCTAGATCCGGGCATAAAATAAAGATTTAAAAATAGGTAATATGGCGGGCCTAGGGGCATTTGGGGGTGACTCGGGGGGCATTTAAATGTAGTGGAGTCGGGAGGGGGGTTAAAAAAAAAACGTATACGGCTATTAAATAAAAATACATGTCTGTAGTCCTCGAAATTAAAGAATGTAACAAGATTATTATCGTCATTAGCACCTGTATAGCGCTAATATATTCTGCAGCACTTTACAATAAAAGACTGTGAATATTTGATTTTAAAAAAAAGTTATTGAGGTACAGAATATTAACAGAGGCAAAAGTTGCTCAAAGGAGCTTACAATCTATGAAAAGGCTGATGTTTTCTCACTCCGGCGATGGCCTTCCCTTTTCCTTTACTGGCATTTATGGATTTATTCAATAAACTAGAATACTTTTTTACAAGTTGGATATTTTTTGCACAAAATGTAAAATTCTGTTGTCAATTCTTCATAATCTCAGGTTTGGTGTGTAAAAACCCCAAACATTAGTGAGATCTCTACATTTCTGTGATTTGCTTTTTTTTTTATAGACCTACTTCACTTGCAGCAAAGTGATATTTTTGCAGAGAATAACCTGTCAAATTATGCTTAGCCAAAAAAAGATCATTGCTCAGTCTTGATCACACTTTTATGTGCGAATGAATGTTTGCAAATGTGCATTTACACTTCAAGTTCTAACACATTAGCTTTCATTTAATGGTGACATAAGGATATCAAATGGGAGATTTCACCCCGAAAAAGGCAACTTAACTAACGTAAAGTATTTACTGACACCTCTGTAGCAGTTACAATCTTCCGATGCCCGTCAGTAATTTTTTCAGAAAATAAAGTTGTAGTAGCAGCCATCTTGCATTACGAGACTTGCTCTATAATTTCTAACACCTGATTTTTCCAAATGTCTGTGATTTTCTATGATGCTCAACCATTATTTCCTACTCCATTTATAGAAATTTAAATTGCAGTTTGACCTAACTTCATTATCTACTATGCACTTATTATAAGATACTATTTTTTTTTTACATTTGTTTATAACGTTGTATCATTTAAAAAAAAAAATGTGTACATGGTAGATATGCCTTTTGAACAAGATTTGATTTCAATATAATTGCAAGATATTTTATTGTACAATTGGGCTTGTTGCATTATCTCAATCGTATATATCAAGAGACTTTGATCTTGATAATAGCAAAAGTTTCTTCACATTTGATTGAATCTGACAGTTTCAAAAATATATATCAAGACGTATAAAGTCATAGGCTACAGTCCAGGCATAGGCATCCTTCGGCACTGCAGATGTTTTGGACTACACCTCCCATGATGCTTTGCCAGCATTATAGATTTAAGAGAATTATGGGGGATGTAGTCCACAACATCTGGAGTGCCGAAGGTTGCCTATCCCTGGGCTACACAGTGCAGGGTGAAGAGTAAGGTATATTTAATTATGGTCCAAGAGACAAAACAAAGATACAACGTTTCGGCAGTGAGGCCTTAATCATGTATCACGGCCCAAATGACGTATCTTTGTTTTGTCTTAGACAATATGCATAGAACATGAGGGTTTTGACTAATAAAATGGCGCTTTATCGGGCTGTGTGATTACATCACTATATTTGCTAGTGTGGTATTAACCTGTGGCTTTCTATATTAACAGTATTTTCTCTGTTATTCCTTTAAAATACTCTCTTGCACCATAACAACTTCATCATAATTAAGTAGTTATGGTGAGAGGTGGTTCCGGGCTCTGTCTTACCTTAAGAGGTTAAATCGTTGATGAATGGTTAAACCCCAAAGTCTGCTAAATTGCTCCGGAGTACTCTGTCCTGTACTTCCTGTGCAGGTCCGAAGTTTCAATCAGGAAGCCTTGGACAAGGCGCCACTGATAGGTTGAGAGCATCAGCTGACACACCCAACATATGAATAATAACATAATAATAATATCAGTATCTTCCTATTGAGAAAAGTGAGTGAAAAAAATTTACCTTTTTAACCCGCTAAGGGAAGTCAACGCTTAAGACCACCATAACAGTTTAAGTATGTTTAAACTTTACATTTTGGGTACTGAGGATGTGTGTATCAATAAAACCAAGTCACATTACTGTATCTGTGCTCATTTATACTATATATGTGTTAATTAATCAACCCGGATGTGTTTGTTTGCATTTTTGACATAAATTATGGCAAAGTCAATGTAGGGTTGGTTTTCCTCATGGCCATTGTTAATATGATAAGTTTTAGGTAATTGTTACTTTGTAAGCTGGTTCATGGATTACAGGATAAAACTTACCAGGAAAGGTTAAAGGATCTTAACATGTATAGCTTGGAGGAAAGACGAGACAGGGGGGATATGAAAGAAACATTTAAATTCATAAAGGGAATCAACACAGAAAAGGAGGAGACTATATTTAAAAGAAGAAAAACTACCACAACAAGAGGACATAGTCTTAAATTAGAGGGACAAAGGTTTAAAAATAATACCAGGAAGTATTACTTTACTGAGAGGGTAGTGGATGCATGGAATAGCCTTCCAGCTGAAGTGGTAGAGGTTAACACAGTAAAGGAGTTTAAGCATGCGTGGGATAGGCATAAGGCTATCCTAGCTATAAGATAAGGCCAGGGACTAATGAAAGTATTTAGAAAATTGGGCAGACTAGATGGGCTGAATGGTTCTTATCTGACGTCACATTCTATGTTTCTATGTTAAAAATTGTTGTCGGTAGTTTATTAAGCCCTATTGGTTGTTGAATTCAATAAATGAAAAATGTCTACCTTAAAGGAACACTATAGTATCAGGAATACAAATGTGTATTCCTGATACTATAGCTCTAAATAGCTCTTTAGGCCCCCAGCCCCACCTTACCTCCTGTTAAAAAGGTGAATTTACTCACTTTTTTCCATCATGGTTTGGGATCAGTTGCAGCTGGCCCCGCCCCCTTGGATTCCCCCCTCTGTGCCAATCTCAGTATTCTTTTTTTTAGGTAGGGTTCACGTATCTGCGCATGCTTGTGTAAGCGAGTGCGTGCGCAAGGAAGCTGCAAGCTCTTTTAGAATATACATGCATACAAATATGCATGCGTTTAGTCACTGAGGGTATATCTGCTAAACTTTTTTTTTATCTTGCATGTGTATTTTTTATAGTTTGGTGTCTTTTAAGGTAAAAAAAAAACAAAATTGGAAAAAGTCTCTATGCTAATTATGCTTGCGATTCAGCTCATTGGGCCTTAAATTTGAAATTCACTTTGAATTCTTACTTCAGTGAATAATCCTGTTAATATTATTAATGGATATTCACTGTCTATATTTTAGAAACATTACAAATGAAAAAAAAAATCAGTTACCATAGAAACAGCAAGTGGTGGCATATATCAGATGGAACATGCAGTGGTTTTAGTGCAATTCTTTTTTGAAAATCCTTTAAAAAAATAAAAAATAATAATAATCTGAGATATCATGTGTTTCAAAACAGCAGTCGATTTCACCATATGTAGAAAAGAGGGGGGGGGGGGGAGAATGACAACTCATTTAGGACTTTTAGATGCAACATTAAATGTTAAAATGACATTTGCCATTCTGTTTTAAGCAGCGATCCCCGCCTGGCAGATTATGTGTTCGAATTTTCTGTGTTGAGAAACTTGTTGCCATGGAGATTTACTTCTCTCTGGTATTCCCTTTGGAAAGCAGAGGATTCCCCCCCGCAACCCTCCCCCAACACTCGAACTGAAAAGCTATACATAGAAAATGATGTTGAAAAGGGAAAAAAAATCTCAACCTCGAAAGCCTTCAGGGGCCGTAGAGGTATTGGGAACGCACAGGGGTTTTCTGACGGCTCCAAAAAGCTCTGCAATTTGGAAATGCCTTTAATGTGTTGATCTCAAGAACAGAAAAAAAAAATGGAAGAGAAAAAAAAAAAAAAAGGGTTTGCAGGAAACATTATAAAAGACTCCCGAAGTCAATGCTTTAATTAATCAGAGGGTCAGAGATTATATATGGAACACATGCAATGATGTCTGTTAGCAACAAGATTACATGTTTAAGGGGCATGTACTAACCAGCCGCAATGGGAAAAATAACTGTGAATCGGCCAGTGTGTGAAAAACATTGCAGTTGGGAACGTTCCATCTAATTTTCATTTTCTTTGCCGTTAAAAATCAATATAGTGAAAATAACTGCACTACTCTGATAGCCAATAAAAATGTGTGCAGTAAATATCACTGGCACAAAATAACGTGTTAAAACAATGAACAATCGTGCATATTTAATGTGCGTCCGACCAATGTGCTAACATTCTAATATGTGAATCTATTTGCACAGTAAGGCAATGTACTAAGAACGCTCTATTCTTTAGTAAATTACTCCTAGAGCAAAACCCAAAAAGGTAATGTATTCACATTTGTCACTGGATTAGAACTCGATTCTCCGATGACTTTTTTTTTTCTTTTTTTCTACTGCTTGAGTGAACTAAGTATTAGCCGGGATGGATCCCTTGGGAGGGCATTGCATATGCTTGGATGGACATATCTTGAATATTGGACTGATAATAATGATGTGTTATAATTGGAATCCCTGTTAACGTGAAGTCAGAGGCCTACACTTAACCTCGGGGGTTTCATGTGACAATCAATGCATTGACTGTCCACATACATAAAGTCAGGTCACTCTTTTAATGAGGCCTGATTATGAAAAAAATGCATGCTCCGGGGCGTTATTGGGTAATATGTGGATTGCACAATGCACTCTATATTTAACAGCCATTAAGCACATATTGTTTTTTTTTTTTAATAAGAAACCCTCATTAAAGTCTCAATCTGGTAATGCTGCTAGAAGTTATTTTTGTACCTTATAATTAGAATATGCACTCAAAGAGGAATGGCATTCAATGAAAAAATGCAGCATTTCACGAGTGGATTTATAATATGCCAGATAAATATATTACTCACTACAGGTTATTTAATGAGGATTTTGCAACTTTGGATTCTCACCAAATCAATGGCAGACACTGTCATGACAGCCAGTAGTTTCTTGACAGCAAAGGCAGAGTATGTATAGTTTATTTAAAAAAAAAAAAAAAAAAAATTAAAAGGAGATAGGGGTCTAGTCAGTATATGTTTTGAGACATGTAGGCTAAAATAGGATGACTTGAATGTGCTAACAAGTTTGTTGATTTTTTTTTTATATTTTTGTTCCATTAGTTTTTTTGGAAAATCAATACAAGATGCAGAAGTGCAGGTACAGCAAGTACCTGTTTAAGTATTAACAAGCGAAACAAAGTAATAGACTGGAAGACTAAGCTGGGGAGGGATAGAATGGAAGACTAAGTTGTGAAGGGGTAGAATTGAAAAGTAAGTTGGGAAGGGATAAAATGGAAGACTAAGTTGGGAAGGGATAGAATAGAAGACTAAGTTAGCGAGGGATAGAATGGAAGACTAAGTTGGGAAGGGATAGAATAGAAGACTAAGTTAGGGAGGGATAGAATGGAAGACTAAGTTGAGGAGGGATAGAATGGAAGACTAAGTTGGGAAGAGATAGAATAGAAGACTAAGTTAGGGAGGGATAGAATGGAAGACTAAGTTGGGGTGGAAAAAATGGAAGAGTAAGCTGGGCAGTGGAGTAAGGGTAAATAGTAGAAAATTGTTAACACAGGAGACTATAAATGCGCACAAAGTCCATATACTTTTAGTAGTGAAAAGAAAATGCAGTGCTCCGTCATTGTGTGTAGGTTCCATAATAGGAAATACTATGTCAGTAGACAAATGTAGCTCCTAAACCATGGACGTCTAGTGGAGATTAAAGGTGGACAATCGGTTCTAGGTTAAGTAGCTGGAAGTAATAATCTCAGAAGACATAATGCTGCAAAGTGCAGAAAGTGGGCTTGCACGCTGTCCACCACAGGGATGCCACAGAGTATCAATCTAAAATATACCAACAAATGCCTTCAGTTCTGGGACAGAAATTGTATAATGTGCATTCCCATGTTGAACTGAGAGGAAACCCATAGATCACTTCTTGAGATTGTTACATAGTTACATAGTTACATAGCTGAAAAGAGAGCCTTACAGCCTTACTCACATTTGTTTTTGCTGTTGATCCAAAAGAAGGCAAAAAACCCAGTTTGAAGCACTTCCAATTTTGCAACAAATTCCTTCTTGACCCCAGAACAGCAGTCAGATTTATCCTTGGATCAAGCAGTTATTACCCTACATTGAAAGATTATATCCTTGAATATTTTGTTTTTGCAGGTATGCATCTAGTAACTGTTTGAACATCTGTATGGACTCTGATAAAACCACGTCTTCAGGCAGATAATTCCACATCCTTATTGTTCTTACAGTAAAAAAAAATTCCTTTGCCTTAGACAAAATCTTCTTTCTTCCAGTCTAAACGCATGACCTTGTGTCCTATGTAAAGTCCAGTTTGTGAATAGATTTCCACACAATAGTTTGTATTGGCCCCGAATATATTTGTAAAATGTTATCATATCCCCTCTCAGGTGACGTTTTTCTAAACTAAATAGGTTTACATTTGTTAACCTTTCTTGATAGCTGATATGTTCCATTCCTTTTATTAATTTTGTAGCCCGCCTCTGCACTTTTTCTAGTGCCATAATATCCTTCTTTAGAACGGGTGCCCAAAATTGCACAGCATATTCAATGTGTGGTCTTACCAGTGATTTATAAAGAGGCAAAATGATATTCTCGTCCCGAGAATGAATGCCCTTTTTCATGCATGACAATACCTTACAGGCCTTGGCCACTGCTGATTGACATTGCACATTGTTGCATAGTTTGTTGTCTATAACAATTCCCAAGTCTTTTTCGTGTGTTGTTATCCCTAATTCGCTTCCATTAAGGGTATACGTTGCTTGTGTATTCTTTACGCCGAAGTGCATAACTTTGCATTTTTTAACATTAAATTTAATCTGCCATTTGAGTGCCCAGACCCCCAGTATATCTAAATCCCTCTGCAGCAAAGTAATATCTTGCTCACATTGTATTATTTTACAGAGTTTTGTGTCATCTGCAAACACTGAAACATGACTTTCAATGCTGCCTTCAAGATCATTTATAAACCTGTTAAATAGAAGGGGTCCCAGAACAGACCCCTGAGGGACACCACTTGCTACCTCTGGCCAGCTTGAAAATTTACCATTAATGACAACTCTTTGTACTCTGTTTTTAAGCCAATGTTCTACTCAAGAACACGCATTTTCATCTAGACCGATTTCCTTGAGTTTGAACACTAATATATTGTGTTAGATTATTAAATTTAGAAAATCTAAGGTATCAAACTGCAGCAAGGGACTATTTTGTCGCTGGGGCAATGACAAGCACCTTACATTACTCTTTAAATACTGGATAACAGTAATTTCAATCACTTGGCATGTCTGTTGGGGTTGTAGTCTCATTTCACATTGATAAAACAGACAGCATATTCTGAATCATCGTCAGTGCTGAATAGTGAATCGATTAATCTTATAATAAACAGTAAAATGTTTTATTTCCCCCTGATACGTGTATTGCATCTTCTGTGTTTAACCTCTAGGGCTGTGACTGGCTGCGCAAGTTTCTGTAAATGGCCAAATTTTCACATGTTTATGGTCCATGATTTGACCGCAACCACATAGTGTAACCTGCACAGGTATCTTAACACAGATGGTTTGCAGGTTTTTTTTTAAATGCAACCTTTTTTGTGCATTTATTTATTTTTGTTAATTTATTTATTTTACTCCCCATTAGCTTTTTTTAATTATACATAAGATAATATAGGGACTATTTTTTTTTCTCTTGGTTAAGCATGATCTTTAACAATATTTGCCAATGGGTGAAACTTCATAAAGATCCGTTTCAGTTGCCAAGGTAATTTACCCACAAGCCAATCAGCAGACGGTAGACATCGTGGACATAGGAAAACAAAATGGCTGCCATCAGTTACTGAGATCTGGTGCTAGGAAACAATATAGAAAAAAAATCAGTGGATGTGCTCAGTGTCCAGTTATAGATAAAGAGCCTCCTGCTCTCAAAGACAGGGATGTAGCTTGATATCCTAATTATGCTGTAGCTGTTGTAGCTCTAGCAATATATTAGTTGAGACTGGTCGAAATTGAGATGGCTGACACAGTTATGAAGTTAGTTTTTTATGTAAAATCAAAGGAAATCTGGTAGCTAGATCTCAGCTTAAACACACCTATACAAATGTTGCTGAAGGATTTCATTTAGGTTTTTTTTGATTAGGAGGCTTGAGAGCATAATTTAACAAATTAGATCTGAGCTTCAGTTCCTTCCCCAAGAACACTTCTTTAGTGGTTTTTATAATCTGCACATCACCTTCAATTTAGACTCTTGAATTATTAAGACATTATCCTGAGTTTCTCCACAGTATCTAGACACGAAATTGCCACATAAGAATAAGAAAATATTTTGTAAAGACCTATTAGGTCTTCATATCAATGGAAAAACTGAGATTTTTCATCAATGGAGTGTAATTATATCATCGGCTTCAGCTAAGGTGTGATAAGCCTAAATGTGAAGAACTTTGATGTGATGAGAAAAACTAAATTTGGAAAGATGAAAATGCAGGACGACTTATCGATAAATGACCTATCATTTCCCGTGTTTTATCAACAGTGGAGATTTCTGACAGCTTGAAAAACTTTGAAGCATTTGCTTATTTGTAGTTTATCTAGAATTATCTATCATTTTTCTAGCCAACGTGTTAGGAGATATGTAACTAATATAGTATCCCTGTGCATGGATGTTTCAAATTATGGTCTCTAGGGTCTGAAGCCCCAGAGAAAGCAAAACGATCAAAATACCCAAGGCCAGCATCCAGTGGGTGAACCTCTCTTTCCCCAGAGAGTGTAACAGGAACAGAACAGCTCTTACAAGAGCTCAGTGATTATAGCAAGAGAGTATGACGAGCATAGCAATCCCTTGTAGCAGATTCCCCCAATAAGAGACAGGACTCAGATTGAGGGTGAAGAGGAACTGAAGCTTTTAATCAAACACATTTTGCACACATAGTACTGCCCACAGGGTTTTGCAAAACAGCCAATCAATGCGTACAATACACTCAGACACCCAGCAATTACACACAAACTCCTTCCCTCTGCCTTTGATACAATTATCTCAACACAATAGACTAACTTAATTATCACAGGCAGAAAATATACAGTTTTTACAAAATATGAATAACTTCCAGAATATACATTCCATTCACATTCACATTTTCAGAATCAGCATACTGTAAACACAAACATACTCAAAAATCATACAAATCCCTCCAGTAGATAAAAAGTTAGCTGGAAGTCCTTTATGACTGACCGCAAGCACATTTTCATACCGAAAACAGTTCCATGGATTTGGGCTGTGCGGTCGGTCTATTTTACACTGAAAAAATTGCTAAGTCCCATTTGAACGAGCATTTGAATCTTCGAACGGGACTTAGTCTCCAGCTGTAGTGTCGAAGTGCAGTAGAAGGTAGGGCTCAGCGGTGTTCGTCTAAATGTGTAGCCAATTTCAGTTCCATGGATTTGGCTACACATACCACTGACCTCGTTCGAATGAACAAAGATGGCCACCACCTCGTGTTCATTTGTACGAACGGCGGCCCCTAAGCAATCAGCAATTTACCTACAGCAGGCTCCCAGCCTGGGAGGTAAATTGCCTGTATGCTTCCACTTCTGGGTGGTCCGCCTGTGTGGTACTTGGTTCAATAAGCACCATTTACTGAACCAAGTGGGAGAAAGCCACAAACCAAGGATTTTAAAGGTCTGGGGACATCTTAAAGGGGCATTGTCACACGAAGTCTCAATATGTCCCCAGACGGTTCTTAAAGGGCCAGAACAGCATTATAAAAAAATCCATTATGCCCAAATCAGTTCCTTAAAGGGCAATACATCCCAGGGGCCATAGTCACAGGGCCGGAGGCTGGTCGGTTTCGCCACATCTGGTTTTCAGCTGTAGAGAAGTCTGTTATGTTTTGTTTTTACCCTATTCCTCCTTCCTCTATCAGATGTTCCTCTTTTTTTTGCCTATAACCACTTTCCACTTATCCCAGGAGAAAGGAACAGACTTGCTTAAAGGGAAACTCCACAGCCCAAATACAAAGTGGAAAAAATCACTGTTTAGAACATATACCTCAATGAAAAACATTCTTGCATTTAAGTCTGAAATTTTTAATTGGGGGTATGTCTAAAAAAAAATCTTGATCGCTTGTCTGCAGTCTCTGTAATCCTTTCTTTCCCTTTTCCCCCCACCCAGACTTTCTGTGGCTGTCCAATCACAGACATCCCAATGCAGCTCAATGAGATGTCTCTGCAAGGCAGGTGCTCTGAGCAATTGCTGCCTCTTGAGCTTAGCTCCACTGAGCTAACAAAACCAGGAAGTAACAGGACCTGTTGTCTGATTGACAGCAAGGGGGGTGTAACCAGGTTACCTTATAAAAGTGTCAATTTCTATTGCAATCTGCACTTTCTGTCAAATGAAAAAAGAGGACTCACTATTCACATATAAAACACTTCAGCAAAGTGCTTTAGGGATATGGAGTGTGCCTTTAAAGTCACTAATGCACCAATGCTCCAGGCATGCAGTTGACCAGGTCAGGTGAATCTACTATCTATGCTGTTCACATAGTATGAGCCCAAAGTTGCCCCAGCATTAGATCCCCGTGGTTACAGCTTCTGCTTTTTGCCATAAATTCCCTGTGATCTTCATAATATTATTTGCATAAAACAGCAAGGGTACATATCATTGCAAGTCCCTATGTACGAAGAAACTGTTGTACTATAAAATGCATACAGAAAATGTATGTTATAGAAACATATCCAATAAAAACATTATTATTATTCTTAAATATATATATATATTAGACACTGTGAGACATGTTGGTGAACAACGAGACACTTAAAAGTATTTCATTTTTTATTTGACGGTAACCTTCTGTGTGTTAAAAAAATACTTTTCAGTGGAAGCACTTCAATGTCTCCAAATTTCATCTTTGCTTGCAGGGTTTGCTGGCAGGTATAAAAAAAAATAGTCTTTTAAAACAGATTCATAGAGATCTTCAAGTCGCAGTTTGATGTTTTGGAGCAGACGGGAATGAGAACATCCTGTCCTTGTAGCTGAGTAATTTAAAATCTTAGTATTTCATAACCAACCCTCCTGCCTGACATTTATTTTTTGGTGAGGACTTTCACACTAAATCCACGTGGTATTGTTCTATTTTGACATATTTTCATGTTCAAATAAAAAGAAAAAAGAAATAAATGTTCTTGCAAACCCACTAACTATTAGTTTGGAAGTAAGGCAAGCTCTGTGACCTAATTCCTGTCATGTATGTACTAATCTATGTTTTTTTGACAATCTTTATTAACAAAGATTTTAAACATAGAATGTACATAAATGAGGAACAAAACTGAGAGCCAAAACAGACCAGAAATAATACTTACCTCCCCCTCCCACCCACCCAAAAAAAGAGAGAACATACAATTGGTAAGAATGAATAAAAGATGAATGAGATGGTAATGTATCAGTGTTTAATCAAAATACCAATGTGAATTTGGAAACACTAAGGAGAGCTTGCTTGGGCCAGGAAGCAAAGCATATAAGAAATAGACCGAGTAAGAATTAAGAGAGTAAAGGTTAAAGGTACGATTAAGTAGCCTAGATTGGATTAGGTCCCAGAGAAAGAGAAAAATGGAGGGAAATGGATAAAGTGAAGGGGAAAAGGGGAAGGACCAGCCACACGTGCCCCATCCAGTGTCTGTCTAAGCCTCCGCTGTCCCCCGGGCCGTATACAGAAACCAAGGGTACCACAGCTCTATGCATTTAGCAGATCTATCATGCAGAGAGGCAGTAAGCATTTTTTATTGTAAATATACTCTACTTTAGATATCTACAAATGATCAGATCTCGATACAGAGGGATGAGAGACTAAGCTGCATTAAGTAAGTGCATCATGATCAACTTAAAAATGGTTGAAATGAGAAACTCAATCTGACCACCTTCTTGCCGCCGCCTATATTGCTTTCCAAACGTGAAAAGCCATACCGATACAGGACATTTTATATAGAAACTGATGCATCTAAAACCAAAAGGTTAAGAGCCTGTAATGTATTTCTTGAGTTTTGGAGCTAAGAGTGCTCTGATGAACAAAACAAAAAAATATGATCAATCGATGATTAATTGCTCCCTTTAAATGAGCACCCAAGCACAGCATTTAATTTTTTGTACTGATTCAATTTTGGTTGTGTAAATGTAATGAAAAACATTCATAGGAACAATCTTAAATCCAAGGTGTACAATAGTCAACCCTACTATCCCTATGCTTGGAAATGTGTTGGGTGCAGAGTGTAAAAACAATTCAAAATAAAATGGCAGATAATCTTTAATTGTAGCATGGGAGCAAATATCTGGGTAGAATCTGTTTGATACTTTAAACTCAAAAACAGAATGTTTTACTTTTTTATGAAAATCCCTTTAGTGTTGTGTGGTAGGTTTATCATCATTATATATTTCTCTGTAATTATGAAGCATATCCAGCCTTTTATGTTTCCATGGACCCCATAGTTGTATCTACATACCATTCCAGAAGTTTTAAGCATAGACTTTCTTTGAAAGTATATGTATAAGAGAGACCAGATATAGAGGGGCTAATATTTAGTATTTGGATGTCTGGTTTGATTTTACATTTTGGTATTTCCATGGAGACGCCATATATTGAAAATTAAAGGTGATATTCTTAATAATGCTGACGTGTGTTTGCCACATGGTGTTTTTTGTGGATAGGACATCCCTGACCAGGGTTACTTGCTGAACTAATTTTGTATGCTACGGTGAGTCACATTTCTGATAGTGATGGCGGCCTCATGAAAACATGTCTTGCTCTTTAATGGAAGCCCTGTAAAACCAGACATGGCGGCTTTTAAAGGATTGAGGAGTTATACATTCTTCTCTTCAACTTGTGAATGTCTTTACCTCTTGGAGTCTTTACTATTATACTGTACTGAGCTTGCTCACATTATTTGGAAGCAGACTCTATTAAGTAGACTCTTTCAAGTAGGAGTTAAAAAACCAGGAGTTGGAACTAACTAGGGGTTTAAACTATCAAGGTAATTTTTAATTTTTTTTATTTATATATATAGATTTTTTTTTTACTTATTTATTTATTTTTTTATCTGTATCTGGGGAAATGAGTGTTAGCAAGATTGTTAGTTTAACTCAATGCACATCTTGTTGCATGTATGGATGCCTGGATGTACCCGTCCATGGTCCATACCTCTGTGATGGTTGTGTGCGAGTGGCTTCTCTGGAAGCTCAGATTGGAGATCTTGAGAAGCAAATCGCAACTTTGAGGGAGATCGACAATCTTGAGAGGAGTCTGCTGCTGACTGAGCAGAGTTTAGTGGGGACAGGTAGTGGAGAGGGAGGAGATATGACAGATGGGGAACAGGCATGTAGCTGGGTGACAGTGGGGCGAGGAAGCAGGGGGGGAGGGAAGAGGAAAGGGCTAGCTAGTCCTGATTTGGTGCAACCTAGCAGATTTGCCCGTTTGAGGGAAGATGTTGGGAGCATCAGCTCAGGAGTAGCTGTATTAGAGGAAGCTGTTACTTCTAACAGCCGAGGTGACAGCCCCTCTAGTACGGGTGGGGATCAAAATGTAAGGAAGGCAAGACAGGTTGTGGTGGTAGGGGACTCTATCATTAGGAGAGCAGATAGGGCAATCTGCCACTCTGATCGGCTCAACCGGACAGTTTGCTGTCTCCCGGGTGCTCGTGTCCGGCATGTTGCTGACAGAGTGGATGGATTATTGGGAGGGGCTGGGGATGACCCAGCGGTCATGGTCCATGTTGGTACCAATGACAAAGTAAGAGGAAGATGGAAGGTCCTAAAGAAGGATTTCAGGGAATTAGGTAGCAAACTCAAGAAAAGGACCTCCAAGGTGGTATTCTCTGAGATATTACCTGTGCCACGTGCTACAGTGGAAAGGCAGCGGGAGATTAGAGAGGTTAATGCGTGGCTGAAGTCTTGGTGCAGGAAGGAGGGTTTTGGGTTTTTAGAGCACTGGGCCGACTTTGCGATTGGGTACAACCTATATAGTAGTGATGGATTGCACCTAAACGGAAGGGGGTCTGCAGTGCTGGGGGATAGGATGGCTAGAAGGTTGGAGGAGATTTTAAACTAGTAGTAGGGGGGGAGGGTCATAGCAATCTACAAAATGGAGATAGGACAGAAAGGAGATGGGCTTTAGAACAGTATAAGGAGGGTGGAGACGGGGGGAGGGGCAAGCTCAGAACAGAGAAGCTATGTAATGTTGGTAATTCACAAAATAAACAAGAGACGCATGATATTAAATGTATGCTTACTAATGCAAGGAGCCTAAATAACAAAATGGGGGAACTAGAGGCATTAGCATACACTAAACAATATGATATAATAGGCATAACTGAAACATGGTGGGATGAGACACATGACTGGGCAGTTAACTTAAATGGGTACACATTATTTAGGAAGGATAGGAAAAACAAGAAGGGTGGTGGGGTATGTTTGTATGTCAACCATGATTTAAAGCCAAATCTTAAGCAAATTGAATGCGATGAGGAAAATGTGGAAGCTTTATGGGTAAATATCTGCTTGGGGGAAAAGAAGGGAAACCAACTATTGGTTGGGATATGTTATAAACCACCTAATGTTAATATTGACGAGGAACAACAGCTGTTTGAGCAAATTGAGAAAGCTGCAAATCTTGGTAACACTTTAATTATTGGAGATTTTAATTACCCAGACATAAATTGGGACATAGGGACTAGTAGCTCAGCAAAGGGAATTAGGTTTTTAAACTTGTTAAATGACAACTTCATGTCACAACTTGTACAAGCACCAACTAGAATGGACGCTTGTCTGGACCTGGTTTTAACAAACAACGTTGATCTTTTGACCAACATTCAAGTAGGTGAGCACTTGGGAAATAGTGATCACAATATAGTGTCCTTTGAAATAAACTCAAAAAAACAAAAGCACATGGGGTATACTAAAACATATAATTTTAAAAAGGCCAATTTCAATAAGATAAGGGAAGCTTTACAATATATTGACTGGCATAAACTCTTTAGTGAAAAGAACACTGAGGATAAATGGATCATCTTCCAACAAATATTAGAAAGGTACATTTCTCAGTATGTACCATTGGGAAATAAGTATAAAAGAAACAAATTAAAACCAATGTGGCTTAGTAGAGAAGTAAAACAAGAGATTAAAAATAAGAAAAGGGCATTTAAAGCATTTAAATCAGACAAATCAGATGCATCTTATAAAAGATATAAGAAAGCAAATAATGCGTGCAAAAAGGCAATTAAACTTGCTAAACTTCAAAATGAAAAAATGATAGCTAAAGAGAGCAAAACCAACCCCAAAGCATTTTTTAAGTACATAAATTCAAAAAAACCCAAAAATGAAAGTATAGGTACACTTAAAACTGAAACGGGGGTGTTAGTTAATGAAGACCAAGAAAAGGCAGGAATTCTAAATAACTATTTCTCCTCCGTATATATTAAAGAAGAACCCATGGCAATAGATGTGCAAATGATTGCTACTAAAAACTTGCAGAATAATTGTAATTGGTTAACTCAAGACAATGTGCTGCAGCAACTAAAGAAAGTTAATATAAACAAAGCTCCAGGGCCTGACGGTATCCATCCACGTGTACTTAAGGAACTAAGTGTAGAAATAAGTGAACCTCTGTTTTTAATCTTTCAAGATTCTTTTCTTTCAGGAAGTGTTCCGGAGGATTGGAGGAAGGCAGATGTGGTTCCTATATTCAAAAAGGGTTCAAAATCCTTGCCTGGAAATTATAGACCTGTGAGCTTAACTTCTGTGGCTGGTAAAATATTTGAAAGGTTATTAAGGGATAATATTCAAGAATTCCTTGAGAAGAATATGGTTATCAGCAAAAATCAGCACGGTTTTATGAAGCACAGGTCATGTCAAACTAACTTGATTGCGTTCTACGAAGAAGTAAGTAGAAGTATAGATCAGGGTGTTGCAGTGGATGTGATCTATTTGGATTTTGCCAAGGCATTTGATACAGTTCCACACAAAAGATTAGTGTTCAAACTCAAGGAAATCGGTCTCGATGAAAATGCTTGTTCTTGGGTAGAACATTGGCTTAAAAACAGAATACAAAGAGTTGTCGTTAATGGTAAATTTTCAAGCTGGACAGAGGTGGCAAGTGGTGTCCCTCAGGGGTCTGTTCTGGGACCCCTTCTATTTAACATTTTTATAAATGATCTTGAAGACCGCATTGAAAGTCATGTTTCAGTGTTTGCAGATGACACAAAACTTTGTAAAATAATACAATGTGAGCAAGATATTACTTTGCTGCAGAAGGATTTAGATAGACTGGAGGACTGGGCACTCAAATGGCAGATGAAATTTAATGTTGAAAAATGCAAAGTTATGCACTTCGGCGTAAAGAATACACAAGCAACGTATACCCTTAATGGAAGCGAATTAGGGATAACAACACATGAAAAGGACTTGGGAATTGTTATAGACAACAAACTATGCAACAATGTGCAATGTCAATCAGCAGTGGCCAAGGCCAGTAAGGTATTGTCATGCATGAAAAAGGGCATTCATTCTCGGGACGAGAATATCATTTTGCCTCTCTATAAATCACTGGTAAGACCACATATTGAATATGCTGTGCAATTTTGGGCACCTGTTCTAAAGAAGGATATCATGGCACTAGAAAAAGTGCAGAGGCGGGCTACAAAATTAATAAAAGGAATGGAACATATCAGCTATGAAGAAAGGTTAACAAATTTAAACCTATTTAGTTTAGAAAAACGTCGCCTGAGAGGGGATATGATAACATTATACAAATATATTCGGGGCCAATACAAACCATTGTGTGGAAATCTATTCACAAACCGGACTTTACATAGGACACGAGGCCATGCGTTTAGACTGGAAGAAAGAAGATTTCGTCTAAGGCAAAGGAAAGGTTTTTTTACTGTAAGAACAATCAGGATGTGGAATTCTCTGCCTGAAGAAGTGGTTTTATCAGAGTCCATACAGATGTTCAAACAGCTACTAGATGCATACTTGCAAAGACAGAATATTCAAGGATATAATCTTCCAATGTAGGGTAATAACTGCTTGATTCAAGGATAAATCTGACTGCCATTCTGGGGTCAATAAGGAATTTTTTGTCCTAGCTTGTTGCAAAATTGTGCTTCAAACTGGGGGTTTTTTTTTTGTTTTTTTTTCTCTTTTGGATCAACAGCAAAAAAACAGGTGTGAGGAAGGCTGAACTTGATGGACGCAAGTCTCTTTTCAGCTATCTAACTATGTAACTATGTAACTATGTAACTATGTAACATGCTAGCACTCAATGTCAAGAAGGTTCCATGTTTACTGGTGGCTCTCAGACAAATGTTGAATCTACTCGACATTGAACTTCAATATGTGTCTGACTTGTAGACTTGCAAACTCCAAAATATAAACAGTGCCATTTCTCCCAAATGGTACTGTTTTTATTTGCTTCATTTATGCCCAAAAATCATTGCATTAGGATGAACCGATATTGGTTTAATGACTGTCCCATTAAGATGACTGAGATGAAGCAACTCATTGTGTCATAATCCTACCGAAACATATCTTTCACTCCACTTCTTCCTCTGTCCGGTTTTAATATCATTAAATACAATTACAAGTGCGGTTGTGTGTGACTTATTTGAAGTCTAGTTTTTTTTTTCTTCGATCTCAACCTTAAGTAAAAACAAGACAATAATAATAATAATAATAATAATAATAATAATTAGTGCATTGGAAATGCAATGCATGCTTTTATACTGATGATAATACGATAAAAGAGGAGTGGAGTCATAAAACAGTGTAAGTATGAAATGATAGCATTCACTTTCAATATAATAGGAAGAAATTATAGCCACAAAGAGTGTAACATGAAACACAGCGTGTAGATGATGAAGATCTTCATGATTACATTTAATGATATGCTTACATGTACTATACAATAAAGTGGCTTCATTTGCCTGTTGTCATTGAAATGGATGCAATTCTCTTCATCTGCCTATTGAAAGAGATGCTGACTGCTGCACCTCCAGATTTTGCTTTGCTATAATGTTGTCTAGCTGTCTTGCTCTGTAGTGTTTGTAAAGATGTTATAGTTATATAAACTGTTCCCAAATCAAGATTGACGTGGTACTAGACTAGACTTTGTTTTGCCCATAAACTATTCATCCAAATCAAAATCCTTTTAATCCACGCCAAAACAAACCGATTTTGCCTTAAAAAATACATAATTTCCTGGACAAAGTGATTTGTTTAAGTAGGGATTAGAAGGATTTTGATTGGGACAAATCAATATGTTTATGGACAAAATTAGATTTTGCACAAATCTAGATGGTACCATAAAAGAGTTTTCCAAATGGTACTACTGGAGAATAGTAATGATGAGTAACAGAGACATATGCAATAACATTAAATACTGTCTTCCTTTAATAGTAGCCATTTACCTAAATAGGTTATCTTTAATTGATTTGTCCATGTCACGGTTTTACCATTCCATATGTCCCCCCCCCCCCCCCCCCCCCCCCCACACACACACACACACACATTGTTCTGTACTAATCTTAGGCTGCCGTGATGGTGCTGGTCGCCCCTGGGTTCACGGTGCTCAGTGCTTCCGGAATCCTGGGAGAGATGGTGTGGCGTCCTCCTCATAGGCACTGTGCATTGTGAGCGGTTCCTGGCGGGCATTCTTCAACCCAGTTCTCAGTTGGCTGTGAGCTGGTCCCCTGATGCTATAGGGGGGCACAAGCCGATCATGTCATTCTACATTATATGGCGAGATTGTGTGCAAAAGAGGGTAGTTTCCATGATGCAGCGATCACATCTCACTTCCCTATAAAATACCGCTATGCTTCTCTTCTGTGAACTGGTGTACTCTGCCCCCTCAGTACTAAGAGCTGCCGTGATTATCTCTGTGCAATCATTCAAAGTACCCAAACTCTTAAAGCTACTCTATTCCTGTGCAATTACCAAGTGCAGCCTCTATTCCTGTGCGAACACTGGTGTAACCTATATTCCTGTGCAAGTTTCCTGCGCAACCTCTGTCCTGTGCTAGTACCCAGGGCAATCTCTATTCCTCTGCTGGTACACTTGGTGGGCATGGGGTAGATCAAGCCCCATCACTGGCTTTACTATTACCTTCTTTTATTAAAAAAATGTCTTGCCCTTGTTGACAGGTTCTGACTCAAGCCTCAAAGGAAATGGATTACAAAGCGTCTAGATTTCTAAATAACTAATGTTAATGATACTAGCTTTAGAATATGAAAGTGGTATTGAAAATGAACAACATAAATAATGTATCTGTAATTTATTTTATTCTTTTTATGATAATAATTACCTAATTACACAAAGAATAATATGTATGACATTTGACTTGATTTGAAGAGAATTAGAATTACAGGGGTTAATTGAGGTCAGACTGTCCATTAGCATTTATCTACATGTCGTGTCTTTGGTGTACGTCCAGCTGAAGGGCTGCAAGATCTATCTATCTATCTATCTAATTTCCAAATTAAGATTATTATAATTGATATTTATATAGCGCCAGCTTATTCCGCCGTGATTTGCATGATTACGAAAGGGGGAAATGTAACAATAAATGAAACAATTACACAATATTACAGGAACAATAGGTAGATGAGAACCCTGCTCAGACAAGCTTACAGTCTAGAATCGTTTATTTACTACGTCCTGTACTAGTATCACACAGGAGGTAATTTAGGTAAAGTAGATGAATTGCGCATTGCAATAAGCATACTGTACAGAAGGTGTCATTGCATAATAACGTTACAATAGCAGGGGCATTATAGGCAAAATACTAAAAAATGAGGAGCAAAGAATCCACCGGACTGTTCCTGCTGATTGTGTCACTTTTAGAACATGGCTCTAACGTCTATATTGATAAACCACAGTTAATATCTTTGTGGAATCTACTGATTTGAAAACCGCCAAATACATTTATTTACTTATTTTGCACCCTGATGGGATCCCTTAGATATTTACCAATTTGTGTACAAGTAAAAGCACAATATTTTATACAGAATCCCTAGAACTGATCCAGGGAACCTACAAACGAATGGGTATGTTCAAGATTGAGGCTTTACATAATCTTACAAAAAAAAACAGACATACGATAATTTTGTAATTGCTGCCAAAATCTTCTAGCTGCAGTGCCGTAATTAATTGAGCATTCATGTTCCAATTAGTCTCTAAATATACGAGAGGTAGGCAAATGAACGCACTCTGAACACATCAATCGTTAACATCTGGTAACCAGTTGTCATATTTAAAGATTTCACATCAGTGCTCTGTTTAACTTGCAAAAGGTAAAGAAATAAACAGTCATTATTATATATCCCCAACCCCAAAGAGATGTGCCAGTCAGTCTCATCTCAGCCCACGAAACCAAAACAAAACAAAAAAAGTAATCTGTTTTCTTATGATTTTTGGTTCTGACTCCTTATTACGTAATTGTATAGAGAAAAATATATTATTGTTATTATTATTACTGCTAGTATTTATAAATCACCAACATATTTAGCAGATCTGTACAATCATGGAAAATAGACAATACAATAAAGAGTCGACAAACTAAAACATTGTAAGCCAAGATCTAGCGTTGTTCTTTACCTTTTATATATGAATTGTGTCCGTGCTTGACTTTTGATGCTGCTTTGTTTAATTCTTTCTATGAGTTCAAAAAAGAAAGAAGAAAGGAACTAAAGGAAACTCTTAAAGGGGGTAACACATAAGCAAAAGCGATAAACAAACAAGAGATGAGTGTCCTAACAATAAAATGTAACTTTTAATGATTCTATTAAAATGAATAAATTATCCAATTTCTCAAATACATTTGTGATTCATCAATATGGTAATGTACCAATGTTCGAATACTCTCTAATAATAGTTATTAAATCCCTTCACAGGGTATTCTAAATCTTTTTCAAGTAGCCTAGAATTAAATTTAGGAGGTTAAATACCCATAGTTCAGGCTTGAAGAGGTTAAATATAAATAAAGTAGTATACCAATGTTCAAATACTCTCTAATGATAATTCATAGACTTAGAATTAAATCCCTTTACAGGGTATTGCAAATCTTTTATAATTAGCCTAGAAGGTTTAAGGTATTGGAGTTAAGGGGTTAAATACCCATAGTTCAGGCTTGAAGAGGTTAAATATGTACAAGCTTGGGAGGTTCTGTTCAAAAGTTTTCAGAAACCTATTCCCAAATAAATGTGCAAAACATAGTTTTGCAATCCACAATGGTTAAGTTAAGTAGCTGTTATTAGACCGTTACTGCTGAAACAGTCACTATTTTTCGTAGTATTTTTCCGTTGGTTAATCAGTGCAATGTAATCATACTGTAACCACTAAATAGATACTAACTTCCCTTCTACGATTGTATCAAATAAAGGGGGATCTAGAGATAGAATGTATCACAGCGCTTAAGTAAATAAATTAGGCAGCCTTAGGAAATACAGTGATGCCGCTTCTGTGGATAAAAGGAGACATTTACTGCTATGAAGGGGCTTTTCGTTATAAAGGGGCTTTTCGTTATAAACTGATAGCAAATATAGCGAGATGGCTAGGAATATATATATATTAGCCCCGATTGTCTAAAAGAAGCAATTGCGGTTTTAAAAGAAAAGTGCTCGGGACCAGAGTTTACGTGGTCTGAGAACTGTTAGATATTGATTCTTTAAAATCCTCAGATTACATTTTATTGTTAGGACACTCATCTCTTGTTTGTTTCTATGAGTTCAGTTTCACTCATTACATGCTTTGCTTCTCAATACAATAATTGCTGTTATTGTCCTAAACCAACAGACCTTTGTTTTCTTTGATTATAACAAATCGTGAGTGTTTCATGTTTCCCCGTTGGCCTTTCTGCAACTCTCGTAGGCTATCTAAACATTGTGAAGGCCGAACTATATATAAAAACTTAAATGAAAATGAAAATCTTTCTAGTATATGTTTTTTTTTTTTAATTTATATTTTATTGTTTTTGAAAACATGAGGGGGTACAGAAGTAAAAAGGGAATGTTATTGGGGGACACATTGTTTCAACATTGTATTCGATCTTCACATCCATTTAATATTTACAACGGCTGAGGTCATACAGGGTGAAGTATTACAGCATACATCATATATAGCATATATTGAGTCGATTCACGACCATAGGTTGGTTTAGTGCTGATTACTCTTCTGTATGTGCTGTACAGGGGATCGACCTTAGCTCTGGCCGTGGGTGTGTTTGGTTGAAATAGTCGGTTGAGTATCCTTATGAGCTGTGAAGTTCTCGGTATTTCATTGTGTTGCGTCAGCTTGGGTTCAAGCTGTGTATTGAGGATTGCTAGAACATTCCTGGACTAATGGGTAAGCTGGTGTGTAGGTGGGAACTACCTTAGGGGGGTAGGAACTTGGCGAGGGGATGAGGAGGATGGTAGGTAGTCCAGGGTGGACAAGGGAGGGGTGGTGGGGGGTGAGAGTACTGTCAGAGCATAGAGTAGTAATAGTATATGGGTCGCGTCAGTTAGAGGTGGGGATTGTCTAGTTTGTGGCCGTACCGTCTGTTTTGGGGTTTATCCTTGTGTTCCTCCTGTGTCATCTCTCTCTCCTTCCCAGTCCCCCAATTTAGGTCAAACGTTAGTTCTTTTGTGGAGAGGTTATAGCCATCCTTTCGTAGACTTTGTATTGGGTGAGTTTAATTTGGAGTTGGGCTAGGGATGGGCATATCTGCGATTTCCAATGCAGCGCTAGTAGGTTTCTTGCTGCCAAGATAGTGAGTGCTGTAATTTGTTTCTGTGCTAGAGTGAGGTGCGGTGGGAGCAGGAGAAGGAGACATGAAGACCTCGATAGTCGGAATGTAGGGATGTGGAGTTGGTCTAGTGTCTGGGAAACGGCAGTCCAGAGCGGTCGGATGCCGACGCACGACCACCACAAATGCTCTAGCGTGCCTACAGACGCCCCACACCTCCAGCAAGTGTCGGGCGTGTTGGGGTATATGCGGTGCAGTTTCTGCGGGGTCATGTACCAGCGGTAGAGGAGTTTTTTATGGGCCTCAATGTGTGTATAGCACTTTGTCCACTTGGAGAGATTATTGAGTGCGCTTAGCCAGTCGCTTTCTGTCAGCACCGTCCCGCAGTCTGTCTCCCAATGGTGTTTGTGGGGATGCGCTGTGGTGGTTGAGAGTTCCTGCCATGCTTTGTAGCAAATAGCAAGTGATTTGGGTTTTGTGGGTGCTGTCCATCATCTGTTTAGGAGTAGGTGAGAGGTAAGTCTGTCTGCGTCAGGTGTTGGAGGTGGTGTAGGTGCATGTACCTGCAACGCACTTTTTATTTGTAGGTAAGAAAAAGTAGCCCTACTGGGAAGTGTCCATTGCTCCTGTAGAATCGGGAACGGTATCACTCCCTTGGTATCTAGGAGTTGTGAGATTTTTGTCACTCCCGCCAGTCCAGTCTCTGAGGGGGATGTCGGGTAGTATCATCTTTAACACAGAGAGTGGAGATTTGATGTGTAATGTATCTTTGTGTCCTAAATTGTCCATAAAAGTGTCCCATATGGAAATGGTAAGCTGTGTGGTCGGGAAAAGGTCAGTGCGTTTGGTCCTAAACTTCCTTGGTGTCCATAAGTAGTCGGTGAGAGATGTGGTTGGGAATTGTGTTCTCTCCATGTCCACCCATTGAAGAGTGCCCGGGGGGGCATGTAGGAGTATACTTGTGGATAGAATCGCTGCCCTGTGATATTGCTGCAGATTAGGGAGGCCCACTCCTCCGAGTCGTGGGGCGGTCTGGAGGAGTGCCAGGGATACTCGGGGTCTCTTCCCCTGCCAGATGTAGGTGCCACATAATTTTTGTAAGGCTTTACAGAATTGGGGAGTGATCCCTAAAGGTATCATCCTGAAGATATAGAGTATCCGTGGGAGGATCATCATTTTGTAAGAGTTTATCCTGCCTAACCATGAGAGTTTGGTGTGCTTCCATTTATTCATTTCTACTTTGCATAGCGTTAGCAGGGGCTTGTAATTTAGTTGGGAGATGGCTGAGATCGTGGGTGCTATTTTTATTCCTAGATACGTTATAGAATGTTGTTTCCAGTCGAACTGGTAGGAGGTCTGTAATGTGTCTAACAGGGGCTTTGGCATGTTTATTGGTAGGGCTTGAGTTTTGTCTTGGTTTAGACGGTAATAAGAGACATCGCCAAATTCCTTTAGTAGATTTAGCAGGGGCGCGAGAGATCGTTTGGGGTCCGATAGGGCTATAAAGATATCATCAGCAAACAGCGCTAGGCTGTATATTTCGTTGTGGATATTGACTCCTGGTATCTCGGGGTGTGTTCTGATCTTTTGGGCCAGGGGTTCTAAGGCGAGTATGTATAAGAGGGGCGAAAGGGGGCATCCCTGATGGGTGCCATTGGTGATGGAGAAAGTAGTTGAGAGGAACCCTCCATGTGACACCTTTGCTGCCGGGTGGTTGTACAGAGCCATTATGCTATTTATAATGGGTATTGGGAAATTGAATCGCTCCAAGACTTTAGCCATGTAAGCCCAGTGTAAGCAATCAAAGGCCTTCTCCGCGTCTAGGGCGAGGAGGAGGCCAGTTGATCTTTTGGACTCCAGTGTGGAGATCATATTTAAGATTTTCCTGGTGTTGTCCGAGCCCTGGCGTCCCCTGACGAACCCAGATTGGTCATTGTGAACTATCTTATGAAGGAGGGGTGCTATCCGATTACTGAGTAGCTTCGCATAGAGCTTGGCGTCTCCATTCAGAAGGGATATAGGCCGAAAATTTTTACAATACGTGGGGGGTTTACCAGGTTTGGGAAGGGTAGAGATATGAGCTAACAGCATTTCCTTCGGGAGTGCGCCTGTTTCAGCGCATTTATTAACTAATTGAAGGAACAGTGGTGCTATAGTAGGCGAGAAAGTTTTGTAATATTCGTTGGATAAACCATCAGGACCTGGTGACTTGTGCGCTGGGAGTTGGGAGATTGCGTTTGTTAGTTCATCTAGAGAGAAGGGTTTTGTCAGGGGCGCCAGGTCTTCTTCTGTCAGTTGGGGTAGGTCTAAGTCTTTTAGAAATTCGTCTATTTTGTCTGGGGTTGGTTCAGTCACCTTTGGATCTTGTTTGAGATTATATAGTTCGCCGTAGTAATGGGCGAATTGGTCCACAATGTCTTGGGGGTTCGTCACCTTTTTACCTTTAGAAACATTAAGGAAGGCGATCCTGGAGGCGACATTTCTTTTTTTTAGTTGTGATGCTAGAATTGCACCTGCTTTATTACCGTTCATGAAAAAGTTGTGTTTAAGTTTCCTAAGTTGGTATGTGGTTCTGGCTAGCTCGATGTTGTGTAGTTTGCTTTGGAGAGCGAGAAGTTTTGATTTTGTGTTTGGGTGTGGGTCTCGTTTGTTGGCGTGAGTCAGGGTGCGTATTTCGTCTAATAGGTTGGTATATTCAGCTATTCTTCGTTTTTTAGCATAGCTCGCATGTTTTATGAAACTGCCCCTTATAACCGCTTTGTGGGCTAACCAAATCTGTTCAATAGTGGAATCAGCGGTCATGTTTTCCTTAATATAGTTTTGGAGATCTTCCGTTATCTGGGATGTTATGGACGGGTCTGTTAGAAGGGACTCGTTAAGTCTCCAGGAGCCGGATCCCTTATTAGGAAACGCTTCTTTAACGCTGAGCGTGATGGGAGCGTGGTCTGACCACGTCATTACCCAAATCGTTGCTCCTTCTATCTGGGTCATTGATGTGGCAGGTATAAGGAATCGATCTATCCTAGAATAACTGTTGTGGGCCGCTGTGTAGCATGTGTGGTCTATGTCAGTTGGGTGTAAGATGCGCCATGGGTCTACCATGTGAGCTGATTGTAGCGTGGAGCATAGTTTTGTGGTTAGTGTGTTTTTGTGTCTGAGTGTGCTACTCTTGAGTTGGGCGGTAGAAGAAGAGTCCAGTTTACTGTCTAGTAGACAATTCATGTCGCCTCCAATGATCACATCCCCATGCTTGTACATATCAGTTAAGGCTAAAATCATCTGTAAAAACTCATTTTGATTGTCATTAGGGCTGTACATATTGATTAAAGTATACGGTGCATTATTCAACCTACATTGTAAAATCAAATATCGACCTTTTTTATCGCTAATTTTCCTGATTAAGGAGAATGCCACATCTTTGCTAATCAATGTGGATACCCCTCTTTTCTTAGCCGAATAACATGTGTGGAAATCATGGGGATACCATCTATAGTTAAATTTGGGCCGAACCTTCCACTGAAAGTGGGTCTCTTGAAAAAATGCAATCTGGGCCCCGCATTTCTTCGCTTCTTGGAGGGCTAGTCTCCGCTTATTAGGGGAGTTAAGCCCCTTAACATTTAGGGACATGAGCTTAATCCCCATCTGACCGTCTTGGGGGGTGCTGTATCAAGGGTTTGTTCATCGACATTGTGAGCCTAGGTGGCCTGAGAATCATGAAATTTGGTATAACCATTACTCTGAACTTGCACAGTACTCTCTGAGGGAGGGTAGTGTGGAGGGGAGGGGGAAAACAGGGGGGCAAACTATATACAATATTCCGTAAGTCACCATTTGGTGGCATATGTTGCCTAGAGCAACGGAGAAAGTGGGCTACAAGAGCCGTGGGGGTGTATCACACGAAGTGTGGTACTTGGATCTCTGTATAGAGGAGATCAGTAATAACGTGGGTCGAGCGTAGTGCATCGCTCGCCCGGTGCGGCTAGGCCGTGGCCTACTGTTAAACCCTTAGTAGGTATCGGGGGTAAACTGCAATGGTAACATAAGCATAAACATGTGGAACCTGTATGTTAAGTCCATAGGAGGAAGCGAAGCGACGGCGGGTCTGGGCCTTCAGGTCGGTGATTGGTCCCGGTCCGCGTGTGCTTGGGAGGCCCTGTGGATTCGCGACCAGTCTTTGGAAATCGTTTTTGGTGCTTGGGCCGTTGCTTGCTTTTTCCGCGGGCTGGTAGTCAGTAGGGGTACATTCCATTCTTGAAGCGCCTTTTGGCCCTCCTCTGGGGTCGTGATGGATCTGTCCACACCGTTTCTTTTAATTAGCAATTTTGTGGGGAAGCCCCACTTGTAGAAGATATTTGCGTTTCTCAGCGCCTCTGTAATTGGTGCAAAGGTGCGGCGCTTGAGCATGGTTGCTGAGGAGAGATCCGTGAAGAGCCTGATGTCTTTATGTCGTTCTGTCCAGTTGTCCCTGTTTCTTGACGTCTGCATGATTCTGTCTTTGACAGTAAAATGATGCACTCTAGTGATCGTGTCTCTCGCTGTGTCGGGCGGAAGGTGTTTGGGCTTGGGTAGCCTGTGGGTCCTGTCCAGGATTAGATCAAATTCGGACAGGGAAGGGATCAGGGCTTTAAATAAATCCTTGACATACCTAGGTAGATCTTGCTGTGAAATGGTCTCTGGTATGCCCCTTATACGGATATTGTTCCGCCTGCTCCTGTCTTCCTGGTCAGCCACTTTTTCTTCTAGAGATTTTAGTTTGCGCTCCAGGTCTGTATAGGCCTCCGCTATAGAATTATGTGCTTCCACCAGCTCTTCAGTCTTGTCCTCTAGGAGGGTAGTGCGCTCCCCATGCTGTGTATGTCTGCCCTGATATCCGCTGTCATTTGTTGAATATCAGCTTTAAATGAGGTTTTGAGTTCTTGCATTATGAGCCTGATAGAGGCGTTTGTCGCTGAGCTGCTGAGCTCCGACATACAGTCTCCTGTGTCAGTGCCATGTGCAGGCGAGTGCTGTCCGTCGGCGCCATCTTGGATTTTTGGCTCCGCGGTTTGCGGTCGTTCTAAGTGCGGATTGAGGGTCTTTTGCTTGAATTTTTTAGATGCCATCAGTAGCTGTGGCGTTTACCTGCCAGGATGTCGGTTTTACCGCTCGTTTCGAGGGTTATTTTCGCTGTGGAGGTCGGTTTGATGCCGCTAACCGGGAGAGCTCTGCCTCTGCACATCTGCTCACATGCGTGGTCAGGACACGCCCCCCTAGTATATGTTTTTTATGTACATTTGTGTGATTATCTATAGTTTACCTTTGTTTTTATTTTGTAATTCTATTCTCTTTTTTTTTATTTCTTTAGATTTTCCTTTGTAATGCTATTATTTTTATCTTTTTTATTGGAAGTTGAGTGTTCTATCCATACTTTGCTTCATGCATGATAACTGGTTGGGAAAACAGAAAAAATGGTTCCTAACCAAGCAACAACTATAGCTATGAAGTGAATTACAGCTCTCTTTTTATATGGAATACACTCGAGAGTTTATTAGCCACTTAGCCAATATTTTTCATTCAGTCTCCTTTAGTCAACATAAAAACAAAGGTTTCTGTGCCCGTCGATGAGTCATAATTAGTTCATTATCAATCTAGCACTGTAACACGGCAGATATGCTTCAGTGTTTTGTTTTGGCCCTTAAACTGTTGTTTTGCCTAGTCAGAACGAAAGACTGATAAATAAAAAGTCTAGCCATAAACAAGATGTCTCTAGTTCTAAGTACCTAGCAGAGTATCTGTTTTTGAAATAACAGGACCGGGTTAACAAAATAAAAAAGTCGTTTTGAGTAGACACATTTTAGAATGTTTGAACAATGACCTGTCAAAAATATTTAACAAGTTTATGGATTTTGGAAGTTGAAGTCTCTCTGAGAACCATTTTGGATTTTGCTCTTTGAGTTTCTGTGTCCAAGGAGGAATTCTCAAAGTCCAACTTGCAATATGCAGGTGATGCATAACAAAAAAAAAATAATAATAATACAAAAATAATGTCTGCATTATTCTGCCTCCTATGTCCATTACATGTGTTTGATATCTTTGTGTTCGGCCTCGTACGACCATTTTACACATTCTATGTTGTGTACCATTCAGCCCCATTCGGCCTTGTGTATATACTTATGCATTATTCTGCCTCCTATCCCCATTACAAGTGTTTTGTATTTGTGTGCTTGGTCTCGTTCAGCCATCACATGTGTAATAGTTATGAATCATTCAGCTTGGCTTTGGCCATTTACATAGGATTATGCAAATATAATTTTACTATCATTCAGCCTTCATGCGTTCCTTTACCAACATTTTATACAAAGTTAGGTCCTATCAGTCCAGCCTTTATAAGGATTTTTTTATATATCACTGGGCCTACATTTGACAATATTCAGTTATTATAGTTGAATTGAAGGCAAAGGTATAATCATGGAATTACACAAGTTAATCTTTTCATTTATAAGGTAACCATTTTACTACTCCCTTATTATTATTTAATTTATTAGCATGCCATATTTCTGACAAGTATTATTACTAATCAGGTCCTCTACACTCACCCCTCCTTCATCTGCATTACCAAGAAAAACTTATTCCCAAATAAAAGTTAGGGCCTCTCCAGTCACGGCCAACAATATAGCTGTCACCGAGAGGCCAACAACCCTCTATGATGTTCGGTGGCACATGGACCAAATCATAGATAGAGCCTCATAGGAGGTTAATTCCACTTTAAAAAGAGTTTTACTTAAAAATTGTTACTGACATATCTTTATCTATTCATAGTATGTCTCCCGTTTTAGAACAAGGAGATAAATAGTTTTTCCCTAGCACTCCTTCTAGACAGTGCACGCCTATCAAAACCAGAACCCCCGCAGAGATTCAAGAACCTGCTTCACCTGGTTCACTTAGATCATGGACCTTTCCGAAAATCACTGCTGAACTTAGGCGCTGGAGCATTCCTTTCCCGGCTACTGCAAGGAAAGTCAGTGTGGCTTAGTAAAAACAATATTTTCAATGCCTTCAAACTGCTTCAGAATAACCCGTCTTTGTGGCATTACATGGTATAAAATAGAGAGAAAAATATTATTTTTTAATGAGACTAACATTGGTGGTCAAGAGCAGCCCAAAACGATTCAATATATTTACTGAAACAAAATTATTTTGTTGGCTCCTCCTTAACATCACAAGATGCCTAGAGGTAATTCACTATCTAGACAGCTTCCTAATGATAGAACTGGGGAACATTATATCACAGAGCATTCATAGTGGGACTTGGGTCCCACTATCCAAAGACAAATCTATAGGTCCCACGACTAATCTAATTTTTTTAGGCATACCACTGGATTCTATCTTAATGCAATTCAGTCTCCCATATGAAAAGATTCAGAGAATCTGGGAAGAATTAGATAGATTCCTTTCACTAGGTTCCTGCTCAAACAAAGATCTACAGTCCCTACTGGGTTTACCAAACAATGCCATGTACATAATCACACGGTAAAGCTCTTACAACAGCTAAATTCTGTTATACATTAAAACGCTATTCATGAGACGTGGTCTTTCTAGACCAAGCTACCTTTCTAGGTCATTCATTTAGAATTGAAGCAGCATCATCCGCCTCTAGCAAAGATATCCCAGTGCATATTATCAAAAGATTAGGATGTTTAAAATCCTCTGTCTATAATAAAAATATTCCTCAACCAGAGAGTTAAGGAAAGCATTTAAGAGTTTGGCTATGTAATCGTATTTACTTAATAAAGTGTGCTAATGGAACGTAACCTTATTGCCTTTTTTATATACAGGCCTACCCCATACGTTGGTTTCGGCACACCACAACCAACTTTTCCTTTATACTATGGCTTTTATCCCTGACCACAAACGTTAAAGGGAAACTCCAGTGCCAGGAAAACGATCCGTTTTCCTGGCACTGGAGGGTCCCTCTCCCTCCCACCCACCAATCCCCGGTTACTGAAAGGGTGAAAACCCCTTCAGTCCCTTACCTGAGGCAGTGACGATGTCCCTTGCCGCTGCCTCCTCCTCCGCGACGCTCCTCCCTGTTCTTCCGTCGGCCGGTGGGCGAGACTGATCCCGCCCACCGGCCGAGGAGACCTAATGCGCATGCGCGGCAATGCCGCACATGCGCATTACGTCTCCCCATAGGAAAGCATTGAAAACTAATTTCAATGCTTTCCTATGGGGATTTGAGCGACACTGGAGGTCCTCACACAGCGTGAGGACGTCCAGCGAAGCTCTAGCACAGGTTTCCTGTGCTATAGAGCAGGAAGTTCCCTCTAGTGGCTGTCTAATGGACAGCCACTAGAGGTGGAGTTAACCCTGCAAGGTAATAATTGCAGTTTATAAAAAACTGCAATAATTACACTTGCAGGGTTAGGAGTAGTGGGAGTTGGCACCCAGACCACTCCAATGAGCAGAAGTGGTCTGGGTGCCTGGAGTGTCCCTTTAAGGCTGTGGGCTATAGTTGTTGGAGGGGTTAGCCGGCCTGTATAAACTCAGCAACCCCCTTACCTGGGCCATTACAGATCGTTTCACCCCATCAACCACTCCCCTTTTTCTCATATCACTACCTTGGTGGACCCTCTTTATTTTCAGGCCTACCCCATACATCAGTTTCGGCACACCACAACAGACTTTTGCTCCATAACCTGGCTTTTGTCTCCAACCACAAATATATATATATTGGAATATTTATGTATTCTTTATCTGTTATCTATTATGAAATGAGTTAATTTGCAGGTCATATAAGTGGTATGAATGTTCTGTATGGAGCTCCTAACAGGTGAGTAAATGTGTGGAATGTGTAGTGGTAGCGTATGTGTGTTTATCATTCTATCATGGAGGAGTGCAGAGGTTCATTGTGCGTCCACCAAGCTCTAGAGCTCTAAACACTAGAGATCTTCTATCTGACCTCATGGCGGTCTATAGGTATAATACTATGTGTTTACCATGTGATAATGTGTGTTTGCAGGAGGAAGGGTAGACTTTCTAGCCTTCTATTTATATGTGGATGGCTGATATATTTAGTTTCACACTAAATCGAGCCATGATATGCATGAGATTAAACAGTGCCACTTTGGCCACTGGGAATTTACGTCTTCCTTCAGGCACCGTCTTAAAGGAAAAATCACTAATGGCCAACATGAGTATTCGAAGGTTATAGTAGCTGATCACATGAGTCAGTCTGTAGCTTTCCAGCTATAGTTACCTTAACACATGATACTCAACCAACAAAGAGCCTTAAGGGAGGCTAAACGACATCCAGAGACTCCTCAATTAATGCATTCCTGTGATCACCTCCAAAGGGGCACATATAGTGGACGGGTGGAGTGCTCAGTTCAATAGGAATCTGATTTACATACCAGAACTACACAGAAAAATAGGGGAATTGGGGGCACACCCAGATCATGCATTTCTAAGTAGTGGTGTCATAAAGACCAAAAAATACCATTTTAAATCTAACAAGACTACTTAAAATCACCTATCTCAGCAAGCAAATATGTGAATTCAGTTACACCATATAATCAGATTGTGTTAAGCCCACCACTACGTCACCATACCCCAATATCAGCGGGTCATACACTAATTTTAACATGGGAGATTAACATGACAACTGCAATACTTACTGCTTAAACAGTTTTCCGAGACTCCTCAATTTATGTTTCCCTGTGGTCACCTCCAAATTGGTACCCATAGTGGATGGGTAAGTGCTCAACTCAATAAGAATATGGTCTGGATTCCAAATCTATACAGAAAAAAAGGGAATTGGGAGAACAACCGGCTGTTAGGGTTGTATGCTATTTATATCAAAGAGGAAGTAAACTTGTGTTGTATTCCTGAAAGGAATACTGTAACGTTAATAATACAAACCTTTATCCCTAAAGATATAGTTCCCTATTTGCAGGTTTGTTTTAGGTCCTACTCTCCATTTTTATCCCTCAGTGCTGCCAGCCACTCTGCCTCTTCCGGCTCAATCCAACATTCCTGATCCAATGTTCCTCATAGAGGACCATCAGAAATTGATTTTTTTTTGACAAATTAAATCCGTCCACCCCATGAAATGTGCCTCTTGCACCTTCAGCTGCCTCAATGCATGAGGGTAGAGAGGAGAATTATCTCCAACATCTGAGCATCACAGTCTGCATGCAGCACAGGATTGGAGGAAACCAAGACGGGCAGAAATCAACATAACATAATGTCCTCCAAAAAAATCATTATGTTGGGAGAATGGGGTTAAAATATTCCAGCACAAACATGAAAGATAGTAACCTCTAACAGTCTTGTTTTACAGGATATATTCAGAAATTTGGTTGAAGGGGACAATATGAGGTAGAGAAAATATTACTGTGAAAGGGAAAGATGGAGCACATTAGAGGAAAAGAAAATCCATAATTTATCATTGCATCCTATGATTCATGGCTGGGTGGATTTCACAGTTCACTATGTGTTATGAGTGGATCTACAGAGGGATTGGTCTACGTGTGTTGGGGGAGACCTTTATTTTACCAAGTTGCTCCAAAATAGTTTAACTTGTTTATCCGAAAAACAAAGTTATTGACAGTAAACAAAAAAAAACTTTAGTTTGCTGATCAGGTCTCATACAAGTTTTGAAGTTCCCTCAACATGAGAGATACACCAACCCAAACGACAATTTTAACTTCTTTGGACCAGTGACTTGGTTTAACGTATGTCAGTATGGTTTGTGTTCCTGATTGTATCTAATGATACTTCTGTAAAACTAAAGCTCGTCTTTGTAATTCTTTATATCTGTTGTAAAACTTAAAAAAGACACTCTAAACCCCTAAAGCACTTCACCGTGTTGTGTTTTGTGTGTGAATATTGTGTCCTATTTTAATTTTACAAAAAGTGCAGATTTCAGTAGAATTTGACACTTTAATAATAATAATAATAATAATAAAATAATCCAATATTCCAATATTGTTAAACTGGAAATTATTTTATTTCTCTTTTCAATTGTCCACAGTTGCTGGTTTAGTAACTAAACCTGCTTGTGTTTAACATGGGACCTATGTACATATTGAAGCCTCTATCCCTTAAAAAGGCGCGCATCATAAGAATGACTACATTCTAACACATGTGAAATGTTTATTTGTAACGGGAAAAACGAGTGTGCCACAATAACCAAAAGCAATCCTGTGGCCTAAATATGTCAGGAGATAAGTAAATACAGTTTGGGTTGAATATTTTGCAAGATTTCTGTAGCATTTTATTTCACGCTGGACAGATTTTCTCTCTGCATTATTAAGCCCACGTGTCTCAACTTAGCATACTGTACGTTAAATAGTCCTTTAGCTGTGACATAAGGCATGTACCACGCTGTTTGATATTACATGTTAATTGTACAGCCTTACCACCAGAACAAATGTTTCATTAAATATGTATCCAGTATTTCGAGATATCAAAAGTGTCAAAAATACAGTATCCATATTAGTCATATCTTCAAAATACATGTACGTGTTTACTACGCATTTAAGAGAACAATGCAGATTGTTTGAGATTTTTTAGTCAGTTGTTTATATTTTATATTATTTATTTATTTATAAAATATTTTACCAGGAAAGATACATTGAGATTTCTCTTGGTTTTAAGTATGTCCTGGGTCCACAAAACATTGCATTGATACATTAGGGTACAATAAAATACAAAAACAATATTAATACACATTATATACAACATTTAACATAGCACAGGTAGGAAATATATAATCAACCATTACACGTGCATTCTGTTTTGAGGTATGTAGAGAGGGATCTCTTAAAGGACTTTAGGCTTGGGGCAGATTTTAAATTGTGCGGTAGGTCGTTCCACAATTGTGATGCTCTGTAGGAGAAGGAGGATTGGGCTGCTTTCTTTTTGTATTGAGGTAGACTAAATCAAGTACTGGTACTGGATCGGAGGTTATAGGAGGTGGGAACAGCCGGGGAAAGCATTGCGTTCAGGTAGGGTGGGAGTTTCCCAGAAAAGCTCTTAAACACAAGGCTGGAAAGATGAAGGGTGTGTCTGGATTCCAGCGACAGCCAGTTTAGTTCTTTTAGCATGTCACAATGGTGGGTCCTGTAATTACATTGTAGCACAGATATAAGAGATATAAGAGACCCTCACATATGGAGGGGTTGTTTCAAAACCAAACTGAATGGAAAAAATTACATTATCAAACTCTTCTGCTTGGAACTTAATCCCTTCTTTACCATAAGAAAATATTAAAAGTGTCATTTATTTGATATATGATCTGCAGACAGAAAGCAAATGATTAAAAGGGAGTTTGGGGCACACCTGAAACATGCATTTTCCGCAGTGGTGCAGCCGTAGAGACCACAATATGTACATAATAGAGAATAAAGAACAGCACACACATAAAATTACATTTTTGCATTGTATAAGGCTACTTAAAATCCAATTTCTCAGCAAACAAATTACATTTTAGTTGCAAAAATTGTTAGGAATCCATCACCTGATATGTCCCTGGCCACACGCCCAGCCACACCCTAAAATTAAAGTGTCCCTCTTTGTCAATTTAAATTATTAGGAGGCAGGGCCGGCGCCACTTGTAAGGCGACCTAGGCAGCCGCCTAGGGCGCAACTTATCAGGGGGCGCCGGATCCCTGTCCCCGCTGCGCCTCCTCATGCTGCGCCCCCTGAGCGCTTTAACAAGCCCCAGGCGGCGCAGCACTGCTGCATGGAGGGCGGCAGGGTTTAAGTGACCGGCAGGAGGGAAGCGCAGAGCGCTCCCTCCTGCTGGTCTCTCCATGTAGCGTGGCCGGGTGGTGCAGAACGCGGGACAGGAACCTCTGTTTCCTGTACCGGCCGCCGGCGGAATGACAGGAAGTGAGCGCTCAGTGAGTGCTTCCTGTCATTCCGCCGGCGGCCGGGTACAGGAAACAGAGGTTCCTGTCCCGCGTTCCGCACCGCCCGGCCACGCTACATGGTCAGGAGGGGAGGGTGAGGACCACTATGGGAGGGGGGAGGGGGGGGATAAGGGACCACCTGGGGAGGGGGGGGAGATAACGGACCACTAGGGGAGGGGGGGATAATGGACAACTAGGGGAGGGGGGGATAACGGACCACTAGGGGAGGGGGGATAACGGACCACTAGGGGAGGGGGGGCATAACGGACCCCTAGGGGAGGGGGAGGATAACGGACCACTAGGGGAGGGGGGGGAGATAACGGACCACTAGGGGAGGGGGGGGATAATGGACCACTAGGGAAGGGGGGAGATAACGGAACCACTAGGGGAGGGGGGGATAACGGACCACTAGGGGAGGGGGGATAACGGACCACTAGGGGAGGGGGGATAACGGACCACTAGGGGAGGGGGGATAACGGACACTAGGGGAGGGGGGGGAGATAACGGACCACTAGGGGAGGGGGGATAACGGACCACTAGGGGAGGGGGGGGATAACGGACCACTAGGGGAGGGGGGGATAACGGACCACTAGGGGAGGGGGGATAACGGACCACTAGGGGAGGGGGGGATAATGGACCACTAGGGGAGGGAGGGGGGGATAACGGACCACTAGGGGAAGGAGGGGGGATAAGGACCACTAGGGGAGGGGGGATAAGGACCACTGGGGGTGGGTAAGGACCAGGGGGGTAAGGACCACTGGGCTGGTAAGGACCATGAGGGGGGAAAGGACCACTAGGGGAGGGGAGGGAGGATAAGGACCACTAGGGGAGGGAGAGGGGGGATAAGACCACTGGGGGTGGGTAAGGACTGGGGGGGTAAGGACCAGGGGGGGTAAGGACCATGAGGGGGGTAAGGACCACTAGCGGAGGGGAGGGAGGATAAGGACCACTAGGGGAGGGAGGGAGAGGGGGGGATAAGGACCACTAGGGGAGTGAGGGGGTGGATAAGGACCACTAGGGAGGGGGTTGGATAAGGACCACTGGGGTGGGTAAGGACCAGGGGGGGAGGGGAGGGTAAGGACCACTAGAGGAGGGGGAGGAAGGACAACTAGGGGAGGGGAGGGTAAGGACTACTAGGGGAGGGGAGGAGGGAGGAAGGACCACTAGGGGAGGGGAAGGTAAGGACCAGAAGGGGAGGGGGGAGCAAGGACCACTAGGGGAGGGCAGGGTAAGGACCACTAGGGGAGAGGTGAGTCAGGACCACTGGGGGAGGGGGGTGAAGGAACACAGGGGGAACGGGGGTGGGAAGGTAAGGACCACTGAGGGAGGAGGAGGGGAGGTCCACTAGGGGTTTGGGAGAGGGAGGACCACTAAGGGGGGAAGGACCACCAAAGGGGGGTAAGGAGGGAGGACTACTAAGGAGAGGGAAGGAGGGTAAGGACCACTAAGGGGGGGGGGTTACAACTAAAGGGGTGGTGGGAGTAGGGGAAGGTCTACTAAGGGGTTTGGGAGAGGGAGGACCACTAAGGGGTCTGGGAGAGGGGAGTGAGAAGACCACCAAGGGGGGACTGCAGAGGGACAGGGGGCCAAGGGAGAGCACTAATTGACACACCCACACACACACAGAAACATACAATGCATTCCTACTCACACACAATACATCCCTTACGTTCTCTTACATAATTAATGCACCCCTTACAGACACACACTGCATTCAATTACATACACAGAAACAAACCTTGCACCCCTTAAACACACACACACACACACACACAGAAACATACAATGCATTCCTTACACGCAAACACACACTACATCCCATATAAACACACTACATCCCTTACACAAATTGCACACATAAAAAATCCCCAACTCATGGATGGGCCATGTAGGTGGATTTATGGGTGGACATTGTAGGCGTATGCCCCCTGGGGGCCCAGACCTTGAGCTGTGTAAGGGGCCCTAAAAAATTGAGCTGCTTCCTGTTTGTTAATTGTTGTGAGCACTGTTAAAAACAGTCTCCAGAGAGCCTCTTCTACACCAGACCTGTGGAGCCAGACTGAGCCCATCATCAGCCTCTTGTCCTCATCTGGTGGTAAGTAGGCAATCCAATATATTATTAGTGGCACTAATCTCTAATTTACCTCACATTAAATGGATACTATAGTCACCAGAAGCACTACAGCATAATGTAGTGGTTCTGGTGTCTATAGCCTGTGCCTGTAGGCTTTTTAATGTAAACACACTTTCTTTTCAGATAAGATACACTTTGTGAAGACTGGCGTTGGCCCATATGGCAGAGCATATGGGCGGGGCATGGTGATGTCACATGGTGGGCAGGACATATGGGGGGTGGCAAAACTTTTTTTGCCTAGGGCGGCAAAAATCCTTGCACCGGCCCTGTTAGGAGGTATGATGAGAGAATTTTCCAGTTTAGCTACTTTATTTTCACCTTTAACTTTGAATTCACTCACTATACATTTAGTAAATAACACCTCAGGAAATTGTAGGTGACACTCCACACAATACACACACAGATTGTCACACACTATATTACAGACGTGTTTACTGAGTCATCTCCAGTGCCTTCCCCTCCCCCACCCATTAGTAGACTCATTACAACATGCGCACCACTGCAACGTACCTTGCTTTTTTCTACTTCAAATATAATGTAACACATGCATTTTACAGACTTTGAATTATTCTTATATGTGTTAATAGTATAGAGACAAAAGAAAACTTTGTGTGTTTTTTTGCTACCATATTTCATTAACCCAGATTTTTAGCCTTCAGCACAAACTTACAAAAATAAGGTATTTTCAACAGGAGTTATATAAGAAGCATAAAAAAAAAAGGTCTATGAATATATCATTTTCTTTCCACATCAAGGTTCTCATTCAGAATCATATGAGCAAAGCTGTTCTCTTTTTCTTTCTCGTGAGTGTGTCGAATTTAATGTGATTGGGGAAATGGGATTCGGTGCTTAGCATCTCTGAGAAGTGGTTGGCAGAAAATATCTTAAAATAGGCAATAGCTTTCTTAGGACCTTTATACCGCACTTTTTTTTGCGCATTAAGAGGTTTATTAACTAAACCAGGGATTGTGGTAAGTTGCCATGGGAACAGCAAAACAGCAAATGTAAGGCCAAAATAGCTGAGTTGAAGTTGAATTTGCAATCTCCCAAATTCATTATCCACAAGTGAATAACATTCCTAATACTTAATATATTTTGACTTGTTACTATATATAAATTAACTTTATTGCAGTCTGCTACTCATTCACAGGCCTCCCAATCAGTGATGTAACTACCAGCGGCGACCACTTCAGGGCATGGCCGGCCCGGATTCGCGGTCACACAGCGCTCCCCTCCTGCCGGTTATAACAAGTTGTGTAGCTGAGGTAGAGTGGCCTCTGTTTCACTCAGAGAGTACTTCCTTTTAGACTGGGTATCGCCAGTGGTGTATCCTGGTTTTGTGCTGCCTTAGGCAGGACAAAACTCAGGCGCCCCCCCACCCCCTCCGTGCCACCCCCTCCGTGCCACCCCCACCCAACCTTTCCCCCCGCCCCGCATTCTAAATACACAGACACACATTCACTGACAAATACGCATACACTAGCAAACAGAAACACACACACACTAACAGACACACTCACTCAGTAACAGACAAACACACTCACTAGCAGACACAAACTAGCAGACACACACACTCACAGGCAAACACACACACAGTCAGACACACACAGTCAGACACACACACTAACAGACACACACAGTCAGACACACACACACACACACTCACTATCAGACACACTCACTATCAGACACACACACTCACAGGCAAACACACTAACAGAAACACACTAACAGACACACACGCTAACAGACACACACTAACAGAAACACACTAACAGACACAGACACACACTAACAGACACAGACACACACTAACAGACACACACACTAACATACACACACACTAACAGACACACACACTAACAGACACACACTAACAGACACACACACTAACAGACACACACTAACAGACACAGACACACACTAACAGACACACACACTAACAGACACACACTAACAGACACACACTAACAGACACAGAAACACAATAACAGACACACACACTAACACACACACACACACTCACCCACATTAACACATTTTTTTTAAATGTATTTAAACACCCCCCCAGCCTCCTTACCTTTGGGAATGCTGGGGGAGGGGGGTGTCTCTTCCTCCCTGGTGGTCCAGTGGCTACTGGACGGGCGGGCGGCCGGCCGGCGAGGGAGCACTTCCTCTGAGCTCTCTGCTCAGCTCCCTCGTGCGCCTCAGAGTGAGGCTGGGAGCCGGAATATGACGTCATATTCCGGCTCCCAGCCTCACTCTGCGGCGCGCGAGGGAGCTGAGCAGACAGCTCAGAGGAAGTGCTCCCTCGCCGGCCGCCCACCCACCCACCAGCGCCGCCTGACCGCCCAGCAGCCCAGCATGTCTGTTAGCCGCAAGGCTAACAAGAAATTTGCCTTGGGCATTTGGGGGCGGCTTTTTTTGCCGCCCCTTGGAAAATGCCGCCCAAGGCAAATGCCTTGTTTGCCTCGCGGCTAATACGTCCCTGGGTATCGCGGTCCGCTCGGCCAAGCTACAGGAGAGAGCAGGTACAGAAGGGGATGGGAGAGAGACACATGGAAAGGACTTAGGGGGGATTGACACATGGACAAGACTGGCCGCAGTGGTGCAGCTTGGCGTGCATTCACATATATCCCTATATTTAAAAAATATATATTTGTGAGGTTTGAAAAATCAACTTAACTGCAGAAATTCACATATTTTTTTCCTGCAATTGAGTTTGACGATGCTGGACTTCCTCACGCTTTGCATGAGGACATCCAGCGTGTTGAAAAAGCCTAATGTGTTGAAGGCCTAATGTGCAAATGTCGCTTGCCGCGCAAGTGTATTAGTTTTCTCCCATTGGCTGACGTTGGAAATGGAGGAGCCTGACCCAACATCAAGGGGCAATATACTAGCTAAGTGAAAAAAGGTATTTTTACATGAGAGTGTAATTGCCAGCTCGCAGTTACTATTAGTTAAGTGCAGTGCATAGGTTAAGGGGCAGACTTTACTGTTAGGAAATTACTAGTAAATACATATCCCACTTCTACCCAAGATTAATGGGAGTTACTCCTACAATGGGAACTAGTTTTAGAGTCCCAGGAGGGGATTAAATTATACTAAGGGCTGGCGCTGCCAGTAGTCAGCCACTTGGGAAACACCGGCCAGGAGGCACAATCTCCTGATGGCTTGCAGGAGAGGGAGCGCTGTGCAGTGCGATCACTGCATGTAGTGTGACCTAGTAGACCACAGTGGCAAATCTTCTGTATCCTAGGGGCAGATCCAGAGCCTTATCTCGGGAGGGGCACTGGTAGTGGGCTGTAGTGGGGGGATAGGGGAAACAGCGGCTGTAATTGATGAGTTAGGGGCTTGAAGCTCTATAGGGGGACAGGGGCTGTAGTGGGGGGATAGGGGCTTTAATGGGGAAACAGTGGCTGTAATTAATTAATTAGGGGCTAGGAGCTCTGTAGGGGGACAGGGGCTGTAGTGGGTTGATAGGGGCTTTAATGGGGAAACAGCAGCTGTAATTAATTAATTAGGGGCTAGGAGCTCTATAGGGGAACAGGGGCTGTAGTGGGTTGATAGGGGCTGTAATGGGGAAACAGCGGCTGTAATAAATTAATTAGGGGCTAGGAGCTCTATAGGGGGACACTGACTGTAGTGGGGGGATAGGGGCTGTAATGGGGAAACAGTGGCTGTAATTGATTAGTAATGGTCTAGGAGCTCTATAGGGGGACAGCGGCTATAATAAATTAATTAGGGGCTAGGAGCTCTATTGGGGGACACTGACTGTAGTGGGGGGATAAGGGCTGTAATGGAGAAACAGTGACTGTAATTGATGAGTTAGGGGCTGGGAGCCCTATAGGCGCTCTAGTTGGTGGATAGTGACTGTAGTGGGTGATAGGACTGTAGTGGGGGTAAGGGCTGTAGTAGGAGGGTTAAGGACTGTAAATGGGGTGTTGGGAAATGTAGGGGATATGGGCTGCAATTGGGGGAGACAGGCTGTAGTGGGGGGTAGCGGCTCTACTAAGGGAATATGGGCTGTAGTAGGGGAGTTAGGGGTGGTAGTGGGGTGATATGGGCTAAAGTTGGGATGAATGGGACTGTAGTGTGGGGGATATGGGCTGCATATAGGGGGTAGGGATTGTAGTGTGGGATAGGGGCTGCAATGAGGAGTAAGGGACGGTGGTAGAAGGGTTACTGACTGTAGTATGGGTGTTAGGGGCTGTAGTGGAGGAATGGGACTGTAGTGGGGGGATATGAGCTGCATTAGGAGGTTTGAGACTGTAGTGGGGGGATAGAAGCTACTTTCGTAAGGTAGGGACTGTAGAGGGATAGAAGCTACATTTGGAAGGTAGGGACTGTAGAGGGATAGAAGCTACATTTGGAGGTTAGGAACTGTAGAGGGATATAAGCTACATTTGCAAGGTAGGCACTGTAGAGGGATAGAAGCTACATTTGGAAGGTAGGGACTGTAGAGGGATAGAAGCTACATTTGGAGGGTAGGGACTGTAGAAGGATAGAAGCTCCATTTGGAAGGTAGGCACTGTAATGAGGGATAGAGACTACTGTAGGGGGTAGAAGCAGTAGTGGGGATGAGGGGCTTTAGTAGGGATAGGGGCTGCAGTGGAGAATATGGGCTGCTGTTTGGTTAAAAGGGCTGTAGTGGGGGCTAAGGGCTGTAGAGCATAGGGACAGCAATTGGGAGGGTTAGGGGCTGCAATTGGGAGGGTTAGGGGCTGTAGTAAAAAGTAAGGAGCTTTAGTAGGGGTGTTAGGTGCTGGATTAAGGGGCTTTAGTAGAAAAGGTTAGGGGCTGTAGTAAGGAGTAAAGGGCTTTAGTGTGGGAGGTTAGGGATGTAGTAAGTTGCTTTAGTAGGGGGTTAGGGGCTGTAGTGGGGGTTTAGGGGTGTAGTAAGGAGTAAAGGGCTTTAGTAGGGCAGGTTAGGGGCTGTAGTAGGGAGTAAGGGGCTTTAGTAGGGGGTTAGGGGCTGTAGTTGGGGTTTAGGGGAGTAGTAAGGAGTAAGGCGCTTTAGAAGAGGAGATTAGGGTCTGTAGTAAGGAGTAAGGGGCTTTAGTGGGGTGTTTAGGGGTGTAGTAAGGAGTAAGGGGCTTTAGAAGGGTGTGTTAGGGTCTGTAGTGGGGGTTAGGAGCATAGTAAGTAATAAGGGGCATTAGATGGGTATGCTAGGGGTTTTAGTAGGGGTGGTTAGGGGCTCTAGTGGATCGTAAGGGGTTTATTAGGGTATAGGGATTGCACTTGGGGGGGCTGAAGAAAATAAATGAGTGTATTCCCCCCTCCATGAGGCTTACCTTGGGTCAGGGAGGGGGGAATCCTGTTGTTTGTTAGTCCGGTGGTAGATGTGCAGCTGTGCAGATAGTTCCTTCCAGCAGCCAGCGCCGCCGGGGTAAGTATCAAAGGGTGGGGCCTATCGCAAGGGGCAGAGTCTATTGCTGCCGATTCACTTCTATCTATAACGGTTGTAGATAGAAGGGAGCAGCGAAGCAGGGCTATCAGAAGCCCTCTCATCATGCTTCACTTCTATCTCACTGGGGTCGACAATTGCCCCACTCCCCCTCCCCCCCTGGATCCACCACTGCTGTATCCTCTACCTGGTCTGACAGGAAGCTGAGAGCAACAAGCATCTTCCTGTCAGACCAGGTAGAGGAAACAGAAGATCTTCTACTGCGGTCTGCTCGGCCACAGTACATGAAGGTAAACAGGTGTGGGGGGGGGGGGGGAGACCACAAAGGGACAGGAGGAATGAACAAAGAAACACTGAGTGGCTGGGGGGACAAAGAGACACACAGAGGGGTGGGAGACAAAGAGGCACATAGAGGGGTGGGGAACAAAGAGGCATACAAAGTCAGCAATTTTTGTTTTTTGGGGTTGTGCAAGTAGCTGGTCTTGCCTAGGGTGCCTGTCATGTTTATACATCAAATACTATATAAAGCTTTATATGGACATCTTTTTTTGTTTTGTTTAGTTTTTTTTACAAATCATTTGTTAACCCTTTCTATTATTGTTTTATTATAATGCAATTGATGTCCTTGTCATCCTCTGTTTACTGAAATGTCAGCTTTTTTTTGTGACCACTGCTCTCAGAATCAGAATAGCGGCGAAAGTCTCGTCTCTGAATGTGAAATAGGCAGCAATGCATGAAGTCATTACTCGCTGTCACATGGGATCATAAAGGATGTGCTGGCGGTCACTGGAAACGTGACAGGTGTCAATGAAGCAGAACAAACAAAGTTCAGCCATTTCAATTTACAAATACAATGGGAAGACACAATAAGTGCGTGGCTTCATGGCTCAGTATGTGCCCATAATATCATGTATTTATATTGAGTTTGTTTAGTGTTTGCTTGCTGTTGTACTTGGATGTAATGTGTTTTCACGCTATCCGAGGAAACAGTGGGATGCAATTTGTTCCATTTCACACATTTTGCATTTCATTTTTTTTTTTTTAGAATATTTATTAGCAGCAGAGGAACCCGTGGCCTTCGACAGGAGAAGCTCAAATGAGCTTATTTAAGACATGCACAGCTTGTGCTGATTATTATGCATATGTAACCGCAGCAACGCCTGGCTACACAGGCTGATAGGGGGGCTTTATTGACAGCAAAGTGCACAGATGGATATTTTCGAGGAGATGAAGGTAGTGGGAACCCCTTGCCTTAAATTAAAAACGCAGACGAGTTGGATGTAAAAACAATAGAACACAAGAGGCTTAATTTCCAGAAGTGCTCTTCTAACGTATGTTGGAGAATTTCCAAAACTCTAAGTAAATATTTTTATTGTGTGGTTGTTATGGTGCAAAGATGCTTTGGGTATTTTAAATCTTGTTTTTGTCAAACTCAGAGGATTCCCAAGACCCAATGGACTTCATAATGAGAAAGGTTTCTTCCTCATTGTCCATCCAACATATATATAAAATATATATATGGCTATAGAACTCATTACAATCCATTTATGGCTTTTGAGCACTGGGGGGAAGCAGGATTCAACTGTGTCAATTTATTGTAGCCGTTCTGGCACAGCCAAATGATCATGGAGGTTTTCTTAAGCACCATTGTAATGACACAGTACCATGGTGCGGTACCATATTACAACTCTTGCGGTGATGATTTCTAAAATTGTTTATCATTACTTGAATTAAATTCAAATTATAATAAGAATTTATTTTGTTAAATGGTGAGCTTCCAGTCAAATATCCATTCCTAACGCTGCTAAACAGCACAGCTCTAACTTCCAGATAGTATCTATTGGCTCTCGCAACACAGTAACCAATTATTGAGCATTTCTAAAATAGTGAAAAACGAAACTATTATCAAATTGTATAACTAAGTTTACAGTAATCGTTTAAAAGTTTGCCTTATTATACTGATATAGTTGATCGTTTTATAACTTCATGTTTTTAGTTTTTTTTTCATTTTGACTATTTTTATTGAGTCATAAGCAATTCAGTGGGATACAGAAGGTAAGAGGGAGCATACAAAAGTATAATCAGTACAGTAAGAGCCATAGTTTTAATACAATACAGCCATCAATCATTAAACAATGTGCGTTTATAAAAGTTGTATACTGCTAATTGTGTTTGAAGCCATGACTATATACATATTTGTTACTGCCTGATGAATCAAGATGAATACAGGCTGATCACTCTGGGTATCTATCAGGCTTGTGTGAAACCTTAGCTGCTAAGTCGTGTTGTGTGGGTTCTTCAGCTCCCTCCCCATAAGGGGGTGTTTTCCAATATCACCTGTGACAACGCCCGGACTATACTGGGTTAGTAGTAGTATGTTATTGCCAGTTGATTCCTCCAAGGCGGTCTTGAACAGCTAAGGGGCTCGGTTGTCTGATTCCTGTTGTCTGCCCCCTCCACTTCTCCCTTCATTACTCGTGGTGTATCCTGTTGTCGAAAGGGCTGTTCCCCATTTTGACGTACCCTCTATAGAATACTTGATTCTTTTTTTTCTTCTTTTTTTTTGTAGAATAAACAAAAAAATTTACTAAACTATTAACAATGTGGGTTTTCACTGATAGCTCATGTGGATGAGTTCTACACTCGGAACTAGTTTTCCAAAAAGCATGTGCAGACTGTATGGTGTCTCCAGTGTTTGTCAATGCCCTCCCAATCTCAAGAAGAAACCCAAGAAGAAATAAAGAACACACACAGGCCTGGCCCGCCAGTTTCTAACACCTCAACCTCTCAACTTTCCTATGACTTCTCTCCTTGTATGTGTTATGACATTTTAATTGTTTTTTTTTAATTATTTTTTTTCCCCTTCCCACCTCTGTCTAGAAATTTCTAGTCCCTGCATTCTCGGTATTAGTTATATACACATCCCACATCCTGTAAGTGTTTTTTTTGGGTCGAATGTTTCTATGTGCCATTAGTTCGTAGGCTAGATTCAATGACATTTGTTTCAGTAATGCCGGCAATGTTGGAGTGTCGGTAGTTTTCCATGCCCTGACTGTTAATAAGTTTGCCGCTACTAGTATGTGGAAAAGTAGGATAGATGCTGGTCTCAGGGGGCTATCCATTGATTTGAACAGTAGGCATAATTCACGGGTGAGTTCAATGTATGTTCCTAGTGCAGCAGTCGTGTTGGTGCCCCCTGAACGCCAGAATTCCTTGATTACGGTACACGTCTACCAAGTGTGGTACATTGTGCCTACGTCCTGTGAGCATCTCCAACAGATATTAGAGGTGTGTGGGTATATGCGTGATAGTCTATCTGGTTCCATGTACCATCTATATTGAAGTTTTCTCATGAGTTCTAGATGTGAGGCGCATCTCGACCAACCCGTCTGGGCCACAAATGCTTTGTTCCATAAGTGTGTTTTTAACGGCTTGTTTAAGTTAGTCCACCATTCTAGCTTGAATTTGTTGTGTGTCAGCATTGTCACTATCTGATACATTGAGGAGAGTAATTTTTTCGGGGTGTTAGAGAAAGACTGCAATGCAGTCTGTCTCACCCCTGCACTCCACGTATTTAGGTAAGCTCTGGCTCTGATCCCAGTTAACCCTTGCAACGCAATCTGTCTCACCCCTGCACCCCACGTATTTAAGTAAGCTCAGTCTCTGATCCCAGTTAACCCCTGCAGCGCTGCCTGTCTCAACCCTGCACCCCAGGTATTTAGGTAAGCTCTGGCTCTGATCCCAGTTAACCCCTGCAACGCTGCCTGTCTTGCCCCTGCACCCCACGTATTTAGGTAAGCTCTGGCTCTGATCCCAGTTAACCCTTGTAACGCTGCCTTTCTCACCCCTGCACCCCACGTATTTAGGTAAGCTCTGGCTCTGATCCCAGTTAACCCTTGTAACGCTGCCTGTCTCACCCCTGCACCCCACATATTTAGGTACCCTTACAATGCATTCTCATTCTATGTATTTTTCCCTTTAATCTGGCAAACTTGATTCATTAGTGCAGTCTGCTAGTTGTCCAATCCCTCCCATCTCATGTGTCAAACTTTATAGCCAATTGACTATCTCTAGGCTGAGTGTATTTCCCTATTTAGTTAGGTCACTGGGGAGCATACGACCGTAGGGAGCACAGGCCACATTCCATCTGTGTGCCACAGACAATGCTTCAATCAACATTCGCATTATCATCCACACACCGTTGTGCTTGCTGCATTTATGTTTGTGTTCTGTACCTAGCCATATGTCAAGTACTACTTCCTCACCATATATGCATTATTGTTACCTACTTTATTCCATACATCTGAATTACCTGTAAACATGGCATAGTCTATACAACAATGGTAAAAGATTTCAAAGTTCATAATATTAAAAGGCATTCTCAATAGAATTTGGAATCTTGGAACACTTCCATGAGAACCATTCACATCAGCCACCTTAGATCTGTGCTATGTATATCTAGGCATTGTATGAGTCATCGTTCCCAAACAAAACCTCCTGGGCCCATGAAACTATCTCTAAGTATTTCCTTTTTTTAATCTAATTTCTTGACTTTGGTCGGGAATACATGGCTAAAATGTGAATATTTTTTCAATGCAAAATAGTCATTAGCTATTCTACAAGGAAGTAAGTGAAAGGTAACATAAAACACGTGTTTGTATTCAGTAGTTCTGAATTGTATTGCCTAAATTTACATACCAAACGTTGTGACATTCATTGTTGGGAGTAGAGAAATTATTTCTAATTCCCAAATATGCAACTTGCTTTTCTTTTGTGTTTTTTGTAAGATGTGTGATTTTGCTATTCAGAAATTACATGTATAATTGAATGATACACTCTTAGCGTTGTTTAAATATCTTTATCGGTTAGCCTCAGGCATAATATTAGAATTTAGAAAGTTCACAAATACTGATGGATGGAGAAAGGGTTCTTGACATTTGCAGAACACACAGTAGCATTTTTCTTTTTGTACATTCATTTGATTATATATGGCATTTTGATGTGCTAGTGTTAAGAGGCAATGGACTCTATTGAAATTCTGGGATCTTGGAAACCAGTCTGCAAAGACTGGGCTGAAATCTCTCATTAGATAAGTAGGTCTTGCTAAACTAGTTTGTCCTAAATCCTGTTCTCAAATCACTACAACTAGCTGTTTAGACTATAAACCCCTTTCTAAATACATCTGATGTGTTTATACCTAGCAACTGCAAAGATGCATTGACCCAGAAATGGCTGTTTTTATTATTTTATGATCGAAGGCGTAAAGAAATGGAATGGATTTGAGGATTGATCACGCATACAAATATCAAAAAACGAATCTGGTGAGATAAGAAAGTGTCCAGACTTTAAAATGAATTGACAGGTGATTGAATCAGATTGACCGATTAGCCTTATCAATCAACAATCTTAGTAATTTTTCACTTTTTTCATATTTCGTTTTTTGACATAATTTAAACCAGAGGGGCTAGGTGACAGCGTGCATCAAATAGATATATATAGTAGACCTTTAAGGATGATGTCACAGAGTTGGGTAAAGTATGCAATTACTGTCTGTCTGTATATATCATAGAGACCACAGTTATAAAATTCACGCAAATATGTGCCTGTAAGCATGCTTTCTTTAATATATATGGCCAAAGATATTCTAAATATTATAAATAATAATAGTTTTTTTTGTTTGATTCTCTTTTATTGATTTTTTATATCTCTCATAGAGAAGAAAAGCATATTGGTTACAGAATAAAGAGAGGTGGTTAGTGCAAGCATTGAGTATGTTTGTCATACAGGAAGTAACGCCTTCAATATTGACAATACAGTAATATGGTACACATTATACAATGTACACAACATAAGATGACACATAGGTTGCCAACGAATGCAACAGGTGATTATCGTCTTTATAACGTACAGTCAGTGTGTTCTGTTCCACATCAAGAAGCGAGTCATTGTGTCAATTTGAACTTATCATTGTAGAACTTAAGGTACTATTTTGTAGCTCAAATGGTAACATAACGTCTGTCTTCGAGTCTTCTCGTTATGCGGAGTGTGAGCGAAGACTCAAATATAACCTTGGTGGGGGGGGGGGAGTTAACTCAGGAAGGAGGGGGTAGGGGGGGGGGGATAAATAATAATAGTTAATAGTGAGGGAATTTGGCATGGTCTAGCCATTTTTCGCCGTATATCTGTGTGGCTCTGCAAAATTTCAGTATGGAAAAACCGAATCAGAACCAATCAGATGATCCAAAAGGCTAGGAAAATACTTCTACCAATGTATAAATAAATAGAAATATTATGAACATATTGTGCAGTACACTGATAGCAGAATTTCCCCATCAGGACAAGTGAGAAAAGGTACAAAAATAGAAGTAGAGGGAAGAACGGGAGGAGCAGTAAAGTTTCTATCTCATATATATATGTTATATGTTTATTAAATATATAATAGAAAAATATTTTTAAAATTTACTGCTCCTACTTTTTCCCCTTGGTTCATGATTCAGGTACATTTGTCGACAGCGTTTGGGAATTCAACTGAACAAGTGATCAGCACAAATTCGAATTGTGAAACGAATCTCTAAGCCTAATAGTTAATAATAATAGTTATAATAATAATTAATGGTAATTAGTAGTAATAATGAGAAAATAATACATTTTTCAATACCTTGGGATGCACCAGAATCACAGATTGCCAAGCACACAGAGAATAACATGTCTATAATGGCCTAGATTTTGTGTTTCTGATGTCCGTTCACAGTTTAGCGAATACGTCCCCCAGTCCGACTTTTCTGACCTATAAACGAGAGATTAGAAAAGCCGGTGTAACCGACTGGCAACCTTCAGCTGATTGATAGTGACTTAAATGATTTGCTTGCGTGGTTTATTTAGCGAGTCAGCATGTAATAAATTCATAGTAAATTTATATGTCAGCAACTGCAAGATGATCAGTCAAGCAGAACAAACTAATATTTGCAATTACGACTTAAGCAAGGCCGAGGGAAGGAGAGAAATACTGACTGCGTAACAAAGTTACACTCACATTAGCCCCCCATTACTGAATGCACTAACCTTCTGCGTCTGCCTTGCTAGAATTTTATTAATAACGCTGTTTAGCCTGCTTTTGTTATGTGTTTTTTTTTTTTTAATTAAGAGAAAACCAAATGTGTAAGCATAGAGAGTGAACATTAGAATAGACAAACTTTAGATAGATAGATAGATAGATAGACAGACAGACAGACAGACAGACAGACAGACAGATAGAAATAGATAGATAGAAAGAAAGAAAGAAAGAAAGATAGATAGATAGATAGATAGATAGATAGATAGATAGATAGACAGATACTGACACACCATCTATCTGTCTGTCTGTCTGTCTATCTAGTATCCACAGGGAGAGCCAAACATACAGTGTAATTAAAACAGTTCATTTAAAAAGAAAGCATAACCCAAGGTTAGTTATACATTTACTGCAAAAATGTGTTACTTGACAATTCTGCTTTAATAGTTCCAGAAATTACATGGGATATAGACTAAACTAATTAACTCCACGTTCTTCAAATATATATATATATTGTTCTAGACTTTAACCCCTTAAGGACACATGACATGTGTGACATGTCATGATTCCCTTTTATTCCAGAAGTTTGGTCCTTAAGGGGTTAAACAGTTGTGATTCTCAACAAAGTAATACAAATTAACATTTTATTTCTAATTCTGTTAATTTGTCCAATTACATCCTAGCCCCTGAAATAACGGGGCTGTGTATGAAAATCAATGTTATTCATAACCGTTTCATACAATATTTTTGTTCAATGCTGAAAGTCTGCACTCCAGTTGCATCTCGGTTGTCTCATTTGAAATCCATTGTGGTGGCATAGAGAGCCAAAATTATGTAAATTGTGCCAGAGAAGTGACGTATTTGCCGCAAGACAAACAAGGCATTTGCCTTGGGTGGCACTTTCCAGGGGGCGGTAAAAAACGCCACCCCCAAATGCCCAGGCAAATACCTTGTTAGCCTGGTGGCAGGCGGCTAGCTGAGTTCCAAGGCGTCAGAGTGATGCCGGGAGCCGGAATTTGACGTCCCTCGCCGCCCACTTTGGAATTCAGCTAGCCGTCCAACTGCATGCATGCCTGCCACTCTCCCTGCTCAAGCAGCCCTGCCAGTAGCCCCACTGGACCCCAGGTAAAAAATCCAACCAGCTCTCCCAAAGGTAGGGAGGCTGGGTGGATTTCAATTAAAATAAAAAAATAATCTTTGAGTGTTGGGGGGATGTGTGTGTCTGTCTGGCTGGCAGTGTGTGTGTGTATGTGTGTGTGTGTGTGTCTGGCTGGCTGTGTGTGTGTGTCTGGCTGGCAGTGTGTGTCTGAGTGATTGTGTGTCTGTGAGTGAGTGTTTGTGTCTGTGAGTGAGAGTGAGTATGTCTGTCAGTGTGTGTCTGTGAGGGAGCCTATGGGTGATTGTGTGTGTCTGTGAGGGTGCCTGTGTGTTTGTTTGTGAGTGAGTGAGTGAGTGAGTGTGTGTGTTTCTGTGAGGGAGCTTGTGTGTCTGAGTGATTGTGTGTGTCTGTCAGTATGTGTCTGTGAGTGTGTCTGTCAGTGAGTGTGTGTGTGCGTCTCTGAGTGATTGTGTATGCCTGTCAGTGTGTGTGTCTGTGAGTGGGTGTGTGTGTAAGTGAGTGAATGTTTGTGTCTGCATCATTGTGTGTGTATGTCAGTGAGTGTGTGTGTGTCTGTCAGTGTGTGTCTGTGAGTGAGTCAGTGATTGTGTGTGTCTGTCAGATTGTGTCAAATCAGTGTGTATGTATGTCAGTCTATCTGAGAGTGTGTGTCTGTCAGTCAAAGTGTGTGTTAGTCTTTATCAGGAAGAGGTGTGGCATTGACAGGAAGTGGTGGGGCAAATGTAAATGAGGGGGTGCCTGAGTTCCGTCATGCCTAGGGCAGCACAGATCCAAAATACACCACTGTGTCAGTGTCCAAATATTTCCGGACCTAACTGTATGCATTTTGTGCGTACCCCAGCTGTTGCTGAATCATGTTTACCAGTAACCAGTGATCACAGATAGCGATTAATAAACTTAAAGGACCACTATCGTCACCTAGACCACTTCAGCTCAATGAAGTGGTCTGGGTGCCAGGTTCCCCTAGTTTTACCCCTGCAACTGAAAACAGAGCAGACTGCTATGTTTACACTACAGTGTTAATCCAACCTCTAGTGGCTGTCTCCCTGACAGTCACTAGTGGCCACTTCCGCAATTTAGTAAATCGCACTTATTTGCCGCTGTACGTCCTTACGGAGTCCAGTGTCAAAAAAGATCCCCATAGGAAAGCATTGAGTAATGCTTTCCTACGGGCAGGATTGAATGCACGTGAGCCTCCGGCCACGTATTCGCATTCAGCTCCACTCGGAAGCTGACGTTGATGGAGGAGGAGAGGTCACTAGTGCTGAGGGAGCCCGGCGCTGGATTAAGGTAAGCAAATAAATGGTTAATTACCATTTATTCGCCATGGAACGGGGCCATAGTCGCCTAAACATATTTGTATTCCTAACGCTATAGTTGTTCCTTTAACACACTGGTTGCTTGTGAATTATAAGATTTTATATTATAAATAGGCTGGTTAAGCGTCATGAGAAATTAATTAACAAGCACACAATATACTTAGCCGGTCTGGGTGGAGGGTGATAGATAATGCTGTAAAACATACATAACTACGGTCTCATGCTGTTTTGCAAGTTAAGTCCTAAACAACTGAGACTCATGATTTATTGATATAAATAATTTTTGTGCAAGTTATGTAATCGAAATGACTCATTCAGTGATTACAGTTGCAAGACACTAAAAAATCTGAGATGTAAAAAAAGACCTGTTTTTATTGCCATTTTAGAAATTCAGTTTCTGAACATTAGTCTGCAGTAATTACAGAGTCTCAAATTATTATTACACCCCTCACCTCTTCACATTTTTTTGTCACAAACTGGAATTAAAACTGTTGTCGCAGAAATGCACATTTAATTTACCAAAAAATAGTTACTACTTTGAAGAGGATAAATATTTTATTGTTACCCGAACGCTAATTAAACAGAAAGACGCTACAATTTTGCAACAACATAACTTTATCCCCTTCAGACAGAACATGTTAGAATAACCTTTGACTGTAACGTTAGCTGTAAGTCTTTGAAAACCATTATTTGTCTGTATATGCTCATTTGTCTGTTCAAAACTGCTTAAATGATACTCAGCAGCAAATTGTAGTGGTTATCGTCTACATCCATCGCTTTAATGTCAAACTGCTTATAAAAGTATTGTCCTGAGTCAGAGCTCTTTCTAGAGTCCAGAGACTATTCGTTCTGAGGAATTGACGGATCTGGAACATCAGTGTTTTCATTTTGATACATTTTTTTCTGTATCTCTGCCTCTCATGCCCTTTTACCCCAGGTAAAAGCATCAAAAGGTGTTTATATACGGCTACTTTGTAGCTTAATGACTACCTTTTAAACGACTCAGTTTGATATTATTAATACCTCTTTGGACTATTCCACTGCTTTGGTTCATGAGACATACTTTTTCTATTTAGATCCTTCCTCCCTGTACAGACCGGGAGCCCAGTGTGCACACTTGGGATTGAACGATACAGGAACACCATCTGCTTTTTTCATTTTACACATATTTATTTTTCTAAGGCAAGCTTGCACTGTAATATTTTCATGTTTTACTTATTTTATGCTTTATGATTGCTATTAGACTGTAATTCAATCAAAATAAAATTAGCATTTTTTATGTAATTTGTATATGCTCCTCACTTTTGCATTATCTTATATTCTGCTATATACTTTTCAATAGAAATTGGCACTTGGTCACATCCCCCTGCCCCCACAGCTGTCAATCACACCTGTTACTTCCTGGTTTGGTTTCCTCAGTGGAGTTAGACTGAAGAGGCAGCAATTGCACAGAGGACCTGCCTTGCAAAGACTTCTCATTGATCTGCATTGGAAAGCCTGTGATTGGACAGCCGCAGAAAGTCTGGGTGTAGTAGAAGGGGAGGGCATGGAATGACAAACAAGAGATCTTTTTCGCAAGCTGTTTTTATATATACCCCCAATATAAAAAAAAAACAACATTAAAGGCATGCAAGTTGTCATTAGTAGTATATCTACTCAACAGTAATTTTTGTTTGTTTGTTCGTTTTGTTTTTGTATTTGGGCAGTGGAGTGTACATCAACAATAAGAAATGGACACGAGGATGCTTCTCTAGGTGAAGAACATTTGTAACTTTGTATAAGATGCTGCACCCAAAATTTTATTTTCCCACCTTTGATGTGTCGACCTTGTCTTGAGAAAAATCTAAATGTGGTTTATCGCAATACAGCATAACATTGTTGGTGCAACAAATGGTCATCTTCATCTTATCCAGACTTACCAGCATTTCATTTGTTTCTTCACTAACTGGCGCCTTACTATTTAATTTTGATTACTGAAATAAAGTCCAAATTACCAATTAAACGTATTTTAAATCCAGGTTGTAACATATTGCAAAGAGAAAAAGTCGAAAAAGAAGGTCCAGTACTTAGACAAGAAGTGATAACTTACAAATAATCAAAATCATTATTTCTGTTTAATAGTTTTTTTTAACAGAAATTGTAAATGCTAATTTGCTAAATTTCTCACACAGAGCACCTGATGTTTGCTAAATACCTGTATGTATTTTTCAATTTTTTTAAAGGTCAAACATGTTGATGGGATCCAAATGCAATAGTGGAGACGAATAGAACAGCGAGACATTGACTACCTCCTGATACAGCAGCAGGGGGTGAGCACATGTTAACAGAAAGACTGGTGAGTAGACAGAAATAACCATCCATATCAATTGACTAGTTAAAGGGAAACCCGATGTATCTAAAAAAAAATAATTTCACTCCTGTGTCAGAAAAAAAGATCTGTGCTATTTACTTCTAGGTATAACTCCACATTTTTAGTTTTCCCAGCGTACGTGCAGCGTTTGCGCAATGCTGGGAAAAAATTTGGAAAGTGGCTAGATGCATAAACAGCAAACAAATCTTCATTATTCAGTAAGAAAAGTAAGCTTTCTGGTGGCCAATCATTTTACAGGAGAGTCTAGATTGTTGCATAAATTCTCCTAGCAACCTAGAGAGGGATCGGGCAGGTGTCTCACCAGGACACAGTGTAGCCTGACTAAGAATCGTACGTCTCCCAGAAGCAGAATTTACTAGAATAAATTAGCTAAGAATAAATGAGCTATTATTAATATTTTTTTACACAAGTAGCCAAACCACTTTTTATTAAATATTGGATTCTGTGCATTAATTCTGTACTTTTCAAAAGATCGAGACGACATGTTCTGGTTAAGCTGTGATTCACCATATATGAAATATAATTTATATTAACAAGTTAATATAATGACTTCAATTTGCCTTGATGACAGAAACAAAACAGCATTTAGTTGTCTCTATAGCCTTCATTTAGGTTTTGCAGCTAAAAGGAAGTCAAACCAAGATTTAGCAAACAAAATTATATTCCAAAACATTCACGTTTCTAAAAATGTTAAATATGTCAAAAGCAATTTCAGCAATTCAAGATTCCCAATCTCGCTTCCATTTCTAGTTCTGAGATAATGGTAACTCGGTGACTGTCCCACTGTCAGTGTTCATTAATCTCACACTCTTTCAGAGCTATTTGGACAAGTGCATTTATGTCCAACTGGTAACAGCATACAAATGCACCAATAAAGCCAACAGCTATTTTTATATAATGGTATCGAATTGCTACCATGACGATATATTCTTGTTCTTGTCTCATTATTGGCCTCAGTCAAAGCTCTATTAGCTACCAAGAGGATTGAATGAATGAGTAAATTTAAAGATTAGGAGATAGATGATATTCTATGTTTACAATCATATAACTCAACAGAGATTATGCAGATACAGACAGACAGACAGACTGAAACACACACACTATCTATCTATCTATCTATCTATCTGTCTGTCTGTCTGTCTGTCTATCTATCTACCCTCCTTGAGAATTGCAGTAATTTTACTAAGACTGTTTGAAAGGTTTCTGCTTTCCAGCAGAACTGTCACTTATTCTTGTCCATTGTGCCATTGTGTCGTCATCTCCCCATAATGCTCTAGACAGACAGACGGACGGACGGATGGATGGATAGATAGATAGTGGTGTGTGTGTTTCAGTCTGTCTGGCTCATAGGTAGGTAGGTAGATAGGTAGATAGGTAGGTAGGTAGGTAGATAGGTAGATGGATAGGTGGATAGATAGATAGTGGTGTGTCTGTCTGTCTCTCTGATAGATAGATAGATAGATAGATAGATAGATAGATATTATTATTATTAGATAGATAGATAGATAGATATTATTTTTAGATAGATAGATAGATATTATTATTATTAGATAGATAGATATTATTATTAGATAGATAGATAGATATTATTATTATTATTAGATAGATAGATAGATATTATTTTAGATAGATAGATAGATATTATTATTATTAGATAGATAGATAGATAGATATTATTTTTAGATTGATAGATAGATAGATATTATTATTATTAGATAGATAGATATTATTATTAGATGGATAGATAGATATTATTAGATAGATAGATAGATGATAGATAGATATTATTATTAGATAGATAGATAGATAGATAGATAGATCGATAGATATACACACAAATAAATACAGTTTTCTGGAGTTCTTTGTTTTTTTTTTTTGCTTTTTTAACTTTTGAGTCACAATATAACATTTTAAAGTGTTGGTATGTTACAATACCTCAAGAAATGTAATTTAAATCCAGATTGTAACTGTACAAAATGTCCAAGGGGGTGATGATTATTGACGTCAGACACTGTCTCGTAATAAACTACCCTTGCAAGTCTTTCGAGGCCATGATATTCCCAAGATCATAATGCAAACATAAAATACTGATTTTGTACTGATTTTTTCAGCTACATTTTGCAAATTTTAAATGCCATTTCCTACGAATAAAACATTGATTTGCTGATTGGAAGAAGAGAAAGTGCTATATTGTCCCGGTTACGTTATTGTCACATAATGCTCGTTTTACTCGTCTGTAGTCTCTCTCCTCTGTGTGTGCTTACCAGGGAGTTTCACAGGCAGATCTTAACCTTTCAGAACGTTTTTCTCTGCACGGAATAGGCTATTGACGGTTGCTGGGTAGCGTTAGACTGGGTAATTGTGCACATCTCTTAAATTAGAAGAACTATTGGATACACCGGAAATTGTAACAGCTATGTGGTTTATTCAATACAGACCAAACTGCAGTAAATTGAAAACTAGGCTTAATATAGGCTTGAAATAAACTAAATAAATAAAATAAAGTTAGAGAATCTTTGTAAATCCACATTTTGAGCCTATATTTTGCAGTTTGGTTTTCATAGAAACATAGAATGTGACGGCAGATGAGAACCATTCGGCCCATCTGAATTGCAAAATTTTGATAAAAGATTGCTCAATTTGCAACTTTTTCTCCAATTCGGCTATGTTGGGTCTAAATGTGGCATTTTGATTTTCAGGACACGCACTAGAGAATAAAGTATTAAACTGTTAAGCAAGTCTGGTTCCTGATTCGGGGAGGGATCTTTACAGATTAGTTTTAGAACATCTATGGCAAATGTTGTCCTGTTCCATCATCATCAATTAATATTAAATTAATTTGTACCTTAAATGAATTTTACTAAATTAATACACACCTACCAATTCAGCCAGATTTGCATTTTCCAAGGGTACATTGTGTTCTCAGCTAAATTACAATGTAACATCTGCCAAATGTATGGCAACTAATTGCTTTGCATCCAATCTACTCATTTAAAGAGACTGTAATGCTTTAATTTTAATTGATATAAAAGCACATTTGACAAATTCAGTTGTGTGTTAAAAATGCATTGCTATCTCTTTTTGCTGCAAGATAATATTGTTCAATACTTTATATGATTATCAGGGATCATGATTTTAATTCTACCAGTGGAAATTAAAGGGTCACTCCACTTTCCAAATATGTCAATAAATACAAATCATTGTTTAGTAGATATACCTTTAAATCAACAATGCATACATTAATCTAGGTGTTTTTTTTTATTGGGGGTATATCTTAAAACACCTTGCAAAACCTGCATACCTCTTGTCTGAATCCTTTGCAAGCCCTCCCCTTCTAACCTCGCACAGACTTTCTGTGACTGTCCAATCACAGAGCAATGACGCTCAGTGAGAAATCTTTGCAAGGCTCTAGACAATTACTGCCTCTTGAGTTTATCTCCACTGAGCTAACCAAATCAGTAAATAACAGGACTGGTTGTCTGATTGACAGCCAGGGAGGGTGGAGCAGGGTAACTTTATTAAAAGTGACAATTGCTATTGAAATCTGCAATTTTTGTAAAATGAAAAGAAGAGGACACACTCTAAACTCATAAAGTACTTAACAAGCTAATGTGATTCAGGGCCCTTAAGTGTCCCTGTAAGTCCAGGCTAGCTGGCCAGTGGCGGGGTAATTCTGAGTTTCTGTTTAGTACACCCAGTTTCCTTTTGACCAAAGCAACATGATGCATGCCGATGCAGGATGTCATTGGGATTAAAATCAAGCCAGACGTAGCTTCCTGGTTTTGTGATCCCTGCTGACAGCAAGATCTCTGCTTTTGCAATTCCTAATCCGCACAGTTCCCATAAGGCTCACACCATGAGGAGTGATGTCACATTCCTGCCTTAGCATTATGTAATATTCCCACACTATAAGGAGTGCTGTCACATTCAGCCTTAGCATGATGTCATATCCCCACACCATAAGGAGTGATGTCACATTTGGCCTTACATTATTTTGTAATGTAATTAGAGAGGTCGAATAAGGAAACATGCAAAAAAATACTAAACAAATAAACAAATATTTAATAAAAAGATACTGTTTTATAGCTCCTGCCCTTCCAACAAAATCCAGGATCTGCAGGTTTTGCAATGCATTTCCACCAAGCCAGGAATTAACTAATGCTTACTATACTAACTATAGCACTTCCCATAGTCCGTGACAGTTTTAGGTTCCTTTCGTGTATGTGACCCGTGTATGTTTCATATAATATTTATAAATGTATTCTATTGTGTGTCATGTCAAAACGTGTCATGCCACCTATTGCAACAATAAGTAGAAAGCATTTTACGTTTACCTTTTGTGCATTTAAAACCCCACTACCCATGTACTGTAAGCTCGTTTGAGCACAGCCTTCACCACCTTCTGTTACTGAACAAATTGTCTTGTTGTGGCTTCAATTTTCATTTGTGCATCCTTTGTACAGCGCTACAGAGTATGTTGGCGCTTTATAATAAGAATAATTGTCCAGCATAGAACGATGAATCTGGCAGTCCTAGTTACGATACAGTTTTATGAGGCAACATAAAATTAATCATTTGTTTAAGTCACATTTCAACATGCAGTTAATTACTTGATCACTGATTAATTAGCAATCTCCCCACAGTGCAGCCCGTTAGCAGCTATGCAATGTCTGCTAATCAGACTTGCATGTTAGTGAATAGGCCTCAAATGTTTTAGCTTTTTCAGACAGTCTATTACATCACGCCACCAGCAGTTCTGGTCCCTTAGCTGTTGGAGTACCTGCATGCATGAGCGGGTCAATGGTGCTATCTGCTTATCATATACCTGTTAATGGCTTACTAGGTGCTTCTCACAGTGCAGGGGAAATTACTGCAGGATAGATAAAGCCGTTTAAGCATTTTCCATTTTGCAGGGCAAGCGAGACTTAGTAGCAAGAGAACAATTGACTATTGGACCGGCAGGTATTTATTGATAAGGGAAGGGCCACAGAGATCAATGCAGTAAAACTGTGAGAAACATAACAACCAATATTCTTCTTGGAAGAAGATTAAAAGGGAATTAAAACTTCACAAAATGTATTAAGAATGCATATCTGCAGAAAACTCTAGACATGGAAAGGGGTGATAACTATGCCAAACACAAAGTATCTCCAGAAGACTGGACTCTCAGGGGAAGACCACTACTCCTTTTAGGTCTGAGAAGCTGCAGTAGAGGCGCCATCAAGTGGTGAAAATGTACGTGGTGTTTGGCAATGACATCCTGTCTTGGCAGATTCTGAGGCTGCGGTTTCTGCAAATTAATTGATGGAACCACCGTTAGGGCAGTACCAGGTCCAGGATTCTTCAAAGTTACTGTTTTGACCATGGTTGCCATCAGAGGGTGACAACCATGATGATTGCACAGGCCCAGCAGTCCTGGGGGACCCGGCCGCCCCGTCCCCAGCTGCACCAGGGCCCGCATGCTAATAGGGCCGATTGGGTGGCCCACGCACTTAGGGCCACCCGATGGGCCCTATATCTTCAGGGGCCCGGTCAGCGCTGCGGCCGTGTAATAGCGCAATAATTTTTTTTAAATTACAGCCGCACCACAAGTGCTGCTGGGAGGAAGTGAAGGCCAGTCACTTCCTCCCAGCTCACTCCGCTATGTCTGTATGTCAGCATGTATGTATGTTTGTATGTATGTCAGTATGCATGTATGTCTATCAGTATGTATGTCTGCATGTATGTCTGTATGTCTGTATGTATGTCAGTCTGTCTGTATGTATGTAGGTCAGTCTGTCTGTATGTATGTCAGTATGCATGTATGTCTATCAGTATGTATGTCTGCATGTATGTCTGTATGTATGTCAGTCTGTCTGTATGTATGTATGTCAGTCTATATGTATGTCTGTATGTATGTCAGTCTGTATGTTTGTATGTATGTCTGTATGTATGTGTATGTCTGTATATATGTGTCTGTATGTGTATGTGTGTATGCATGTGTGTATGTGTGTCAGTGTCTGTATGTATGTCAGTATGTATGTATGTGTGTGTCTGCATGTCCTTATGCGTGTGTGTGTCTGTATGTATGTTAGTATGTGTCTGTGTGTCACTACGTATGTCTGTGTGTCTGTATATGTGTCTATGTCTCCGTATGTGTGTGTCAGTATGTATGCCTATATGTGTGTATGTGTGTTTCAGTATGTGTGTCTGTTAGTATGTATGTGTGTGTATGTCAGTATGTGTGTATCTTTGTGTGTGTGTATCTGTGTCCTTTTGTGTCAGTGCATGTGTTTGTGTCTGTGTGTGTATTCCTGTGGGAGGGATTTGGTTGCGATCCCTGTGGGCGGGCTCGGAGGCGGCTCCCTCGGGAGCCCAAACCCTGAGCTGAGTTAGGGGCCCTGAAATTTCTGATGGAGGCCCTGGTTTTGACACCTGGAAATGAAGATGTGAGTGAAAAATGTGCACATACATTTAAGCATAGCTTTATACTTATCAAAGGAATACTTCAAGCACCGAAACAACTTCAACTTAACGAGCAGCTTTAGTCTGTAGGTCATACCTCTGTATTGACACAACTCGATACTCTGCCATTTAGAAACCACCTGACTGTAACTCACACAGCCAACATAAAAAAAATGGTTTTAATTTTCATTTAGCTCTTACAGGACAGTGTGTTCACTTTAAAAGTTCTTATTTCCGGTTCTGTTAATTAAACTTTAGTCATACACATGAGGCTGTTGCATGCTCTAGTAGCTTATTAACAGAGCAGGAGATAAGAAATTCTAGGTGTGGCAAAACTAGCCACTTCTGAATTACATACAGTACAGGTTGTCCGTAGGCTGCAAATATAATGTATAACGTTAAATGTATGTGTATTGCTCTATGGCCGTTCGCATGCTGGCAGCCGTATGCTGCCAGCATACAAAGCATTCATACGGCGAAACACGGCTATCCTGGCCGTTCGCCGTACGAATGTGGACTCCCCAGGTAGACCACACATTCACAGGTCGTGTGGCACCAATTAACCGATTGCAACATTGTTGCAATCGGTAATTAAGGGCTCTCCTAGGTGGCCGTCGTTCGACTACCGACCATGCGGCGGTCGGCCATCTTGGATCCCTTGTCTCTGCAGCGGTGTTCGGTCGTCGAGAGCCTGGAATGGAAAACGGCTACTCAATGATTTGAACACCGCTGGACTTCCAGAGCGTTCGGGAGTCCCCCGTTCGGTACATTATATGTCCCGTACTTATTCGGTACTTTTAAACCCTCTTTAATGTTTTATTGTATTATGTGCGGCGTTCGGTCAATTCTGCTGGGATCAGAGCGGTATTCTCCCAAAGTGTGCGCTCCGACCCCAGCTATCTACCGAACGTTCAATTATTATAAAGTACCGAATATTGTGTGAATTGTGTATTTTAATGTCAATTGTCGGTTTTGCTGCACGAGGAGATAATCCACTTAAGCGTCCATTTTAGTGGGAGTATCTTTCTCGTGCAGCAAGGCCTGTTGGGAAAGTCCCAGTGCATGTTGGGAGAAATCCCCTGGAATTACTGTCTGGAAACCCCTTGCATGGGGAACTGTATAAATATGCTGCCTGTGAATAAACCGAGTTAGTTGACTCCCAAACTGTGTTTCGTCCGGTTATTGGGAGGATTGGGAACATTGCCTTGCTTTCTACTCTGACTGTGGATTTCCTAGATGTACCAACGGATATCGTATGCTGTTACACGGCATTCCGTTACAATTGGTGGCAAGCGACGGGATCCGAACCTTACAGCCGAAAAAGCAGCGTTCGTGTAAACTGGAACTACCGAACAAGGAAAGCAAGGGCAATTCGTATGGAGATTGATTATACCATACTAAAACGACAGACCTTAAAAGAGCTACTGGAAGCCAGGGGCAAGATAGCCAGCAACAAATCTAAGGCTGTGCTGATCGCTGAACTAATGGAGGGAGACAGAGCCCGCAGCGCTACACCCCCACCAGCCAAGGAAGAGACCCCATTCCAAAAAGAGCTACGAACCAGGTTGGAGTTCTTACCGCAACCAGTACCGCTGGAAATACTGACCGTGATGGTATCGGATGTACAGGATTATCTGATGGCGACCAGCACACCAGCGACCCCGCCTAGGGCAGAGTCTGTTACTGCCTCCACCTACGGACAGGTAAAGCCCAAAGTCCCACATCATGCATTTAAAGCGTTTTGTGAAGAAAAGGACGAAATCGATGGGTATTTGCAGGACTTTGAGCGGCTGTGCGATTTGCACGATTTGGAACCCGCAACATGGGTGCCGCTGCTGGCAGGCAAATTATCGGGTAGGGCAGCTGAAGCCTACCGTGCTGTACCCCGAGAGGACAGCAAGGATTACCCTAAAGTAAAGAGGGCGATCCTGGAGAGGTATGCTATTACCCCAGAGGCATACCGGCGCAAGTTCAGGGGCTTGCGCAAGCCTGAGAAAGATTCTCATGCAGAGTGGGCGCACAAGCTGGACCAAGCATCACTAGGCTGGATACAGGCCAGCAACGCTACTAACATGGAGGAGTTGAGGCAGTTAATGCTGCTGGAACAGTTCTTTAATGGTTTGTCCCCAGAAGCACAAGAATGGGTGAGAGACCGGAAACCACTCACCCTACCCGAAGCCGCTAAATTGGCGGATCAGCATTTTGATGCCAGGAGGCATCACGGTGCCCAAAATAAGACTCTCCCTCGGACTACCGGGCCACCCAATAATTTTATCCCTACCGGCCCCACCGCACCCCTGCACAGGCCGGCACTGACTACTCCACCAACCCCCTCCCGATACAACGGCCGGGCTAACATTCAGTGTCACACCTGCAAACAGTGGGGGCACATTTCTCGAGAGTGCACCCAAAACCGGAGCCGACAAGCTTGGAACCAGGTGCGACAAAATTTGGCACCCAGGGCTGCTGCGCACCATTACCAGGTAGCACCCGCCACCCAAGAATTGCTGAGCGCTCAAATTGAGGAGCCTCTTGGGGTGCTGCACGAGGTAATGTCAGTCCGAGCCACCGACAACCGACAACATCATCGGCAGCTAGTGACCCTGGAGGGGAAGGAGGTGCAAGGGCTCCGGGATTCGGGAGCCACTTTAACTTTGGTTGCACCCCATTTGGTACCAGGCGCAACCCACACTGGCGGCTCCGTGGCAGTACGGGTGGCCGGGGGAGCAGTATACCGGCTACCTACTGCCAAAGTTCATTTGGATTGGGGTGTGGGAGAGGGGACCGTAGAAGTGGGGCTGATGCAGAATTTACCTGCCGATGTTGTACTGGGGAATGACTTGGGCCAAATGACTTCCGCTTTTATTCCCCAGGCTCCGTACCAGAAAGCCCTTCCCGTAACCACCCGGCAACAGGCTCGCACCACGGCTACACCGATGCACTCTGAGGCTCAGGTAAGAGACCATGTTCCCCAACTGACCCCCATGTCCTGGGATACCCCGACTACCTTTGCGACCGAAGTCCAGACCGATCCCACTCTCCAAGTATATAGGGACCGGGCACAAACCGACCAAGCAGGGTTAGAGGGGGAGCGGTTCATCTGGGAAAGAGAGTTGCTCTACCGTGTCACGGCAAAAGATGTGGGGGGGTCTGTCACCTTAACTAATAAACAGCTAGTGGTACCCCAGAAGTATAGACAGGAGCTGCTGCGAATTTCTCATGACATCCCCTTGTCAGGACACCTAGGGATGACCCGTACCCGATACCGTTTGACCCATGCCTTCTTCTGGCCCGGGATCTCTCAGGATGTGCGCCAATATTGCACCTCCTGCGACGTCTGCCAGCGTGTAGGTAAACGAGGGGATCGCCACAAAGCCAGGCTATGCCCCCTGCCCATCATAGCAGAACCCTTCAGCCAAGTAGCAGTGGATATCGTAGGTCCCCTGCCAAAACCCAGTCCCTCTGGCAAAAGATATATCCTAACTATAGTGGACTACGCCACCCGATACCCCGAAGCCGTGGCCCTCTCTAATATCCACGCTGAGACCGTAGCAGAGGCATTAATGAAGGTATTTTCCCGAGTAGGTTTTCCCCAAGAGATAATCTCGGACCGAGGTACCCAATTTACGGCCGAAGTTACCCAACATATGTGGAAGGTGTGTGGCATTAAGCCAATAGTTAATTCCGCCTACCACCCCCAGTCAAATGGGCTATGTGAGAGGTTCAACGGGACGCTGAAGCAGATGCTTCGGACGTTCGGGGAGACCCACAAAGACTGGGAGAGGTTTCTACCTCACCTACTCTTTGCCTATAGAGAGGTCCCCCAGGAGTCGACAGGATTCTCCCCGTTTGAACTACTGTTTGGGAGGAGGGTGCGAGGACCCTTGAACTTGATTAGGGAACACTGGGAGGGAGAGAGTACTACTAACGAAACCCCTATCGTGTCATACGTCCTGGAGTTCAGGGACCGTCTGGAGGCGCTGACTCAGGCTGTACACACGAACCTCCAGGCGGCCCAGCAACGCCAGCGCCGCTGGTACGATAGAGGAGCCAGGGACCGCAGCTTTCAGGTGGGACAGAAGGTTTTGATCTTAAAGCCCGTCTGCACAGATAAGCTGCAGGCCATCTGGCAAGGCCCATACCAGGTAGTGGAGCAGCGATGCGACACTACCTATGTGATCGGCCCCTGCTCAGGGGTAGGGAAGAGACGCATGCTCCACGTGAACATGCTCAAGCCCTACCATGAGAGGATAGAGGATGTGACGGCAATATGTGCCTCCTCCGTAGAGGATCAGGAAAATCTACCTTTACCCGACCTACTAGAACCCGAGGAACAGATAGAGCCCTCCCGGGGAGTTCAGCTGGGGGAGCGGCTAAGCCCCCAGGAGCGTGCCCAGGTACAGGCGCTGATTGTAGCAAAGGGGGCTACCTTCTCCAATTTACCTGGGTACACTCCGCTAGCCACCCACCGAGTGGAGACCCCGGGACAGCTACCTATGCGCCAGGCTCCATATAGGGTTCCGGAATCCGTCCGTACCCATATGAAAGCCGAACTGGACGAAATGTTGCAGCTAGGGGTTAACGAACCCTCCGATAGCCCCTGGGCATCGCCGGTAGTCCTGGTACCTAAAAAGGATGGCACCACCCGATTCTGTGTTGACTACCGGAGGCTAAATGACAAAACGGTGTCTGATGCCTACCCGATGCCCCGGATAGACGAGCTGTGGGATAAGATGGCACGGAGCCAGTATCTCACTACCATTGACTTATGTAAGGGGTACTGGCAGATCCCTCTAGCCGATGACGCCATCCCCAAGTCGGCGTTTGTCACCCCGTTTGGCCTGTACCAGTTCAAGGTCATGCCTTTCGGGATGAAAAACGCTCCGGCTACCTTTCAGCGGATGGTAGATCGGCTACTGGACGGTTTTCAGGAGTATGCCTGTGCCTATCTCGACGATATAGCCGTTTTTAGCCAGACCTGGGAAGACCACCTACACCACATAGGGGCGATACTAGATCGCATTGGGGAGGCCGGGTTAACGCTAAAACCTAGCAAGTGTCACATAGGTATGGCCGAGGTGCAGTATCTGGGCCACCGTGTAGGGTGTGGGCAGCAGAGGCCCGAGCCAGCCAAGATTGAGGCCGTAGCCAAGTGGCCTACCCCCAGGACTAAGACCCAGGTGTTGGCGTTCTTAGGGACAGCCGGCTATTACAGAAAGTTTGTCCCTGACTATAGCACCCTGGCCAAACCCCTAACCGACCTGACGAAGAAGAACCTTCCCCGACTGGTTGTCTGGGCCCCAGAGTGTGAGCAGGCATTCCAACAACTCAAGACAGCTCTCACTAATGCTCCTGTGTTAACTGCTCCCGATCCAACTAAAAGATTTCTTGTTCACACAGACGCTTCAATGTTTGGATTGGGGGCAGTACTGAGCCAAGTGGGAGCCGATGGCGGAGAACACCCCGTAGCCTATTTAAGCCGCAAGTTGCTGCCTCGTGAAGTGAGCTACGCCGCCATCGAGAAAGAATGCCTGGCCGTGGTGTGGGCCCTTAAAAAGTTACAGCCATATTTGTACGGACAACCTTTTTCCTTACTCACAGATCACAACCCGTTAGTGTGGCTAAACCGTGTGTCTGGAGACAATGCCAGGCTGCTGCGCTGGAGCTTGGCGCTGCAGCCCTTTGACTTTACCATCCACTACCGGCCAGGAAAACAAAACGGTAACGCTGACGGGTTATCCAGACAAACTGAACTCGAGAAGTGATCTGTGAGTACTCTCCCGGACATCCCCAAGCCGATCCGTTGGGATCAGACTGTGTATGCCGGCTTGGTTCTGGGGGAGCATTGTGGCAAAACTAGCCACTTCTGAATTACATACAGTACAGGTTGTCCGTAGGCTGCAAATATAATGTATAACGTTAAATGTATGTGTATTGCTCTATGGCCGTTCGCATGCTGGCAGCCGTATGCTGCCAGCATACAAAGCATTCATACGGCGAAACACGGCTATCCTGGCCGTTCGCCGTACGAATGTGGACTCCCCAGGTAGACCACACATTCACAGGTCGTGTGGCACCAATTAACCGATTGCAACATTGTTGCAATCGGTAATTAAGGGCTCTCCTAGGTGGCCGTCGTTCGACTACCGACCATGCGGCGGTCGGCCATCTTGGATCCCTTGTCTCTGCAGCGGTGTTCGGTCGTCGAGAGCCTGGAATGGAAAACGGCTACTCAATGATTTGAACACCGCTGGACTTCCAGAGCGTTCGGGAGTCCCGCGTTCGGTACATTATATGTCCCGTACTTATTCGGTACTTTTAAACCCTCTTTAATGTTTTATTGTATTATGTGCGGCGTTCGGTCAATTCTGCTGGGATCAGAGCGGTATTCTCCCAAAGTGTGCGCTCCGACCCCAGCTATCTACCGAACGTTCAATTATTATAAAGTACCGAATATTGTGTGAATTGTGTATTTTAATGTCAATTGTCGGTTTTGCTGCACGAGGAGATAATCCACTTAAGCGTCCATTTTAGTGGGAGTATCTTTCTCGTGCAGCAAGGCCTGTTGGGAAAGTCCCAGTGCATGTTGGGAGAAATCCCCTGGAATTACTGTCTGGAAACCCCTTGCATGGGGAACTGTATAAATATGCTGCCTGTGAATAAACCGAGTTAGTTGACTCCCAAACTGTGTTTCGTCCGGTTATTGGGAGGATTGGGAACATTGCCTTGCTTTCTACTCTGACTGTGGATTTCCTAGATGTACCAACGGATATCGTATGCTGTTACACTGCATTCCGTTACACTAGGTAAAACACATTGTGCAACATGGGAACCTAAACATGAAGGCTGTTTTTCAGGATATGAGTAGGGAGGCTGTGTGAGTGTCAAGGGAGGTTACATATTGCTATCAACAATGCCCCACACCCTAACCATAGCACCAACCATAGCTTTCTACGTTTGGGTATCCAGATTTAACTTTTTGTACATGGCATTGTTAAAACCTTAAACTCCTCAATTTGCATTCTTTAATGCCTTAATCCTAACCCTAATCAAAATTAACATCCTACTTTTTACTTTAGCCTTAATTCATCTGTTATTGGTCTTTTCTAATCTTAAACACAGGGTTAAAGTTAATATTAGGGTTAGGGTATAGAATAGAACGGTAACATTAATACTGAAGACAAACTTTCACACTTCACACTTTACATTCTACAATAAGTCTGCTAAATTGGAAAAAATGTTTTTACTTTATTTGCATTGGTTTATGTCACTTTCAAAGCAACACATTTTATTAATTAACTCAGATCAGTAATTAAAATATGTCAAAAGCTTCAGGATACTGTATTTTAACCTGTCTGAAGATTACCCTGCCCTGATCCCTAAAATAAACATGGAAATACAGTTTACCAACTATTCATTTCTACATCATAAAATTTACGTTTCAGAGAAGAAAGATGCCCATTTTAAAATGTCACTTGGTGCCTTCGTGCACTTCATAAACCCGTAACAACTCCTCCACCAATAGGATCCCTACTACCCTGTAGATTACCGGAATAAACTGTTGATTTAAAGTAATGGTATTATTATCGCTACTCAAAGTAAGATTCTCCCATGCCACATTGTGTGTGGGGTAGAGGAGATTAAGTAAGATTGTCTTACTGAACGCCATATGTATCCAGATGTTTTACTGTATTGGTAACAACATCATTAATTTGGCTTGAAAAAAACAAAGTCCATCATGCTCAACATTCCTTAGTACCCATATTTGTTGCTCTGCAACACTGATCTGAACAAACCAAATTAGGCAGATATCTGCTAACCTATTCAGAAAGCACTTTTCTTAATTTTGTGCTTAGATCGCTCCCTAATTTGGTATCCTTAAATATGGCAATCCTATGTAATTATAGAAAATTAGGGTGCTAAACACTAGGCATCTGTAAGAGCAAAATTAAAAAAGGGATTTTATTAGTTTTGATCTTTTAGCAGTTTAGCAGATAACTCCCTAAATTGGTACTTTGTAACATTGTGACTGCCATCGTCATTCATTCCCTAGGGGGAATAATGGCCTTCTGAGTTTTGGCAAATAATGATATTTTCAGATGATATTTGCTGCATTTCAGACTGTGCAAAAATTAACTAATTGAAAAGAAAGGAAACTAACCTTTTTTTCACATGCACGTCTCTAAAACATTCAGCTTTTTGTTGCAAAAGGTGTTCTTAGCTCGGAACTAAATAACTATACTTAATGTACTTGTTTGTATGTTTGGGCTTTTTAAGTATTCAAGTGAAAACCTGCCATTCTCACTGAGCAATCCATCTAAAGCAACCATAGCATCCTTGTGCTGGTCAATTAATGGACAATCGATGAGGCTGACAGGCCTCTGAGAACACACTCTCATTTTAAGAGACAGGTAATGAATGTATACAATTTTAATAATTAAGTATGGATGTCATAAGTCAAAACAAGTGTTAATGATGAGGATTAGCTGTCAGGCTCGTAATAAATAGTTATCAGAGAGAGAAAGCAAATTTACATGCTTCATATCATCCTCCCACAGAAATAAAAATAAAACAGAGAAAATGGACTGTGACAGCAGATAAGAACGGGATGGCCCATCTCATCTGCCTATTCTGAAATGTATTTTAATTAGTTATTGCCTTTCCTTCTTAAATTTAAAAAAAAAATGTTAATAAAAAAAGATTTCAGTATTTTGGAAGGGGAAATGGCTTCAATATGTATATTATTATAATTTTATCCTTGCTTGGAACTAATATCCCGCAATATGAAGTATGCATATTTATGCAATAGCAAGCCTTTGCCGCATGTAAAAGGCCACTGAGTGCATCAGCTGTCACACAGCAGGAAGCCAATACCACCATCTGATTGGCTGCTGAGCCTACCAACCCCTACACACAACAGGAAACCAGTACCATCATCTGATTGACTGCAGAGCCCACAAACTCTGACACACAGCAGGATGCCAGTATATCATCTGATTGGCTGCTAAGCCCACCAACACACACACAACAGGAAACCAGTACCATCATCTGATTGACTGCAGAGCCCACCAACACCGACACACAACAGGATGCCAGTATATCATCTGATTGGCTGCTAAACCCACCAACACAACCACAACAGGAAACCAGTACCATCATCTGATTGACTGCAGAGCCCACCAACCCTGACACACAACAGGATGCCAGTATATCATCTGATTGGCTGCTAAGCCCACCAACACAACCACAACAGGAAACCAGTACAATCATCTGATTGACTGCAGAGCCCACCAGCACCGACACACAACATGAAGTCAATATATCATCTGATTGGCTGCTGAGTCCACCAACATACACACAACATGAAGTCAATATATCATCTGATTGGCTGCTGAGTCCACCAACATACACACAACAGAAAGCCAGTACCATCAATTGGCTGCTGAGCCTACCAACACACACACACAACAGGAAGTCAGCGCCATCTTCTGATTTGCTGCTGAGCCCAACAACAGCCACACACAGCAGGAAGCCATTACTAACATTAAACTCCACCTAGTTTTAATGTTTGTTTTTATTGATGTCCTTGTGCAGCCATTAGATTTTGTAAAGAGCCAAGGCCAAGGACATTGCATCAGAAGGGTACAATAAAAAATGCCGGGGGATCCGGTGGACAAAGGTCACTCACAGCATCTCTGTACAGAGAGACACCATAACTAGAATTGGCAACAAAGATGTGTGTAGGCAATCTCTCTCATAAAGATTCACCAAACACACAGAAATAAACATACTTTTTCATATCATAGTATGTATTGAAACTCAACACAAGTAGCGCAAATAAACATTGAAACGGGAATGTTTTTGTTTGGGGGGGGGGGAGGGAGGTTCAGCACATAGGGGATCTGTAGAAGACAATTAGCTGTGCTTTGGTGTCCACATTTTCCATCCTTTGCTTGGTTTCCTCTAAACCATATCCATATCAATAAACCACTTAAATTATCTCTGTTTTCCTCTCTCTTCCTGTCTTGAGATGCCGTAATGCTAAAGCGCTGTACCCAACTAAAACCACTGTTTAGTGTAGGAGCCATGGGTAGTTAGGTTGCAGGGTATCTGATTCATTTAAAAAAAAAATTATCCACCAGGAATGAAGATCCAGGTAAGTGTCCTATGTTATCTGAATTTCACATTTTCCACGTTTGGGAGTACAGTATAAATAAATACTGATAAAGTATCTCTCCAGCCTCCAGCCTTCCTCAAACAAATATAAGAACGATGTTAAAATGATGTATTGTCTGTCTCTCCATGTTAACCCACAAGGTTCATTAACCTTCCAAAGATTTCTCAAGCTGACACATAATTATCCAATTATATGTGTGTACAGCTCTATGCTGAGGAGTGGCACCACAGAATAGTGTGGATTTATCTAGTTATTCAGAAATCAATCTGTAAACTAGGCCAGATTATTGAGTGAGTGTTAGAATCATCTGAAAAAGCAAACTGTACATGGGGGAATATGACTATGCAGATTTTATATGATTACAAAACTAGTATCCAGTGAATAGAAGTGTGGCGTATGGTATCCCTTTCTTTGTTTTGTCACAGGGCTTCCTTGCACTTACATGGGTAGACATGATGCTCTTCATATGTGATTAGCATAGACTGACTAGGCTTTGGATTCTATACTGTTTATGCTTGCTGGACTACTCTTAGATAACGTTCAGTTCTGCCCTTAGTGTCAATTTTGTATCAGGTGTTTCTCAATATGGTCATGTGTATCTCCGCTCGTCACGTCATGAGTCCATTTGGTTGTATCCCATCAAATTTTGCACAAATGCTTAATCCAGTGTTGTTCAATCCAATTAATTACTTATGTTAATCATTGTTGCTACTTTATCTTGACTGTCTTCATAAAGACCCACAAAAACCTACATGTACACCTCTGTATCCAAATAATATTGGGGATGTTATCACAGATTGTACATAGAATTTTTCACAACTTAATGTTAACATCATCTTAATGTTTTCCATTTTTAAGTTGACTCTCTTTCTGTTTAATTTTGCCAGCTTCCTAGACGTGAATGAGGCAGATGGAGCAGGACGTGGAGAGTCCCATTTCAATACGGCAGCCAAAACTGCCAAAACAAGCTCGAGAAGACATAGTTAAGCAGAAATGTTCAAAACGAAAAATACAGCGGTATGTTCGGAAAGATGGAAAATGTAACGTCCATCATGGGAACGTTAGGGAGACCTACCGCTACTTAAGTGACATTTTTACAACCTTGGTGGATCTGAAGTGGAGATTCAACCTGCTGATATTTGTTATGGTTTACACAGCAACCTGGCTTTTCTTTGGAATGATATGGTGGCTTATTGCTTACATTCGTGGAGATCTGGATCACATAGGAGACAAAACATGGAGTCCATGTGTGGATAACCTCAATGGATTTGTATCTGCTTTTTTATTTTCAATAGAGACAGAGACAACAATTGGTTATGGATATAGGGTTATCACAGACAAGTGTCCTGAGGGGATCATACTTTTGTTGGTCCAGTCTGTGTTAGGGTCTATTGTGAATGCTTTTATGGTTGGTTGTATGTTTGTCAAGATATCCCAACCTAAGAAGAGGGCTGAGACGCTGGTCTTCTCTACCAATGCTGTCATATCCATGCGGGATGGTAAACTGTGTCTGATGTTCCGAGTCGGGGACCTTAGGAACTCTCATATCGTAGAAGCATCAATACGAGCCAAGCTAATCAAATCCAAACAGACAAAGGAGGGGGAGTTTATACCACTGAACCAGACAGATATCAATGTCGGATATGATACTGGGGATGATCGATTGTTTTTGGTTTCCCCACTGATCATAAGCCATGAGATTAATCAACACAGTCCTTTCTGGGAGATATCAAAAGTTCAGCTACCAAAAGAAGATTTAGAGATTGTGGTCATCTTAGAAGGAATGGTGGAAGCTACAGGTAACAAAAATATTAACTCATAGTCTAATATTTTATCTTGTGCATACATCACTAATATTTATTCTAAATCAGTGATGACTAATGTTTGTACAACTCTGTATGTATACTACATTACCAATAAGACTGCCATCCAGCCTACGATATTTTACAATCATATGTGGTGAAAAGAGTAGTAAACTTGTGTAAACGGGATTGAGAAGCAGACAAAAGTGTTATGGTATAAAGAAGTAAACAAGTGTTACGTATCAAAATTTCTCCACCTTATCAGCTCTGATGTGTAAAATAGAAAAAAAAACAGCACCTATATAATTGATACATTGCGATGTCTCCATTTTCTCAAGAAAATGGTTTTAAAATATTTGTAGAACCTTACGTTATTGCTGTGAGAATGAAGAAAGGGAAGAAAACTAAATATTAAAACAAAAAGGAGCACTATCTTAAATCCCTATGTAAATTTACATAACTGGATGTTGTTAGTATCACTCCAATGGCCATTAAAGTGTAAGCTCAACAGCCACATCAATTATAAGACATTCTATAGCCATTCCTACCAGTACCCCAGTACAATAACAGTACCCCCCATGTACAGGTTTTATGGTGTTTTGGAAAGTTAGAGAGTCACATATAAGGCTTGCATTTCATTTTTTTCACATTGAAATTTGCCAGATTGGTTATGTTGCCTTGGAGAGCGTATGGTAGCCCAGGAATGAGAATTACCCCCATGATGGCATACCATTTGCAAAAGTAGACAAACCGAGGTATTGCAAGTGGGGTATGTCCAGTCTTTCTTAGTAGCCACTTAGTCACAAACACTGGCCAAATATTAGTTTTTTGCTTTTTTCACACAAAAACAAATATGAACGCTAAATTTGGCCAGTGTTTGTGACTAAGTGGCTACTAAAAAAGACTAAACATACCCCACTTTCAATACCTTGGCTTGTCTACTTTTTCAAATGCTATGCCATTATGGGGGTAATGCTCATTCCTGGCTACCACACCGTCTCAAAGGTAACATTACTAATCTGGAAAATTTCAATTTGAAAATGGAATGTTCTATATTTGACCCTGTAACTTTCCAAAACAACATAAAAACGGTTAATGGGGGGTACTGTTGTACTCGTGAGACATTGCTGATTACAAATCTGTGCATTTTTTTGCAGTAAAACCTAACAGTGTTATGACATTCACAGTTAAAATGTCAGACGGAAATGCACATTTTAAAAAAAATCTAATTTTCTCACATTTTTTTTTATTTTATTCATAATAAATTATGTTCCATATATGAATAGTTAATGATAGATTAAAGCCCTGTTTCTCCTGAACAAAATGATATATAATAAGTGTGGGTGCATATAATTTGAAAGAGGGGAACTACGGGTGAACAGACATATAGCGCAAATTCCAGTTTTTGTTTACGTTTTGTTTTGATCAGAACGTGCACTATTGACTCCGTCCTGAAGGGGTTAAAAACCACCACCAAATCTATCCATAAATATCAGACAACCCTCTAGTTCTAGAAAGGAGAAGGGAGGATATAAATATATATTATCCAACTGTCCGCTACCATTAGTCATAACAGTCATAGCAATGTCTTGTCTATGAATTTCCAATCTCATTTACTATGGCAAATCGATCAATTATCCTAACCCCAGATTAAGAATTAATTCTGATCGATTCTAATGTCATACTAATAGAGTATATTATTGAGTAAAAAGGGAATTAAGTAGAATATTAATTTACAATTACCCTTACCATTATTCCAACAATTCAACCATACAAGGGTTGATATTAATCCCCATAAGAACTAATCTATTGTGGATTAATCACTTCAATATGTCTCTTATTAAATAAAAATAAAAGTGGATTATGTGTATATCGTTATAGTTAAATATGGATATTATCCAAAATTTCAATATATGTCATATATACAATTTAACTCATATTCAAAAAATAAAAATAAAATATAACATTGTGAATAACTTCTTCAAACTTATAAATAAACATCAAAATAGCCCTATGTGTCTAGAGAAAGAATAAAGAGAACATTTTTTCCCTTTCCAACCTCGACTATTATATCTATTATATAATCAGACAGGAGTATTTAACATTGATAATTAACAATTTTAGATTAATTTAGATCCCAGGAGTCGATGGTTTCTTGTGCTTCCGTAGCATCTTTAAAGAAAAATCTTTGATCGTGATAGAATACTAATAAAGTCGTTGGAAAGTTCCATTTATATTTAATTCCTTTTTGTCTCAGTATTGCAGTCTGATTAATATTTTTTTTTCTGTTCTGTCGAGTAAATATAGATAAATCTGCAAATATATATAATAATAATAAAAAAAAAATAATAAGTTTAAAGGCTTTTGTCTAGCCAAGAGAAAAAATATTTCAAATGTTGCAGTCAACTATCTTCTCTTAACTTTTTTTTTTCTTTCTTCCCTTCCTCCTCTATTTTCCTTCCATTTACAGTTAGTGAATAGGCAATGGTTTGACAAAAGCCAAAATGGTATAGATTGAACTTTTAGCTTTCAGCAGGTTTAAGTAAATGTGTTCAAAATCACTTCATATATCTGCTTATGCCTGGTTTAAGTTGATTACTTATCTCTTTAATTTGAGTAGAGATTTTACAGGCATCAATCCAGCAGTATACAGATTGGTATACTAGGTCAGGAACATTATAGTTCTTACTTCTTTCTTGTCAGTCCTGATGATAAATCTTTCTTAGTTGTATCTGCGGACAATTTCTCTCAGATTTATTAATCTCCTTAATAATACAGCTTTCAGTAAGCTTAAGTCAACAGGTATTCTCACTCCAACTTTCCTTTTGCATTTAATTATATGTGGATTTACAATTAATGATTAGATAATAGTTTGACAATAGCCCTAATGGCTTAGATTGGGCTTTTAGCAAGTTTAGGTCATCAGGTTAGGAATTACTTCATATATCCGCCTGCACCCACTTTAAATTGATGCCTTTTCTCTCTACTTTCAATAGAGGTGTTGCAAACACTAGTTAGGCGGTTAGGCGGTTAGGCAATATGCAATGTTCAGACTATTATACCATATCAGGCAAATTAAAGTCGTTGTTCATTACTTGCCAATCTTGACGATAATTCTTTTCTTTCTTAGGTGTAACTGTATTCGATTTCTACCAGGTTTAATTTTCTTCTTTGGTGGAAATATTCGGCAGGCTTAAATCAGCAATTTCACAACTGTTGTTTATTCCGTTATGCTCGCTCCAACGATTCAGTAATCCGCCAGAAGATAGTTGCAAAGTTGCAAATATATCAGATTAAATAGCCACTTCACTGGTTCTGGCGTCTGTAGAAGCTTTTCCAATACTCCGCGTCTCGGACCTCGCTCACCTCCCCCATTCGTACCCCGTGTCCACGAGGGCGTGCGTGCGTGTGTGCATCACGTCATCAAGTTTTCATATTTTGAGACAAACAACTCTTATGATTGTGCCATCTTAATGTGTAATTTTATTTAATAAAAAAAAAAAAAAATCTTTTTTTATGGCATAATCCACCTATAAAAAAAAAAATTATTAAATTGGCTATGGCGCACACTTTAATATCACAAATTCTTAACAAAGACAAAACAAACTAAGTATTCTATCTCACTTACCTGTAAATTCAATTGTAGTTTTACTTGTCTATAGATTGTCTATGATATTGCCTTTCAAATCGCCATGGTTCAACATCAGTTATTTAAAACTAGAGGTACATGTGAATTACAATTAGGTGGTTTGTGAGGATAAAATATGTAAGGAGGTTAGTTATAAAAATGGAAATTATATTCTGCAAATGATCCAAATTATATAATGAGTGTGAATTATGGAAATTGGAGGGGCGGGTGGTGATATAAGGCAGATGAGATGGTTCAATACGAGTGGTGTGAATTACGCCATGGAGATAGACTATGGCAAGGTGCAAGTTGGTGAATTGTGCTACAAAGGATGAGATATAGAAAGGTGTTGAATTATGGTATGGTGTAAATTATAGCAGTAAGGTAAATTATTATATGTGGGTCAATGTAAAGCAAACTTAAATTTTAAATAGGATGACTCCCAACACATCTAGTGTATTATTGAATTAATTAAGGATGAAACAATAATTCTAAAATCTAAAATCAAGTTTTATCACATTTTCAGGACAGCACGTAACCAGTTAAAATTGTCAACTAAATGTTTGCTTTTGCCTACAATTAAGCAATTAAGCAGGAATATATTGTTGTTTTTAAACAGTTATTTTATCTTTTTTATATTTATATATATATTTTTTTATATTTTTTTTTTGTATCTGAATATCATGTTCTAGAATTACCTCGATTTGAAGCTTACAGTTGTGGCTGCATGGCAGTTGACAGCCTTCTCATATCATGAGAAGATAAAAATATAATAGTTTAGCAACCTGTCTGCAGGTTATTTCTCCGAGAAAGCTTTGCGAGTATGAGATTGAATTTGATAGCATAATTTGAACAATATCCAAAAGCTAGGATGTTCAGACTGCCATCCAATGCCATTTAGACGGAATATCGTCAGATACGTTTTAGCGATGTCCTCCACCTGTCTGGCTCTGTCTGAAAAATAAAAGCAAAACTGGGAATTTTCCAAAACATTCTGCTGCCAGAATCGAGGTAAACCTTTGAACAAAATAAAAGCAGATGTTTCCAGATCTCTGGGTTGGTTTCAGACAACATTAAGGCTGGGATCCATCAAACTGTCAACCAAGACGTTGCATTTTAATTGCCAGCCCTGCGCCGTCCTCGTGAGATGCAAGGGATGTCAACTTGAGATATTCTATCCAGGGAGCTGGACTGAAATCCTTGAAATAGAATGAATGCTGGAAAACGGGCTAGTGATTCAATACAAACGCAGCTAAAACCAAAATCTGTCTGAAAATGGAACAATATAAATAGATGTATATTGTTTATAGGAAATCATATTATACTACCATAGCCAACAATTTACAAGAATCTAAATAGCCATTTAAATGTGTAATACTTTACATGACACTCCAGACCCCTGAAATACTTTAGCTTGCTCAAGTGCTTTATATGTGAAGAGCATGTCCTCTTTTTTTTAATTTTACAAAAAGCACAGATATCAATAGAAACTGGCACTTTTACAAATAAACCTGGTTACACCCCCCTGGTTGTCAATCAACAACCACTCCTGCTACTTCCTGGTTGTTTAGATCAGTGGAGTTAAACTCAAGAGGCAGCAATTGCTCAGAGCACCTGCCTTGCAAATACTTCTCATTGAGCTGCAATTCAGTGATTGGACAGCCACAGCTAGTCTGGGCTGCTTAGGAAAGAGGGGGGTGCAGCTTTTACAAGTGCCCCTTTAAGCAGGAAGTTGAGTAGTATACCCCAGTTCTGATGATTTTGCTCCCCGTTGGGTAGTTGGCACAACCACTTCCTTTCCCTTTGGATGACATTACTGTACCATACTTTTCAAGTGTCACAGATGCAACAGAGCAATTTGGAACTTGTGTCCACCTTTTCATGGTCTCCAAAAAAGTGTGGAGGTCATCTCTCATTAAAGGATCACTATAATGTCAGGAATACAAACATGTATTCCTAACACTATAGGGTAACTGTGTGTAGACTAGCACTGGACTAGGAAGCACCTCTGTTACTAAGCAGCGATGTAAACACTGTTAAAATGGAACCAGGTTAGCAAACCAAACATTCCTGTATAAATCCATGTGTAACTGCTATCATACTGGCAGATAAAATCCTGTAAATATTCTTGCATTAGTGTATTTAAAGGGACATGCTAGAGACAACATTAAGCTGTAGTGGTTCTGGTGACTATAATGTCCCTTTAAATACACTAATACTAATGCAATAATATTTACAGGTTTTTATCTGCCAGTATGAGCGCAGTTACACAGGGATTTGTGCAGGAATGTTTGGTTTGTTGAGCTGTTTCCATTTTTGGATAGACAATCATGGGCCATCTAGAATATTTGTCATCTAGATTTTTGTACATTCCAATATTGTAAGATATATAAGATAAGATATATAAGAATATATTATACGCAAAGAAGAACATGCATGCAGACTGATATTCTGTATCCCTGTACAATAGAGTAACTAAGACAATTCATGCCAATTTTGGACTATCGGAGTTCCGTAGCTATTTAGCACCAGATGGACTTGTCACGAACAAACGGAACTGGACAGTGGACATACAGATTAGTTCGTGGCCTCAAAATAGAGATGATTGATGTGAAAAGGATGATTGATGGTTAGGGTACAAATACTGAATGTTGAATGTCTTCAAAGATTTCGTGAGAAGTGACCAATAGAAGGGAAAAGGAGCAGCAACAAGATATAGTTTTTTGTTTTTTTATATACTGCTATATATTTTTCCCTCAGTTGGTTACTTCTCACTTGATATGTGAACCAATGGTGGGAATATTATGTATATATTTTGCAGTACAGATTGGCCAATTTTTGCCCCCTTTTTGTTCACCTAAAACTTTTTTACGAATCATTTGGATGCATGATGTCCACTTTATCCTTCAAGACTGAACATAGAGCGATTAACAGTCATATACAATGTGAGGGAAAGAAGCATTTGGCTTCATGTGGGCGGCTTAAAAGCAGACTTCTTCCTTGTTAGAATGTTAAAGGGACACTGCACAGCCCAAATACAAAATACATTTTAAAAAAATAGCATTACTATTTAGTACACATACTCCAATGAAAACGTGCATGCATTTAGTTATGCATATTTTATTGACGGTATATCTAAAAAAAACACTTGCAGAAACTGTATATCTCTTGCAAGCCTTCCCCTTGTAACTCCGCCCAGACTTTCTGTGGCTGTCCAATCACAGACTTCCCAATGCAACTCAATGAGTAGTCTTTGCAAGGCAGGCGCTCTGAGCAATTGCGGCCTCTTGAGTTTAACTCCACTGAGCTAAACAACCAGGAACGGTTGTCTGATTGACAGCCAGGGATCGTAACAAGGTTCATTTATAAAAGTGTCAATTTCTATTGAAATATGCACTTTTTGTGAAACGATAAAAGAGGACTCACATTTCACACAGCTCTGCAAAACAGCTCCTTAATATATAGATACATTAATTGATATAGATACAGAGTGACAAAAGAACACCAAGGCTGTGAGCCTGTGAGGTAGAGTTAATGGTAGTACCATTGACTTGGAGGAAGACAAAAACAGGAATAGCAACACATGAGGGAGGAAAGACAAGAAGCTCTGTTTTGGGGAAGGTCTTATGCATGTGCAGCGATTGCCGCACATACGCATTAGGTTCCCCTTTTCGATGACGTTGGAGGAGGCAGTGACAGATCCAGCTCCAAGGTGAATTTTTAACCCTTTAATTGCCATCAGGGGCACAATTTGAAGATTAGTAGATAAGTCCCTAGTGTGTTCACTTTATTAAAACAAATGTATCTGAAATAATAGTTAGTTTTTGATTTGGTTCAGCTTGTGAAGAAGAGATTTAGCATGGTCCTTGCTCCTCAGACCTAGTTCAGCAGCTGTGAACGGCTCATAGTGAGGAATGAAAGTGTACAGAAGTAGTGAGAGGGCGTAGATAAGTGACACACTCACTGAGTATGAGTGAAGGCTGTGACCCCTGCCCCACTCAGTGAATGCAACACAAGAACCCCAGAGACATGTTATCATGAGGAATATACACATAGTGCAATGTGTTTACGAACAATCTATTTTTTAATGTTACTTTGCCAAGTTCTTCTTAATTATTACTATTGAATTGATTATTACTATGGTTATTATTTAATATTCCAACATCAGGTGGTGAAGTTAAGGGATAAATGAAAATTTTCTTTTGATATTTTATTCTATGTGCGACCAGGTAGCATGTGTGCATTGGGTTTAAGACGTGTGGGATAGTCATAGATACAACATGGTAGAAATGTATTATAGATAAAACACGGTAGAAATGGGTTATATTGAATGTGAGCTAAAAAGAGACCAGTTAGTAAGTTTTGAATAAAATTATTTTAAAATAAATGTTTTGTTTTGTTTTAAAACAGTACAATGGATATCGAAAATTAGTAAAGGGATTCCACATATTTCTCTGCATATTTTAGTTACCTCAGTGATTAGTTTAACTTTATCACCCATGTTCCCTTCTTAAGGGCAGTTATCCAGAAAGGAGATGGTCCCATTTGGTCCTTGGCCTTTAATGATGGCTGCCATTTTTGTAGAATGTTTGATTATCATATGTGTCAAAGACTGTGGAAATATCTAACTGAATACCAGCTGTGTCATTACCTTCATCTGGCAAATATGATGCCTATTTTACCGGAGCCTTTTCAGTGCCGTGTCTAGGTTGTGTTTACATAAACAGGGCAGTGTTTGACAAACTCATGAATTTTGTACAAGTGCAGGACATGGGATCTGCGTCCCATCAATGCACACGCTCACTGTTAGTGTAAAAAGTTCAGTTGAAGGTGATTGCGCACGCTGTGTACATAACATGTGCAAATTATATAGGCACGTCCCTGGCAACATGACAATGTCTGGGATTGAAACAATTAACAGGAGGACCTGCAAGCATCTGCTGGGCCTGAAATATTTATTTTTTGAACAGGTACATTTTTTTTCCTGGCAAGAAGAAAGCCCAAGAGCGATGTACGAGTTAGTGAATGTCAGTATCATGCACACTGCAAACAATTGATAAGGAACAGCATGTTTGGACTGCACAAAGACAAAGCTTGCATAATGAAAGACAATAATGGTTTTATTAGACTTCTACGGCAGCTACACAACAAGAATTTAAGATATGATCGTTTATTGGCAGCTCTTCTAAAATGGACATACAGTATCACGTTTGCTGTATTAAACACAGGACTAAAGGACCAAACTGAGTCTGGATATAACCATTTAGTGCCTGATCTCCATGGAAAAAGCTTTCTTCTCTGAGAAGATAAGAAGCTCTTTATTATGCACATTTTGCCCCATTTTAGTCTCAAATGCTCATAATTTAGACACAAAAAATCCATACCTTAAAGCGGCACTGTCATTTTTTTCTTCAGTTTTCATTTACTTATTTCCCTTGTATCTTAAAGCTCCTCTGTCATATTTTAAAAAGACCCCCGATGACGACATCACCATTTGAAGAGAGGAGGCCAAGAGATGCAGTCGTTGTGAGTTATACTTGCCTGATGCTGTAACCCTCAGGGTCTATAGGGGCTCTCACAATCTTAGATATTGTCTAAGTGAGACAGTGTCTTATTCCCACTGAGTTAGTTCTGCCTTTTGTCAAGTTTTGTCAACTTGAAGATTTGCCATAAAACAAGGCATTTCTAATCCTAATTCTAATCCTATGATAACCTAAAATGATCAATTTAAAATCAAACCTGCAAAGTGCTACCTTAAATACAAACAGCAACGCCCAAGTGTTATCTTAACAAATTCCATATTTTAGGCCAAGACTGGGTAAGTTGAAAATGTATTTTGATTTTTTTTACATATTTTTTTTAATATTTTTAACTTGCGAATTCACATTGAGTAAACCATTCCTAAACTCAATTATTTTAATCTTTTTTTTTAAGATCACTACGATTTGTTGAAATCCATTTAAAATAGTTCATATGCGCATTTCTAAAAACTCCTTCAGAATATTACAATGAATTAGAATTTATCGCTTCGGAAAGAAAAGGTGAGGGGTCGGGTTTTGCCACAATAAATATCTTCAAACCATAATAAAGGATTTATATAAGAGCATGCAATCAGTACATCCTAATGTGTTACAAGCTTCACTTCACCCACGACGTTATAAAATGCTGACAGTGACATATCGTAAAACTGACACAGGGAGGAAATTAAACAGGAAAATAAATTGGCTCAAACTTCTTTCAAGATCACCCAAAAAAAAAGGAGAGAGACAAAAATATATATTTATTTCATGTTGTACCATAATTATAACTTTACATGAAAAAATAAAATGTGAAATTATTTGTAAAAAATAATATTTGGTTTGTTGTAGTTAAGACATAAATCCTAAATATAAATTTTGAACTGGTATTTTGAAGTATTTGTGTCATAGAATTATATAAAATGATAATATATACAATATATACATAATGTCATTTTATTTCACTTTTTAACAAATATATATTTAAATACCTACGTAGGAAAAATCGAGAAAAATAATGCAATGATAATATCATCATGTTATAATGTTAACGGCTTGTTATGACCACATCAGCCTGCTATATGGTGCTTGGAGTACCCTTGCGCCATACCCCAGTAATGCTGCTTTGCAATCATATGCCATCTTAGCAGAGGCCCTTCTCCTGCCTCGTGGTGTGCATCTGACATCTGGAGAGCTGCTGACTGACAATAGCGGATGCCAATACTGCCATTCATTTGTTGGCTGAGATCATCAGATGTGCATTCCAAGCCAATTAAGGAGCGTCACTGCAAGGATTATGTACAGAATTAACATTAGCCAACCTGCAACACTCATAAAGACAGGCCCGGACTGGCCATCAGGCATTCCGGCCAAATGCCCGGTGGGCCGCGATGGCCATGGGCCGAGGCCGGCAGGGGAGATCACAGGATCTCCCCGGCCGGCCCCTGCAGGGCCAGCACTATCCGAGCGCCGACCCTGCTGTGTTCCCTTTATGGGCCGGTGGGGAGATGAAAGATCTCCCTCCCCGGCCCACAGGCACTGCTATGCCGGCTGGGGAGGCAGGAGAGGCCCCGGGGAGCTCTAGCCAGCATCCTATCGCGGTATTCTGAACGTTGCCATGGTTACCACGCAGGGCCGGCCTTAGGGGTGTGCGAGCTGTGCGGCCGCACAGGGCGCCATGGTGCAGGGGGCGCCCTGCGGCCGCATAGCTCACACGGCATGTCTGTTAGCCGCAATGCTAACAAGGCATTTGCCTTGGGTGGCATTTTCCAGGGGGCGGCAAAAAAAGCCGCCCCCAAATGCCCAAGGCAAATGTCTTGTTAGCCTTGCGGCTAACAGACATGCCGGGCTGCTGGGCGGTCGGGCGGCGCTGGCGAGGGAGCACTTCCTCTGAGCTGTATGCTCAGCTCCCTCGCGAGCCGCAGAGTGAGGCTGGGAGCCGGAATATGACGTCATATTCCGGCTCCCAGCCTCACTCTGCGGCGCGCGAGGGAGCTGAGCATACAGCTCAGAGGAAGTGCTCCCTCGCCAGCCGCCCGCCAGCGCCGCCCGCCCAGCCCAGCAGCCACTGGACCACCATGGAGGAAGAGACCCCCCCAGCATTCCCAAAGGTAAGGAGGCTGGGGGGGGTCTAAATAAATTTAAAAAAATGTGTTAATGTGGGTGAGTGTGTGTGTCTGTTAGTGTGTGTGTGTGTGTGTGTGTATGTTAGTGTGTGTCTGTGTCTGTTAGTGTGTGTCTGTGAGTGTGTTTGTCTGTTAGTGAGTGTGTGTGTCTGACTCTGTGTGTGTGGCTGTCTGCCTGTGTGTGTGTGTGACTTTTTGCCTGTGTGTGTGTGTGTGTGAGACTGTCTGCGCGTGTGTGTGACTGTCTGCGCGTGTGTGTGTGTGACTGTCTGCGCGCGTGTGTGTGTGTGACTGTCTGCGCGTGTGTGTGACTGTCTGCGCGTGTGTGTGTGTGACTGTCTGCGCGTGTGTGTGTGTGACTGTCTGCGCGTGTGTGTGTGTGTGACTGTCTGCCAGTGTGTGTGTGTGTCTGTCTGTCTGTGTGTGACTGTGTGTGTGTGGCTGTCTGACAGTGTGTGTTTGACTGTTTGTCTGTGTGTGTTTGACTGTTTGTCTGTGTGTGTGTGACTGTGTGTGTGTGTGGCTGTTTGCCTCTGTGTGTTTGGCTGTCTGCCTGTGTGTTTGTGTGTGGCTGTCTGCCTGTGTGTGTGTGTGGCTGTCTGCCTGTGTGTGTGTGTGTTTGTGTGTGACTGCCTATGTGTGACTGTCTGGGCAGACTAGATGGGCCGAATGGTTCTTATCTGCCATCACATTCTATGTCTGTGTGTGTGTTTGTGTGTGGCTGTCTGTGTATGACTGCCTGAGTGTGTTTGTGTGTGTGTGTATGGCTGTCTGCCTGCCTGTGTGTGTGTGTGTGACAGGGTGTGTGGGAAGGGGTAAGGAGTGTGGGAGGGGGGGGCGCTGTGAAGATTTTTTGCACAGGGCGCCCAAATGCCTAAGGCCGGCCCTGCAGACACATACACTCATGTAGACACACATACACACATGCACACACTGACACATACATCCCTGGTTTCTGGTGGTGCAAGGAAAGCCATAAGGAGCAGCTGGAATTAGCTCTACACACTGCTTGCTCGCAGCCCGTTCTGTGTCGACATCGCATATCACTTCAGTCCGAGCTGCTGGGAGCGGTGTGTAGAACTTGTATGTTTGGTGTAACAGGGGGTAGATGGTGGGAGCAGTCAGAATGCCAGATTCTATCATTTGCAATAATTAGCTCACACACTGGTGTAATGCATGGGTCAGGCCAGGTACGGCCCGCGATTTCGGTTGCTAACCCCTGCTCTATATATATAGGGGACTTGTTTGCATATAGTGAAATATATACTGATAGATAGTACAAGTAAAACATTTTGTAAATCATTAGTTCAAGGAGGATTTGGCCTCCTTCTGGTGTTTAACGTTAGAGGATATTATTATTATTATTATTATTATTAATATGTTGCACTATAACTATTCTAGTTGTAGTGCAACATATTAGTACCAGCTGTAATGTTGTACTTGTAGGGGAACATATTAGTACCACAACTTTGATTTGAAGAAGAGGCATAGGCTTGCAGCGCTTCCCATAAAAAGATTGATCTTAACCATCGGGTTCTATGGCTACTGTGTGAATGTTACATTATACAGTTTATATGTACTGTGTTAAAGATTCATTTTGATCAAAATGTTAAATGTTTTTAATAAGACATCACACAAGCCGTGCTCTGTGGTTCCCTGAAACAATTACATTACAGCAGAAAGATTAATGATTTGTGATCATTTTCCAAACAGGCCTGTGGGCATTGCCTGGATCAAAATTACATTTGCAAATCCCGAGACAGAACTGAAGAATAAGTAAATATATTGATTTTCATAAAACACCGTTAGCATTGTACAAAGGTGGATGAAGTTTGCGAACATGCTAATAGCTGTATTTTGTAACTGTGTTTGCATCAATCACAGTTAAACGCTATAACTCACAGTGTCAGGTTGGTGCGCCAGAGATCTTCATACTTAATAACAAACATTTATTATGAATTTGATTGCAAATTCCTGTCCTAATGTGTTTTACACCCCACCTCCTATAGAATGTAAGCTCGATCGAGCAGGGTCCTCTTCAACCTATTGTTCCTGTAAGTTTATTTGTAATTGTCCTATTTATAGTTAAATCCCCTTCTTAATATTGTAAAGCGCTACGGAATCTGTTGGCGCTATATAAATTGCAATAATAATAATAATAATAATAATAATGAATAGGAAAAAAAGCTTAAAGGAATATTAATGCTACAAAATGGAATACTTGTTTTTGTGGAAAGGCAGCATTTAAACATCACAGATATAGCCTGTTGCAGTTAAAAGATGTGTTGTCATGGAAACCTGGTTGAAGAGCCTATAAGACTCTATATGCCTGGAGTCCTGTTATTAGGCTGGCATGCCTATGAGGATCCATCAAAAGGCTGATTTTTGTTACCATGAGAAGCATCACAACGTGTCAAGCTGGAAGGAACAGAGAGAACAAATGGTAATGGTAATGATTCATATTACCACAGTAGTGATTGCCATTAGACCATCTAATCAGTAACATTTAAACAAAACATATTGTAGGTAACTATCTCCTAGGACAATAATAATAATAACCAACAGAGATAACAATCCAGACATTTAAAATCAATACCTATCGCGTACCTGCGTTGGGACAAAAAACTTAAAACGTACATGTACTGGGTGGGCTAATACTCGCCTCCGTGTCCTTAATAAAATCATGACTTTATGTCATGTAATTAGTAAAATCTGGTAATTACCCACAGGAATCAGAATTTATAAAGAGGACCCATGGAAGAAGCATAGCCGAGTAGACAAACCATGCTTCTCTTTTTGAGGTTCAAGGTTCAAGTCTTGTGTAAGTTGCTCAGAACCGGGTTGGCACAATGATATAGAGGGCACTAAATAAATGTCACGGTTGCCGTTACCCTTACACACTAGAAATAGGATACCCGTAAAGTGAGGTTCCATAAAGACGAATTACTGGACCTTAGAGTGTCTCCATTCCCGGAGGAGCCAAGGTCAGGGATATAGAAATATGGAAACAGAAATACCCAGGTCAATATACAAGCCAGTTCAAGATACCAGAAATACACAGGTCAATATACAAACCAGGTCAGGATACCAGAAATACCCAGGTCAATATACAAGCCAGTTCAAGATACCAGAAATACACAGGTCAATATACAAGCCGGGTCAGGATACCAGAAATACACAGGTCAATATACAAACCAGGTCAGGATACCAGAAATACCCAGGTCAATATACAAGCCAGGTCAGGATACCAGAAATGCACAGGTCAATATACAAGCCAGGTCAGGATACCAGAAATACACAGGTCAATATACAAGCCAGGTCAGGATACCAGAAATACAAAAGTCAGGTCAGGATACCAGAAATACACAGGTCAATATACAAACCAGGTCAGGATACCAGAAATACACAGGTCAATATACAAGCCAGGTCAGGATACCAGAAATGCACAGGTCAATATACAAGCCAGGTCAGGATACCAGAAATACAAAAGTCAGGTCAGGATACCAGAAATACACAGGTCAATATACAAACCAGGTCAGGATACCAGAAATACACAGGTCAATATACAAGCCAGGTCAGGATACCAGAAATACACAGGTCAATATACAAGCCAGGTCAGGATACCAGAAATACACAGGTCAATATAAAAGTCAGGTCAGGATACCAGAAATACACAGGTCAATATACAAGCCAGATCACGATACCAGAAATACACAGGTCAATATACAAACTGGGCCAGGATACCAGAAATACACAGGTCAATATACAAGCCGGGTCAGAATTCCAGAAATACACAGGTCAATATACAAGCCGGGTCAGAATTCCAGAAATACACAGGTCAATATACAAGCCGGGCTTGGATATCAGAGGTTCACAGAGTCAAAACGAAATCAAAGTCAGTAACAGGAAATCACAAGAGAGTTGCTGAAGCACTAAATGTGTAACTAAATGGAAACCACGGTACGGCAATGAGTAAGGGCCTGAACAGGCTTTAAATAGGTTCACATGTGTTCTTATTGGTCCACATTATCTCTGTGACTGGATAGGGTTGCCTAGGTGAAGTTGCCCCTTTAAGGGCAGACGTGACATCATCATATTTAAATCTATTAAGGACCCGCACCTGGAGCCGGCAGTGTCCGAACATCTGACTATGAAGATCAGCGGCTTGGCACTGGTGAATGCGGAGGAGTCATTCACCGGCGCCAAATGAGTATGTGTTTAACCTGCAGCCGTGTAGAGCAGTCGGGCAGAGTGGCTGAAGCAGGTAAGTATCACCACAATTGCTGCTTCTGTGCTTCTGTGAACAGTCCCCAAAGGAGGCAGCTGGGGAGTAGGCACAAACAATCTTTGGAAAACAAGAGTTATAGGCGCTCTCTATAGTGCAATGAATTTGTGAGGGCTGCTCTATACAATACAAGTATTCCCAACACCTCGTGTAATAACTAGACAGAAAAGGATATGGCATATACTGCGCCCGAAATCATACGTACATAAAACTTCAGAGGGTACAATACTGTGAACCTCAGGATTACAAAAAAGAACAATAATGGTCTGCTCTAGCTATCACAGCATGGGTGGTATAATCCTAAACTTTAGGATTTGATGGTACCAGGTAGCAAACAGAAGACAAATAGTTATATGTAAAAATAACTATTTATTCTAAAAAATATAAAAACATAGGAACAATTAAATTATCCTAAAGTAAAGTAAGAGTGTCCCACTTGACGCGTTTCGCCTGTCCAGAGGCTTTTTCAAAAGTTTGAGGTGGTCCTCTTGATGTATATGTGGGGTGAGCTTGATTGCAGATTGCTACCTGGTGACTTCTATTTCCAGTTTCGCGAGACGCACCAGAAGTGATGCGGCGAGGTTGTATATTAGTTCAGTCGGCGAGTTCCTGTGTTCCACTGTGAGACTCGCGCATCACACTAAGAAGTGACACGGCATAACCCAATCCTCGGTGGTCTGGATAGGCTCGTGGGATACATGCTTGAAACGCACGCAACGTCAAAAATGGCGTGCGTTGCGTTCCGAGCGCTAATACATATTGTAGATCGTTAAAATCTCAAAAAAATAGTGTTCAATCTTCTATGTATATTATACACCTATTATATATGCATAGCATAATAGCCTAATGTTCATAATATGGGGTGAGATGAATAAGTATTATACTAAGCATTCAAATACCTTCAAATTTAATAAGAGTAGGGTATCTTAATGGGAGCTTAAAAGTGAGTTTCCAAAATTGCACAGATCTCCACAGTGTTTCAATTAAAAGGAGGGGAATCTGCATATGTGGATAACTTAACAGGCATTTTAAAATATATAAAAGAATATGTATAGAAAAAAATACATACAAAGACATATATATGTACAGATATAGCAGTGATCACTAGTGGGTATTAGTGCCGTAACAAAGTGCAATGGTAAAACATAATAATGATAAGAGGCAGTAATATATACAAGGTGTAGAATAGGGGAGGCTAGTAGAACTAAGAGGGAGTCTGTTAGCCTAAAAAGGGGCTAAAGGAAGAGATGAGCAAATTTAGAAAAATGAATTTAAAGAAATATAAAAATAATATATATATATATATATATATATATATATATATATATATATATAAGAAAAAATATGAAAGATAGCACTCCAAGGACTAACTAACATTTTAGTAAGTCCTTGGAGTGCTATCTTTCATATTTTTTCTATGTTTTTGGCTGACAAGCACCAGGCATATATAGTTTCCATAGGTGGAGTGCAAGATTACTTTTGTTTTGTATATATATAAAAGAATATATGAAAAATAAGAAAAACTTATATTAAATCTAGAAATAGTAGATAATAGTGGAAGGTCTTAAGTGGTGTGATAAGATAGCTAGAAAATATAGCGGGGGGAAATGGATATTATAAAAAATTCAATAAAACAAATACATTAAGACATTTGGAGTGTAGGGTGTCTAAATGGTACACCCATTTCATCTCTGTCTTCCCAATTTGTTTTACAATGTCTCCTCCTTTACGGTTGCAATTCCCGTGAATGTAAGTTGTTTAGGGTTATTATCAAGTGCGAAAAAGTGTGATGAAACAGAGTGATTAGCGAAACCCTTTTTAATGTTTCTACAATGTTCCCCTATTCTCACTTTTAGGGGTCTAATAGTTCTACCGATGTATTGGAGTCACAAGGACATTCCAATAAGTAGATAAAAATTTTACTGTTACACGTAATAATATTTTTTTTTTTTTTATATTTGACAATTTTTATTTTCATAGGGTAAACGGGGTACAGAAAGGAAGATAGGGGGAAATGGGGGATCACATTGCGTGCAACGAGCAATATCATTGTTATATACATTAGGGTTTTCCCTTAATAGTCTGTTTCCAGTGGTATTTTTTCAGGAAATATAAGGGAGGGGGTGGAAGCCCTCAGTGCTGCTACAGTATGGTAAATTGTTGTTCATTGCAAAATATTAATCATTGCATATATCACAGTAAAATCATCTAACCCCTTAAAACTATCCTTCTGCTGCTCTTAATTTGGTCGGCCGACCATCTCCTGCACTTGAGCAGAGTATGGCGTGCATACCAATACAGAGTATCCCCTAACTGGGAAGTAACAATAGGGGGAGTGGGGTGGGTTGGGTGGGTGGGGGGGGGGAAGGTGTGGGTGTATGCCATGGTACAATATGGTGTATAGCACTAGTTAGCTGCGTTGTACGATAACCATTTCACGGGTGTTGAAGGACAACATCAGGTTCGCTGTTTGGTGGTACAGATATCTATATAGCCATATAGGGGTCTAGTCGAGGTCTAGTTGGGTCCCCATGAGGTGGGTAGAGCTACTATTAGTTTTATTCCAGAGGTTCACCCATGGCGTCCAATCTGTTTGTTTTTTGTTGAGCAGCGGTCCTGGGGGACATGCTCTCATATATGAAATATTGGTGGATTTTAGTTAGCAGTTGGTATTTGGAGGGACAGTGGGGCTGTTTCCATTGACATGCGATCAAATTTCTTACAGCTAGGAAATAATGGCCATTATGCGTTAATGGTCGCATAATGGCCATTATGCGTTGCACATATTTCGGGGTTGAGCGCGGATAGGAGAGGAACACTCCTGTATGTATATCCAAAGGTGGGGACGTGATACCCATGGACTGCAGGACTGTTTGTGCCTCCCTCCATAGGGGTCTAATATTTGGACACGCCCACCAGATGTGGTACATTGTGCCCTTGTCAGTGCCACATCTCCAGCAGTGCGGTGGCACCGTGTTATACATCGAGTGGAGCCTGTGGGGTGTTAGGTACCACCTGTACACTAGCTTTTTATGGGCTTCTATGTGCGAGTAACACTGTGTGAGGCCTTTAAGGGCTTGGGGGGATGCCAGTACCTCTGTGTCTGTAATTGAGTCTGTACCTTCCGTGAGCCATTGGGTCACGAATGTAGGGGGGCCCCTTGGTGTGGTAGAGGCTAGGATCAACCTATAGCAGAGAGAGAGAGATTTGGGTTTAGTCGGGGCGTGCCAACATCTATCGTATAATGTTGCTATTTCTCATGAGCCTGGGTTATTAGGTATGTGTCCTTGCATTACATGTGAGGGTATTATACTTTTGAGTTGTAGGTAGGGAAATATCGATGAGTTGGTGAGTTTGAATTCTCGTTGTAGGTCAGGGAAGGGTTTGATGAGGTCACAATGCATAGTTTGCTCTATAGTGGTAATTCCCATTTTGACCCATGAGTTTAATGAGAGCCAGGGTGAGATTGCTTTTAGTGCTGTCAATGGTGTGCGTGGATGAAATTTGTGGTGAACATCATGTTTGTGTCGTATGTTGTCCCAGTGTTGTATGGTGAGATATGTGGTTGGGAATAGAATTTTATCTCTGGGCCGATGTATTCTGGGGGTCCATAGAAGATCGACCAGAGGTGTTTTGCCCGATTGGGCGGCCTCCATATCCACCCATTGGTAAATTCCAGAGTGGGTATGTAGCTTCACTGCTGCTTCTAGAATAGCTGCCTTATAGTATGTGTATATATCGGGCAGGCCTACTCCCCCATCCGCTGTGGTTTGTTGCAGAGTGCGATGTGATAATCTGGGCCTGCGGGAGTCCCATATATATAGGGAAATTATCTGTTGAAGTTTTTTAAAGAGGGAGGGCGGAACCGGTATGTGTAAGAGGCGGAATATGTACAGAAGTTTCGGAATTAGGATCATCTTGATGGTGTTGATCCTGCCTAGCCATGACAGTTTTACCGGCTTCCACCGATTACACTCTGATTTACATAGTAGAAGTAGTGGTTTATAATTGTAATTAAACATGAGTGCCACCGTGGGTGCAGTTTTAATCCCTAGGTACGTGACGTAGTCTGTTCTCCAGTCGAATTGATATGTCCTGGAAAGTTTTGTTACCACGGTGCGGGGAAGGCTTATGGGTAAAGCCTGTGTTTTGGCTCGATTTAATTTATAATACGCTACTTTACCGTATGAATCTAGCAGCTGCATTAGGGCTGGTAGGGAGGTTTCTGCATCGCTCAATGTCAGAAGAATGTCATCTGCGAACATAGAGAGTTTATATTCGCCAGGGCCGATTGATATACCTTTAATATCTGGGTGGTGTCTGATAATGTACGCTAGTGGTTCTAGGGAGAGGACAAATAACAAAGGTGAGAGGGGACACCCCTGTCTGGTGCCATTGGTGATGGTGAATGGGTTAGACAGGAATCCCGCATTCCCCACTTGGGCTGTTGGGTTGTTGTATAGGGCCATAATTCCAGAGAGTATTGGTGGTGTAAAGCCAAATGTTTGCAAGACTTGTTTCATGTAGTCCCAGTTAAGTCTGTCGAAGGCCTTCTCTGCGTCTAGCGCCAGAAGAAGGCCTTCTTTGTGGGTGGTGTGTGCGTGTGCAAGGATATTGAGGATTTTCCTGGTGTTATCTGAGCCTTGTCTTGTCCGTACAAAGCCGGATTGGTCATTGTGAGTAAGCCTTGGGAGAATGTCGGACAGGCGATTGGCTAGGAGCTTGGCATAGAGTTTGACATCCCCATTTAGCAGGGATATGGGTCGGAAATTAGGGCATTGTGTTGGGGATTTCCCCGGCTTCGGGAGTGTGGAAATGTGAGCTTTCAGCATCTCAGGAGGCAAGGAGTCTGTGTCAAAGCAGTGGTTGAATAATGTGATTAGATGGGGTGATAGTGTAGATGCAAATGTTTGGTAGTAGAAATTTGTGTAGCCGTCTGGGCCAGGCGCTTTGTGTTTAGGTAGTTGTGTGATGGTTTTTTCTACTTCCTCCATAGTGAATGGTGCAGACAGGGAGGTTATGTGGTCAGGTGTTAGTTTGGGGAGGTTCACTTTAGTTAGGAAGTCCTGGATGGTATGATGGGAGGGTGGTGTAGTACCTTGGTCATCTTTGAGATTGTAAAGCGAGCTGTAGTAGGAGGCAAACGCGTTGACTATGTCTTGCGGGTTTGTGAGTTTTTGTTTTGAGTCAGTGGTAATGTAGGCTATTTTTGAGGTAGCGGTGCGTGCCTTGAGTTGAGTTGCAAGCAGTGCTCCTGCTTTGTTACCCTGTGTAAAGAAATTGTATTTAAAGCGCCTAAGTGCATAGGTCGTTCTTTTTAATTCTATATCTCGCAGTTTGGATTGCAATGTCAGTAGTTGGTGTTGCAGCGTTTGGGTGGGTGCAAATTTGTTCCTGTGTGTGAGATCTGTGATTTCTGAGATCAGTGTGTTGTATTCTTTCATTCGTTGTTTTTTAGCATAGCTACCTGCTCTTATAAGGGTTCCGCGTATGACTGCTTTGTGTGCTTGCCATATGGTAGTTATGTCTACATCCGGTGTGGTATTCGTGTGAAAATATGAGGTGATGTCTGCTTTTATTTGATCCGTGATGTGCGGATCCAGTAATAGGGAGTCGTTTAGTCTCCAGGTCCCTTTGCCTGATGTGGGGAATCGCTCTGCTAAGGTTAACGTTATTGGAGCATTTACCGACCAGGTTATCAAGCCTATTTGGGTCGTCAAAACTTTGTGTATTGTGGTGGTAGGAATGAGGAATCTATCTATCCTCGTATAAGTGTTGTGCACAGAGGAGTGAAATGTGTAATCTCGTTCTAGAGGGTGGAGGATTCTCCACGGGTCTAAGAAGTTATTGTGTAGTATCTGTGTGCAGTGTGAGGAAGTGGTTTTGTTCAATATGCGTGCGGATGGGGCTGTAAGTTTATTTGCTGAGGTTGTGTCCAGAGAGCAATCTAGGAGGAAATTAGTGTCCCCACCTATAATGAGTTCCCCAAAACTATATAGGCTTGCCAAGGCGAATACGTTGTCCAGGAATTCTGTTTGGTTTGTGTGTGGGCCGTAGATGTTTAGAAAGGTATATGGCTCGTTATTGATGTAGCACTGGAGCAGGAGGTATCGTCCCATTTTGTCCCCAACTTTCTTAACTAAGGAGAAAGCTACCGATTTCCCTATCAATATAGATACCCCTCTCTTTTTCTTCTTGAAACAAGAGTGATAGTCGTGAGGGAATAACCTTGAACAGAATTTAGGGCGATGTCCCCATTTAAAGTGTGTTTCCTGGAAGAATGCGATGTGGGCATTGTGCTTTTTCGCCTCTTCCAGTGCTAGTCTACGTTTGTGAGGAGAGTTTAAACCTTTAACGTTGAGGGACAGTATGTTAAGTGTCATTTACGTGCGTGGTGTCGGGCAGCTTTTTGGGGTTCGATGTAAGGCCTTCGCTTTTCTTGTTATTAGGTGAGGGAGTGGGGTATATGCCTCGTCTTGAGGGGTATGGTGTTTCTGTCGATAGAGCTTTATTTAGTGGTTCATTTCTGCGGGCGTTTGACCCGGTCTGTCAGTGTACGTGTGGTATGGCCTTTGTAGTGCTATAATGCGTCCAAACATTTTGATGGTCTCAAGTGGTCTTTCATAGTGTGGCATGTGCCATGGATGATACAATGGGGGGTAACAGGTTTGTAGGGTAAGGGTGGATGCCAGGAACAAGTCCTGTGACAAAGTGGTAAAGTGGTAAGAACTATATACATAATACCGTCGTGAAGAATGCCTTGCGGCTTGGACGGTGAAAACCTGGCTCCTGGGAGCCTGGGGGGGTTGTTGTCAACAACACAGTGGTCGGCTCTCAGGATAGGCAGAGGTTAGTGTGTGCCCTGTGTCATTATTCCCTGCACCTCTGGGCCTTGAGCTGGCTACCCACCGGTGCAGCAGGATTTGGCAGGGGGGAATACAAGTGCCATGTTGTCGCATATGTATTCTATGTTCGGAGCTTCCCTCCATGCAGGCGGCACATGAATTAGGGGTCAGGGCGGGGCTCTGGTTTAACAGGCATTCCCAGGGAACTCGCCCCGTGTGTGCGGTCTGCGTTCCTCCCCTGTTGCATCGACGCCACAGGGGGGCCCAGTCCTGGGGCCCCGCCACGGCTACGAGGCTTAGCTGTGTTCACTCCAGTCCGTCCCCCCCCCCCCCCCCTCCCCGCACACTCTCTCCGGTACCTATATCTATATAGTGTATATAAGGAACCATTTAGTAACGGTCAATAACTCAGCAATAAAAACAACAAAAGAAAAGCAGAGGGGGGAAGGAGCGGAAGGGCAGAACAAATAGAGGGGGGGAAACCCTGAGAGAATATGGTGGTACATAGCGAATAAAGTCACTTGTTGAGAGTGGTGGGCTAAGATGCCCTAGTATGGTGGAGGTAGTCCACATGTATGTCTGTGGCAGAGTCACTTAGCTGAGGCTGCTGTGTTCCAGTCGGTCGGCACTTTCCATGAGGGTTGACGGCGTGCACCCAGGGTGCGTGGGTCAGGTTGTAGGGGTACATCAATGTTCCACTCTGCAAGTAATCTTTTTCCATCTTCCATGCCGGTAATATGGCGATCCGCGCCATTCCGCTTGACTATCAGTCGAGCCGTAAAGCCCCATCTGTACAGGATATTTGCGTCTCGCAAGGCTTTTGTTATGGGGGCAAATTCTCTCCTCTTCGACAGCGTGGAGGCGGAGAGGTCGGTAAAGAGCTGGATACCTGCAAATTTCTCCGGTAGGTTTTGAGCTCGCCTGGAGGCCTTCATGATGCTGTCTTTAGTGGTATAATAATGTAGTTTGGTTATTGTGTCCCTCGGTACGGAAGCAGGCAAAGATCTCGGTTTAGGCAGCCGGTGTATGCGATCGATAAGGAAATCATGCTGCGTGAGATCCGGGACCAGATGCTGGAAGAGACATGTGGCAAAGGCGAGTAGATCTTGAGGCATAACATCCTCCGGTATGCCACGGAGGCGAATGTTGCTACGCCTGTCCCTATCCTCGTGGTCCGCCACTTTTTCTGTTAGGTGGTCCAGTCGTTCTTTCATTTCAGTATAAGCGTCCGCTAGGGTGTTGTGCGCCGATATGAGTTCCTCTGACTTGTCTTCTAGGCGCGAAGTCCTGTCTCCCAGCACCTGAATGTCCGTTCTGATTTCCTGTGCCGTTCTGGTGATATCCGCCTGTATTGAGGCCTGCATGGCCCTTAACATTTTATGGACCGAAAGGTCTGTGGCTGGGGCTGCCGCTGGTTCCGAGACTGAGGTAAGATCACTGGTGTCTGAACTTGCCGCCGGGGAGCTGGGTGCTTCGGCACCATTTTGGGCCTGCGAGCGTGGCGGAGAAAGCCCCTGGACACGCAACAAAGTCTGCTTGTGCCTAGGTTTCTTGGCCGATTTCGATGCCATAGCTGGTGGCAAGGTTAGTGCACTATTCTTTAGGTGGTTTTGGGCAATCACTGCTAAAATAATCGCTGTGGAGAGTTGGTGCACGGAGGAGCTAACCGCTCATGCGACCGTTCAGTTGAGCTGTTAGGCCACGCCCCCCTCGTAATAATATTTTTTATATTGTATGATTTACCTGTATTGTTAGATTTAAAAACAGTAGTTACTTTAGTAGTTACAATCTTTGGTATTAAGACCAACTGCTAACATCTGTTGTCAGACAAGGGCTTTAAAAAAAAGTACACCCAGGATCAACCAGTGCCGTTGCCAGAGAGTTTTAGTATCCCCGCAAGGAGATTGCAGCACAGCCATTGAAGCAGGGAAGTAAGCCCACTACCAATTCATGGCTTCAGGTTGGTAGGGTCGAATCCTCCAAAAGGCGCACCCCCAGTCGGCGTTTCAACAAGGGGGGAGGGAGGCACAGCGTGGGAGATCGAGGTAAGCTGTGGGAGGCCTTACAATGGCACTTCAGAGTTACGGAATTCAGACAACACGCCAATCGTCCAAAATTCATGTCGAATCCAAGTTCTTTTGAAACCAAATTCACAAGCCTAATAGACAATCTCCTTACAAATGTATAAAGGATCTACACTTGGAAGGGTAGAAAGGAAATGTCACTTAGGGAGACGGAGAGGTATCCCACAAACCCTAGCACCTGCGTTCTAGGAATTACAGAGATATGACCAGAAGTCTTGCTTTGCTGGCTCTCATTCCATTTCTGTCATAGGACAAATCCCCCCTTAGTTTTTCTGCTGCTCAGCAAAGAATATACAGGAAGTAGGGTTCTGATGACAATGTCATATCCCTGTGGGTTTTATTGTGATAGGTCCACTGAGCAGCAGCACTGTGCCCCAGAAGAAGAATGTGTAAGTATTCCACTTCTCAGACCGACATGATTATACTTTGCTCCCAACAAATGCTACCAACGAACATTAGCACAGAAATAACAGCAGGCAACCCACCATCATCTCTAGTGTTCCAGTTCTTGGAGGATGCAAGGCCACCAGTGTAGTCGCACCTCGGAGGGAACACTCCCCACACGTACATACACACACGTTTGTTAGTGCAGAACCAACTGTGTCTTATTCTAATTCCCAAATTAAATAAAAGGAAACAACTCTGTCACACATGAAAAATCAAGCAAAATAACACACACCAATATAATTCTATGTATGAAGTGCAGGAGGATTGAGCATGAAATGCCCTGTCTATGACTTTAGAATAAGCAAGTTTGGTGACGGAATACAATTCGAAGATCGTTTAAAATGTTGAAAATATTCTAATCAGGAATATTATACATTGTTTTTAAAGACTACTGTTGTTACGCAGTCCTTGTAATGGGAGACACTTGACTTTTATTTGATGGTGATTTAGGTTACATTCATTCCCTTTAACTGCCCAAATGGTGCTCACCCCAAAGAGCAGATTCAAAAAAAACAGTACAATATTAAACTTGTATAATGGCACGTGATGATCTGCTGTTTACACTGTGAGGAAGACTTTCTTTTTATTGGGATTGTTACAAAACAGAATTTCTGTCTGTTCTTAATTATGTATTTTGTGCTTTTGAAAGCTGACTGCACTGCTTCTCTCATTGGTAATATTTTGGGATATAAGATGAGAGCTCTGTGGGAGGTGGAACAATCTGTTCGTGGCTTTTTTTTTTTCTCTATTTTGCCATTTTCCACAGTGCTGCTTTGGGAGCAACCCACAGATCCAGACAGAAAACATGATTAAGTTCATTATTTATCAGCAAAATTGGCTTTCTTAAATACTCCATATCAATAAACTCTGAGTGATTATCTCACCAATAATAATATTTGTATGGAGCTGACTAACCCCAATGTGTCTGTTTTGTAGTATGGTGGTTCATTAAATAATGAAGGCGGTGGCCTGGACGAGCATGGTGCAGGACGCTCAGTAAATCAGCTCCGCACCCCTGGCCGAAACTAAGCCTAAAAACAGCATTTGCACGGGTACTAATGGTCCGAACAAAGAAGCACCTAGCCCCGGAGACATCGGGGGTTAACTCCCCGAGACGATACACGGGTCCGATGGACGATTTTGTTGCAACACCGTCGGACTCCGGGGAGCCGCAGCATGCGGCCAAGATGGCGCCCACATCCCCAAGCTCCGAGAGCGCAGGAGATATGCGGACGGGAGACACCCAGGCGAGTGATTTTGCCCTCATTAGAACTGAACTCACCCGGATCTCTGCTAACATGCTCTCCAAAGCCGACAGGGGAGCCATAGTCCAGGAACTCCGCACAGCGCTACGGGAGGAACTGGCAGGCCTCCGCACAGACCTCACAACACTAGAACACCGTGTTGACGAAATGGAGACGGCTGTGCAAGGTAGCGAAGATCAACACAGGGCCACAGAAGTAGCAGTGACTAGGCAAGGTAACATGCTCCTCGCCATCCGCAGGCAGGTGGAAGACCTAGAGAACAGAAGCAGACGCAATAACATCAGGGTCCGCGGCCTGCCTGAAACAGGTACTGAACCGCTCCACACCTCGCTGAACGATCTCTTCCGGCAGATCCTGGGAGCACAAGCCCCAGCCACCATACATTTTGAGCGGGCACATAGAGCCCTGGGACCAGCAAGACAAGATGGAAACCCACGAGACGTGGTCTGTTGCATAGCCACGCCAGGACTCCGAGACACCATAATGGCGGCCGCGAGAGTGCTCCCTGCCATTAACTACCAAGGGTCCGTAATTTCTTTATATCAGGACTTATCTAGCCTAACGCTCGATGCCAGGAGAGCCCTCCGCCCTGTGACGAGCGCACTACGAGAAAAGAGAATTCAATATCGCTGGGGGTTCCCCTTTAGCCTGCAGGCGAGGCATGGCAACGCTTGGCTCACGGCCCGCTGGCCAGAAGAGGTCCCGAGACTCCAACGGACGCTGGGCCTACCTCAAGTAAGGGTTCGAAACTGGATCCTCGACGAGGCTACTGCCACCAGGAGAGACCCATTGGCTCCTGTTCGAGTTCCCGACACTGCGCCTGGCCGCCTAGAGCAACCGCAACGGAGAGGGGGCCCGGAAGGCCCTGAGGAGTAACTTGGTTGGACTATGGTCGGAACATGGGGACTGGTGAGTGCACACGGTGATTTGGGGGAGAGAGGGGCCCTGCCAGGATAGGGAATAGCTGAGGATTGCTAAGGGGACAGGGGACTCTTTGCTGGACACTTGGGGAGGGGGATGGGGATTGGGAGGCCAAACCCTGAGATTCAAAGCGTGGGCCTGTCATGAAGTGAAGGGTCAGTGTAAAGAACGACCTTACTAGAGGGCTGTACCCACTGACCGTGCCAAAGCCAGCAGCCATAGTATGGGGCTCCTATACCAATAATAGGCCCTTTTGGGTGGGGGGCCGCAGGGTGGTGGAAGGACAGACATTGTTTTGTGAGACTAGGGATTGAGGGCATGCAAGGCGCCTAGATATCCCGGCACCAAATAGACAATCCCGGCAGCATGAACGTGAAGAGCTGACAGATGTCCAGACCACCTCTGTTAAAGGATGAACACCCCCTCACCTTCCTAGTTGTCCACGGTCATTCATCCACATAAGGACCCCTGCTTTTACCAAATGTTGTTGGGGTACGATGGGTGGGATACGGAGACTTAGGGGAGGGAGGGCGGAGGGGGCTAAGCCTACTAATGTTGTTACTGATATTAATGTTTTTGTCATAGCGTTCAGAAAAGTCCATTGGCCCACTTCAGTAGCCCTTGAATGTATATAGGACCCCCTGCCACACATAGACAGTTTGGGAGAGGTGGAGACGCTGGGCATAGGAGTGTAAAACCGTACTAGCCCCCGGTCTCTCCGGGTAACCCCGGATATCGCACCGTGCAGACTCCGGACAGTGGCGGTCCCAGACATCCCCCCAACCGATGACAGGGAAGTGCATCTTACCCCCGACAGGGGTCACAACGCTGAGGGAGACAGGAAATACTCAGAGGACGGACTGACAAGGTTAACCAAAGCATGTAATAGATACACCGACCGTCCCCCTCACCACTCCCAGACAGAGGGTGATCCCCCCCCAGCTAAACGAAGACCTGGTGGGCGGACTCGGCCCCCGGGCACTGTTAGTCTCTCACCCCCCTCCGACTGAACCGACTATAAAACGCTCTATAAGATCACATGCCTCCCGTGTCACTCACGCTCCCTCGGCCAGGGGGGCTGGACACTGAACACTTACCCTTGATATCCGACACTAGTGTTATTTACACCCTGATAGACAGGGCTGAGAACCTCGTAGTTGGATACCTTAGTCCATAGACAGACACTGTAATAACACCTAAGAGGTATATACCGACACATACCATAAACGATAACTGAATACTGCACCAGAGCCTAAAGGGCTGAGTTCCCCATAGACGGGCACCCCCTAACACTGGTGGGTGCAAGTAGGACTCTACATCCTCAGAGATCCCGCACGACACCGCCACCACAGGTGCCAAGTCACTGTGAACCTGCGTCGAGCAGATCACACTCCTTCCCTCTCCCCCCTCCTGGTCCTCCCATTCCCCCTCTCGCCCCGGGAGCCATGGGGACGGGGTTCGCCCCCGCCCCCCTCCGTGTTTGGTCGAGCAATACCCGGGGCTTAAACATCCCAGAAAGGAGGTCTCATCTCTTGCGCTCCCTGTGGGCAGAACGGGTGTCAGTGGCGCTCCTCCAAGAGACCCACTTTCGAGGCCCAGACGGACCAAGCTTGAAGGACGCGAGGTACCCGGTGGGGTTCTTCGCGAACCATCAAACAGCCAAGAAGGCTGGGGTCGCGATCCTGTTCGCTAGTACGATTCCGTTCGAATGCTCGGCAACCAAAGCAGACGCAATGGGGCGATATTTATTCATAAAGGGCACGATTGCGGACAGCACCTACACCTTCACTAGCATCTATGCACCCAACGCCCGACAATCTAGTTTCCTCCGCAAAACGATACGCAAACTTGAACTATTCCGGGAAGGTTTCCTTATTGTAGCTGGCGACCTGAATGCCGCCTTGGAGCCGAGACTAGACACCTCAAAGGGTACGAGTTCCCTCCCGTCTCGAGACCTCCACGCAATCCGAAAGGCACTCCAGGACTCGGGACTTCTGGACAGCTGGAGGGTCCTACATCCGGACGAGAAGGACTTCACCTACTACTTGACAGCGCATAAGTCATATAGCAGGCTGGACTACATCTGCGTTGCCAGAGAACTACTGCCTCTGCTGCTAACGGCTGAGGTACGACCCATGGGATGGTCGGACCACTCCCCAATAACAGCAACAATCAAATCCCCCCTATTCCGACCGAGGGAGCGCCAATGGCGGTTGAACGAATCCGTCCTCAATGATGACCTGGTCACAACAGAGCTACGTACGACGTTGACAAAATTCTTCGAGGAGAATGATACCCCGGAAATTCCAGCATTAACAATATGGGAAACCCATAAATGCGTAATCCGAGGAGAGCTGATCAGAATCTGTACACATAGGCAGAAGCTACAGCGACAACGAGTTGTGGACCTGACTTCGCGGATCGCGGCCCTGGAAACTACACATAAGAACACCCAATCAGAGGAGAACTACAAGGCACTACTAGATGCCAGGAGCGCACTGAGGGACATCCTACAACAGAAACTTCAATTTACGATCCGCAAATCGCAGCGCTTCTTCTATGAGTACTCGAGTAAATGCGGTCGACTCTTGGCCCGGATGCTGCAAAAGCAACGTCGTAAGTGCCACATCACGAAAATACAACACAGAACCCAAGGTGTAACCCAGCTCTCAGATAAGATCACAGAAGCATTCCACAGCTTCTATAGTGACCTGTATAATTTACCGCCTAAAGGTGGGGAAAGGGACCACCACCGGCAGGATGAACGTATAAGTAGCTACCTGCAGCGCCACATCACGGAAACCCTAAGCGAGGAGATGGCGGCCAGTCTGGAAGCGCCGATCTCTCTCGACGAACTCCAAGCTGCATTGAAGGGCTCTAAACTGAACAAGGCTCCTGGCCCGGACGGGCTACCACTCCGCTACTTCAAAGAATTCGGGGAGGTGCTCTTGCCCAAACTTCTCATAGGCCTCAACTCCATACTGGACGGTGACACTCTACCCAGAGATGCCCTCACGGCAACAATTGCGGTAATCCACAAGGAGGGTAAGGACCCCACTAATTGCGCAAGCTACCGGCCAATCTCGCTCCTGAATGCGGATTTAAAACTCTTCACGAAAATCCTAGCAACTCGAATGAAAGGAGTGGTGCCTGCTTTAGTCCACCCAGACCAGGTAGGGTTCATCCCAGGAAGGGAGGCGAGAGACAATACCACACGGGCCCTAAATGTCATTCATGCGGCACGACGCTCCAGACTGAAGGTCCTCCTCCTTTCCACCGACGCGGAGAAGGCCTTTGACCGGGTGGACTGGCGTTTCATGTTGGCAACTCTCCGAGCGATGGGCTTTGGCCCCCACCTCATAACGTGGATATCATCGCTATATACGATACCCTCCGCTAGGATACGGGTTAATGGCGCTCTGTCTGAACCAGTACAAATCCACAATGGAACGAGACAGGGGTGCCCACTGTCCCCCCTCCTGTTTACCCTCTCCCTGGAGCCGTTCCTGGGGGCGGTCAGACGGGATGGGGGTATTAGGGGGTATACCCTGGGTGGTCAGGAGCATAAGGTAGCCGCATACGCGGACGATATGTTATTCTTCGTCAGCGAACCCCTGGCCACCCTCCCGAATCTCCTGAGGGCCTTTGCTGAATACGGACAGGTATCTAATATGAAGCTGAACACAGATAAATCGGAGGCCCTGCCCGTTACGACTGGAGAGGGAATGACTACACATCTCAAGACTCAATACGCATTCAAGTGGTGCCTGACCTGACTCGGATGTATGCCCACAACTTCGAACCCATGATCCACAGACTACGGTCGGACATGGTGCACTGGTCGGGCCTGTGTATTTCCTGGTTTGGCCGGATGAACGCAATAAAAATGAATCTTCTACCGCGACTACTGTACCTGTTCCAGGCCATCCCTATAGGCATACCACAGATTTTTTTCCGATCAATGGACACAGCCATTACCAAGTTTGTGTGGCAATCAAAGACTCCCAGACTGAAGAGACTACACCTCCGACTGCCCAAGGCTCAAGGGGGTGTGGGGCTCCCCTCACTCTTCGACTACTACAGGGCAACCCACCTCCAACGCATAGTAGATTGGCATGTACCCAACTCCGATAAGCGATGGATACAAATGGAGAGGGCTCAGATGGCTGGAACGCTCCCGGCCGCAACTTGGCTTGGGGACCCCCTCGCTAGTGAACACCTACGTGGCCACCCGCTCGTTGGGGCGACCCTACGAACCTGGTATCGTATCAGGATCACTCTCACGCTGACCACCACCCCAGGCCCGCTGACGCCGATAACGCATAACCCGGAACTAGCGGGAGGACTCTCACCACAGGACATCGCGACCTTCGGACTCTCGGATTGGACGTACATGCGACAATGGTGCGAAGGGGAAGAGCTGAAACAACTAATGGATTTGATGCTGGAACGTACCCCTACAGGCCTCGATAGGTTCAGGTACTTCCAAACTAAGACCTACTACCTAGCCCAACAGGGGAGGCGACTATTCCATAGACCCCTCACAGAATTTGAACGAATCTGCACGAAACGCACACATCTGTGTAGAGGAATCTCGAACCTCTATGCAATGCTTCTGTCGTCGCAACAGCCGCTACGCCTCAATCATATAACGCGCTGGGAAGAGAGCACGGGGGTGAAGCTGTCGGACCCGCAATGGACCAAAATCCACGTCTTAACACACCAGAGCTCCCTGTGCTCCAAACAGCAGGAGCTCAATTTTAAACTGCTGACCAACTGGTACAGAACCCCAGCAAGGATTCACAGGATGATACCAACGGTCCCCGCGACTTGCTGGCGCTGTGGGGAAGAAGACGGCACGGACCTACACATCTGGTGGTCCTGTAGGCTCATAGTCCCGTACTGGCAACAAACCCACCAGCAGATCGCGAACATCATAGACCCGGATCTCCCGTTTCAACCGCTCCCGATGCTCCTACACCACACGCCGATCTCCATATCGAAATACAAAAAATCACTGACTAAACATCTACTGAACGCTGCTAAATCTCTCATTCCTATGAAATGGAGGACAGCGATGATACCCTCCCCACAGGAATGGATGGCCAAAGTGGAGGAGATCCGCGGGATGGAACAGCTGACAGCTTCACTGCACGGAACCACAGAACGTTATCTTCAAACCTGGACACCCTGGTTAATGTACATATCTGGAAGGTAGTTGGGGTAAATGTTGCCCATTGGCTTACAGTGAAGATAGGTTGAGCGACAATAAGGGATATTAGACCCCTTCGATCTGACTGGGAACCCGCGGTGCGCTCGGCTGGATGCTTGGAGGGATGTGGGGACGATCCCTCGCCCGCCTTCGCCTCGGGGTGAGAACTCCCCCCCCTCCCGACCCCCCCTCCCCCATCCCACCTCCTGTACCTACACGTCTACACACGCCACGGTTAGCCAGAACCGCAATAGCCTACAACTTTACACGTTGCTTAGATCCTCACACTCCACGGTCCAAAATACACTAGACTAAGGCTGCACCGCTAGCTCGGACTCATGATTGGCATATACAGATGGACGAGGGCGCACTGGCTGAAACGGAGAGGCATGCTGAGGTCTCGGACCCCGAGGTCCGCGGATACTCTGTAGACTGATAAGTATGACTGCCCCACAAGGACTCCACGTGTCCGAAAACTTGACAGTGACCCACCAGACGTATGACTACCCCCACAGAAACCTACACCAGACAACTTCAGTCCTAGGAGACGCTCTGACCTAGATTCCCATCCCCATGGGAACTTAGCCACCACTGCATAAGTAAAGGACGGAGACGGAAGACATTGTGACAAGACCAGACTTACCCATGACAAATACACCGGTAGCAGAAGCGGTATTCTTCAAACCCCTGAGTTATGGAACCAATTTATAATATATGTTTGTATTGTTGTACTTATACCGATAATACCTATTGCTTGATGCCGAATTCATGTTATTATCCTGTACGTCAGGACAACGTGTTACCTTTCCCACGCAAACACAATCTCTGAGCAAAGATTGCAGCCCTTTCAACGTTAGCATAGGGGTAAAGGGCCCATCCTAGCAGGTATCTCTGTCAAAGGAACAAGCTATAAAAAGATAACTGCACATGGAGGTCGGAGACAGGGATTTGCAAGGCCTAATCTGAATATCAGCCCTTTCACCGAGATAGAACGGGCACTGGAAGCGGACCCTACAGGTCGAGATGTTTAGGGGTAACTGTGAGACGTGGTTAGTTGGGAAAACCCTACCTCAGTTAGTCAAGCCGAGCCTGTAATAGGGAATATCACATACGACTGCTGTTCAAGAGATTTATGTCAATAGGCACATACAGTGGGACACGATGAATATCGGGACTGAATATATACCTGTTCAATGCTGACGAAGTTAACCCTGTTTAATGTATAACGTGAATTAACATGTATACCCCTACCCCTTTCTCTTTTTTTTCTGTACCCCTTGAAAATCTCTTAATAAAGAAAGATTGACTATAAATAATGAAGGCATCTTGCCTTCACTATTTAAATATCTTGTATTACACATGACAAGGCATAACAAAATCCTTCATAACTGCAAAACTACAACTCACAGAAAGATTTGCTGTGCTTCCTGATGACATTAACACTGTGTTATTGAGTACTGCAGGTTAGGAAAAGGGGCCAGCTGTACATAGTGACCAGCATCAAGGAAGTATTTGAGGAAGAAATATGTGTGGACAGAGGAGGCGGAGTTAATGTGCAAAACATCATTTTTTAATTATTTTTTTTAAACGATACAAAGTGGGCATGCAAAAATACAGCAAATTATTTATACCAGTAGCAATAAAATTCAGAAAAAAATGCGTTGGTAATTAGTTCTAATCAAATGCTTAAAAATGTCCGTCTGCTCAAATTAAAGTACACAATGACTTGGGCAGTGAGCCGAGTACAGGTTAAGCCAACACCAGAGTTCTGTGTCCAGGATTCTCCCTGTCCTATAAATCCTAATTCCAACAGAGGCCTAAATACAATAGTAAAAAACAAACACTGCGTAGTTTGTGGAATATAGTGTGGTGGGAACGGAGGCTGACTGGACACTATTTTAAAATTCTAATAAACAAAAATAGATCTGTAGAATCCAGCCCCTGATCTGAATCCATGCCAGTAAGATCAGCTGTACAGAAGTTGATGTGACTTCCCATTGGGTCTTATCTGGCTGTATTCATTGTCTTTCATTGTCTTTCATTGTCTTCCTATTACCACCATTATGCCTGTTAATCAGAGCTCCAGGAGCCATCCTGCTTCAAGCTACATCTAAATACTTTAACCTTTACATCTAAATACTACCTACAATTCTAGCACGTTGTAGTTGTTATGGCGTCCTGGATCCCATCTATTGTAAGCAATCAAACTGTTTTAGAATGGTTGACATCTTACACTTGTCCCTGCCTCCACTACCTCAGTTAGAGAGCCAGAAGTTCTTTGTCTTAGCTCACCCCAGGTATGAAATCAAACTGTTCTAAATTGGTTTGACTACTTACAAAGAGGGGTAAGGGGGAATCTGCCAGGCAATACTTGCACCATAACCATTACAGTGTGCTTGGTGTGTTCTATTAACCATAGAGGAGATATTAATTATTATTATTATTTTATTATTTATATAGCGCCAGCAAAATTCTATAGCTCTGTACAATGGGAACAATGAATCAATCCAAATCAGCTCTGACCCACCTATCAGTTCTCCTTTTTCTCCTATGCACATTTTACTCTCCAGTTTTATTATTAAATGTAACCAACTATTTTTTAACTTTAGGGAGTTCCTTTCTAATTTGAAGTTCAGTGACAGTGTTCTTTTTAAGTACATTGACATTTTTCGAACAGTGAAATGGTCTCCTCCCCACAGCCCAATCTGGACCTTCTGAGATCATCAAGTGATTATCTTGGGTCCAATCCAATTCTTCGCATATTGTGACCTACAGTGAATGCTTGACACTAAGAGTGTTTCTTTAACCAACCTATACTTTATTCCTGGGGCACAATTTTTGGCCATCTCCTGTCTGATAATGTAGTAGTAGTTCTTCATATTTAGGAATAGGTGGAGGTCCACACCACGGAATGCTTGTTCGGTCAGTAAGAATATAACATCTGGCCCTCCATATCTGCATAGACTCACCTTATATTTTTAATGTATACACGAATGCTTTAACTTGGCTTGTTGTATCTGTAATTTAAAGTTATTTATTTCACTGATGAATAGCTTTTCAGACCTTGTTTTTAGATTCCCCCTTGCGTCCAAGTCCCTGCACAACACAGGCACAGCACCTAGCGGATATAAATCAAGCAAGGAGCACAACCATAAATATGTACACACAAAAAATTATTTATTAGATGGGTTCACAGTAATTAAATCTCTCACTAAGTATAAAACAGAGAAACATAATCATAAACAGCTGCAAAGCAACAGCCAGAAAAAACTCTGGATTTGCATCAACGGCAAATACGTAGTGCATGCATTGCTGAATATCAGTATCATAAGTAACTAAGATACAAAATACAAAACACCCTAAAAAAAAGAAAAAAAAAGTATACAAAAAAATACAAAAGCATACCAGACCTAGTGAGAAGCAGGGACAGAGTACAACACAGGCACAGCACCTAGCGGGAACATGACAGTGTATTGTGATTGTGCCTAACTCTGCATTCCACCAAGATATACTGTGGTTTTCCTTGATAAATATGGCTCTTGGGATATAAATTAAACCCTCTGGCAATCATTAAACAGGTAGCTATGATTACCACACACATCAGGTAATAGAAGAAATTCCACTTTAATTGTGATTTATGACAAGACTAGGAATTCCAGCCAATATAAGGCATCTCTCCAAGGGCTCGGCCGGTCGAGAGAAAGCTTTGGTGTTGAGTGTACAGTCAGGTAATTTCGAAATGAAGCCAAGTGAACCTTTTAATACAGAATGAAAGCAATGCACTGTACGCCGTGACTCAGCTAGCTGGCAATAGTACAAACTGTACCATGGCCGCCTGGCAAGCTATTGTTTTCATTAACTGGAAATAATGTTTATATATTGCACAATATTAGCTGATGAATAATCTCCAATCTGTAAGTGCCAAAAACCAACAATTACTTTTTAGTATGAGCAAGTTGACATCTGAACCCCCGATGAAGAACCTCATGATAATGCATGAGCATTAAATGCTAATTACTAAAAAGTTTGAGAAGTAATTCCAACTGCTGCTTTCTGGAAATCTTTGATTCCAATGTTGCAAGTTGGACTTTGTCTTCTCACATAATGGGGTTAAATTTATAAAAGCGAGGCAACAACGATGCCAACAAATTCAGCAACATTCCATTTGGAACCACATAGGTGAAAGGGACAGTGTAGGTACCATAAACCCTACTGATTGAAGTGATTATGGTGCCTGGAGTCCACTGGTGCAGTTCCTGCATCAATGTTTAACTGTTTACTTTACATTCAGCTGAAATGCTCAGTCCTCACAATCTTGCTCCCAGTTAGGATAGGGCAAATGCAGAACTATGTTCCAACTCACAGCATAAAAATCTATACCTAGGACTGGGTCAGTGATAGAGCTCAGCTTAGCTCTTAGCTTGATACCCATAGTATTGTATGATCACAAAGCATGCAGAACCACCATTTGTTTTTAATCTCTCTGTCTTTGCCTATTGGCCTTGAGATTGGAAGAGTATCACTCCCCATGGTTCCAAACCAATAGCTTGCTGGTGCAGGCACAGTAACACAGAATATGGGAACAATAACACCAACAAAAAAAAAAAAAAAAAAAGAGTGACTAATTATATTAAATAAGGTGCCACTTATGGTTATCAAATTCCTAAATTTTAAGAGAAGCATCCATAATCAAATCTACCACTTTTGAAACAGAATGCGTTCTTAAATTATTTAAAAGAAAAATGAAAGCTTATCATAATAAGAATAGTGTAGAAATATAACATTTGAGCCCCATTTAAACATTTCAGGATAGTAAAACTGCATTTTCATTTTTGCATTCTACATTTAACAATAAAATGAGTAGTAGTTAATAATAATAATAATAATAATATTCAATATTTTTAATCTATGTTAACTCTTATCCTAAAAATATCTTACGCAGATGGACCCAGTTTGTAAATGAATGATTATTTTTTAAAGGACCACTATAGTGCCAGGAAATCATACTCGTTTTCCTGGCACTATAGTGCCCTGAGGGTGCCCCCACCCTCAGGGTCCCCCTCCCGCCGGGCTCTGGTGTGAGGAAGGGGTTAAACTTACCTCCTTCTCCAGCGCTGAGCGGGGAGCTCTCCTTCTGCTCTCTTCCTCCTCTCCGCCTCCTCGGCTGAATGCGCATGCGTGGCAGGAGGCGCGCGTGCATTCAGCTGGTCTCATAGGAAAGCATTTATAATGCTTTCCTATGGACGCTTGCGTATTCTCACTGTGATTATTGGGGTTAAGCCAGCCACTAGAGGCTGGCTTAACCCTAATATAAACATAGCAGTTTCTCTGAAACTGCGATGTTTATATAAAAAAGGGTTAACCCTAGCTAGACCAGGCACCCAGACCACTTCATTAAGCTGAAGTGGTCTGGGTGCCTATAGTGGTCCTTTAATATTGCAAATAACCTGATTCTTTAACCCTTGTGTACTGCGTACAGAAGACTTGCAGCAGAAATTATGAATTTACAGTGTATGTCGTTCTAACCTTGTTCAATAAGAATGGGGAGCATAGTGTCTGGCTGAAAGGTGTTATAGGTTTGCTTTTCATATTTTATTATTTTACAACACAGCTCAAGATTTTTTTTTGTAGTCTTAACTACAACAAGCTCTACGTAACGAGCATGACAAGAAGAGTGCAAGATGGCATTACCTGTAGACAGTTTTCTGAAATTATAGGTTCGGCACATGGCTGGGCAATCCTCCAGTCAGTGTGACATAGGAAAACAATCAATGGAGGTAATGGTCTATGAATTGCAAATGTCATAAGTAACTCAAATTCAAGGCTCCTCTTCTGTCACTATCAGGCGAGACTGTCTGGTTTCAGACAGAGCAATATTGTGCATTTAAAGTGTGCCTTTCACAAAAAATACAAATTTGAAGAGATTTTGAATTGTTCCTTTACATGGGGGCAAAGATCTGTCTTGAATTATAAGTGGCAGCCAAATTTCTCTTGATATTATCAAGCTGTTACCTGTCATTGTCCAGTAGTAGATCTAAGCCTTCAATACTATTTAGTAGTGTAGCAGCTTGATTTGAAATTAAAAAAAAATCAATCTATTTTTTATTATATTTTATAATTATATAGGGAGGGGTTTCTATACCTTTAACACACCAAGGAACATTTCCTGCTGAATCTCTCAAAGATTACCCCTTCAGCTCCAAAATAATAGTTTGCCTGAGCGGGTAGGAGGCACATGGCCCGAATACTGTGTAGATAACATTTGTAAGTTTTTTAGCAATTGTAACAAACTGGTACTCTTTGGAAAAATATATATATATATTTCTACTAGGTTTTAATGGGTGTGAACATTATTGTTAATAAGACATTTCATTTTGTGCTCCCCTTTACAGGAATGACATGCCAAGCTAGAAGTTCTTACGTCACCTCTGAGATCCTTTGGGGCCACCGATTCACGCCGGTTCTAACACTGGAGGATGGTTTTTATGAAGTCGACTATAATAGCTTTCATGACACTTACGAGACAAACACTCCGTCTTGCAGCGCCAAAGATTTGGCTGAGAAACTCAACAGGGCAGAGATGTCATTGAGCTGGTCGGTCTCAAGTAAGCTCAACCAACAAGCTGAGCTGGCCATCGAAAGTCAAGACAAAAATCATGAAGATCAAACAGAACGGAATGGGGACGTGGCAAACATCGAGAACGAATCTAAAGTCTAAGACTATCACCAATGAGGGTATCTCATTATGGAGTAAATAATTTGGTGGGAATTCCCACAATTTATGGAAGTGGATTGAATTACTATCCTGTAAAATTAGGTTGGCTAAAATGGCAGCACACCGAAAATGTAATAAAGATATATGTCCATCTACTGCGGATTAACATATGCATGTATTCTTCTCCCTTTTCTGACAGTAAACAGCACATTTCAGAAAGTGAGGTAAGGTAAAAAAGTACAAATAGCTATTGTTTTCATGTTAAAGTTTAAAAGAAGACAATAGCAGGCTGGATATTGTGTGTCCTGATCAATCAAACCATGCTTTAAGGCCAAGGCAAAAAAACAAATCCTTAGATCATACGAACACTGTATATATGCCTTATGTAATATTCTCTTCGACTTAATAATATGCCCAGCATGTAAAAAGGAAGCGTGAATGAAGCTTCTAAATAATGTACATAAATGTGTAATTAATAATAGGCTGTCATAATTCTAGGATTAAGGTGATGCAAAAAAAAAAAAAAAAACTATATAAGATAATTTCTTCTTTCCGATATTTTTAATGACATTCATACACTACGAAAAAAAAAAAGAGCAAATGTATACTTCAGTTCACTGAACTGGCAGCTATTTGAAGTACCTCGAGATTTTCTAACCAGTTTATTTAATCTTAACACTTTGGTTTCCAGAGGGGTGCGCAACGTAGAGTAACAGCATTGCGTTCCCCTCCCCTCTGGCTCACAAAGGGTTAAAGCCATAAAAGACCAATTCACGTGATTGTTAATCGGATCAGGGTGACAAACCTGTTATACTGTGAAACTGTTTACATGTTATCATTCAGACACATTATTCGTTCATCAGTCGGGTTGCCCATTGAACAGCAGGATAAGTAGCATTGACAAAACGGATACTGGTTCTCTGATGTAAACTATAGGCATCAGAGAGGTTAGTGGACATAAAAATTGTAAGAACAAGTTACAAAATTACTATGAATGAAGAAATATAGGGCATAGAAGCAACATTGGTTCATGTCCTAGACAGACAGAAGATATAGGAAAGAACCGTTACTAAAAAAAGATAAAAGATGAATGAAAAGGAAAGTGTAGAATAAAATATGAGCGCTGAAGGCCAGAACTTTGAGTGAGGATGATGCAGAATAGAACTATACAAAGTGAGGAGTTAACTTGTAACCAGAAGAGACGATGCATAGTCCACGTCACAGAATAGAACCACGAGAGACACATAAAAGGTACAATGGAACCAAATGAAGAGAGAGGGAGATGTAACAGCCATAACCGGCCATAACCGGCAAAGTGCTGATGTTGAATATACCCATCAGACAAAGGTCAGAGTGAAACTATCAGAGACAAACGTCCAAATATAACTAACAGAGATAGCAAAGCTCTTAATGTAACCAAGTGTGGAATGGGTTAATGATTGACTTCCGAATAGGAAAATAGAGAATAGAACCATAAGGTACGAAGATGGGGGGAAATGCACTGTCTAAGTATTTCTATGGCTTTGGTTGTAGAGAGATATTCCCTGACGCACCGGTATGTATGTAAATAGCATTGGTTTCATTTAAATCTAAAGCCTCATTAAACTCCGAAAACCCCAATGAATTTTTCTTCCTGAAAAACAGTCTCATGAATAAATTTCATAGTACTACCACAACGTTCAATCCATGGAATCTAGTAAGGAGACAATTCTTCGCTGGAAAATAAAAGATACATTTCATATTTATGTATTGATGTGCTGTATGTCCTGCTGTTTACTTTAACAGATACCCTGGTAAGAAGATAATGGGGACTCGCATCAACCAAATATGATCTATTTTTTTATACAAATATAAGAAAGAAATTATATATCCAACATCTAGACCCCGAGACAGTAACGGCAAGCTAGAAGTACCTTTCCTGATTAAAATACTTTTATATTAAAATATAAATATTATAAATTCCAATCAATGGCAGTCCAAGTGCCCTTACCCATAGATTGTATATGGGCCACGTCCAAATCCAGTTCAACCCTACGAAAAGTATGTAGAGGTGTCAATATAAGAAAGATACTGGCACAAAAGATATAGAGTGTTTATTATCAGTTTATGTATCTCAAAAATATAGAATATTAACTTATTCCATGGCGATAGACAAAGTATGAAAGTGCAATATATCTAAAAAATAAAAGATAGGATGCCAGGTTTAACGTTGATAATTAAAAGGGACACTCCAAGACCCTAAAGCACTTTAGCTTGCTGAAATGCTTTACGTGTGACAAGTGTTGACTGTGTCCTCTTTTTCTCATTTTGCAAAAAGTACAGTTTTCAACAGAAATTTACACTTTTATATATTATACTGGTTACACCCCCTTGGCTTTAAACAGACAACCGATCCTGTTACTTCCTGGTTTGGTCAGCTCAGTGGAGCTAAACTCAAGAGGCAGCAATTGCCCTGAGCTCCTGCCTTGCAAAGACTTATTGAGCTGCATTGGAAAGTCTGTGATTGGACAGCCACAGAAAGCTTGGGCGGGGGAACAAAGGGAGGGCTTGCAAAAGATTCCAACAAGAGATCTGCAGCTTTTGCAGGCTGTTTTTAAATATACCCTCTATGAAAACATCTTTAATTAAATGCACACACGCTTTAATTTGGGGTATGTCTACCAAACAGTGATTTATTTTTATTTATTTTATTTGGGTAGTTATAGTGTCCCTATAACATGTATAGCATTTATATAATGTATATGACATATATTACCTATAATGTTACAAATTGATATTAGAACAAAACAGAAAATCATGCAAAGTGAGAAAGGAGGCGAATACAATAGGAAGATAAATCACTCAAAAGTTTGCTATGCATTATTGATGAAGAGGGTTTTTCTTTTGACTGGATATTAGGGAAACGTCTTAAGCATTGAGATAGAAGATTCTATATGAATGATTTACAGATTTTTAGATAAATGACACCCCCGTAGCAAATGGTCTGAGGCCACTAAGGTCTTCAGTAAAGGGTTTTTATCTTCAGTATTAAAAGAGCAAATTTGAGAACATTGTATAAGAGAGAGAGAGATTTGGAGCTGGCAAGAAGCAGATAACTGGAAACGGTCATTAACAGAATAGACAGACTGAGATGGAATTTACTAGATAAATATACTTCAAGGTTATGGAGGACTATGGCCAGAATAGAGAGCTAAGTTTACAATTTCTGTCTAGGTATGTACTTTATTTAAGTTATGATATCCAGTAGTTGTAGAGTATGGCAATGATACAGTCGGAGGCCAAATTATGCAAGACTAGACAAGAGTACAATGCAATAGGGAAATAAATATTTCATAAATTAATATTTTGGTCTAAAGAAGTCAGTCTCTTAGAATTGTTTTTAAGTTGGCAGTAGGAGGAGAGTCTATGGAACAAGGTGAGGTAGTTCATAAAAATGGGTCAGCCCAAGAGAAGTCCTAAGAATGAGAGTTTGAGATGGGTTCAATAAAAGGACAGGAAAAGGACGCAGTGATATGGATTGCAGTCGCTATTTTCAGATGATAAGTCAGTTGGAGTATGATTGTGAAGATGTGTTGTTGGTGAAATGCACAATTTTAATGAGACAAATGGGTAAAAACGTAAGCTGAACAATAGCATTTATCATTGACCTTAATCCTGACGAGTGAAGTCAATGAGTAAACATTGTAAAAATAGACAATTATCTTTCTTATATCCAGGGCCGGACTGGCCCACCGGGATACCGGGAAATTTCCCGGTGGGCCGCGGCTCCTGGGGGCTGCTCTGGCAATATGTGCCACCGGGTGGCCGGTCCGGTGGCACACACTTTGAGGGGGCCGGCCGGCCGGCAGGCAGGCGGCCGCATTGCACGCTGCAGCCTCACCGGTCCGGCGGCACACCTAATGCTGAGGGCTGAGGGAGGAGCATGTCTCTCTACCATGCTCCCTCGCGGTTCCCACAATCCCCAGCAGCATCCGTGCTGGGGATTGTGGGAACCGCGAGGGAGCATGGTAGAGATATGCTCCTCCCTCCTCCTTCAGCCCTCAGCGTTAACAGTGCTGCCGGACCGGCGAGGCTGCAGCGTGCAATGCGGCCGGCCCCCTGACTCCTCTCAGGTGGGTGGGGGGGTGAATAGAGAGAGAGACAAGGGGGGGGGGTGAAAAGAGAGACAAGGGGGGGGTGAAAAGAGAGACAAGGGGGGGGTGAAAAGAGAGACAAGGGGGGGGATGAAAAGAGAGACAGAGGGGGGGTTGAAAAGAGAGATAGAGGGGGGGGTGAAAAGAGAGACAGAGGGGGGGTTGAAAAGAGAGATAGAGGGGGGGGTGAAAAGAGAGACAGAGGGGGGGTGAAAAGAGAGACAGAGGGGGGGGTGAAAAGAGAGACGGGGGGTGAAAAGAGAGAGCGAGACAGAGGTGGGGTGAATAGAGAGAGAGACAGAGGGAGGTGGAGAGAGAGAGAGGCAGAGGGGGTGAATAGAGAGAGAGTGACAGAGGGGGGGGAATAGAGAGAGAGAGACAGGGGGGGTGAATAGAGAGAGAGACAGAGGGGGGGTGAATAGAGAGAGAGACAGAGGGGGTGAATAGAGAGAGAGACAGTGGGGGGGTGAATAGAGAGAGACAGTGGGGGGGTGAATAGAGAGAGACAGTGGGGGGGTGAAGAGAGAGAGAGAGAGAGACAGGGGGGGTGAATAGAGAGAGAGACAGAGGGGGGGAGAGTGCCACAGGGAGAGGGGGGAGAGTGAGACACAAGGGGGGAGAGAGGGGCGAATAGAGAGAGACAGAGGGGGAGGGAGAGTGCCACAGGGAAAGGAGGGAGAAAGAGACAGAGGGGGGAGAGTGAGACACAAGGGGAGAAAGAGGCGTAAATAGAGAGAGACAGAGGGGGAGGGAGAGTGCCACAGGGAAACTCTAGCCCTGGAGCTACGGGCTAGAGTTCACTCTCACCACTGCGACCACCAGGGATTCCTGGTGGTCCAAGTGGTGAGAGTGAACTCTAGCCCCATACAAACACTGCCCACACACACCATACACATTCACACACTGCCCCCCCATACACACACACAGACCCCCATACACACATTCCCCTACACACACAGCCACCCATACACACATTGCCCCACGCACCCTACACACTGAACCTTTCACACACATTGCACCCCTCACACATTGCACCACTGCTCCTATACCCTACTACAGCCCCATATCCCAGCAGACCCCAGGTAAGTTGTCAAACTGTACTTAAACGGTTTGACTACTTACTCTGGGAGCGGGTCCCGGCACTCCTGGCACCATACCCACTACACAGAGCAGTAGTGGTTATTGTGCATGGATTATTTCTTTAAATAATCTATAGGTGCCCCTCCTGAGATCAGGCTCTGGATCTGCCACTGATTTATAGTATAATATATAATATATATTATATATATTATATATTTAATATATAATATATAATATATATATTATATTATATTATATATTTATAATATATAATATATATATTTATAATATATATATATTTATAATATAAATCAGTGGCGGATCCAGAGCCTGATCTCAGGAGGGGCACCTATAGATTATTTAAAGAAATAATCCATGCACAATAACCACTACTGCTCTGTGTAGTGGGTATGGTGCCAGGAGTGCCGGGACCCGCTCCCAGAGTAAGTAGTCAAACCGTTTAAGTACAGTTTGACAACTTACCTGGGGTCTGCTGGGATATGGGGCTGTAGTAGGGTATAGGAGCAGTGGTGCAATGTGTGAGGGGTGCAATGTGTGTATATATATATATAATTATGCCTATTATATTTACACATATATTAATGTACATTTATATATGCATAATACACTAAGAAATTTCATTGATATGTACAATATGTAATAAGCAGATATTGGCCCAGTCTTGTTGCTAGGTGCATAATCCAGCACAATAACATATTTAAAGTGAAGAGTGCACCCACAGGACCTCAAAATAAACAAGATAACGTAATTTTTTACAGTTGTGCCCTACATACATTCACCATTTCAGTCCCATTACCAAGCTTTCCTTAATATGTCATGGTAGTTGGACTGAAACATTGGCTATATGCAAAGGCACGTCTGCTTAAAATAAATCTGCACTCTTTTTTTTTTAAGCCTATATGTGCTTTTTTTCACGTTGGAGTAATAATTTTAATTTTAAGTTATCTTTTCTAACTCTGTATCTGCACACTATGCTGGCGCGACGCATTATGGGGCTGGTAAATAATTTTTTTCCAGGGCTGCTTTTAATTCCCAGTCCGGCCCTGCTTATATCTATATACATTTGTTCTAAAGTGAACTGGTCAATTAAAAAAAAAAGTCTACAATACTTTTAGCAGTAAAATGTTTCATTGTTTTAAATCTTTCACTAGGTACACTAAAACTATCTATACTTTTATTTGAACATGTGTATGTATCTGGTTTTGTCAAGATATCGTATGTGACAAAAATTGCATTTATTCTTTTGTTCATGTCAAAACCAACCTTTTAGAAGCCGCAAAAAATATTGCAAGATAAGGACAACTATATAGCGTCTATAACATTACACCCCCAACATTTCTATAAAGCGTGAACGATTAAAACATTTAAAAAACATCAAATTTATAAAAATGTTATCATGCAAATTTATATATTAACTATGCATCCCATGTTTCAAATAAATGTTATGCTGCTATTTCACAACAAAAAGAGGTTAATGCATGTCTATTAATATATTTAATCACATTCTTTACGTACAATAGACAGACACGCAAACAAACGTTCTCTGAGCAGACCTCTCTTAAAAGGTGTCCACTATTACGTCACACGTCTGTTACTAAACAATAACTAGGTAAGAAAAAAAGAAAAACACAAAATGAGCGGGCTTAGATAAATGTCATGGCCTATACTCATCTGGCTTCTTTGCAACCGCAAAAAAAAATGACATTTGATTTTTCTTTTCATCTATTTAATTTGTTAACTCGCATTATCAGATAAATCCTAATTTTTACTTCTGATAAATATAGATACCTGAAATGATTTGTTGCTGGGACACGTTGCAGAAAATGAAGTTTTCTATTAATTAAAGGGACACTTCGTGCACTAACATGACTTTAACACATTTTATAGCTGTTGGCCTATGAATACCGGTTATTAGCTGTAGTTTTTATGCTTACATTTATATAGTTTTTACAAAGAAAAATAATTGATAAGATGTTTTACAGCATTTAGCATGTTAACCATTCTTCCTCTGACTTTAAAACACTCCAGCTTGGCTGATTACTAATCAGAGCTCCCTTTTTTCCCCGTCCCTCCTAAACTGCAGTATTTCTCTATTCTTTACATTAGGAAGCACACCAAAGATTTTACTGGGCGTTTTAATTTAGCAAAAGAGAGCAGTGCATATCACAAATACATAACAGGGTCATCTGTATAAATATATTATTTTCAATCATTACAATCAATATCACTACAAACGATCATCAGCATGCGTGGATAGTATATATATAAAACACCAAAAACATCATTAACGCATACAAAAATTAAACATAATGTAGAGACGAAAATCCACTTAAAGATGTTGGTTGCTACCGGTAATTAATTTTAAAATTGAATATAAAAATATGAGCACCTCATTTAGACCAATCTACTATTTTGGTGCTATAATGTATTTTTCAACCTAAGTATTTTTAAATTAGAATACCCATTGCATCACCTGAAGCTTAAATAAATATTAGATTTTGGTTGAAATTATATTGATAAAAAAAACATTTACAGCTTGCAAGGACACTGAACTTAAAGAAAATGCAAACCGAAAATGTTTTATATAATAAAAAATGAATAAATATAAAAAGGACACTAAAGTATGCATGTATTTCTCTCCGTCTTTGCATTATCGGTGGATCGGTGGAGAGTTCTAAAGCGGTAATGGTGCTAACAGATCTATAGCACTATAATCACTACAGTGAGCTCTATTCGTTATGGAGCTTGGGGTGCTTTAAGAATCAACTTGAAAAATGTTAGCCAAGAAACCTGGGGAAAAAAAATCTCCAATGTGACTGAATAGTACATTTGGATTTTCCGTTATCGTTTTTTTTTTGTTCTCTTTTTTCAACTCTCGGCGACATGCTGTTTGGTGAATAGACCCCAATCATCCGCCAGTTATATACCTAAAGTAGTGATCCTACTAACAGATAATCTGATTGAATAGGCAAAGTCCGTGTTAGTTTCATAGGATAACGGACCTCCCATCGTAGATTATAACATCAGTGAGACAGCCATGTGTCTTGTTTGGTATCTTCAGAGTTACATAGTAATTTAAGTTTAGAAAGGTACAAAAAAATAACGGAGAGTACCGCTTTTCTTTTTTCTTTTTTGCTTGTATCTAGTTAATTAAATAGGGGTACATGCCCTAACTTTCAGCCTTGTATCCTCCCCCTCTAAATCGTTTTCCAAATTTTGTTTAAGTTTAGAAATAGACCCAAATACATCCCATACATCAACTTTTCATATATCTGTTGTATTTGCTGTTTATCCAAAAAAAAGGAGGGAAAAAAACACCATCTGAAGTATCTGCTAATTATTTTTAATGTTTTCTAGAAATTTTGTAAAGAGTTTTTGCATGAAGTTGTGAAAGTGGGATTCATAGGGAAATTAAACATATATTAGTAAAAAAATACCAAAAATAAAATATCTATTTCAGTCTCATTCAAATTCAGAATGTTTTCACTGTCCAAAATAGTCCGGCAGCTCGTTTATTTGACTTTTAGTTGGTGCCGCTACAATATTTAAACGATAAAGGTTTTAGATGACAAATAACTAAATTGCTGAAGTGTTTTGAAAGTCTGGGGATACAATATATCGAAAGGGAAGCTGAAACGTGACATTCTATATGTATTTCGAAAGGATCTTTAGTTGTGATGTTAAAAAATGTAAAAAAAAAAGAAATCATTAAAAAGATAATACATTTCTAAAAGCAAAAACACTTTTTGTGTAGGTACATGTTCTTTAAAAAAAAAAAATCCAAGGACCTGTCTAACTTTTAAAGTCTGCCAAGTAAATCGTAATATTATAAATAGTATTATATAGCCATACATTATGGGACAACTGAATTATGTGCTTCTAGCAATAAGAGAGAACAATGGTATTTATTGAACGAGTACAATTATGTTAACTGAGCAATAGTATTTCTTATTGGTACTCCCGATTTATGAACTTAAAATACATTTATTAATATACAGTGAACATGCCTTTATACGTGTGATACACATTACATCTCTCTAGCTCAGATCATTATTTGAGGATACTTTCCAAAATATTTCCTTAATCATCAAGAATCGTTGGGTTAGGTATATAGACGATCATCATTCTACTTCCGGGATGCAAAGAATTCAGGGAATTTTACACCAAGGCGAGATTACAGCCATAACTGAGGTGTACGTGGAGATTTATTAAAGCAATTCAAAATTCTAACAAGTGGGAACATTCCTTTGATAAGTATACCACATTTCCCCACGTTTTTAGGTCATTATAGTTTGGTACACGTCCCTCCCAGTGAGATATTAATTAAAATTCCAATGTACATTCTAGGGATAAAGTAAATTTGTGTGACCTGCATAACATTAAAACAAAATAGGATTAGAGTGTTAATAATGATTGACTAAGTAGTTATTAATAATAAAACATTTCAAGTAAACACGATTCATACCTCCCAAGTGTCCCTGTTAAGGAAGGCCAGTCCCTCTTTTCTATCCTAATGTCCCTCTTTTGTCGGAGCTCAGTATTCTTGGTGTATCTGAACTGATACCAGGGCTCTGCAGCAATAATACGCACAGCAAATTGTCTTGAAACTACAATAATTTTTTTTAGAAATCAGTCTGTGTAATTAAAATCCATTGTGTTTGCTTTAAATTAAATTTTAGGTCCATATATTTTCATTAATAAGTCACCTAAGATTACTCAGAACAATCCCGTCCCTGGCTACACCCCGACTCACACCCGTAAATTTAAAGTGTCCCTCTTTGTCTATTTGAAATGTTGTAAGGTATGACATCTTAATAGGTAAACAGAAACCTCATTTTACGGCCATTGCACTGCATGGACAAACATTTGTCAGTTACTTTTAGGTGTGATCCACAATAAACCATGTTTAAAAGACTCCTCTTCTATGCGTTTTACCCAGTGTCCCAGTAGCATTCAGTAGCAATTCCTACAGAATATTATGACCTGTGAAAGTCATTAAGTGACAAGATGTATGGGATATTAATACCAGTGATCTTTTTCGAAACCATATCACATCTTCTCAAAAGTCATTCTACTATGTTTTGCTAACTGTATCTCACGTGTAATTGATGTTGTATGTGTGTTTTTTCTTATTTCTCACAAATGTTACATAGTTTAGTTTTTACTTCTATAAGAAATATCCTAAAATGATATGTTAAATAGGTTTTCATGGTTTGACATATACAGACAGGGCTGACCCTATGTAAATGGGTAGGATTCACAACAATTCACAAGTATTAGCCGTTCAGTTTTTATACGTATTAAATATCTAGCAACTATTTTAGCTATGGTAATCATTATGTAAGAATCCTTTGTTATTATTTTAATTGTGGGTGCTTACCGGGCATTTTAAATGGTACTAAAGCGTTGTTTTTCAACATTTTCAAAGATTAATCCTATAATTATCAATAAGCTTTCTTTATACAACCCTTTTACTGGAACAATTGTTCAAATTCACCAACATTCACAAGAAAAGAACTGTGCAAATCATTTGCACAAGTTATACACCAAAAAAAGACCAGATAGAATGCCCGGCTCACAGTCTAAATGTCTTCCCAAGTCAAAGAGGTTTACCTACTAAATGGTGAGGTTAAAAAAAAATCTCAGACTTCGAGATTTTGTTCCATTTCATTTATTTTTTACTTAAAATATGAAAGTTGCTTATAAACACTTCATGACTCACTGTTTACTTAATAAAACAAAGTGTTTCTGATATTTCTACAGAGTACCATTCTTTCACAGTTTGAATATATTGATATAATGGAGATTTTCCGATCTGTCGAGAGCATGTACGTCAAAACAAATGTCGTTTGAACCTTGAGAAAAATACCTATTCAAATCGATATATTGTATTTTATATTTTTTCTTGTTAATAAATGTATTTTGATTATATTGTGCATGATGTTTATTTATAGCTTAATGTACTCTGTTAAATGATTTTTTTTTATAGTAAAATATTTGTTGGTTTGTTCTTTTGCATACATTTTTTCTTAAACTGGCATCTTCTTTGAATATTTCGGTTTCTATAATTACCCTTATCAAAATTAAGGGTGAGCTGATTAAAAAAAAAAGAGTTTAGGAGGAGTTACACCTGTTTGACCAACATATATACTAAATTATTATTATTATTAATTCTTATTATTATTATTATTATAAGAAGATGATTTATAAATTGCAAACAAACTCAACAAGACTGACTAAATATTCACACGTTCCTTGTATCACTTTGCAGCATCTGCGGGACTTGTCTCAAACATTTGACCACTAGCCGCAGTTCGAATCTTATGCAGAATGGACATTTTTTGGTGGGGTGGGAGAGGGGGGGAGTTTGGACAGGTAGTGATACATGCTTAAAGGAATATTTTAAGTACTTAACCATGATGGCACGCTGTAGTTATTAAGTTGCAGGCAGTGTCTTCGAGACCCCCAATGTCAGTAGTTAAACCGTTTGCTAACAGTTTGAGGTCAGCAGGGTGGCCCGGTCAGTTTCTCTATGAGTAGGATTACCATATCCACAATGTTTTCTGGGACACATATCACGTATACATAATGATGGGCAGCAGATGAAAAGGGTTGCCCTGTAGCATGTATAATTCAGAAGAAGGTGTATAAGATTAAGTAATTAGGCAATGAAGAATCCTGCAAAATAACATTATACATTCTGCAGGGCAACCCTTTTCATGCATTTTCATAAATATGACACAATTATATGTGTCCCTGATAACACAGTGGATCTGGTTACCCTATCTATGGAGGGAGGAGCTTCCATTAACTCTGATATAAACCCTGCACGCTGAGCCATCTCATTGGCTTAGAGCATCTGCTAATCTTCTGTAACCAATGAGCTAAATCTTGCACCAGTGCTAAATAAGTAGCAATCACCATGGGAACCATTTTATGGTGCAGATTTACTAAGGCAAAACAGATGCTATTTTGAGTGCAATGTACTAAATGCAGAGAGAGAGAGAGAGATTCTACTGGTTACCATGGTGACTGTAACTTATTCAGCCCATTGCACCCAATGAAACTTCTGTTTGTCCTGATTTATATAACCCAATGTGTAAAAACAGTGCTGTGTGCACCTTCCTCACAGCTGTAACCTAGAGTAGACTGTCTATCCCCCTTGTTACGCTGCTGTCTCTGTACACTTAGCACGTTAGTGTTGTGTTGTGTATATCTCGTCTGAATCCTGGAGATAGAGCCCTGATCATATCAAACAAGGGCTGAAACTTAAAAAAGAAAAAAAAAACAATAGAAGCACCATAACAACTACAATAATTTGGCTATGGTACAAGGAGTGCCCTGGCATTAAGAGTATTTTTCGTTCTGTTATGCACATGTAATGTACACATTTAAGACGTCACATGTCAAACAATGAAGGAGCCCTGGTGCCGCAATACCTGGGGTGGCCAATCCCCAATGTACATCACAATATGCAAAAGACTAGATACAAGTCATGAAGAATGATGTTTATTTTCAAAACTGATATATTTGTTTATTTTATTTTTTTACATTCAAACCCTATGTCCACCACCCTTGTCCATCCCCACACAGGCGCTCTGAGCCTGGAGATCTGTACAGTCATATGCTTTCCTGGGAGAAGCATTTGATTGGACAATGGAGAGGGAAGGAGTGATGACGGACGGGGCATGTAGACCAGCACAGGGACCTTAGCCTGATGATGGATGTATCCTTGTTTTATCGGTGTATAAGGAATAGTGCCCAATAGGGCATTATCAATTAAAATACATATATAACAAAAAGGGTTGTAGTAACCCATTTAATATACATTCACATGTAAATATTCCCACTATCAGCGAGTGGCGATGATGTTTGTTGAAGATTATTAAAGGAAGATACCCCGGTCTCCCATGTTAAATGGAGGCTCGGTGTCCTATGAGACGTTGCACACAGGAAGACACAGGACTGTGAGTATACAGTAAAAAAAAGGGAAACATAATGTAAACATATACAGGGTTATTAAATAAAATGAGAATGTCAAAATAGCTACACAGAACACAAAATTGATTTCGAGCATGTTTCTAAACGGGCAATTTTGGTTTAAATTTTGAAATTTTTGAATTTACTTTGAATTCTTTGCAATTCTCACTTTTGTGAAGTATAAAACACGGGCAACTGTGGTAAAAACCAAATAAATCCCTAGTGTCCATTTTCCTTCTTAATATCCCTCATGAAGAAGCATGGATGTGAGTTAATATGAAATAGAGCATTGGGTGTTGCCAAGCAACAATGGAATGGAAAGAGTATCTTACAAGATTAGTCACTGAGGCAAAGGCATGAATATATAGAGCTTTTAAGATACTATGCAACAATTAGATACAAGTAAAGTATCTATAAAGTAAATGTATTCAGCAGAGACTTATGGCATAAGAAAATAAAGCCATAGACCAGAATGAAACGCTCGTGATTGGTGGAGCCAATTCCCGGTCATTGCAAGCATTAGTGGTAGTGTACTGGTGAAGCGCTATAAAATATTAGATTATAACAATAGTGTTTTTTCCTATTTACAATTGGTGAATAAACTTTGACATGTGAATATATGCATAAGCAGTACCTTTTAGGTATATACAAAGGTGTCCTAAGTTGGTAATCAGTACCTTAAAAAAAAACAGAATATACCAAACATAGTGTAAACTGTGACACAAATGAAAATAGATTTGAATTAAGAGGGAAAAATTCCCACTCACACTTTGGAGAGCTAATAGTGTATAGCTCAATTTGATCGCCTGTGGGGTCCGTGGAGGCGACCCTATCCCTTCTTTTTGCTGGATATTGTTGTCTTTAAAACTCTGAAACGTTAAAACATATATATGGTGCAGTACCGTATGGTTCCAAATATGTGTGAAAAAGAACAGATTTGTACTCACAGACACAGAGCCATCCACATCGGCTCTGATCACGGGTATATGTGGTTAAGGACCACACACCTTCTTTAAGAGCAGGAACAATGCCACCAGTGTTTATAGAAATATAAGTATATTTATTACATAAAACTATTTTTAACAATAAAAAACTATATATAGCAATATAAAAACACTGTGTGGGCATAAAAAAGTCCAAATAAATAAAGACCGGTATTCTCCAAGTTCCAGGACGCGTTTCGCTTCAACAGCTTCTTCAACTGGATAAAAAAGTCTCTATTTCTTCTTTGGGACCTGTTCCTGCTTTTATACGTCTTTAAGAGTCCAATCTTTGATTAAGAGTCCGTGATTTCGCGGGCTATCTCCATGGGAACGGTGACGCCCTGCGATTCACGTCTCGTTTTCGTGTATTTCCGGGTTTCCGCATCACTTCCGGTCACGTGTCTCTCGGCCGTTACGTCATGCGTTCCACCTTGCGGTTCACTCGGCCGATACCCGGAAGTGTGTGGTATCATTCCACAACGATGGGGGATAGATGTAGGGATAAGAAAAACATATACTTTCATAATGGCAAAAGTTCAAATGAGGGGAAAGACTGATTCTTTCTTAAATCTTATACTGAAAAAACGGGGGATAAATATATATGATTCTGAATGAATGGGGCCATAAATATATTACAAAGAGACCAGTAGTTTTATATAGAAACGTTGTAGCAACAGGGGAAATGAATAATATACATGTATAAATAACCAGGACCATAAAGTGCATGAATTTTTCATAGTGAATCCTTGCTATAGACGTCCAAACGGGGCATTAATAGAGAGATCTAATGTGGCAACTAGGCAATTAATCATAGAACTGTATACATAACCAGGACCATATAGTGCATAGATATAGTCATAAATAAAAATATCCTATATATAAAAATAAGAATATCGGAACTACAAAGGCATACAAAGACTTAATTAAAATCTATCATAAGAACGATAACCTCCTAAAATTGAAATAAAACATATATTTATCTTAAAAAGTGGCACATCTCAAAGTCCGTGTTAAGACCATATGGGATGAGCGTGTTTAGTTTAAAAATCCATTCCATCTCGTTCTTACTCATTCTTGTATCAAAATTTCCTCCTCTCCAATCTCTTTCTAGTTTTTTAATCGCAAAGAATTGGGTACCGGCTGTTTCACAATTGTGGTGAATTTTGTAATGGGCCGAGACACTGTGGTTCTCAAACCCTTTAGATATATTCCTTCCATGTTCTTCAATTCTTATATGCAGTGCCCTTGTGGTTTTCCCTATATATTGTAAACCACAAGGGCATACCATGCAATAAATGAGATTATTGGAATGGCAAGTCAGGAGTTCTTTAATTTTATATTTAGTTCCGTCTTTGCTAAAAAAATGATTCAAATGTCTCTTTTTGCTGGTAGTTCTTTTGCATGCTAGACAGCTTCCGCATCCAAAAAAACCTTTTTCTAAATTTAAAAATGTGTCATTAGTTTTTCTTTCTTTTAGGAAGCTGGATGTAAGTGCCGTGCGTAAATTGTTTACTCCCCTATGTATAAATCTGGGTCTTTCAGGGAGGAAGGTTTGTGCTATCGGGTCTTGAAGGAGAATGGGCCAGAATTTGGAAATGATATTTCTGACTTTATGATTTTGCGTGCTATAATTGCATATGAAGGGGATTTCTTTAAGTTCATTGTCATTTTTTTCTTTGTATTTTAAGAGCTTCTCCCTCTCCATTATTTTTACCTCTTTCCTAGCTTCTTCCAATTTTATTTCCTCATAGCCTTTCTCTATGAATTCTTGTTTAATCTTATTTGATTGGGTCTCAAAAGTGGTGAGATCCGTGCAATTTCTGCGAATATGCAGGAATTGCCCTCTAGGGGCGTTCTCGAGCCAAGGGGCAAAATGACAGCTTTCTCTACCTATGAAACTATTAGCTTCTACCGTTTTGAAGTGATTTCTGGTCTTAATACTACCATCTTCTATATATATTTGTAGGTCCAGAAATATGATTTCTGATTTGCTCCAGTTGTTGGTGAGTGTTATCCCCCATGTGTTGTTATTTAGATAATTTAGAAATGTCATCAAATCTTCTTCCTCTCCTTCCCAAATAAAAAAGATGTCATCAATGTACCGGCCATAGGTGACCAAGTTCTGCCTCCAGCCATGCTGGCCGTAGATGAACTCTTCCTCCCAATGGGCCATAAATAAATTTGCATAGCTGGGGGCAAACTTGGTCCCCATGGCCGTACCATTGATCTGGAGATAAAATTCTTCTCCATACCAAAAAAAGTTATTCTTTAGGATTAAATCCATACCTTCCAAAATATAATCTATTTTAGTGCTTGTTAAATCTGAGGTATTGGTTAAGAAAAATTTAGTGGCATTACACCCGTAACTATGTGGGATATTGCTATAGAGGGCCGTAACGTCACTAGTGACTAAAAAACAGTTTGGGTTCCAAGAACATTCTTTTAAAATATTTAAAATGGAAATGGTATCTTTAATGTATGAGGTAGTTTTCTTAACGAGGGGTTGAAGGTGAATATCTACATATTGGGATAACCTGCTTGATATTGAGTCTATCCCTGCTACAATGGGTCTCCCCGGAGGATTATTTACATCTTTATGAATTTTCGGTAAAAAATAAAATACAGGAATTTTTGGATATTTGATATTTAAAAAGTCGAATTCTTTTTCATTTAAAATATGTAACTCCTTACCTTTGTTAAAAAAATTTAAAAAGTTTTGATTCATGTTATTACTGGGGTTGTGATTAAGTTTTTGATATGTGTGTGCGTCTGATAGTAGTCTTTCGGCCTCTTTGCAGTATAGCTCTTTTGACATTAAGACTATCCCCCCTCCCTTATCTGCCGGCTTAATAACCAGGTCAGTATCTGATTTTAAATCTTTCAAGGCTTGTCTCTCTTGCATGGTAAGATTATAATTAAAATTATCTTTTTTCTCCAATTTTTTAATTTCCGTCATCACCATGGTTTCAAATGTGACCATTTTTTCAGAGATCATTTGTTTTGGATAAAATGTAGATTTTTCTTTTAATTTAGTGTGTCTTGTTTCCTCCTCTTGATTATATTGTCGTTCTATAGGGTTCCTAGCAAAGTATTTTTTTAGGCACACATTTCTTTTAAATTTATTTAGATCTATGTAAAATTCGAACTGGTTCAGAGGTCTATTTGGGGCAAATTTTAGGCCTTTTGTTAGCACTTTTTTATGATGTTCTGTTAGAATTTTCTGGCTTAAATTAAAGATCCCCTTTATGGGATCTAATTTCTTTGTGGCCTCTCTCGTTTTTCCTTTTTGGATATGTTTTCCTCCTCTAGTTCCTCTACACTCGAATTTCTTTGTCTTTTGTAAGGTGTTGTGATGTTTGTAGTGTCTTCCCTTTTGTGTCTCTCTTTTCCCCTGCTCCTCCAAAAATCCTGATCCTCAAATTCGTCTAGGGTTAGGAATCTGTTATGTATGGGTAGGGGTTCTCTCCTTTTTAGGAAATGGGCCGGTTCTTGGTATGGGGACCCATTTTCAATCTCCCTCCTTTCATTTCTTTCCTTTGGTCTCACATCTTTATAATGAGGTCTCCTTTCGTTTCTCTCCCTCGATCTTTCTTCATATACTGATCTTTTTCTATAGTTTATTCTTTCCCATGGTTTTACATCGTATGTTACTCTCCTTTCATCCTTTTCTCTCCCATAATCAACCCTATTTTGATATCTTTCTTTAGTCTGGGCATATCGTATTCTGGGTCTATCCCAGTTGCTTAAACGGGTTTGTCCGTAATGATCATTATATCTCTGGTTATATGATTTATTTTCCCTATATTTCGGATATATTCTTCTCTCTTTATCATCTCTTTGATTATCCGAATTTAGTCTCTCATTCGGGTATTCGTTTGGATTTTTTAGATTATCTCTTGTTTCTGGGTCCTTATTTGGATGACTATATTTGGAAAATGTTCTAACTTGGTTTAGCTTGTAGTCTCTCGTGTCTCTTAAATATTTGTTCTTTTTTATATTTATGACTTCTTTTTCTAATTTGTCTAAACTTTCTTTGATTTCCAGTGTCATACAATCGAATTGTTCTTGATTTAGTTTATTCAGAATGGCATTTTGGCTTCTATTTATCTCTAAGTCTAGTTCTTTAAGGTATTCTTTTCTTCTTTTTATAATGAGGTTCATAGAGGTTATCGAAAAGTTTTCAAGCATACTGTTCCATTCCTCCATGAAACTCGTAACGTCTTTATCGAATGTTGGGGTTTTAAAATATCTTAAGCCTCTTGGGGTGATACCTTCTTTTAAATATTTTTCCAAGAATGAGTAAGAACGAGATGGAATGGATTTTTAAACTAAACACGCTCATCCCATATGGTCTTAACACGGACTTTGAGATGTGCCACTTTTTAAGATAAATATATGTTTTATTTCAATTTTAGGAGGTTATCGTTCTTATGATAGATTTTAATTAAGTCTTTGTATGCCTTTGTAGTTCCGATATTGTTATTTTTATATATAGGATATTTTTATTTATGACTATATCTATGCACTATATGGTCCTGGTTATGTATACAGTTCTATGATTAATTGCCTAGTTGCCACATTAGATCTCTCTATTAATGCCCCGTTTGGACGTCTATAGCAAGGATTCACTATGAAAAATTCATGCACTTTATGGTCCTGGTTATTTATACATGTATATTATTCATTTCCCCTGTTGCTACAACGTTTCTATATAAAACTACTGGTCTCTTTGTAATATATTTATGGCCCCATTCATTCAGAATCATATATATTTATCCCCCGTTTTTTCAGTATAAGATTTAAGAAAGAATCAGTCTTTCCCCTCATTTGAACTTTTGCCATTATGAAAGTATATGTTTTTCTTATCCCTACATCTATCCCCCATCGTTGTGGAATGATACCACACACTTCCGGGTATCGGCCGAGTGAACCGCAAGGTGGAACGCATGACGTAACGGCCGAGAGACACGTGACCGGAAGTGATGCGGAAACCCGGAAATACACGAAAACGAGACGTGAATCGCAGGGCGTCACCGTTCCCATGGAGATAGCCCGCGAAATCACGGACTCTTAATCAAAGATTGGACTCTTAAAGACGTATAAAAGCAGGAACAGGTCCCAAAGAAGAAATAGAGACTTTTTTATCCAGTTGAAGAAGCTGTTGAAGCGAAACGCGTCCTGGAACTTGGAGAATACCGGTCTTTATTTATTTGGACTTTTTTATGCCCACACAGTGTTTTTATATTGCTATATATAGTTTTTTATTGTTAAAAATAGTTTTATGTAATAAATATACTTATATTTCTATAAACACTGGTGGCATTGTTCCTGCTCTTAAAGAAGGTGTGTGGTCCTTAACCACATATACCCGTGATCAGAGCCGATGTGGATGGCTCTGTGTCTGTGAGTACAAATCTGTTCTTTTTCACACATATTTGGAACCATACGGTACTGCACCATATATATGTTTTAACGTTTCAGAGTTTTAAAGACAACAATATCCAGCAAAAAGAAGGGATAGGGTCGCCTCCACGGACCCCACAGGCGATCAAATTGAGCTATTGTCAGGGTACCTGAGGCCTCTACCTCTAAGGGAGGTAGAGACTTGGTGGTGTATCCGTCCAGGCGAGCTGTTTCCTCCGTTCCTCGCGGTTCATCCAGTCACTTAAACACCGGCCGCGAGGAATCCACGTCCTTTTCTAGCAGGACGCTCAATACGTGACGTCATGACGCTAGCACGAGCAATCTGTCACTCAAGTGTCCGATATCCAATCGGTACTTGTCAGAGGCGTGATTTCCATCCAGAGCCAGGGTATTTAAGCTTACTCCTTACTTCAGCTCATTGCCCTGTCGTGGTTCTAGCTTGTCTAGTCACTCAGTGCTCTGGTATTCTAGTTTGCTCTTTTGGTTTTGACTCGGCTCGTTGTACTACCCTGTTTCTCTGTTATCCCTTGACCCGGCTTGTCTCTCGCTTATCTGTCTTCTCGTTCCCTCGACCTCGGCTTGTCTCTGACTATTCTTTACTCTCGGTACGTTAGTCCGGCCATTCTAAGGCCCGGTATACGTACCTTTCCACTCTTTGTACTCTGCGTGTTGGATCCCTGTCCCGATCCTGACATTACGACAGGGCCAATGGATCCTGCAGGTACAAACAGTCAGCTTGGTTCTTCGGATCCCAGGTTTGACGCCATGGAACATAGGATGGATCAGATGGCTTTGGCACTACAGGCACTTTTGTCTCGTGCTAGTAATCCACCTGAGGAGACACGTACTCCTTCTATCTCTCCTGCAGTCTCAGGTCTAGAGGTAGCCACTGTAGGTGCTTCTTCCCGTATTACCCCACCAGTACGTTATGGCGGGTCACCGGAGAAGTGTCGTGGCTTTCTTAACCAGATTAGCATCCATTTCGAATTACAACCCCGCTCTTATCCTACAGATAGAGCAAAGGTTGGATTTATTATTACTCTGCTCATTGAAAAAGCTTTGAGATGGGCCAATCCTTTATGGGAGAATGATAATCCACTAGTCTATAATTATAATGCCTTTGTAGCTGCGTTTAGAAGAACTTTTGACCCTCCTGGCAGAAAGGTCAATGCAGCTAGATTAATGTTGCGCCTTAAACAGGACAATCGAACACTTGTGGATTATGCACTAGAGTTCAGATCCTTGGCGGCAGAAGTTAAGTGGAACGAACAGGCTTATATAGATGTGTTTCTGAATGGGTTATCAGATGTAATTCTTGACGAGGTCGCTACTAGAGAACTCCCTGAAAATTTGGAGGATTTAATTTCTTTTATATCTCGTATTGATGAACGCTTAAGAGAGAGGCAGAACACTCGAGATAGGACCCGTAGACCCTCCTTTAAACTAGCGCCTACCTTTCAAATCTCTGAGTTCGAAGACTTACGTATTCCTGAACCTATGCAGATAGGCAGTACTCATCTCACTGAAAGGGAGAGACAGTACAGGAGAAGGGAGGGTTTATGTATGTATTGTGGAGTCAGGGGTCATTTACGCCTAAATTGTCCCAATCGTTCGGGAAACGCTCGCACCTAAGTTCCTCTAGAGGACAGGCCTTGGGTGTTTCTACTTTGTCCTCTATTCACAACTACAAGGAGCTCAGGCTTGTGTTACCCGTTTCTTTAAAGTGGGAGAAGGGAGTAGTTAAGACTATGGCACTAATCGATTCTGGAGCTGCTGAGAGCTTTATAGATCAGGGTTTTGCTGCCAAGCATGCTATTCCATCCCAGTTAAAAGAGACACCTCTGGCTGTCGAGGCCATCGATGGTAGACCGTTACTTGAGCCTGTTATTTTCCATGAGACCATACCGATTAACTTGACTATTGGCATCCTGCATAAAGAGGATATATCCCTAATGCTCATTTCTTCTCCGTCTATTCCCATAGTCCTGGGGTACTCCTGGCTGAGGAGACACAACCCTATTATTAATTGGGAATCAGGGGAGATAGTTTCGTGGGGAGAGAATTGTCAAGAAAAATGCTTGCGGAAGGTCTTACCTCTTGGATTAACTAATACATCGAATACCTCTGACAATCCTACAGAGACACAAATTCCGCCTCAGTATCTAGATTTAAAGGCAGTATTTGACAAAAAGAAAGCCGATACCTTACCCCCACACAGGTCCTTTGATTGCAAGATTAACCTACTCCCTGGTACCATGCCTCCCAGAGGTCATGTATACCCATTATCTATAAAGGAGAACTCAGTCCTAGAGGAATATATTCACGAGAATTTAGACAAGGGATTCATCAGGAGGTCCTCCTCCCCTGCCGGGGCTGGATTTTTTTTTGTTAAAAAGAAAGATGGTTCTTTGAGACCTTGTATTGATTATCGAGGCTTGAATAAGATAACCATTAAAAATGCCTACCCGATTCCCTTGATCACCGAACTCTTCGATCGTTTGAAGGGCTCTACAATTTTCACCAAGTTAGACCTCAGAGGGGCATATAACTTGGTGAGAATCCAGCAGGGACATGAGTGGATGACGGCATTCAATACTCGATATGGCCACTATGAATATACTGTCATGCCTTTTGGGTTATGCAATGCGCCAGCGGTATTCCAAGATCTGATTAATGAGGTTCTTAGGGAATTTCAGCAAGAGTGCGTCATTGTATACCTAGATGATATACTCATTCATTCTAGTGACATTGAGATTCATCACAAGCAAGTCAGGAGGGTTTTGCACAAGCTTCTCCAGCATGGCTTGTACTGCAAGTTGGAGAAATGTAGCTTTGATCAAACCCAGGTAACCTTTCTCGGCTATGTGATCTCTGGGGAGGGATTTAAGATGGATCCGGATAAGCTCCAATCCATTCTAGAGTGGCCTTTACCCACAGGTCTTAAAGCCATACAGAGATTTATTGGTTTTTCCAATTATTATAGGCGCTTTATTAAGGGCTATTCTTCCATTATTGCACCTATCACTAACATGACCAAACAGGGGGCTGACACTAAGAATTGGACTACTGAAGCTCTCCTTGCGTTCAAGACTCTCAAGGAGCTTTTCGCTTCCGCTCCAATTTTAGTTCACCCTGACACTTCTCTGCCTTTTTTGCTCGAAGTAGACGCATCAGAGACTGGTTTAGGTGCTGTTCTATCTCAAAGGTTGGGTGTTGATAAACCATTACATCCATGTGGATTTTTCTCTAAAAAATTGACCGGTACTGAAAGCAGGTATGACATTGGTGACAGAGAATTACTAGCGGTTATCAAGGCTTTGAAAGAATGGAGACATTTATTGGAAGGTACATTACATCCTGTTACCATCCTGACAGACCACAAAAACTTGTCCTATATCGGAGAGGCCAAGCGTCTGTCCTCCAGGCAGGCTCGTTGGTCGTTGTTTCTTACCCATTTCAATTACGTTCTGACTTACAGACCTGGGTCAAAGAATTCTAAAGCCGATGCGCTATCTCGCCAATATGAACCCTCTGCTTCAGTTGAACCACTTTTGTCTTCCATTGTACCCAAATGCAATATTATTGCTAATACCAGTCTCAAAATTCATTCTCCGCTACTTGACCAGATCTTGAAGTCACAACATCTAGCTCCCAGAAACACTCCTGAGGGAAGAAACTTTGTTCCTCCTGAACTTCAACTGGAGCTCTTACAATGTTTTCATGAAAGTAAAATAGCTGGTCATCCTGGTATTCGCAAGACATACTCTCTGATATCCAAGGATTTCTGGTGGCCTTCACTTCGAAAGGATATTGAGGAGTTCGTCGCAGCTTGTGAGACTTGTGCCAAGACTAAACTACCTCATGCATCCCCATGTGGTCTGTTACACCCCTTGGACATTCCTGAGAAACCTTGGTCCTGTTTGTCCATAGACTTTATCGTTGATTTGCCTGCTTCCAAAAGACAGACTGTTATTCTCACGGTGGTGGATAGATTTACTAAGATGGCCCATTTCGTGCCATTACCTAAACTTCCGACTTCTCCTGAATTGGCGGAGATTTTTGCGAGAGAAGTTTTTCGCCTACATGGGATTCCTTCGGAGATTGTTTCTGATAGAGGTTCTCAATTTGTCTCACGTTTCTGGAGATCCTTTTGTTCTCAAATGGGCATCAAATTGAACTTTTCCTCTGCCTATCACCCTCAATCTAACGGAGCTGCTGAACGTACTAATCAAAAGATCGAACAGTATCTGCGTTGCTTTGTTTCCGAACACCAGGACGATTGGGTCGGTCTGATTCCTTGGGCGGAGTTCGCACACAATAACCTTGTTTGCGATTCAACTCGCTCTAGCCCTTTCTTCATGAACTATGGCTTTCATCCTTCGATTTTTCCTTCGGTTTCCTCTTCTCAGGGGATACCGTCGGTTGATGATCATGTCGCCAACCTGAAGAAATTATGGGATCAGACTCGACAAATTCTATTACATAGTTCCTCGCTGTTCAAGAAACACGCTGACAAACATAGAAGAGCGGCTCCTGTTTTTGTTCCTGGGGATAGGGTATGGTTGAGTACTAAGAATATTCGCCTAAAAGTTCCGTCCATGAAATTTGCTCCTCGCTACATAGGTCCTTACAGGGTTCTCACTCGTATCAATCCGGTTGCGTATCGCCTTGCTCTACCACCTGCCTTACGCATTCCTAACTCTTTTCATGTCTCCTTGTTGAAACCCCTCATTTGCAACAAATTCTCCTCTAAGGTCCCCTCGCCTCGTCCTGTTCAGGTGGAGGGTCGGGAGGAGTACGAGGTCAGCTCCATCATTGACTCCAGAATTTCAAGGGGAAAATTGCAATATCTGGTCAACTGGAGGGGATATGGTCCTGAGGAGAGGAGTTGGGTACCTCAGGAGGACGTCCATGCTTCTCGCCTTCGCAGAGCATTTCACCTCCGCTTCCCATCTCGCCCCGGTTCATTCCGCCCGGTGGGCGTATCTGAGAGGGGGGGTACTGTCAGGGTACCTGAGGCCTCTACCTCTAAGGGAGGTAGAGACTTGGTGGTGTATCCGTCCAGGCGAGCTGTTTCCTCCGTTCCTCGCGGTTCATCCAGTCACTTAAACACCGGCCGCGAGGAATCCACGTCCTTTTCTAGCAGGACGCTCAATACGTGACGTCATGACGCTAGCACGAGCAATCTGTCACTCAAGTGTCCGATATCCAATCGGTACTTGTCAGAGGCGTGATTTCCATCCAGAGCCAGGGTATTTAAGCTTACTCCTTACTTCAGCTCATTGCCCTGTCGTGGTTCTAGCTTGTCTAGTCACTCAGTGCTCTGGTATTCTAGTTTGCTCTTTTGGTTTTGACTCGGCTCGTTGTACTACCCTGTTTCTCTGTTATCCCTTGACCCGGCTTGTCTCTCGCTTATCTGTCTTCTCGTTCCCTCGACCTCGGCTTGTCTCTGACTATTCTTTACTCTCGGTACGTTAGTCCGGCCATTCTAAGGCCCGGTATACGTACCTTTCCACTCTTTGTACTCTGCGTGTTGGATCCCTGTCCCGATCCTGACAGCTATACACTATTAGCTCTCCAAAGTGTGAGTGGGAATTTTTCCCTCTTAATTCAAATCTATTTTCATTTGTGTCACAGTTTACACTGTTTGGTATATTCTGTTTTTTTTTAAGGTACTGATTACCAACTTAGGACACCTTTGTATATACCTAAAAGGTACTGCTTATGCATATATTCACATGTCAAAGTTTATTCACCAATTGTAAATAGGAAAAAACACTATTGTTATAATCTAATATTTTATAGCGCTTCACCAGTACACTACCACTGAACTCACTCTTAAAGATAAGAACTTGGTGTTAAAGCTGCTCATCCGCTATTCACTTTTTGCAATTTAGCGCTAGTACTACCCTGTTTTGTTTGCACTTCTATTTTTGGTAATTTCTTCTTATCTTTTTACCTACTGTACTTAGCTGCTGCAATATTCAATATGTCACTATTTGATACTAGAAATAAAACATATATGGAAATGGAGACAGAGATAGCCAAATGGTCAGATTCACAATCAATTAGACAAAAAATAACATACAACAATAAGGAACATTTAGAAAAATTGTTACAGAAAGAATTAAAAATAAAATGGGAAATAGCAACATTGGAAAAATATTTAAAAGAAGGTATCACCCCAAGAGGCTTAAGATATTTTAAAACCCCAACATTCGATAAAGACGTTACGAGTTTCATGGAGGAATGGAACAGTATGCTTGAAAACTTTTCGATAACCTCTATGAACCTCATTATAAAAAGAAGAAAAGAATACCTTAAAGAACTAGACTTAGAGATAAATAGAAGCCAAAATGCCATTCTGAATAAACTAAATCAAGAACAATTCGATTGTATGACACTGGAAATCAAAGAAAGTTTAGACAAATTAGAAAAAGAAGTCATAAATATAAAAAAGAACAAATATTTAAGAGACACGAGAGACTACAAGCTAAACCAAGTTAGAACATTTTCCAAATATAGTCATCCAAATAAGGACCCAGAAACAAGAGATAATCTAAAAAATCCAAACGAATACCCGAATGAGAGACTAAATTCGGATAATCAAAGAGATGATAAAGAGAGAAGAATATATCCGAAATATAGGGAAAATAAATCATATAACCAGAGATATAATGATCATTACGGACAAACCCGTTTAAGCAACTGGGATAGACCCAGAATACGATATGCCCAGACTAAAGAAAGATATCAAAATAGGGTTGATTATGGGAGAGAAAAGGATGAAAGGAGAGTAACATACGATGTAAAACCATGGGAAAGAATAAACTATAGAAAAAGATCAGTATATGAAGAAAGATCGAGGGAGAGAAACGAAAGGAGACCTCATTATAAAGATGTGAGACCAAAGGAAAGAAATGAAAGGAGGGAGATTGAAAATGGGTCCCCATACCAAGAACCGGCCCATTTCCTAAAAAGGAGAGAACCCCTACCCATACATAACAGATTCCTAACCCTAGACGAATTTGAGGATCAGGATTTTTGGAGGAGCAGGGGAAAAGAGAGACACAAAAGGGAAGACACTACAAACATCACAACACCTTACAAAAGACAAAGAAATTCGAGTGTAGAGGAACTAGAGGAGGAAAACATATCCAAAAAGGAAAAACGAGAGAGGCCACAAAGAAATTAGATCCCATAAAGGGGATCTTTAATTTAAGCCAGAAAATTCTAACAGAACATCATAAAAAAGTGCTAACAAAAGGCCTAAAATTTGCCCCAAATAGACCTCTGAACCAGTTCGAATTTTACATAGATCTAAATAAATTTAAAAGAAATGTGTGCCTAAAAAAATAAAAATTCCTTTGCTAGGAACCCTATAGAACGACAATATAATCAAGAGGAGGAAACAAGACACACTAAATTAAAAGAAAAATCTACATTTTATCCAAAACAAATGATCTCTGAAAAAATGGTCACATTTGAAACCATGGTGATGACGGAAATTAAAAAATTGGAGAAAAAAGATAATTTTAATTATAATCTTACCATGCAAGAGAGACAAGCCTTGAAAGATTTAAAATCAGATACTGACCTGGTTATTAAGCCGGCAGATAAGGGAGGGGGGATAGTCTTAATGTCAAAAGAGCTATACTGCAAAGAGGCCGAAAGACTACTATCAGACGCACACACATATCAAAAACTTAATCACAACCCCAGTAATAACATGAATCAAAACTTTTTAAATTTTTTTAACAAAGGTAAGGAGTTACATATTTTAAATGAAAAAGAATTCGACTTTTTAAATATCAAATATCCAAAAATTCCTGTATTTTATTTTTTACCGAAAATTCATAAAGATGTAAATAATCCTCCGGGGAGACCCATTGTAGCAGGGATAGACTCAATATCAAGCAGGTTATCCCAATATGTAGATATTCACCTTCAACCCCTCGTTAAGAAAACTACCTCATACATTAAAGATACCATTTCCATTTTAAATATTTTAAAAGAATGTTCTTGGAACCCAAACTGTTTTTTAGTCACTAGTGACGTTACGGCCCTCTATAGCAATATCCCACATAGTTACGGGTGTAATGCCACTAAATTTTTCTTAACCAATACCTCAGATTTAACAAGCACTAAAATAGATTATATTTTGGAAGGTATGGATTTAATCCTAAAGAATAACTTTTTTTGGTATGGAGAAGAATTTTATCTCCAGATCAATGGTACGGCCATGGGGACCAAGTTTGCCCCCAGCTATGCAAATTTATTTATGGCCCATTGGGAGGAAGAGTTCATCTACGGCCAGCATGGCTGGAGGCAGAACTTGGTCACCTATGGCCGGTACATTGATGACATCTTTTTTATTTGGGAAGGAGAGGAAGAAGATTTGATGACATTTCTAAATTATCTAAATAACAACACATGGGGGATAACACTCACCAACAACTGGAGCAAATCAGAAATCATATTTCTGGACCTACAAATATATATAGAAGATGGTAGTATTAAGACCAGAAATCACTTCAAAACGGTAGAAGCTAATAGTTTCATAGGTAGAGAAAGCTGTCATTTTGCCCCTTGGCTCGAGAACGCCCCTAGAGGGCAATTCCTGCGTATTCGCAGAAATTGCACGGATCTCACCACTTTTGAGACCCAATCAAATAAGATTAAACAAGAATTCATAGAGAAAGGCTATGAGGAAATAAAATTGGAAGAAGCTAGGAAAGAGGTAAAAATAATGGAGAGGGAGAAGCTCTTAAAATACAAAGAAAAAAATGACAATGAACTTAAAGAAATCCCCTTCATATGCAATTATAGCACGCAAAATCATAAAGTCAGAAATATCATTTCCAAATTCTGGCCCATTCTCCTTCAAGACCCGATAGCACAAACCTTCCTCCCTGAAAGACCCAGATTTATACATAGGGGAGTAAACAATTTACGCACGGCACTTACATCCAGCTTCCTAAAAGAAAGAAAAACTAATGACACATTTTTAAATTTAGAAAAAGGTTTTTTTGGATGCGGAAGCTGTCTAGCATGCAAAAGAACTACCAGCAAAAAGAGACATTTGAATCATTTTTTTAGCAAAGACGGAACTAAATATAAAATTAAAGAACTCCTGACTTGCCATTCCAATAATCTCATTTATTGCATGGTATGCCCTTGTGGTTTACAATATATAGGGAAAACCACAAGGGCACTGCATATAAGAATTGAAGAACATGGAAGGAATATATCTAAAGGGTTTGAGAACCACAGTGTCTCGGCCCATTACAAAATTCACCACAATTGTGAAACAGCCGGTACCCAATTCTTTGCGATTAAAAAACTAGAAAGAGATTGGAGAGGAGGAAATTTTGATACAAGAATGAGTAAGAACGAGATGGAATGGATTTTTAAACTAAACACGCTCATCCCATATGGTCTTAACACGGACTTTGAGATGTGCCACTTTTTAAGATAAATATATGTTTTATTTCAATTTTAGGAGGTTATCGTTCTTATGATAGATTTTAATTAAGTCTTTGTATGCCTTTGTAGTTCCGATATTCTTATTTTTATATATAGGATATTTTTATTTATGACTATATCTATGCACTATATGGTCCTGGTTATGTATACAGTTCTATGATTAATTGCCTAGTTGCCACATTAGATCTCTCTATTAATGCCCCGTTTGGACGTCTATAGCAAGGATTCACTATGAAAAATTCATGCACTTTATGGTCCTGGTTATTTATACATGTATATTATTCATTTCCCCTGTTGCTACAACGTTTCTATATAAAACTACTGGTCTCTTTGTAATATATTTATGGCCCCATTCATTCAGAATCATATATATTTATCCCCCGTTTTTTCAGTATAAGATTTAAGAAAGAATCAGTCTTTCCCCTCATTTGAACTTTTGCCATTATGAAAGTATATGTTTTTCTTATCCCTACATCTATCCCCCATCGTTGTGGAATGATACCACACACTTCCGGGTATCGGCCGAGTGAACCGCAAGGTGGAACGCATGACGTAACGGCCGAGAGACACGTGACCGGAAGTGATGCGGAAACCCGGAAATACACGAAAACGAGACGTGAATCGCAGGGCGTCACCGTTCCCATGGAGATAGCCCGCGAAATCACGGACTCTTAATCAAAGATTGGACTCTTAAAGACGTATAAAAGCAGGAACAGGTCCCAAAGAAGAAATAGAGACTTTTTTATCCAGTTGAAGAAGCTGTTGAAGCTAAACGCGTCCTGGAACTTGGAGAATACCGGTCTTTATTTATTTGGACTTTTTTATGCCCACACAGTGTTTTTATATTGCTATATATAGTTTTTTATTGTTAAAAATAGTTTTATGTAATAAATATACTTATATTTCTATAAACACTGGTGGCATTGTTCCTGCTCTTAAAGAAGGTGTGTGGTCCTTAACCACATATACCCGTGATCAGAGCCGATGTGGATGGCTCTGTGTCTGTGAGTACAAATCTGTTCTTTTTCACACATATTTGGAACCATACGGTACTGCACCATATATATGTTTTAACGTTTCAGAGTTTTAAAGACAACAATATCCAGCAAAAAGAAGGGATAGGGTCGCCTCCACGGACCCCACAGGCGATCAAATTGAGCTATACACTATTAGCTCTCCAAAGTGTGAGTGGGAATTTTTCCCTCTTAATTCAAATCTATTTTCATTTGTGTCACAGTTTACACTATGTTTGGTATATTCTGTTTTTTTTTAAGGTACTGATTACCAACTTAGGACACCTTTGTATATACCTAAAAGGTACTGCTTATGCATATATTCACATGTCAAAGTTTATTCACCAATTGTAAATAGGAAAAAACACTATTGTTATAATCTAATATTTTATAGCGCTTCACCAGTACACTACCACTGAACTCACTCTTAAAGATAAGAACTTGGTGTTAAAGCTGCTCATCCGCTATTCACTTTTTGCAATTTAGCGCTAGTACTACCCTGTTTTGTTTGCACTTCTATTTTTGGTAATTTCTTCTTATCTTTTTACCTACTGTACTTAGCTGCTGCAATATTCAATATGTCACTATTTGATACTAGAAATAAAACATATATGGAAATGGAGACAGAGATAGCCAAATGGTCAGATTCACAATCAATTAGACAAAAAATAACATACAACAATAAGGAACATTTAGAAAAATTGTTACAGAAAGAATTAAAAATAAAATGGGAAATAGCAACATTGGAAAAATATTTAAAAGAAGGTATCACCCCAAGAGGCTTAAGATATTTTAAAACCCCAACATTCGATAAAGACGTTACGAGTTTCATGGAGGAATGGAACAGTATGCTTGAAAACTTTTCGATAACCTCTTTGAACCTCATTATAAAAAGAAGAAAAGAATACCTTAAAGAACTAGACTTAGAGATAAATAGAAGCCAAAATGCCATTCTGAATAAACTAAATCAAGAACAATTCGATTGTATGACACTGGAAATCAAAGAAAGTTTAGACAAATTAGAAAAAGAAGTCATAAATATAAAAAAGAACAAATATTTAAGAGACACGAGAGACTACAAGCTAAACCAAGTTAGAACATTTTCCAAATATAGTCATCCAAATAAGGACCCAGAAACAAGAGATAATCTAAAAAATCCAAACGAATACCCGAATGAGAGTCTAAATTCGGATAATCAAAGAGATGATAAAGGGAGAAGAATATATCCGAAATATAGGGAAAATAAATCATATAACCAGAGATATAATGATCATTACGGACAAACCCGTTTAAGCAACTGGGATAGACCCAGAATACGATATGCCCAGACTAAAGAAAGATATCAAAATAGGGTTGATTATGGGAGAGAAAAGGATGAAAGGAGAGTAACATACGATGTAAAACCATGGGAAAGAATAAACTATAGAAAAAGATCAGTATATGAAGAAAGATCGAGGGAGAGAAACGAAAGGAGACCTCATTATAAAGATGTGAGACCAAAGGAAAGAAATGAAAGGAGGGAGATTGAAAATGGGTCCCCATACCAAGAACCGGCCCATTTCCTAAAAAGGAGAGAACCCCTACCCATACATAACAGATTCCTAACCCTAGACGAATTTGAGGATCAGGATTTTTGGAGGAGCAGGGGAAAAGAGAGACACAAAAGGGAAGACACTACAAACATCACAACACCTTACAAAAGACAAAGAAATTCGAGTGTAGAGGAACTAGAGGAGGAAAACATATCCAAAAAGGAAAAACGAGAGAGGCCACAAAGAAATTAGATCCCATAAAGGGGATCTTTAATTTAAGCCAGAAAATTCTAACAGAACATCATAAAAAAGTGCTAACAAAAGGCCTAAAATTTGCCCCAAATAGACCTCTGAACCAGTTCGAATTTTACATAGATCTAAATAAATTTAAAAGAAATGTGTGCCTAAAAAAATACTTTGCTAGGAACCCTATAGAACGACAATATAATCAAGAGGAGGAAACAAGACACACTAAATTAAAAGAAAAATCTACATTTTATCCAAAACAAATGATCTCTGAAAAAATGGTCACATTTGAAACCATGGTGATGACGGAAATTAAAAAATTGGAGAAAAAAGATAATTTTAATTATAATCTTACCATGCAAGAGAGACAAGCCTTGAAAGATTTAAAATCAGATACTGACCTGGTTATTAAGCCGGCAGATAAGGGAGGGGGGATAGTCTTAATGTCAAAAGAGCTATACTGCAAAGAGGCCGAAAGACTACTATCAGACGCACACACATATCAAAAACTTAATCACAACCCCAGTAATAACATGAATCAAAACTTTTTAAATTTTTTTAACAAAGGTAAGGAGTTACATATTTTAAATGAAAAAGAATTCGACTTTTTAAATATCAAATATCCAAAAATTCCTGTATTTTATTTTTTACCGAAAATTCATAAAGATGTAAATAATCCTCCGGGGAGACCCATTGTAGCAGGGATAGACTCAATATCAAGCAGGTTATCCCAATATGTAGATATTCACCTTCAACCCCTCGTTAAGAAAACTACCTCATACATTAAAGATACCATTTCCATTTTAAATATTTTAAAAGAATGTTCTTGGAACCCAAACTGTTTTTTAGTCACTAGTGACGTTACGGCCCTCTATAGCAATATCCCACATAGTTACGGGTGTAATGCCACTAAATTTTTCTTAACCAATACCTCAGATTTAACAAGCACTAAAATAGATTATATTTTGGAAGGTATGGATTTAATCCTAAAGAATAACTTTTTTTGGTATGGAGAAGAATTTTATCTCCAGATCAATGGTACGGCCATGGGGACCAAGTTTGCCCCCAGCTATGCAAATTTATTTATGGCCCATTGGGAGGAAGAGTTCATCTACGGCCAGCATGGCTGGAGGCAGAACTTGGTCACCTATGGCCGGTACATTGATGACATCTTTTTTATTTGGGAAGGAGAGGAAGAAGATTTGATGACATTTCTAAATTATCTAAATAACAACACATGGGGGATAACACTCACCAACAACTGGAGCAAATCAGAAATCATATTTCTGGACCTACAAATATATATAGAAGATGGTAGTATTAAGACCAGAAATCACTTCAAAACGGTAGAAGCTAATAGTTTCATAGGTAGAGAAAGCTGTCATTTTGCCCCTTGGCTCGAGAACGCCCCTAGAGGGCAATTCCTGCGTATTCGCAGAAATTGCACGGATCTCACCACTTTTGAGACCCAATCAAATAAGATTAAACAAGAATTCATAGAGAAAGGCTATGAGGAAATAAAATTGGAAGAAGCTAGGAAAGAGGTAAAAATAATGGAGAGGGAGAAGCTCTTAAAATACAAAGAAAAAAATGACAATGAACTTAAAGAAATCCCCTTCATATGCAATTATAGCACGCAAAATCATAAAGTCAGAAATATCATTTCCAAATTCTGGCCCATTCTCCTTCAAGACCCGATAGCACAAACCTTCCTCCCTGAAAGACCCAGATTTATACATAGGGGAGTAAACAATTTACGCACGGCACTTACATCCAGCTTCCTAAAAGAAAGAAAAACTAATGACACATTTTTAAATTTAGAAAAAGGTTTTTTTGGATGCGGAAGCTGTCTAGCATGCAAAAGAACTACCAGCAAAAAGAGACATTTGAATCATTTTTTTAGCAAAGACGGAACTAAATATAAAATTAAAGAACTCCTGACTTGCCATTCCAATAATCTCATTTATTGCATGGTATGCCCTTGTGGTTTACAATATATAGGGAAAACCACAAGGGCACTGCATATAAGAATTGAAGAACATGGAAGGAATATATCTAAAGGGTTTGAGAACCACAGTGTCTCGGCCCATTACAAAATTCACCACAATTGTGAAACAGCCGGTACCCAATTCTTTGCGATTAAAAAACTAGAAAGAGATTGGAGAGGAGGAAATTTTGATACAAGAATGAGTAAGAACGAGATGGAATGGATTTTTAAACTAAACACGCTCATCCCATATGGTCTTAACACGGACTTTGAGATGTGCCACTTTTTAAGATAAATATATGTTTTATTTCAATTTTAGGAGGTTATCGTTCTTATGATAGATTTTAATTAAGTCTTTGTATGCCTTTGTAGTTCCGATATTCTTATTTTTATATATAGGATATTTTTATTTATGACTATATCTATGCACTATATGGTCCTGGTTATGTATACAGTTCTATGATTAATTGCCTAGTTGCCACATTAGATCTCTCTATTAATGCCCCGTTTGGACGTCTATAGCAAGGATTCACTATGAAAAATTCATGCACTTTATGGTCCTGGTTATTTATACATGTATATTATTCATTTCCCCTGTTGCTACAACGTTTCTATATAAAACTACTGGTCTCTTTGTAATATATTTATGGCCCCATTCATTCAGAATCATATATATTTATCCCCCGTTTTTTCAGTATAAGATTTAAGAAAGAATCAGTCTTTCCCCTCATTTGAACTTTTGCCATTATGAAAGTACCGTATATACTCGAGTATAAGCCGACCCGAATATAAGCCGAGGCCCCTAATTTTACCCCAAAAAACTGGGAAAACTTATTGACTCGAGTATAAGACTAGGGTGGGAAATGCAGCAGCTGCTGGTAAATTTCTAAATAAAATTAGATCCTAAAAAAATTATATTAATTGAATATTTATTTACAGTGTGTGTGTATATAATGAATGCAGTGTGTGTGTATGAGAATGCAGTGTGTCTGTATGAGAATGCAGTGTGTGTGTATGAGTGCAGTGTGTGTGTATGAGTGCAGTGTGTGTGTATGAGTGCAGTGTGTGTATGAGTGCAGTGTGTATATGAGTGCAGTGTGTGTATATGAATGCAGTGTGTGTGTATGAGAATGCTGTGTATGAGTGCAGTGTGTGTGTATGAGTGCAGTGTGTGTGTATGAGTGCAGTGTGTGTGTATGAGAATGCTGTGTGTATGAGTGCAGTGTGTGTGTGTGTGTGTGTATGAATGCAGTGTGTGTGTATGAATGCAGTGTGTGTGTATGAGTGCAGTGTGCGTGTATGAATGCAGTGTGTATGAATGCTGTGTGTATGAGTGCAGTGTGTGTGTATGAATGCAGTGTGTGTGTATGAATGCAGTGTGTGTGTGCATGAATGCAGTGTGTGTGTGTATGAGTGCAGTGTGTGTGTGTATGAGTGCAGTGTGCGTGTGTGTATGAGTGCAGTGTGCGTGTATGAATGCAGTGTGTGCGTGCATGAATGCAGTGTGTGTGTATGAGTGCAGTGTGTGTGTATGAGTGCAGTGTGTGTGTATGAGTGCAGTGTGCGTGTATGAATGCAGTGTGTGTGTGCATGAATGCAGTGTGTGTGTGTATGAGTGCAGTGTGCGTGTATGAGTGCAGTGTGCGTGTATGAATGCAGTGTGCGTGTATGAATGCAGTGTGCGTGTATGAATGCAGTGTGCGTGTGTATGAGTGCAGTGTGCGTGTATGAATGCAGTGTGCGTGTATGAATGCAGTGTGCGTGTATGAATGCTGTGTGTGTGTATGAATGCTGTGTGTATGAGTGCAGTGTGTGTGTGTATGAATGCAGTGTGTGTGTGTGTGTATGAATGCAGTGTGTGTGTATGAGTGCAGTGTGTGTGTATGAATGTAGTGTGTGTATGTGTGTGTGTAATGCAGAGTGTGATGCAGAGCCTTGGTGGGGGGTGGGCATTTTTATTTTTTAATTATTATTTTAATATTTTTTTGTTTCATTACATTTTTTTATTATTATTATTTTTTTATTTTATTATTTTTTATTTTATTATTATTTTTATTTTATTATTATTTTTTTTTTTATTATTATTATTAATATATATAGATTTTTTCGTCCCCCCTCCCTGCTTGCTAGCTGGGGGCTCTCCTTCCCTGGTGGTCCAGTGGATGGGCACTGTGTAGGAGGGGGCTGTGGGGGCTGCAGAGAGATGTTACTTACCTTTCCTGCAGCTCCTGTCAGCTCTCTCCTCCTCCGCCGGTCCGTTCAGCACCTCGGTCAGCTCCCAGTGTAAATCTCGCGAGAGCCGCGGCTCTGGCGAGATTTACACTGTGAGCTGACAGAAGAGCTGAACGGACCGGCGGAGGAGGAGAGAGCTGACAGGAGCTGCAGGAAAGGTAAGTAACATCTCTCTGCAGCCCCCACAGCCCCAGTCTGTATTATGGCAATGCAAATTGCCATAATACAGACAATTGACTCGAGTATAAGCCGAGTTGGGGTTTTTCAGCACAAAAAATGTGCTGAAAAACTCGGCTTATACTCGAGTATATACGGTATATGTTTTTCTTATCCCTACATCTATCCCCCATCGTTGTGGAATGATACCACACACTTCCGGGTATCGGCCGAGTGAACCGCAAGGTGGAACGCATGACGTAACGGCCGAGAGACACGTGACCGGAAGTGATGCGGAAACCCGGAAATACACGAAAACGAGACGTGAATCGCAGGGCGTCACCGTTCCCATGGAGATAGCCCGCGAAATCACGGACTCTTAATCAAAGATTGGACTCTTAAAGACGTATAAAAGCAGGAACAGGTCCCAAAGAAGAAATAGAGACTTTTTTATCCAGTTGAAGAAGCTGTTGAAGCGAAACGCGTCCTGGAACTTGGAGAATACCGGTCTTTATTTATTTGGACTTTTTTATGCCCACACAGTGTTTTTATATTGCTATATATAGTTTTTTATTGTTAAAAATAGTTTTATGTAATAAATATACTTATATTTCTATAAACACTGGTGGCATTGTTCCTGCTCTTAAAGAAGGTGTGTGGTCCTTAACCACATATACCCGTGATCAGAGCCGATGTGGATGGCTCTGTGTCTGTGAGTACAAATCTGTTCTTTTTCACACATATTTGGAACCATACGGTACTGCACCATATATATGTTTTAACGTTTCAGAGTTTTAAAGACAACAATATCCAGCAAAAAGAAGGGATAGGGTCGCCTCCACGGACCCCACAGGCGATCAAATTGAGCTATACACTATTAGCTCTCCAAAGTGTGAGTGGGAATTTTTCCCTCTTAATTCAAATCTATTTTCATTTGTGTCACAGTTTACACTATGTTTGGTATATTCTGTTTTTTTTTTAAGGTACTGATTACCAACTTAGGACACTTTTGTATATACCTAAAAGGTACTGCTTATGCATATATTCACATGTCAAAGTTTATTCACCAATTGTAAATAGGAAAAAACACTATTGTTATAATCTAATATTTTATAGCGCTTCACCAGTACACTACCACTGAACTCACTCTTAAAGATAAGAACTTGGTGTTAAAGCTGCTCATCCGCTATTCACTTTTTGCAATTTAGCGCTAGTACTACCCTGTTTTGATTGCAAGCATTAGTATTATAGGAAGCTTAGAGGGGGACATTTTTATTGCTTTTTACATCATTTTATAAATGCATAATTTACACAGTACGTAAAAAATCGAAGCTCATCTCCTGCATATAGTGTATTTTTAAAGGACAATGTGCTAGAATCCTTGAATACATCTATCTGTATGGACTTTTTGCAGTATTAAACGATGTTCACTAAATTGTGGATAAAAAAAACAAAAAAAAAAAAAACACTGATCAGCTACAACCTTAAAACCACCTGCCTAATATTGTGACGGTCTACTTAGTGCTGCAGTTCTGATGCGTCGAGGCATGGACTCCAGAAGACCTCTAAACGTGTCCTGTGGTATTTGGCACCAAGCCATTAGCAGCAGATCATTTAAATCTTGCAAGTTGCGAGGTGGGCCTCCATGAATCAGATCTGAATTTCCAGCACAACCCACAGATACTCAATCGGATTGAGATCTGGGGACTTTTGAGGACAAGGCAACACCTTGAACTCTTTGATATGTTTCTGAAACCATTCTTGCACAACGTTTGAAGTGTGGCAGGGTGCATTATCCTGCTGAAAGAGGCCACTGCTATCAGGAAACAGCATTGCCATCAAGGGGTGTACACAGTCTGCAACAAATTCTACGTAGGTGGTGCATCTCAAAGTAACATCCACATGAATGCCAGGACCCACAGTTTGCCCAGAGCAAAACACTGCCTCTGCCAGGCTGCCTTCTACCCATAGTGCATATTGCTGTCATTTCTTTCCCAGGTAAACAATGCACATGCACTCTGGTATCCACTTATCCTAAAAGAAAATGAGATTCGTCAGACCAGGCACTCCAGATGTTGTGGACCACATGTCCCATAATGCTCTTACAACAGTAATGCTGGCAAAGCATTAGGGGGAATGTAGTTTACAGCGTCTGGAGTGCTGACAGTTGCCTACCCCTGTCTTAGATAATAGTGAGAGGCTGTAGAGATAAGTGGAACTCTTGACAATTTCAAAAGTATGATTTTGTATATGTTCAAGAAAACCAGTGCTTTAGTTGAGGAAATAAACAGTTATATACTTTATTATTTAGGTAAATGCAATCTATTTTCAATCTTATTTCAAAACTGATAATGAATAAAATTAGCCATTAGAGGTGCATCTGCGATGCTGGAGGCATATTATGCCTCCATCGCGCAGAGCGTCCATAAGAAAACATTGAAAAATGCTTTCCTACTGACAGCTTGAATGCGCGTGCGGCACTTGCCACGCGTGCGCATTCGACTCCACTGACATCGGCAGAGGGAGCTGACGTCGGCAGGGGAGGAGAGGTCACCAGCGCCGAGGGAGCCCGGCGCTGGAATAAGGTAAGCTGCTGAAGGGGTTTTAACCACTTTGTTTTCCTGACACTATAGTGATCCTTTAATTGTGTTCTTCAAATTGCATGAAGAACTCTAAATAATCCATGTATGCTTTGTTGATTCATTGCTGTTTGAAAGCCTGTTGTTTAGCAAAACTCATTTTTAGAAGGCAATATACATTTTATTTTACAAAAGATTTTAATCAGGAACTATAGCCTGCAACGCTTATTGAGTTACATAATTACATAGCTGAAAAGAGACTTGTGTCCATCAAGAAGTTCAGCCTTCCTCACATATGTTTTTGCTGTTGATCCAAAAGAAGGCAAAAAACCTAGTCTGAAGCGCTTCCAATTCGCAACAAACTGGGAAAAAATTCCTTCTTCACTCCAAAATAGCAGTCAGATATCTCCTTGGATCAAGCAGCTATTACCCCACTAATTAGAAATTATATCCCTGTATGTTATGTTTTTGCTAGTATTTATCCAATTGCAGTTTAAACATATGTATGGACTGATAAAACCACCTCTTCAGGCAGCTAATTCCATATCCTTATAGTTCTTACTGTAAAACAAGACTCCTTAGATTAAATCTCCTTTCTTCCAGTCTAGACGCGTGACCTATGTATAGCCCTGTTTATGAATAAATATCCAGATAATGGTTTGTACTGGCCCCGAATATATTTGTATAATGTTATCATATCCCCTCTAAGGTGCTGTTTTTCAAAACTAAAGAGATTAAAAAATTTTAACCTTTCTTCGTAACTAAAATGCTCCATTCCTTTTATCAATTTTGTAGCTTGTCTTTGCACTTTTTCTAGTTCCATGATATCCTTCTTTAGAACAGGTGCCCAAAATTGCACAGCATATTCAAGGTGTGGTCTTACCAGTGCTTTATAAAGAGACAAAATTATATTTTCATCCCAAGAATTTATGCCTCTATTTATGCATGACAAAACCTTACTGGTCTTAGCAACTGCAGATTGACATTGCATATTGCTACCTAATTTGTTGCCTATAACAATTGCCAAATTCCTCGCATGTGTGGTTACCCCTAATTCACTACCATTTAGGGTGTAAGTAGCTTGTGCATTCTTGACCCTAAAGTGCATAACTTTGCATTTCTCTACATTAAACTTAATCTGCCATTTTAGTACCCAGTCCCTCAATCTATCCAAATCCCTCTGCAGCAAAGCAATATCCTGCTCACATTTTATTACCTTACAAAGTTTTGTGTCATCGGCAAACACTAAAATATGGCGTTCAATACCTATTTCAAGATTATTTATAAATATGTTAAATAGAAGCGGTCCCAAAACAGAACCCTGAGGGACACCACTTACCACTTTTGTCCAGCCTGAAGATTTACCATTAATGATAACTCGTTATACTCTATCCTTAAGCCAATGTTCTATCCAAGAACAAGACTATTCATCTAGACCAATTTCTTTTCGTTTGAAGACTAACCTATTGTGAGGAACCATATCAAATGCCTTGGCAAAATGCAAGTAGATCACATCCACTGCAACACCCTGATCTATACTTCTACTTACTTCTTCGTAGAATGCAAATAGGTCAATTTGACATGACCTATGTTTCATAAAAATATGCTGATTGTTGCTAATATCAAAGTTCTTCCAAATGAATTCCTGAATATTATCCCTAAATAGCCCTTCAAATATTTTCTGAGTCACAGAAGTTAAGCTCACAGGTCTATAATTTCCAGGCAAAGATTTTGAACCCTTTTTAAATATAGGAAGAGCATCTGCCTTCCTCCAATCTTCCGGTACAATACCTGAAACAAAAGAATCTTGAAAGATAAAATACAGAGGATCACTTATTTCCCCAGTTAGCTCCTTAAGTACTCATGGGTGAATACCGTCAGGCCCCAGAGCTTTACTTAAATTAATTAACTGCTGTAGCACCTTGTCTCGAGTCATCCAATCACAAGTTATCTGCAAGTTTTTTGCAGCAATAATTTGCATATCTCTTGCCACAGGATCCTCATTAATATATACTGAAGAAAAATTGTTATTTCAAATTTCAGCCTTTTCCTGGTCTTCATTAACTACCAGACCCATCTCTGTTTCCAGTGTACCTACACTTTCATTTTTTTTTTTTTTTTTTTAGAATTGATGTACTTAAAAAAAATTTGGGGTTGGTTTTGCATTCTTTGGCTATTTATTTCTCATTTTCTAGTTTAGCCACTTTAATTGCCTTTTTGCAAGCATTATTGGCTTCCTTATATCTTATATAGGATGTCTCTGATTTGTCCGATTTAAATGCTTTAAATGCCCTTTTCTTATTTTTAATCTCTTGTTTTACTTCTCTACTAAGCCACATTGGTTTCAATTTGTTTCTTTTATATTTATTACCCAATGGTACATACTGAGAAATGTACCTTTCTAATAGTTGTTATAAGAGTTTCCATTTATCCTCAGTGTTTTTTCACTAAGGAGTTTATGCCAGTCAATATGTTGTAGTGCTGCCCTAATCTTATTGAAATTGGCTTTCTAAAATTTATACGTTTTAGTATACCCCACGTGCTTTTGTTTTTTTTAGTTTATTTCAAAAATGACCATATTGTGATCACTGTTTAATAAATGCTCCCCTACTTGAATGTTGGTCAGAAGATCAACATTGTTTGTTATAACTAGATACAGACAAGCATCCTTTCTAGTTGGTGCTTGTACCAGTTGTGACATGAAGGTGTAATTTAACACATTCAAAAACCTGATTCCCCTTGCTGAACTACTAGTCCCTCTATCCCAATTTATGTCAGGGTAATTAAAATCTCCAATAATTAACGTGTTACCCAGATTTGCAGCTTTCTCAATTTGCTCAAACAGCTGTTGCTCCTCATCAATATTAACATTGGGTGGTTTATAACATATCCCAACCAATAATGGATTTCCCTTCTTTTGCCCCAAGCAGATATCTACCCATAAAGCTTCCACATTTTCCTCGTCACACTCCACATGCCTAAGATTTGACTTTAACTCATGGTTGACATACAAACATACCCCACCATCCTTCTTGTTTTTCCTATCCTTCCTAAATAACGTGTAACTATTTAAGTTAACTGCCCAGTCATGTGTCTCATCCCACCATGTTTCTGCTATGCCTATTATATCGTATTGTTTAGTGTATGCTAATGCCTCTAGTTCCCCCATTTTGTTATATAGGCTCCTTGCATTAGTAAGCATACATTTGATATTATCATGAGTCATTTGTACTTTTTGTTCATTTTTATTAATATTACATACCTTCTCTGTTCTGAGCTTGCCCCTCCCCCATCTGCTCCCCCCTTATAATGAGCTAAAGCCCATCTCCTTTCTTTCCTATCTCCACTTTATAGATTGAGATTGACAAGCTGTCAGGGTACCTGCGGTCTCTGTCTCTGAGAGAGACAGAGACTTGGACGTTTTTCCCTGCGGACAGCATGTTCCCCTCGTTCCTCGCGGTCCCTCCGCTTGTTTACACGCCGGCCGCGACGGGAGGACGCCGTTTTGTGACGTGACGTTCAATAGTCGACGTCATGACGCAAATCCAGTCCGACATGTCAATCAAACTCCGGAGATGAATCAGCACTCGGCGGAGGCGTGATTACTCACCTAAACAGGGTATTTAATGGAGCTTTCAGTATTTGCTCATTGCCCTGTCGTGGTTCTAGCTAGTCTAGTCGCACAGTGCTTTTGTATTCTGATTATCTTTTGGTTCTGACCCGGCTTGTTGTTACTACTCTGTCTCTCTGTGTTCCTTTGACCCGGCTTGTCTCTCGCTTACCTGTCCTCTCGTTCCCTCGACCTCGGCTTGTCTCTGACCATTCTAATCGTAGTTCTTACGTTAGTCCGGCCATTCTAAGGTCCGGTATACGTATCTAGCTACTCTTTGTACTCTGCGTGTTGGATCCCTGTCCCGATCCTGACATTACGACAGGGCCAATGGATCCTGCAGGTACAAACAGTCAGATTGGTTCTTCTGATTCTAGGTTTGACGCCATGGATCACAGAATGGATCAGATGGCGCTAGCACTACAGGCGTTATTATCCCGTCCTAATAATGCACCAGAGGAGATGCGTAATCCTTCTATTCCTTCGGTGACTTCTGGTCTTGAGGTAGCTACTGTAGGTGCTTCTTCCCGAATTACTCCACCTGTACGCTATGCTGGTTCTCCTGAAAGGTGTCGTGGTTTTTTAAATCAAATCAGTATCCATTTCGAGTTACAGCCTCGTTCCTATCCTACTGATAGGGCAAAGGTGGGATTTATTATCACCCTACTCGTTGAGAAAGCTCTGAGATGGGCTAATCCGCTCTGGGAGAATGATAACCCGTTAGTATATAATTATAATGCCTTTGTAGCTGCTTTTAAAAGAACTTTTGACCCTCCTGGCAGGAAGGCCAATGCAGCTAGATTACTGTTGCGCCTTAGACAAGATAACACTTGTGGATTACGCACTAGAGTTCAGGTCTTTGGCGGCAGAGGTTAAGTGGAATGAACAGGCTTATATAGATGTATTTCTAAACGGATTATCCGATGTAATACTTGACGAGGTAGCGACTAGAGAGCTTCCGGAGAATTTAGAGGATTTCATTTCTTTTATCTCCCGCATTGACGAACGTCTAAGAGAAAGGCAGAACACTCGAGATAGAACTTGTAGATCTCCCTTTAGACTAGCTCCATCATTCCAAAGTCCTGAGACCAAAACTCCACTGTTTCCGGAACCTATGCAGATAGGCCATGCTCGCCTCTCAGAGCAGGAGAAGCAGTACAGGAGAAGGGAGGGACTGTGTATGTACTGTGGAGCCAGAGGTCATTTACTGTTGAATTGTCCCAATCGCCCGGGAAACGCTCGCACCTAAGTTTCTCTAGAGGACAGGCCTTGGGTGTTTCTATTTTGTCCTCTATTCATAATTACAAAGATCACAGGCTTCTATTACCCGTTTCTTTAACTTGGGAGAAGGGAACTCTAGAGACTATGGCATTGATAGACTAGGTTTTTGTCACTAAACACGCTATCCCATCCCAGTTAAGGAAGACACCCCTGGCCGTTGAGGCCATAGATGGTAGACCTTTAATTGAGCCTGTGATTTTTCGTGAAACAACACCTCTCAACTTAACTACTGGTATCCTACATGAGGAGGAGATAACTCTACTACTCATTTCGTCTCCCTCTGTTCCCATAGTCCTGGGATACTCGTGGCTGAGGAGACACAACCCTAGTTTTGATTGGGAGTTAGGGGAGATAATCTCGTGGGGTCAGAATTGTCAGGAGAGGTGTTTAAAGAGAGTGTCATCGCTTGGTCTAGTTAACACACTTACTAACTCTACCGATCCTACTCAGGTACAGATACCGCCCGTGTACCTGGATCTAAAGGCAGTGTTTGACAAAAGAAAAGCCGACTCTTTACCTCCACACAGGTCCTTTGATTGTAAAATTAATTTACTTCCTGGTACTATGCCTCCCAGGGGTCATGTTTACCCTTTGTCTGTGAATGAGAACTTAGTCTTAGAGGAGTATATTCGTGAAAACCTAGACAAAGGTTTCATTAGGAGATCCTCCTCCCCTGCTGGGGCTGGATTCTTTTTTGTTAAAAAGAAGGATGGTTCTTTAAGACCTTGCATTGACTACCGAGGTTTGAACAAGATAACCATTAGGAATGCCTATCCGATTCCATTGATCACCAAGCTCTTTGATCGATTAAAGGGTTCCAAGATCTTCACTAAGTTAGATCTCAGAGGGGCATATAACTTGGTCAGAATTCAGCAGGGACACAAGTGGATGACTGCGTTCAATACTCGTTATGGGCACTATGAGTATACTGTGATGCCCTTTGGTCTCTGTAATGCTCCGGCAGTGTTTCAGGACCTAATTAATGAAGTTCTCAGGGAGTTTCAACAGGACTGTGTTATTGTATACCTCGATGATATACTTATACATTTTAGAGAGATTGAGACTCACCACGGACAAGTCAGAAGGGTTTTGCACAAACTCCTTCAACACTGCTTGTACTGCAAATTGGAGAAATGTAGCTTTGACCAATCCCAGACAAACTTTCTAGGTTACGTAATTTCTGGGGAGGGGTTTAAGATGGATCCGGAGAAACCCAATCCATTTTAGATTGGCCTTTACCTAAGGGCCTCAAGGCCATTCAGAGGTTTATTGGTTTCTCCAAATACTATAGACGTTTCATTAAGGGATACTCTTCTATTATTGCTCCTGTCACCAATATGACCAGACAGGGGGCTGACACTAAGAATTGGTCTACTGAAGCACTTCTTGCTTTCAAGACTCTGAAGGAATTGTTTGCTTCCGCACCAATTTTAGTTCACCCTGATACTACTCTACCCTTCCTACTCGAAGTTGACGCATCTGAGACGGGGATAGGTGCTGTCCTCTCCCAAAGGTTAGGTGTGGATAAACCATTACATCCATGTGGGTATTTTTCCAAAAAATTGTCCGGTACTGAGAGCAGATATGACATTGGTGACAGGGAACTTCTAGCGGTTATCATGGCCTTGAAGGAGTGGAGACATTTATTGGAAGGGACCTTGCATCCTGTTACTATCTTAACGGATCATAAGAACTTGTCCTATATTGGGGAGGCTAAGCGATTATCCTCAAGGCAGGCTCGTTGGTCTATATTTCTTACTCACTTCAATTACATACTCACATATAGACCTGGTTCTAAGAATTCTAAAGCCGATGCATTGTCTCGCCAATATGAACCTGCTGCTGTATCGGAGCCGGTTTTGTCTTCTATAGTACCCAAGTGTAATATTATCGCTAACACAACTCTCAAAATCCATTCTCCGCTGCTTGCCAAAATCATGAAGTTGCAGCATCTGGCACCCAGACTGACTCCTGCGTCAAGACACTTCGTTCCTCCTGAACTCCAACTGGAGCTCTTACAGTGTCTTCACGAGAGTAAGGTAGCTGGTCATCCGGGTATTCGCAAAACATATTCCTTGGTCTCTAAGGATTTCTGGTGGCCTTCTTTACGGAGGGATGTTAAGGATTTCATCGGAGCTTGTGAGGTCTGTACTAAGACCAAACTACCTCATTCGCTTCCTTATGGTCTTTTACATCCCTTGGAGATTCCAGAGAAACCTTGGACCTGTTTGGCTATGGACTTTATTGTGGATTTGCCTGCTTCTAAGAGACAGACTGTTATCCTCACTGTGGTTGATAGGTTTACCAAGATGGCACATTTCGTACCTTTACCTAAACTTCCGACTTCTCCTGAATTGGCGGAAATATTTGCAAGAGAAATTTTTCGCTTACATGGGATACCTTCTGAAATTACTTCTGATAGAGGCTCCCAATTTGTTTCACGTTTCTGGAGATCATTCTGTTCTCAATTAGGCATCAAATTGAATTTTTCTTCTGCCTATCATCCTCAGTCTAACGGAGCTGCTGAACGTACCAATCAAAAAATTGAGCAATATCTGCGTTGTTTTGTGTCTGAACATCAGGACGATTGGGTCGGTCTGATTCCTTGGGCAGAGTTCGCACACAATAATCTCGTTTGCGATTCAACTCACTCTAGCCCCTTCTTCATGAATTATGGCTTTCATCCTTCCATTCTTCCTTCGGTCCCCTCTTCCCAAGGGTTACCGTCGGTTGATGTTCATGTTGCCAATCTGAGGAAGTTGTGGGATCAGACTCGACAAATTCTTCTACATAATTCCGTACTGTACAAAAAACACGCTGATAAACGCAGAAGGGCGGCTCCAGGTTTTGTGCCTGGGGATAGGGTATGGCTGAGCACTAGAAACATTCGTTTGAAGGTACCTTCTATGAAATTCGCTCCTCGCTACATTGGGCCCTACAGGATCCTGACTCGAATTAATCCTGTGGCGTATCGCTTAGCGCTTCCCCCTGCTTTGCGTATCCCTAATTCTTTTCATGTTTCATTGTTGAAACCGTTAATCTGTAACAGATTCTCCACCAAGGTCTCATCTCCTCGCTCTGTTCAGGTTGAGGGCCAGGAGGAGTACGAGGTCAACTCCATCGTCGACTCTCGTATCTCTCGCGGGAGGGTTCAATACCTGGTGGACTGGAAAGGATATGGTCCTGAGGAGAGGACTTGGGTACCTCAGAAGGATGTTCATGCTCCTCGTCTTCGCAGGGCTTTTCACTCCCGCTTTCCATCTCGTCCCGGTTCCTTCCGCCCGGTGGGCGTTTCTGAGAGGGGGGGTACTGTCAGGGTACCTGCGGTCTCTGTCTCTGAGAGAGACAGAGACTTGGACGTTTTTCCCTGCGGACAGCATGTTCCCTCGTTCCTCGCGGTCCCTCCGCTTGTTTACACGCCGGCCGCGACGGGAGGACGCCGTTTTGTGACGTGACGTTCAATATTCGACGTCATGACGCAAATCCAGTCCGACATGTCAATCAAACTCCGGAGACGAATCAGCACTCGGCGGAGGCGTGATTACTCACCTAAACAGGGTATTTAATGGAGCTTTCAGTATTTGCTCATTGCCCTGTCGTGGTTCTAGCTAGTCTAGTCGCACAGTGCTTTTGTATTCTGATTATCTTTTGGTTCTGACCCGGCTTGTTGTTACTACTCTGTCTCTCTGTGTTCCTTTGACCCGGCTTGTCTCTCGCTTACCTGTCCTCTCGTTCCCTCGACCTCGGCTTGTCTCTGACCATTCTAATCGTAGTTCTTACGTTAGTCCGGCCATTCTAAGGTCCGGTATACGTATCTATCTACTCTTTGTACTCTGCGTGTTGGATCCCTGTCCCGATCCTGACACAAGCTGACAAATGACTTTTGAAATTTAATAGAAAATGGTGGATTTAATAGTCTTTAATTTAGTTACAATAGAGATTTAATTCCATTTAGCCAAAAACAACACGCAAGTAAGTTGTTACTTTCAAGCAATCGGAAATATGGATGTAAAATAAGTGGGAGGGCTCAAATAGAGGGACCTGTGAAAATAGGTGGACCTTCTCAAAAAGCGGATGTCAGCCACTCTGGCACAGCCAGCTAAGCACTGAGCCTGGGCTAAGGGCTTAAGGTCACATACTCTGCAAAGAATAATTGTGTCTAAGAAACCACTTGCTCTGACTGGGGGCATTTTCTTGATGTCCCCAGATGTGACACACCAGAAAATTTACATGGGAAAGTGGGACAGAAGCCCAAAACTGGGAACAGGCCTGACAACTCCAGTTTAATTTGGAGGTATGTTAAACTTTATAAAAAAAAACCTTTATTTTATAGCGTCATCATATTTCAGAGCTCTCTAAAATGGGAGTAAAAAAAACCCCACTATAAATGAACAATTTAAAGTCAACTTGTCATTCACAAATTGTAAAGATAGCATCATTCCTGTAGGTATAGATCAATAAACCCGTGCTAGCAATATCACAGACAGCAACCATATAACCATATAAATTAAAATGATATGTCCCTAAAGTTTGCTACCCTCCATACACACTTGGAATGGACACAGTTATTTCATCCTAGCAATTCTGCCTCAGAATGACATGATTGACATGATCGGCACCCTAACATGCCTAGCATAAGTTTGGGGTGTCCAGAGCTCCAAATCAGTAGTCATTAATACTATGCAGACAGCCTTATTATTATTAATATGTTATTATTTATATAGCGCCAACAAATTCTGCAGCACTTTACAGTGGGTGGATAAAAAACATGTAGTTGTAACCAGACAAGTTGGACACACAGGAACAGAGGGGTTGAGGGCCCTGCTCAATGAGCTTACATGCTAGAGGGAGTGGGGTAAAGTGACACAAAAGGTAAGGATAGTATTAGACTAATGACAGTTGCAAGAGAGGAATCAGTTGGGAGCTATTAACAGTTTAATTGATACGCTTTTATGAAGAAGTGGGTTTTTAATGATTTTTGAAGGAGTGGCGACTGGGTGAGCATCTAACAGAGGATGAAAGTGAGTTCCACAGGAAAGTCTTGAAGGTGAGCATCAGAGGTGGGAGTACGGACAGAAGATAGACGTAAGTCATCAGCAGATCGTAAGGGTCTAGACGGCACATACTTGTGTATAAGAGAGGATAGATAGGTGGGAGCAGCATTATGTAGAGATTTGAAAGCAAGAACCAGCATTTTAAATTGAGCCCTATATCTTATAGGAAGCCAATGTAGGGACTGACATAAGGGTGAGGCGTGGGAGGTGCGGGCGGACAGAGCCTCGCTGCCGCATTCATTATGGACTGTAACGGCGCAAGTTGGGAGCACGTAAGACCACTGAGAAGTGGATTACAGTAGTCAAGGTGAGAAAGGACAGTGGAATGGACCAGCACCTTAGTCACATCTACCGTTAAGTAGGGTCGGATGCGCGCCATGTTTTTTAGATGGAATCGGCAGGATTTGGCGATAGACTGAGCATGAGGCATAAAGAAAGGTCGGAGTCAAAGAGAAAACCTAGGCAGCGAGCCTGCGGGGTGGAGCTGATGGTAGCACCACTTGAGGGAGGAAAGACCAGAATTTCAGTTTTGGTCAAGTTAAGTTTGAGGAAGTGGGCAGTCATCCAGTTAGAAATAGCAGAGAGGCAGTCATAGACATTAGTCAAGAGGGATAGGGAGAGATCAGGAGAGGACAGATAGATTTGCATGTCATCTGCATAGAAATGATATTGGAAGCCAAAGGAGCTAATGAGTTTACCAAGGGAGGCAATATAGATGGAGAACAGTAGGGGATCAAGGACTGAACCTTGGGGGACACCAACAGAGAGGAGTTGGGGAGAAGAAGCAGAGCCAGAAATAGAAACACTGAAAGAGCGCTGGGAGAGGTAGGAGGTGTCAGGGTACCTGTAGTCTCTACCTCTGATAAGAGGAGAGACTTGGACGTTTTCCCGTTCAGAAGGGCTGTTTCCCCCGTTCCTCGCGGTTCCTCCGGTCGGTTACACGCCGGCCGCGAGGGATCCACGCCCTTTTATGACGTGACGCTCAGTAGCCGACGTCATGACGCCAAGCCTGCTCGACCTGTCACTCAAACCCTGAACACGAACCAGGACTCGTCGGGGGTGTGATTACCTCCTAGAACCGGGGTATTTAATAGAGCTTCCCGCATTTGCTCATTGCCCTGTCGTGGTTCTAGCCAGTCTAGTCACTCAGTGCTCTTGTATTTCTATTGTCTCTTTGGTTCTGACCCGGCTTGTTTGTATTACTCTGCTTCTCTCTGTTATCCTTTGACCCGGCTTGTCTCTCGCTTACCTGTCTTCTCGTTCCCTCGACCTCGGCTTGTCTCTGACCATCCTCTACTTACTCCTTACGTTAAGTCCGGCCATTCTAAGGTCCGGTATACGTACCTACTACGCTTTGTACTCTGCGTGTTGGATCCCTGTCCCGATCCTGACACCAGGTATCGGTGGTTAGATGGGCCCTTGCCCCGGCACTGTGTGCCGGACATGCCATTACTTCCTTTTGCGCAATCGAGTACAGGCTGGGGATTGCCTTTTGTGCAGAGAGGTTTTTTAGCGGGTGCCTTCCACTGCGGTATCCCAATGGCCGCAAATTTTTTGAACGCCTCGGACTCCACCAGCTTGTATGGTGGAAGCTGGCGGGCTAGTGGTCCGGACGGGCCAGCTGTCGGGCGCTGGGCAGGGGGGTGACTTTCTGACGTTGGCTTCTTACGCTCAGGCATGTCCTTGACAAACACACTATTCCATCTCAGTTAAGGGAGACGCCCTTGGCCGTTGAGGCCATAGATGGTAGACCTTTAGTTGAGCCTGTGATTTTTCGTGAAACCATACCCGTTAACTTAACTGTTGGTATTTTACACGAGCAAGACATATTCCTTAATCTCTAAAGATTTCTGGTGGCCTTCTTTACGAAAGGATATTAAGGATTTCATTGCAGTATGTGAGATCTGTACTAAGACTAAGCAACCTCATACTCTTCCATGTGGTCTATTACAGCCCTTGGGCATTCCAGAGAGACCATGGTCCTGTTTGGCCATGGACTTTATTGTTGATTTGCCTATTTCTAAAAGACAGACTGTTATTCTCACTGTAGTCGATAGGTTTACTAAGATGGCTCATTTTGTGCCTTTACCTAAACTTCCGACTTCTCCTGAATTGGCGGAAATATTCGCTAAAGAAATTTTTTGTTTACATGTTATACCTTCCGAAATTATTTCTGATAGAGGTTCCCAATTTGTTTCACGTTTCTGGAGATCCTTCTGTTCTCAATTAGGCATCAAATTGAATTTTTCTTCTGCTTATCACCCTCAGTCTAACGGAGCTGCTGAACGTACCAATCAAAAAGTTGAACAATATTTACGTTGTTTTGTTTCCGAACATCAGGACGATTGGGTCGGTTTGATTCCTTGGGCAGAGTTCGCACACAATAATCTTGTTTGTGATTCCACTCGTTCTAGTCCCTTTTTCATGAATTATGGCTTTCATCCTTCCATTCTTCCTTCGGTCTCTTCTTCCCAAGGGGTACCGTCGGTTGATGTTCATGTTGCCAATCTGAGGAAGTTGTGGGATCAGACTCGACAAATTCCCCTACATAATTCCATGTTGTTCAAGAAACACGCTGATAAACGCAGAAGGGCGGCTCCTGTTTTTGTTCCTGGTGATAGGGTATGGTTGAGTACAAAAAACATTCGTTTAAAGGTTCCTTCTATGAAATTCGCTCCTCGTTACATTGGTCCTTACAGGGTCCTGACTCGTATTAACCCGGTTGCGTATCGCCTAGTTCTTCCATCTGCCTTACGCATCCCTAATTCTTTTCATGTTTCCTTGCTGAAACCGTTAATTTGCAACAGATTTTCCTCCACTGTTTCCTCCCCTCGCTCTGTTCAGGTTGAGGGTCAGGAGGAATACGAGATCAACTCCATCATCGATTCTCGAATTTCTCGAGGGAGGTTACAGTATCTTGTCGACTGGAAGGGATATGGTCCTGAGGAGAGGACTTGGGTACCTCAGGAGGATGTACATGCTCCTCGCCTCCGCAGGGCTTTTCACTCCCGCTTTCCATCTCGTCCCGGTTGCTTCCGCCCGGTGGGCGTTTCTGAGAGGGGGGGTACTGTCAGGGTACCTGTAGTCTCTACCTCTGATAAGAGGAGAGACTTGGACGTTTTCCCGTTCAGAAGGGCTGTTTCCCCCGTTCCTCGCGGTTCCTCCGGTCGGTTACACGCCGGCCGCGAGGGATCCACGCCCTTTTATGACGTGACGCTCAGTAGCCGACGTCATGACGCCAAGCCTGCTCGACCTGTCACTCAAACCCTGAACACGAACCAGGACTCGTCGGGGGTGTGATTACCTCCTAGAACCGGGGTATTTAATAGAGCTTCCCGCATTTGCTCATTGCCCTGTCGTGGTTCTAGCCAGTCTAGTCACTCAGTGCTCTTGTATTTCTATTGTCTCTTTGGTTCTGACCCGGCTTGTTTGTATTACTCTGCTTCTCTCTGTTATCCTTTGACCCGGCTTGTCTCTCGCTTACCTGTCTTCTCGTTCCCTCGACCTCGGCTTGTCTCTGACCATCCTCTACTTACTCCTTACGTTAAGTCCGGCCATTCTAAGGTCCGGTATACGTACCTACTACGCTTTGTACTCTGCGTGTTGGATCCCTGTCCCGATCCTGACAGGAGGATCACCAGGAGAGAGCAATATCTTGTACACCGATATTGCGGAGGATGAGAAAAAGCTGTTGATGATCAACAGTGTCAAAAGCTGCAGAAAGGTCAATGAGAATTAGGATAGAGTAGTGACCACGAGATTTTGCAGCGAGTAGATCATTGGATACTTTGGTCAGTTGGACTCCAGGAATTCTGTCAATCTCGCATACACAACTCTTTCAAGGATTTTGGATTCAAAAGGCAGTAGCAAGATAGGACGGTAGTTGGATGGATAGTTAGGGTCAAGATTGGGCTTCTTTAGAATTGGGGTTATAGTTGCATGTTTGAAGGGCGATGTAAATATGCCAGAGGAGAGAGAGTTTGAGAATTTTACTAAGAGGTAGAGAAAGAGAAGAAGATGGAGTACGGATGAGATACGAGGGAATCGGATCTAGGGAGCAGGTGGTGGGGCAGGAGGACTGGAACAGAGCAGAAACCTCTTCAGTGTAGCGGGTGAGAATGAACATAGAACAGCGGAGGGAGTGAGGTTTGGGGAAGTATTGTAAGGGGAAGAAAAAATATGAGAGATCTCTTTCCTGATTGTAGAGATCGTGTCAGTGAAGTGAGTTGCAAAGTCTGAGGCAGTCAAGTTAGTAGGTGGAGGAGGAACAATAGGGCGAAGAAGAGAGTGTAACGCGTGTTAAATAGTCATTTGGGTTCGCAGGAGAGTGTGGTTATGAGGGTATTGAAGCAATTTACTTTTGCAGTAAACTTTTATAGTAAAACCTATGAAGGTCAAATGAATGTTTTAACATTTTAGCAATTTGCCAGCAATTTGGCTCGAGCAATGTACAGATAAATTATTTTTATAGTAAGACCGAGGCAGTTGGCATTTTGACAGAAGTACTTTAAGGTGATCATAAACAAGAGGTCCCCCGTACCCTGCTCAGAAATCTAGAGCAGTGGCTGTTTACCCCTGGATTGTGCCCCAAACCAATATGTCATCAGGCTAATGCTGTGTATCAGGTTGGAACCCTATTAAAAAAAATAAAAAATAAAACACTTTAAGAAAAATTGATTTAGAGGAAGTCACTGTTTAGTGAAAACATTTCTTATAGAAATAACCACTATTGGATGTAGCGGGAATGCATTAAACATGTTAAATTAATACTTAGAGTTCACATGGAGTCTAAGAATAGGCTGGAAAGGTCACACAGTGGCACTTCTGTACACATCAGTAGGGGGTCCTTTATTTATAGACACATCATCAATCTGCTAATTCATAAAGTACGTGTGACGAAAAATGAAATAATGGCAACAAATATACTTTGAGGCAAGTATGAAATTCTACTAAGTTAAATATAGAATAATAATCAAATACATGTGAGGGGGTAAAAGATTAATTCTAATCATAGGCTATAGAAAAAGCGCCCAATAGAAAAATATTGTCATTTTTTTTTAATCTAGTGTCAAGATTTGACACTTTTCTCAAAGCACCCACTCGCCCTCTAGTGTTGAATCTAATGCTTACACATCATATCCACAAGCTAATAGAACTATGTCATGATGTTCCCATCACAAACCCTGCAGAGTAACTCACTAACATGTTAATCATTGGGAACTGGATTTCGAAATTTAGGGCAAATCAGAAAACTGAAAATGCTGGCATTAAAATAATCAAAAATGTCCATCTTCAGAAAGTACTATTGCAGTTTTATTGAATAAATAAACCCTTGATATTTATTGTAAATTGCAGCAAAATATACATATTTTTTTAAAAATATTTTCTTTATTTGATATTAAGAACTGTTGCGACATGCACATTTTTTCCGTAAGGTGAGAATGAAAGGACTGGGTTATCCGATAGAACTTGAGATTAGCGATTTATTATTTACAGCTACAGTTCAGTAATTATTGCACATGCACACACAACATTATAAAATATTTCAGGTACTGAGAGATTTCAATGTTTCACACTGTCAGTTTAATTTAAATAAATAAATAAATAAACTTGGAACTAAAGAAATATGAGAAAGGAATGGAAAATTTTCGTCCAAAATAGCAAAAGTACCTCCTGGTAACAAAACAATTTCCTTAAGATGCAGTTGTTATGGTGCCCAGAGTGGTCCTTCTCTCATTATTGACTTCATACACGGAGATTTATGTGCATTTAAAGTGAACCTGTCACTCCAGGTCCAACTTAAGCTATAGCAGCCACACAGGTCTCTTTTCTCTTTTAAGACATTAAAAAAAAAAATAGAAAGTCTTCACATTCAACGTCATCACACACAACATGGAGGCACGGGACGCAACTGCTGCTTCTCACAGAGAATCTCACAGAAAGCAGATCGTCTGCTGCAAGGAGACTGTATCAGCGCTGAAATAAAGGTAAGATTTTAAACTTTATTTTATTATTTTCGTGTTAATTTATAAAAGGAGGACCCTGAATATAAAAACAGCGAGAGAGTTCCTTTAAATAGGATGAAGGAAAAAAGGGCAATAGTAACTCCTGTAACACTTGTCCGTTGGTCAGGATGCCATTGTCTAATGGAGACATGTGTCACTACAAACAATGTATTATAAATAGGAAGGCTGAACCTCTAGGTGGAGCCCTAAAGTTGTGGGAAGGGTTACCCAGCCTATAAATACACAGGCCTCCCCTTCCTCTGGGTCGATACTGCCTGGTTCGGCCCACCCACCGCTCTTTTTATGAAGCCAATTTGGTGGGCCCCCTCTTTACAGGCCTGCCTGAACGTCGGTTGCGGCACACCACAACCAACTTATGCCACCACTATTACGGCTCGGCTTGTTGTCCCTGACCACAACTGATCATATAGTCCATCATTACTGACCCATGTGTTAAATTTGCATTGAAAAGTACACGTATGGTTGGGCAAAGAGGTATTTTCATACCATAGTATTTATTTGTAAATATTCTTTATTTAACCCCTTAACCCCTTAAGACCGCAGCCAAATGTACAAGTTGTGATCCAAAAAAACGTAAACAAAACCTGGCATTTGCGCTACATGTCTGTCCAACCATAATTCACCTCTTTCATATTAAATGCACCCCCCATTATTATATATCATTTTATTCAGGGGAAACGGGGCTTTCGTTTAACATCAAATATTTAGGTATGGAACATAATTTAATATGAAAAAAATATTTTAAAAATGGGAGAAAATAAGAATTTTTTAAATTTTTTTAGTTCTACGTGACATTCTAACTGTGAATGTCATAATACTGTTTGCTTTTACTGCAATACAATACACATATTTGTATTCAGCGATGTCTCGCGTGTAAAACAGTACCCCCTATGTACAGGTTTTATGGTGTTTTGGGAAGTTACAGGCAGGGCCGGTGCAAGGATTTTTGCCGCCCTAGGCAAAATTAAAGTTTGCCGCCCCCCATCCCCCCCCCGATATGACATCACAATGCCCCATGTTAACTAACGCAAGTGCTGCAGTGCCACCGTGTTTACATTAAAAGGCCTGCAAGGACAGGCTATAGACACCAGAACCACTACATTAAGCTGCAGTGGTTCTGGGGACTAAAGTGTCCCTTTAATGTGAGGTAAATTAGAGATTAGTGCCACGAATAATATACTAGATTGCCTACTTACAATCAGATGAGGATGGTGATGGGCTCTACCTGCAGTCTGGCTCCACTGGTCTGGTGTAGAACAGGCTCTCTGGAGGCTGTTTGTGTTCTGGGAGAACAGGAAGAAGGCTCCATTTTTTTTAAGGCCCTTTGCACAGCTCAAGGTCTGGGCCCCAGGGTCCACCTTCATGTTCCACCAATTAGTTTGTTCACAGGAGTAGGGGATGTCCTGATATGTGTGTAAGGAATGCATTGTGTGAATCTGTGTTTGTATGTGTAAGGGCTGCAATGAGTGTTTCTGTGTATGTACGGGATGCAGTGTGTGCGTCTGTAAGGGGTGCATTGAGTGTGTGTAAGGAATGCATTGTGTGTTTCTGTGTGTGTAAGGGATGCATTGTGTGTAAGGGTTGAATTGCTTGTGTGTGTCTGTGTGTAATGCATTGTGTGTTTTTCTGTGTGCAAGGGGTGCATTGTGTGTGTGTGATGGATGTCAATCTCTCCCCCCTCCCTTGTCACTCTCTTCTCCCCCTCTCCCTCCCTCGTCACTCTCTTCTCAACCCCCCTTGTCCCTCTCTTCTCCCCCCCATGTCCCTCTCTTCTCCCTCTCTTCTCCCCCTCCTCCCTTGTCACTCTCTTCTCCCCTGCGTGTCCCTCTCTTCTCCCCCTCCCTTGTCACTCTCGTCTCCCCCGTTGTCACTCTCTTCTCCCCTCCCCACTCTCATTCCCCCTCCTAATCCCGTCAATTCCCCCCCTTTCAATTTATTCCCCCCACCCTGCCTGTCCATTTATTCCCCCACCCTGCCTGTCCATTTCCCCCCCCTCCCTGTCCATTTATCCCCCCTCCCTGTCCATTTATTCCCTCCCCCTCCTGTCCATTTATTCCCTCCCCCTCCCTGTCCATTTATTTACCCCCTCCCTGTCCATTTATTCCCCCCTCCCTGTCTGTCCATTTATTCCCCCCACCCTGCCTGTCCATTTATTCCCCCCTCCCTGTCCATTTATCCCCCCCCTGTCCATTTATTTCCCCCCCCCCCTGTCCATTTATTTCTCCCCCCTCCCTGTCCATTTATTTCTCCCCCCTCCCTGTCCATTTATTTCTCCCCCCTCCCTGTCCATTTATTTCTCCCCCCTCCCTGTCCATTTATTTCTCCCCCCTCCCTGTCCATTTATTTCTCCCCCCCCCTCCCTCTTCATTGATTTCTCCTCCTCCCCTCCCTGTCCATTTATTTCTCCCCCTCCCTGTCCATTTATTTCTCCCCCTTCCCTGTCCATTTATTTCTCCCCCTTCCCTGTCCATTTATTTCTCCCCCCACCTCTTCATTGATTTCTCCTCCTCCCCTCCCTCTCCATTTATTTCTCCTCCCCCCCCCCCTCTCCATTTATTTCTCCCCCCTCCCTCTTCATTGATTTCTCCTCCTCCCCTCCCTCTCCATTTATTTATCTCCCCCCCCCTCTCTATTTATTCCCCCCACCCTCCCCTACCTCTATAGTAGCGTGGCCGAGCTCTGTATCATGGTCCGCGGGTACAGGGAGCTTTTGTTTCCTGTACCCGGCGGACTGACAGGAAGTGAACACCAGTGTTCACTTCCTGTTAGTCCGTCCGAGTACAGGAGACAGATGCTCCCTGTACCGGCGGACTATACTGCGCTCGGTCACGCTACAGAGAGGGAGTGACAGGAGGGAGCGCTGAGCGCTTCCCTCCTGTCAGCCCCCTCCCTCTCCTCATGCTGTGCCCGGGCGGTGCGCCCTCATGGACGCACCAGCCCGGGCAAAGCTGCAGCCGCCTGAGGCTCTCTACAGAGCGCTCGGGCGGCTGCAGCATTAGGGGGGCCGGCGCTCCTGGCGGCGCCCCTTCCCAAGGGGCGCCCTAGGCGGCTGCCTAGTCCACCTTACAGGTAGCGCCGGCCCTGGTTACAGGGTCAAATATAGCGTGTTACATATTTCAGTTTTTTTACATTGAAATTCGCCAGATTGGTTACGTTGCCTTTGAGACCATATGGTAGCCCAGAAATAAGAATTACCCCCATGATGGCATACCATTTGCAAAAGTAGACAACCTAAGGTATTGCAAATTGAGTATGTCCAGTCTTTTTTAGTAGCCACTTGGTCACAAAGCCAAAGTTAGTGTTAATATTTGAAAATGCAAAAAACTAATTTGAACGCAAATTTTGGCCAGTGTTTGTGACTAAGTGGCTACTAAAAAAACTGAACATACCCTATTTGCAATACCCTGGGTTGTCTACTATTGCAAATGGTATGCCATCATGGGGATAATTTTCATTCCTGGGCTACCATACGGTCTCAAAGGCAACCTGGCGAATTTTAATGTGAAAAAACTGAAACGCAAACCTTATATTTGACTCTGTAACTTTTGAAAACACCATAAAACCTGTACATGAGGGGTACTGTTATACTCAGGAGACTTCGCTGAACACAAATATTAGTGTTTCAAAACAGTAAAACGTATCACAACAATTATATCGTCAGTGTAAGTGCCATTTGTGTGTGAAAAATGCAAAAAATGTCACTGTCACTGACAATATCGTCGTTGTAATATATTTTACTGTTTGGAAACACTAATATTTGTGTTCATCGATGTCTTCCGAGTAAAACAGTACCCCCCATGTACAGGTTTCATGGTGTCTTGGAAAGTTACAGAGTTAAATATAGTGCTAGACAATGTAATTCCCTGAACTTTTGGCCTGGGTTGGCAGGCAGGTCCTGCAAATTGTAATTAATAAAATGACCTAATTATGTAAAATTATTACATAAATATATGCGTAGAATTATTATATATATATGTGTGTATATATGTGTGTATATATATGTATATAATTTTTTTTAATTATTTTTATTTATATATAGGTATATACATAGTGATATATACGTATATACTTATGTATATAGATATATATATTATTTCGTTCTACATGTATTTTGATATCAATATATATATATTAATTTTAAAATACAGTTAGAACGAAATTACGCATGTTTATATACTTTTTATCTATTTTTTTTAATTATTTTGTAATTATTTTTTTATTTATTTTTTTAACGTATTTATATATTTATTTATTTTTTATTATATATAAATATATATATAATGAAAAATATATATATATTTAATCAATATCATTGTACGTGTATTTTGATATTAATATATATATATAATTATGTATATATTAATATTAAAATACACGTAGACAGTGTATGCATATTTATGTGTATGTGTGTATATGTGTGTATATATATATACTTAGATCATATATATAATAAATATATATATGATCTAAGTATATATAATTTATTTTTACACTGTTTTAACATTTTTTATTTTTTTTTCAGACAGCAGGGGGAGTACCTGTCATTACAGGCACTCCCCCTGCTGGCAATGCCTTGGACGGCTATGCCGTCCATGTGATCGCGGGGTCCTCGCAAGGACCTCGCGATCACATGGCCCTGGGCGGCTGAAGAGGACGCAGGGGGACTCCCTGGGCTCCCAGGTAAGTCCCCCATACCGCGATCGCCGGCGTGGGATCGCCGGCGACCGGGTAAGTACATAAGATCGCAGGACGTACTATGCCGCCCTGCGGCTTTTAGAGCCACCAAAATAAGGACGGCATAGTACGTCCTGCGGTCTTAAGGGGTTAAGGACTAAGCCAAATGTACACGTTGTGATCAAAACAAAACGTAAACAAAACCTGGCATTTGCGCTATATGTCTGTCCAACCGTAATTCACCTCTTTCATATTAAATGCACCCCCCCCCCCTTATTATATATCATTTTATTCAGGGGAAACAGGGCTTTCATTTAATATCAAATATTTAGCTATGAAACATAAGGTAATATGAAAAAAATAAGAAATGTTGTTATTTTTTTAGTTCTACATGACATTTTAACTGTCAATGTCATAATACTGTTTGCTTTTACTGCAATAAAATACACATATTTGTATTCAGCAAAGTCTCACGTGTAAAACAGTACCCCCTATGTACAGGTTTTATGGTGTTTTGGGAAGTTACAGGGTCAAATATAGCACGTTACATTTGAAATTGAAATTCACCAGATTGGTTACGTTGCCTTTGGGACTGTATAGTAGCCCAGGAATAAAATTTACACCCATAATGGCATACCATTTGGAATAGTAGACAACCCAAGGTATTGCAAATGGGGTATCTCCAGTCTTTTTTAGTAGCCATTTGGTCACAAACACTGGCCAAAGTTAGCGTTAGTATTTGTTTGTGTGAAAAAAATGCCCAAAACACCAATTTTGGACAGTGTTTGTGACTTAGTGGCTACTAAAAAAGACTGGACATACCCCATTTGCAATACTTTGGGTTGTCTACTATTGCAAATGGTATGCCATCATAGAGGTAATTTTCATTCTGGCGAATTTTAATGTGAAAAATATTAAACACAAGCCTTATATTTGACACTGTAACTTTTGAAGACACCATAAAATCTGTACATGAGGGGTACTGTTATACTCAGGAGACTTCGCTGAACACAAATATTAGTGTTTAGTAAAACGTATCACAACAATGATATCGTCCGTGTAAGTGCCATTTGTGTGTAAAAAAATGAAAAAAATTTCACTCTCACTGACGATATCATCGTTGTAATACATTTTACTGTTTTGAAACACTAATATTTGTGTTCAGCAAAGTCGTCCGAGTAAAACAGTACCCCCCATGTACAGGTTTTATGGTGTCTTGGAAAGTTACGGGGTTAAATATAGGGCTAGCAAATTAAATTCCCTGGACTTTCGGCCTGGGTTGTCAGGTAGGTCTCGCAAATTGTAATTAATAAAATTACCTAATGATGTAAAATTATTACATATATGTATACCTAGAATTATATATATATATATATATATATATATATATATGTGTGTGTATATATGTATATAATTTTATTTCATTGTTTTTATTTATACATAGGTATATATATAGTGATATATACGTATATACTTATGTATATAGATATATATATTATTTTGTTCTAAGTGTATTTTGATATCAATATATATATTAATTTTAAAATACAGTTAGAACGAAATTACACATATATATATTTATTTATTTTTATTTTTTTAATTTTCTTTTTAACATATTTACATATATATTTATTTGATATTATATATATATATATATATATATATATAGAACGATAATTATATATATTTAATCAATATCATTGTACGTGTATTTTGATATTTATATATATACTTATATATATATATTAATATTAAAATACTCGTAGACAGTGTATGTGTATTCATGTGTATATGTGTTTATGTGTATATATATATATACTTAGATCATATATATAATAAATATATATATATGATATAATTACATATAATTTAATTTAACACTGTTTTAAACTGTTTTAATTATTTTTTCAGGCAGACCCCTGAGCGGTGGGTGGGGCCCTAATGTAAAGTAATGGGGGGGACCTATTGTCCTCCCCCCGGGCCCCCACCCCTGAGTGGTGGGTGGGGGCCCTAAATTAGAATAAGGGGGGACCTAATGTCCTCCCCCTGGCCCCCACCCCTGAGCGGTGGGTGGGGGCCCTACAGTAAAATAAGGGGGGGGACCTAATGTCCTCCCCCCTGGCCCCCACCCCTGAGCGGCGGGTGGGGGCCCTAAAAGAAATCCCCCCCAGGTGACTAGGGGTCACCAAACCCCTAGTCACCCACTCCCCCCCAATAAAAATGATCCCCCTACCTACCCTCCTGACCCTAAAAACTAATGAGGGAGGGACCGTTAACTAAGTACCTGTAAAAAATAAATAAAACTTACCATTCAATGTTTTCTTTCTTCTAAAATCTTCTTTTTTCAGCCCCCAAAAAGGCCAAATAAAAAACCATAATAACCGACGCAATTATAAAAAAAAACAAGCGCAAATAAAAATTATCTTTCTTCACCCGGCGAGGGCTCCGCGCAGACTGAGCTCTGCAGGGCGGGGGACGGCTTATAAAGCCTTGCCCCGCCCTGCAATTAGGATCAGAGCACTCTGATTGGTGGGTTTAAGCCATCCAATCAGAGTGCTCTGACAGGTAAATGAAGAGACTGACAGGTAAGTCTCTACATTTACCTGTCACAGCACTCTGATTTGTTGGTTTGAAATCCACCAATCAGAGTGCTCTGTGTCATTTTACACAGCGTGGGAAAGTTCTTTGGAATTTTCCAACGCTGTGTAATTTGACTCATAACTCTCTGATTGGTGGATTAAGTAGCCAATCAGAGAGTTATGAGTCAAATTACACAGCGTGGGAAAATTCCAAAGAACTTTCCCACGGTGTGTAAAATGACACAGAGCACTCTGATTGGTGGATTTCAAACCAACCAATCAGAGTGCTGTGACAGGTAAATGTAGAGACTTACCTGTCAGACTCTTCATTTACCTGTCGGAGCACTCTGATTGGATGGCTTAAACCCACCAATCAGAGTGCTCTGAGCCTAATTGCAGGGCGGGGCAAGGCTTTATAAGCCTTCCCCCGCCCTGCAGAGCTCAGTCTGCGCGGAGCCCTCCATGGGTGAAGATGGATTTTTTTTTGCGCTCTAGTTTTTAAGGTGAGGGGAGTAGGTAGGGGGATAATTTGTATTGGGGGGAGGGGTGACTAGGGGTTTGGGGACCCCTAGTCACCTGGGGGGACATTTATTTTAGGGCCCCCAACCGCCACTTAGGGGTGGGGGCCAGGGGGGAGGACCTTAGATCCCCCCCTTATTAGTATTTAGGGCCCGCACCCGCCACTGAGGGATGGGGGCCAGGGGGAGGACACTAGGTCCCCCCTTATTACAATTTAGGGCCCCCACCCGCCGCTCAGGGGTGGGGGCCAGGGGGGAGGACATTAGGTCCCCCCCTTATTAATATTTAGGGCCCCCACATGCCGCTCAGGGGTGGGGGCCAGGGGGAGGACCGTAGGTCCCCCCCTTATTTTACTGTAGGGCTCCCACCCACCGCTCAGGGGTGGGGGCCAGGGGGGAGGACAATAGGTCCCTCCCCCATCATTTTACGTTAGGGCCCCCATCCACCGCTCAGGGATGGGGGCCGGGGGTCACTATTTTTTTTTTAAACAGTGAGCAGTCACAGGCTGCTCACTGTTTACTAGACTTGCGGTATAGCGAGTAGGGGCAAAATTTACTAATACTAAGTAATTTTTACTTAGTATTAGTAAATTTGGCTGAAAGACCAATTTAGGTCTTTCAGCCTTTTGGTAGATAACTCCCTAATACCGTGGAAATTAGGGAGTTATCTACCAAGCGGCTGCAAGAGATGTCCTGTAGTGCCGAAGTCCCAAAATTCCAAAATGCCGAAGTTCCGAAGTGTTGAAGTGCCGAAGTTGATGAAGTGTCGAAGTGCTGAAGTGCCAAAGTTCCGAAGTTGCCGAATTTCCGAAGTGCCGAAGTTCCGAAGTGCTGAAGTTCCAAAGTCCTGAAGTGCCGAAGTTCCGAAGTTGCTGAAGTTCCGAAGAGGCCGAAGTTCCAAAGTCTTGAAGTGCCGAATTGCGAAGTCCCGAATAGCGAATGTAACGGACCGTTTCAGCATAAAAGGGGAAAAATCCGTTTAGGCGATAATCCCTTTTAGATAGACCAGCAGCTACCATAAGCACCAACTTCCCGAACTCCCAAACTGCACGAATTCACCAACTCTCGAACAGCAGACACACTAACCCTGGAAGCAGCCGAACAGGAAAAGCAATATGAACAGCTTACACTCCTGGCAGTCGGTATACAGTCCCCTTTCCCCCCAAGAAAGAGACACACTCCAGCTTCAGGGTTAAACAGCAACAACACTGATTTATTCACACACAGGCTTATATGAGATTCTCCCATGCAAGGGAGGGGTTTACAGTACACCAATCCAGTCTAAGGTACAACCCACACATCTCCTCCCTCCAACATATCTGTTAACACAATTAACAGGGACATATTTTTACCCAAGTTTTGGATGTACCCTAAATACTTGGGATACATCCACAAATCCAATATCTCCAGATAGCCCTAGTCTGGAGGGACAACATATGTTAAAATCAGCCCATTCGGATAAACGGTTCGGGAGTTATGGGACTTTAAAGTATTGACCGACCGCATGGGTAAAGTATCCGAAAACAGTTCCATGCATTTTGGCCCTGCGGTCGGTCACAAACAAGGGAATGAAAACAGACGAATTGCCTGTGTTACAGAGACTAAGGGGGATTCGTATGAATCCCCTTGTTGGTGGGGTTCTTTCTACCGAACGGCGGGCCATTCGGTAGTTTCCATACGAATTTCTGGAAGTATGGAGGTCTCAGCGGTGTTTGCCTAGTTGAGTGTCCGATTTTAGTTCCAGACACTCGACGGCAAAACACCGCTGTTCGGTAGTTTAAGATGGCCGCCGCCACGTGTTAGTTTCCTGAATGGCGGCCACCCAGAGGACAAAGACCACACTGCACTGATTGCCAATTACCCGTTTGCAACATTGTTGCAAACGGTAATTGGAGGCACACTTAGTCCTGGGTGGTCTGGTTGTTCGGTAGTTTCCTCAATACAAGGAATGGAGTGATTCTACCGAACAATCAGATGAAGGCTGCATATATATATAACCCAGGTTAACTGCATACATAAATACATATACAATATACAGGCAGTACAATAGAATATGCTTCACAGTCTTAAAGGGACAGTAGTCCCAAAATGTCCATCGCTGATTTTAAAGGGCCAGTAGCAGCAATGTAAATTATTACATGCCCAAATATAGTCTTTAAAGTGCAATATGTCCAGGGGCCATAGTCAGCGGCCAGGAGGCTAGCAACCAGGCTTCTCCAGCTCACAGTGGCGAAGTTGGTTTCGCCACAATTCTCCCCTTTACCCATTAGACTAACAGGGTATCTGACCTCCTGCCGGTCAGTGCCCTGGTTAGTCCAGCAACCCACCCACAAAGCAGAAAAAACAGTACAGCCCACCCACAATAAATGGTTACTACACCTGGGTAGAGGAGAATCTTGTCCATGTCCAGGTGCCTCACCACGGCTGTGTGTGGGACCGGTAGGCTGCCTTGGTGGGTTGCTGAGTGGGCAGAGACCAGCGGTACTCTGTCCTGGTGCCAGCACTACCACCGGAGTAGTCTGGTTGGAGCCTGGTTGCTGGAGACGGACTGTCTCCCCTTGGGATACATAGCTCTGTCGTGGGGGGGTAGGACCGACCGTCCCTACCCCTGGCGCTGTAAGTGCAGAGACTACGGTCCCATCTGCACAGATGTGGGGCTTAACATCTCCCCTTGGTGGGTTAGGCTGCCGCTGGAGAGAGGGTGTAACAAGCTCCTCTCTCTGGATGGTAAACTGCCGCTGGGGAGAGGGGTTAGCAGGTTCCTCTCCCTGGCACTCTCTCTGCTGGTGGAAAGGGGAACCAGCTGTCTCCCCTTTCATTCTCTTGTCCGGCTGCTGGGGTGCGAGACTGACTGTCTCTGCTCCCTGCAGGACACACTGCCGCTGGGGAGGATGTACGACACCATCAGCTCCCTGGGGTACACACTGCCGCTGGGGAGGGAGGACGCTGCTCTCCTTTCCCTTCACGTCACACTGCCTTCTTGGCATATCACTTTGCTGCTGGGGGGCAGGAACAACTACCTCTGCCCCCTGTAACTCAGCCTGCCGCTGGGGAGGAAGGACTGCACCTTCGGCTCCCTGGGGCACACACGGCCGCTGGGGAGGATGGATGACACCATCAGCTCCCTGGGGTACACACTGCCGCTGGGGAGGGAGGACGCTGCTCTCCTCTCCCTTCACTTCACACTGCCTTCTTGGCATATCACTTTGCTGCTGGGGGGCAGGAACAACTACCTCTGCCCCCTGTAACTCAGCCTGCCGCTGGGGAGGAAGGACTGCACCTTCGGCTCCCTGGGGCACACACGGCCGCTGGGGAGGATGGACGACACCGTCAGCTCCCTGGGGTACACAATGCCGCTGGGGAGGGAGGACGCTGCTCTCCTCTCCCTTCACTTCACACTGCCTTCTTGGCATATCACTTTGCTGCTGGGGGGCAGGAACAACTACCTCTGCCCCCTGTAACTCGGCCTGCCGCTGGGGAGGAAGGACTGCACCTTCGGCTCCCTGGGGCACACACGGCCGCTGGGGAGGATGGACGACACCATCAGCTCCCTGGGGTACACACTGCCGCTGGGGAGGGAGGACGCTGCTCTCCTCTCCCTTCACTTCACACTGCCTTCTTGGCATATCACTTTGCTGCTGGGGGGCAGGAACAACTACCTCTGCCCCCTGTAACTCGGCCTGCCGCTGGGGAGGAAGGACTGCACCTTCGCCCCCCTGGGGCACACACGGCCGCTGGGGAGGATGGACGACACCATCAGCTCCCTGGGGTACACACTGCCGCTGGGGAGGGAGGACGCTGCTCTCCTCTCCCTTCACTTCACACTGCCTTCTTGGCATATCACTTTGCTGCTGGGGGGCAGGAACAACTACCTCTGCCCCCTGTAACTCAGCCTGCCGCTGGGGAGGAAGGACTGCACCTTCGGCTCCCTGGGGCACACACGGCCGCTGGGGAGGATGGACGACACCATCAGCTCCCTGGGGTACACACTGCCGCTGGGGCGGAAGGACTGCAAACCCCCTGGCCCGCTCAGATTCCCACGGCAAGTACCCTCGCACTGCTTTCTTCACACGCTGTACTATATCCTCTGAGAGGTTGGGTCCGCATAAAGCCAGCACCGCGGTGACCTCTCTGTCATACGCCTCTTGAGTGTAGCTGGGTGCCATGCTTGCTCTGCTGCAGTTGGTTCCTTGTAGATAGGGGCGCTGTACGGGTACTGGCGTTGCCCTCACTTTGTAATCCAGGAATGGTGTTGTCTGTAGCTGTCCCTCTGGTTGTAGGAACGATCCCACCGCTTGCCACCAATTGTAACGGACCGTTTCAGCATAAAAGGGGAAAAATCCGTTTAGGCGATAATCCCTTTTAGATAGACCAGCAGCTACCATAAGCACCAACTTCCCGAACTCCCAAACTGCACGAATTCACCAACTCTCGAACAGCAGACACACTAACCCTGGAAGCAGCCGAACAGGAAAAGCAATATGAACAGCTTACACTCCTGGCAGTCGGCATACAGTCCCCTTTCCCCCCAAGAAAGAGACACACTCCAGCTTCAGGGTTAAACAGCAACAACACTGATTTATTCACACACAGGCTTATATGAGATTCTCCCATGCAAGGGAGGGGTTTACAGTACACCAATCCAGTCTAAGGTACAACCCACACATCTCCTCCCTCCAACATATCTGTTAACACAATTAACAGGGACATATTTTTACCCAAGTTTTGGATGTACCCTAAATACTTGGGGTACATCCACAAATCCAATATCTCCAGATAGCCCTAGTCTGGAGGGACAACATATGTTAAAATCAGCCCATTCGGATAAACGGTTCGGGAGTTATGGGACTTTAAAGTATTGACCGACCGCATGGGTAAAGTATCCGAAAACAGTTCCATGCATTTTGGCCCTGCGGTCGGTCACAAACAAGGGAATGAAAACAGATGAATTGCCTGTGTTATAGAGACTAAGGGGGATTCGTATGAATCCCCTTGTTGGTGGGGTTCTTTCTACCGAACGGCGGGTCATTCGGTAGTTTCCATACGAATTTCTGGAAGTATGGAGGTCTCAGCGGTGTTTGCCTAGTTGAGTGTCTGATTTTAGTTCCAGACACTCGACGGCAAAACACCGCTGTTCGGTAGTTTAAGATGGCCGCCGCCACGTGTTAGTTTCCTGAATGGCGGCCACCCAGAGGACAAAGACCACACTGCACTGATTGCCAATTACCCGTTTGCAACATTGTTGCAAACGGTAATTGGAGGCACACTTAGTCCTGGGTGGTCTGGTTGTTCGGTAGTTTCCTCAATACAAGGAATGGAGTGATTCTACCGAACAATCAGATGAAGGCTGCATATATATATAACCCAGGTTAACTGCATACATAAATACATATACAATATACAGGCAGTACAATAGAATATGCTTCACAGTCTTAAAGGGACAGTAGTCCCAAAATGTCCATCGCTGATTTTAAAGGGCCAGTAGCAGCAATGTAAATTATTACATGCCCAAATATAGTCTTTAAAGTGCAATATGTCCAGGGGCCATAGTCAGCGGCCAGGAGGCTAGCAACCAGGCTTCTCCAGCTCACAGTGGCGAAGTTGGTTTCGCCACAGCGAAAATCCCAAATTTCGGAATGCCGAACCAAACCAAACATTTTCCCCATGCACATGCCTAATATTTATATATTAAACATAATTTAATATGAATAAAATATAAATAAATGTGAGAAATTAAGAAATATTGCTATTATATTAGTTCTGCATGGCATTTTAACTGTGAATGTCATGATAATGTTAGCTGTTACTGCAATAAAATACACATTTGTATTCAGCAATGTCTCATGTGTAAAACAGTACCCCTCATGTACAGGTTTTATAGTGTCTTGGAAAGTTTCAGGGTCAAATATAGGGTTTGCAAACCAAATTCTCTGGACTTTCTGCCTGGATTGTCAGGCAAATCCCTCAAATTATAATTAATTAAATGACTTAATTATGTAAAAATATTATATAAATACATGTGTATAATTTAAATTATTATTATGTTATTATTTATATAGCACCAACAAATTCTGCAGCGCTTTACAGTGGGTGGACGAACAAACATGTAGTTGTAACCAGACAAGTTGGACCCACAGGAACAGAGGGGTTGAGGGCCCTGCTTAATGAGCTTACATGCTAGAGGGAGTGGGGTAAAGTGACACAAACTGTAAGGAAAGTGTTAGACTAATGACAGTTGCAAGAGAGGAACCAGTTGGGAGCTATTAACAGTTTAATTGATACATTTTTATGAAGAAGTGGGTTTTTAATGATTTTTTGAAGGAGTGGAGACAGAGTGAGCATCTAACTGAGGAGGGAAGTCAGTTCCACAGGAATGGTGCAGCCCTCGAGAAGTCTTGAAGGCGAGCATCAGAGGTGGGAGTACGGACCGAAGATAGACGTAATTCTTCAGCAGAGCGTAAGGGCCTAGACGGGACATACTTGTGTATTAGGGAGGACAGATAGGTGGGAGCAGCATTATATGTACATATATATAATTTTAAATGTTTTATTTATGTATAGCTATATGTATATATATATATATATATATATATATATATATATATATATATATATATATATATATACATATAAATAGATAGATATAGATACATATATGCATTTATAATGTCAGTCTAAATGTATTTTTATTTAAATATATATCATGTATATTACAATCACAATACAATTGGAAAAAAATTAAACAGCTATATAATTATTTTAAGGTTTTTTATTTATTTTATTTCTTTTCATTTAATATTTTCATTTTAAAAAATGTATTTATTAATTATTTTTATTTTATATATATAAATATATACATCATGTATATATTTAACGTCATTCTAAGTGTATTTTAATATTAATATATATGTCATTATATTTATATTAATATTAAAATACATTTAGAATAATAGTTTATGTATGTGTATGTGCATATAGGAGTCATCACTAATTACTTTTATTTACTTTTTTAAACTTTTTTTAAGTTTTACAAACTTTGTAAAACTTTTCTGCAGGCATTAGGGAGACTGTCTGAGAGTTCAGGCAGTCCCCTTGTAGGCACTGCAAAAGCCGGCTACTCCGGCCTTGTGATCGCGAGGACGCCGTGATCACATGGTCCAGGAGGGCCGGATCGGGCAGAGGGGGTCTGACTGAGCTCCCAGACAGACCCCAGGATCGTGACCGCTGGCGGGAACCCAGTGAGTATGAAGGATGGCGGGGATGTTCTATGCCGCCCTCCGGTGTTTAGAGACACCCCAAAAAGGACAGCATAGAACGCCCGCCGTCCTTAAGGGGTTATTAAGAATTTTTCAAGCCAAAGTTACAAAGGCATTAAGAAACAAGGAAGGTTTACTAGTAGTGTGGTATGACTCCCGTTACAGGAGATATTACACATAGAGAGGACACGCACTAGCAAGTACACTTCAAAAAGCATAGATTGTAAACCAAAATAAACTAGACTTGTGCATTTATTTTCAGACGATTGTGAAAATGAATGAATATTACAGTTTTCATTCATTTAGTCTGAAAACGAATAGAAAACAAGAAAATACAGAATATTCAAATGAACAAATGGGTCATCGAACAAATTTTTGCTGAACAATGGAGGTTTTAAACCTCCTCCATGACCCCACACTCAATGCTCTGAGAGGGGGCATGTCTACTAAACATCGAGCAGCTACTGGCTGCCTGCTGTAATTGAAAAAACTAGTAATTGGCTGCCCAGTTGCTAGTAACATACAGAGAGGACCAGGTACATATCTCTCCATGCCTTGGTGGCTGTAACTAATAACACTGGGGGCTGGACTTAATGGGTGGTCAGTGTTGTCTATAATTCATAACATGGGTGGACTTAATGGAGTCCATAGCCCCCACTTCTGCGCACTGGGTGTGGGCTAATAATTTACCATCTTTTTACCAGGCAATCTTCTTACATTACTCTATGGTCCAGTTCTGATGCTCACATCCCCATTGAAGGCACTTTCGGTGGTGGGCAAGAGTCATCATGCGATGCAAAGTGTGTTCTGACACCTTTCCATCATGGCCAGCATTTACTTTTCAGCTATTTGAGCTACAGTAGCTCTTCTGTGTGAATAGACCAGACCAGCTAGCTTTTGCATCCTATGTGCATCAATGAGCCTTAGGCACCCTTGACCCCGATGCCGGTTCACTAGTTGTCCTTCCTTCCACCACTTTTGGTAGGTACTAACTACTGCATACCGGAAGAAGCCCACAAGACGGCTCTTGTTATAGTCACTCAGATCTTTTCACCTATTATTCCTGCTTCGAACACATGAGATTCAAGAGCCGACTGTTCACCTACTGCCTAATATATGCCATCCCATGACAGGTGCCATTGTAACAATATAAACAATGTTATCCACTTCACCAGTCAGTGGTTTTAATGTTGTGGCTGGTCACTATATTATAAACATATAAAATAAATCATGTGATGTGATATTAGAAAAAAGTATACTACATTTCTATGTTCTAGAAAACATTATGGGAGAGATTCTTGTACGTTAGTAATAGCTCGCTGCTTATTGTCAAATGGTTATCTGAAAATCACTCAATGGACTGAAACTGCCTAAGTGTAAATGAAAGGACTTAAGCGGTATTGTAATTAATCTTGTCTTCAAACAGATCCCTGGCGACAGATATTACAGCAATAAATTATAGCTTGAAGTACTAATTACCCTGTGCTTAGCTTCAGAAGGCAAAGCTCACATAAAGGGCAGTATCACCGGTCTTTCCTTCAAACTGGGTCATTATTTTATCACTTTCTGTATTTTCTCTCCATATTTCTTCAGTTATTGTCAATAAAAAAAAGATATGGATGATTTAGCTCTTATAGTATTCTCATAGTATTTCTTAAGGGACACTGTAGGTACTATAACCATTTTATCTCATTGAGTTTGTTATAGTTCTGGGAGTCCCATAGGGCTGTCCCTTCATTCCGTGTGGAATAATGTTTTAATGGTTTAAGACTGAATGAGGGTTCCTGGCCACCCACAGCCCAATTCCCATTGGAGATATTGCTAAAGCAGAGACTATACAATTTTTCTTATTAGAAATAGCCATACTAATTTATACGAGCAATGGGTGGGTGTGATGGGCTAAAAACTATCAAATATCACTTTCACCCCATCAAAGTCATTCATTAGTAATTTCCTCATTGGGATTCCACTACCACCTACACGTTGATGACACCTAGATATATCTCTCCTCCTCGGGCCTCTCTACCACCTTCCTGCAACGTGTCACTGCTTGCCTTTCTTCCATCTCTGATTGGATGTCCTCCTGATTTCTTAATCTGTCTAAAACTGAGCTTCTTGTCATTCCTCCTCATAATACTGATCCTCCTCTTTCTCTCTCCCTTCAAGTTGATGGTACCCGCATCAGTCCATCCTTACAAGTGCGCTGTCTTAATGTTATATTTGATTCTGACCTCACGTTTGATCCTTACGTCCAGTCTATTGCCAAATCCTGTTGATTCCACCTAAAAAACATTGCCCGCGTCCTCCCCTTTTTTTACCCAAGACCCTTGTAACGGACCGTTTCACTTACAAGAGGATAAAACCCAGTTTAGGCGATAATCCCCTTTCCAGATGCACAGGCAGCTACGGCAAACACCATTCTCCCGACTGGAACCACACGAACACTGGGACAGCTGAACAAGAAAAGCAGACATCGGATTACACTCCTGGCAGTCAGCAAACAATCCCATTCCCCCAAAGAACGAGACGACACATCGCTTTGAGGGTTAAGCAAGACCTGTGGACTGGGGCACCCAGTCTGGCTTTTATTACACACAAGTACATACAGGACACTCCCAGGGGGAGGATGAAATTAACCAATCACAGGGATGTACCTCCCACACATTTCCTCCCCTTAGATTAGCACTTAACATAATTAACAGGGACACATTTTTACCCAAGTTTTGGATGTACCCTAAATACTTGGGGTACATCCACAAATCCAATATCTCCAGATAGCCCTAGTCTGGAGGGACAACATATGTTAAAATCAGCCCATTCGGATAAATGGTTCGGGAGTTATGGGACTTTAAAGTATTGACCAACCGCATGGGTAAAGTATCCGAAAACAGTTCCATGCATTTTGGCCCTGCGGTCGGTCACAAACAAGGGAACGAAAACAGACGAATTGCCTGTGTTATAGAGACTAAGGGGGATTCGTATGAATCCCCTAGTTCGTACGTTTCTTTCTACCGAACGGCGGGCCATTCGGTAGTTTCCATACGAATTTCTGGAAGTATGGAGGTCTCAGCGGTGTTTGCCTAGTTGAGTGTCCGATTTTAGTTCCAGACACTCGACGGCAAAACACCGCTGTTCGGTAGTTTAAGATGGCCGCCGCCACGTGTTAGTTTCCTGAATGGCGGCCACCCAGAGGACAAAGACCACACTGCACTGATTGCCAATTACCCGTTTGCAACATTGTTGCAAACGGTAATTGGAGGCACACTTAGTCCTGGGTGGTCTGGTTGTTCGGTAGTTTCCTCAATACAATGAATGGAGTGATTCTACCGAACAATCAGATGAATGCTGTACATATATATAACCCAGGTTAACTGCCTACAAAAATACATACATGACATTAAAGTATTAAAGGCAGGATTACTGTACTACGCTCCACAGTCTTAAAGGTACAGTAGTCCCAAAAGTTCCAATATGTCCATCGCTGCTTTTAAAGGGCCAGCAGCAGCAATACAAATTATTACATGCCCAAATATAGTTTCTAAAGTGCAACACGTCCAGGGGCCATAGTCAGCGGGCAGGAGGCCAGCAGCCAGGCCTCTCCAGTTCACAGTGGCGAAGCTGGTTTCGCCACATTTCTCCCCTTTGCCAATTAGACTAACAGGGTACCTGACTTTCTGCCGGTCAGTGCCCTGGTTAGTCCAGCAACCCACCCACAAAACAGAAATAACAGAGCAGCCCACCCACACTAACCGGTTACTACATCTGGGTGAGGAAGGATTTTGTCCAAGTTCTGGTGTTTCACCACTGCTGGGTGGGAGACGGGTAGGCTGCCTTGGTGGGTTGCTGAGGGGGCAGAGACCAGCGGTACTCTGTCCTGTTGCCAGCACTACCACGGGAGTAGTCTGGTGGGCGCCTGGTTGCTGGAGACTGGCTGTCTCCCCTTTAGGTGCACAGCTCGACTGCTGGAGGGGGAGACCGACTGTCTCCCCTTTGGATCCATCACACTGAGGCTGGGGAACAGGACCGACCGTCCCTATCCCTTGTGCTGTAAGTGCAGAGACTACGGTCCCATCTGCACAGTTGTGGGGCTTAACATCTCCCCTTGGTGGGTTAGGTTGCCGTGGGAGAGAGGGCGTAACAAGTTCCTCTCTCTGGATGGCAAACTGCCGCTGGGGAGAAAGGATGGCACCTTCTGCTCCCTGGGGTACACACTGCCGCTGGGGAGGAAGGACGACACCTTCATCTCCCTGGGGTACACACTGCCGCTGGGGAGGGAGGACGCTGCTCTCCTCTCCCTTCACTTCACACTGCCTTCCTGGCACCTCACTTTGTTGCTGGGGGGCCGGAACAACAACCTCTGCCCCCTGTAACTCAGCCTGCCGCTGGGGAGGATGGACGACACCATCAGCTCCCGGAGACACACGCTGCCGCTGGGGAGGAAGGACTGCACCTTCTGCTCCCTGGGGCACACACTGCCGCTGGGGAGGGAGGACGCTGCTCTCCTCTCCCTTCACTTCACACTGCCTTCTTGGCATATCACTTTGCTGCTGGGGGGCAGGAACAACAACCTCTGCCCACTGTAACACAGCCTGCCGCTGGGGAGGAAGGAAGACACCTTCATCTCCCTGGGACACACACTGCCGCTGGGGAGGAAGGACGGCACCTTCAGCTCCCTGAGATACAATCTGCCGCTGGGGAGGAAGGACGACACCTTTAGCTCCCTGGGACTTACTCTGCCGCTGGGGAGGATGGACGACACCATCAGCTCCCTGGGTTACACACTGCCGCTGGGGATCTGGGCCGACTGCCCAGCATCCCTGTAGGGCCGGTAGAGAGACCTCGGTCCCATCTCCACCTGCCTGTTGTGGTTCCTCACAGGACCATTCTATGAGGACCCCTACTTCGGGTTCTTCCTGCCGCCTCAGGGGGGGGCGGCTAACCTCCTCGGATGCAGCCTCTACTCTGCTGCTGTACCACTCTTCCTGCTCATCATACTCTCCGTCCATCTTTGAGTTTTGCTCAGCCATGACCTGGTTCCAGATCCCCTGGAATATGTCCATGGATATATAACCCCCATACTGGGCCACTTGCTGCCTCACCTTGGCCATAAAATCATCTTTAGCGTCAGAGCCTTCCATACTTGTCTGCTCCAAGTCGCTGGATACCTCTGCTGCCAGGGGCGCTGCACGAGTGCTAACGTTGCCCTCAATTTGTAACTCCAAGGAATTGCTGTTCTGTAGCTGTCCTTCTGGCTGTGGGAACAATCCCGCAGCTTGTTGGTTCCTCTGCGTCGTTCGCAGCATGAGGTACGCCTGTACATCGTTGTAGACCCGGTCTGCCATCTGCTCCGCTCGGGCTGGTGAGAATAGAGCCATCCTGCTCCTATATTCCCTGGCAAACTCGGATTCCTCCTCCTCCCTCGGAGGTGCTGCAGCAGCTGCGACTCTGTCTCCTTCCATTTTCCTGATTTCCTTTGTAGATAGGGTCGCTGTACGGATACTAGCGTTGCCCTCAATTTGTAATCCAGAAATGGTGTTGTCTGTAGCTGTCCCTCTGGTTGTAGGAATGATCCCGCCGCTTGCCACCAATTGTAACGGACCGTTTCACTTACAAGAGGATAAAACCCAGTTTAGGCGATAATCCCCTTTCCAGATGCACAGGCAGCTACGGCAAACACCATTCTCCCGACTGGAACCACACGAACACTGGGACAGCTGAACAAGAAAAGCAGACATCGGCTTACACTCCTGGCAGTCAGCAAACAATCCCATTCCCCCAAAGAACGAGACGACACATCGCTTTGAGGGTTAAGCAAGACCTGTGGACTGGGGCACCCAGTCTGGCTTTTATTACACACAAGTACATACAGGACACTCCCAGGGGGAGGATGAAATTAACCAATCACAGGGATGTACCTCCCACACATTTCCTCCCCTTAGATTAGCACTTAACATAATTAACAGGGACACATTTTTACCCAAGTTTTGAATGTACCCTAAATACTTGGGGTACATCCACAAATCCAATATCTCCAGATAGCCCTAGTCTGGAGGGACAACATATGTTAAAATCAGCCCATTCGGATAAACGGTTCGGGAGTTATGGGACTTTAAAGTATTGACCGACCGCATGGGTAAAGTATCCGAAAACAGTTCCATGCATTTTGGCCCTGCGGTCGGTCACAAACAAGGGAACGAAAACAGACTAATTGCCTGTGTTATAGAGACTAAGGGGGATTCGTATGAATCCCCTAGTTCGTACGTTTCTTTCTACCGAACGGCGGGCCGTTCGGTAGTTTCCCCACGAAATCCTGGAAGTCTGGAGGTCTCAGCGGTGTTTGCCTAGTCGAGTGTCCGATTTCAGTTCCAGACACTCGACGGCAAAACACCGCTGTTCGGCAGTTAAAGATGGCCGCCGCCACGTGGTTGTTTCCCGAATGGCGGCCACCCAGAGGACACATAATACATTACATGGATTGTCAATTACCTGTTTGCAACATTGTTGCAAACGGTAATTGGAGGCACACTTAGTCCTGGGTGGTCTGGTTGTTCGGTAGTTTCCTCAATACAATGAATGGAGTGATTCTACCGAACAATCAGATGAATGCTGTACATATATATAACCCAGGTTAACTGCATACAAAAATACATACATGACATTAAAGTATTAAAGGCAGGATTACTGTACTACGCTCCACAGTCTTAAAGGTACAGTAGTCCCAAAAGTTCCAATATGTCCATCGCTGCTTTTAAAGGGCCAGCAGCAGCAATACAAATTATTACATGCCCAAATATAGTTTCTAAAGTGCAACACGTCCAGGGGCCATAGTCAGCGGGCAGGAGGACAGCAGCCAGGCCTCTCCAGTTCACAGTGGCGAAGCTGGTTTCGCCACAACCCTACTAAGGAGCTTGCTATGGTCTAGTAATCTCTCGCATTGACTATTGTAATTCCCTCCTAATTGGTCTTCCCAAAAGCCGTATTGCCCTGCTACAGTCTGTAATGAATGCTGCTGCCAGACTAATTTTCCCTTCCAGTTGCTCCTCTCACACCTCACTCCTCTGTCAGTCCTTACATTGGCTTCCTGTATCCTATAGGAGTCAATTCAAAGTGCTAACCCATACCTATAAAGCACTGAACAATTCTAGCCCCTCTTGTATCTCTTCACAAATCAATAGGTATGCCCCTTCTCGGTCTCTCCGCTCTGCCCGTGACCTTCTCCTTTCCGCTGCTCGCACCTGTATGGCCAACTCACGCTTCCAGGACTTCTCGCGGGAAGCTCCCTTCCTATGGAATAGCCTGACTACCGCAATCAGACTCTCCAATCTTCAATCGTTTAGGAAAGCTTATGGCCTCCCAGAGTAACCTCTACCTCACATAGCTGTCTCTTGCGCTCTCCTAAAGGGCAGCACTTTACTCTCTCCTCCAGCTCTGCTTCACTCCCACCTTATTATATTGCTATCTCCTGTCCTATTGTGTTTTATACCCCACCTCCTATAGACTGTAAGCTCGTTGGAGCAGGTCCTCTTCAACTTATCGTTCCTGTAACATTTTGAAATTGTCTCATTTATTGTTAAATGGTTCGCCCTCTTATAATATTGTAAAGCACTAAGGAATATATTGGCGCTTTATAAATATCAATAATAATAATAATTGCCGCTTTGGCTATTGCTACCTATTTAGCCCAAGCAGTACATAGGGAATGTGTACTCTCGTTTAGCATTAAAACATTAACATTAACACTGAATGGAAGGATGGCTCTAGGGAACTTTAGGCACTATAACCACTTCCACAAGATAAGGCAGTTACAGTTTCTACATGTTTGTTCGTCCACCCACTATAAAGCGCTGCGGAATTTGTTGGCGCTATATAAATAACATAATAATAATAATAATAAGGACTAAGGTTACTTACTCAGAATAAAAGCTGATGAGTTCTCTATGTTCAGCATCTTTGTTCAAAGTTCAGAAATGTTGTTTTGTTTGGGGTTTTTGGGGATATAAATAAGGATTTGGTGGTTAACTCTTAAAAATAAATTCTACCTTAATTGTAGATTATGCTAACGTGGTGTACCTATAATCTACATCTCATAACCGATTAAACTTCGGAGCTGGGGTTCTGGATAGTTTGGGAGTCAACTGCAGTACCTCGGTAGCTGTGAGGCAAAAACAACTATGTGTAGTGGTCACCTGTTTGCTCTCACCATGGCGAATATCGATGTGTCTAGATGCCAGTGGCTGCTATCTCGCCAGTGGCGAGAGAACCAGTCCGCAGTGAGGTTGTTGATCCCTGTTAGATACTCAGCTTTGATTGAAATGTTGCAGGGAAGACAAATTTGTTAAATGTCTCTCTCACCTCTGGCAGGGCCCGCGATTGGGCTCCGCCCAGGCAGTTTATGTATTAAACTACCACTGAGATATTGTCCATGCATAGGAGTATGCAGCAATTGGACATGTTCTTGGCCAAACTGCGGATCGCAAATGATCCTGTGATGAATTCCAGGCAGTTTATATGGAATATGGTTGCATCCTGTAGAGGCTTGTGCGCAGTGGGCTCCCCAGCCCCAAAGGCTGCCGTCCGATTCCATAATGAAATCCGGAGTTGATCCGAAGATGGCCCTGCCGTTCCAAGCTTCCATGTGCAGGAGCCACCAACGAAGTTCCATCCGAACCTCCATGGAGACTGGTACTAAGTGGTCGTAGAAGGGTCCGGATAGCAGGTAGTGAGCCTGTAGTGAAAGAGGTATGCTCACCTGAGTTGAAACGTCCACGTCCTCGTCCCTGAGAGCCTCTGGCATGAAAGGATCCCCTTGCGAAGGTGGCTCGTGATGATGGGAAGAAGGTTTGTTGTGTTTGACTTCTGGGGCCTATGGCTGGTGGCTCGACCCCTCTGCCGTCCAATTCTGCCAAAAACACCTCTGCGAGGTGTCTGGTTGCGGAAAACTTGTTTAATGGATGTTTGAGCCTTATTAAAGGACCACTCTAGGCACCCAGACCACTTCAGCTTAATGAAGTGGTCTGGGTGCCAGGTCCAGCTAGGGTTAACTAATTGTTTTATAAACATAGCAGTTTCAGAGAAACTGCTATGTTTATCAATTAGTTAAGCCTTCCCCCTAATTCTCTAGTGGCTGTCTCACTGACAGCCGCTAGAGGCGCTTGCGTGATTCTCACTGTGAAAATCACAGTGAGAGCACGCAAGCGTCCATAGGAAAGCATTATGAATGCTTTCCTATGTGACCGGCTGAATGCGCGCGCAGCTCTTGCCGCGCGTGCGCATTCAGCTGACGGGGAGGAACGGAGGCGGAGAGGAGGAGGAGAGCTCCCCGCCCAGCGCTGGAAAAAGGTAAGTTTTTACCCCTTTCCCCTTTCCAGAGCCGGGCGGGAGTGGGTCCCTGAGGGTGGGGGCACCCTCAGGGCACTCTAGTGCCAGGAAAACGAGTATGCTTTCCTGGCACTAGAGTGGTCCTTTAAGGGTCGTATACAAATTCACGTGCTTCTTTAGCTGCGCTATGAATGGTTCTCCGAATAACAGAGGGCCCAGTTCCTTCTTCCCTAACTTCAACAGTTTGTAGTCCATCTTCAGTAGGGCTGCCTTGTGTCGTTCTACACATATGACTACATTTGTGTTGCCCAGCATGCATATGGCCCGTTTCACCCATTCTCTTACGTCATGGGCATCCAAAGGAGTACCCTGTGAGAGAGTCAGGTCCGCAAAGTCTAAAATCTAGGTGACCGAGCATATTCAGTAGTTTATGTTGGGCAGATTTGAGCCCTTTCTCGATTCCCTTCCATGGGTCTTGGGCCGAGTGGGACATAAAAATCACCACCATGGTGTCAAACTCTGGGGTGTGAGCAATCTTGTCTGGCAGTCTTGGTTTTAGGCATTCGGCCCGAAGACGAGCACGTACTTCCTTCTCAATGGGTTTTCTCAACCCAAAGTGAATGAATTGTGCTAGGTGGTCTGGCAGTCCCCATTCAGATGGGGATTCTCGGGTATCTGATCGTGCGGGGATCAAACATGGGTGATCTCTGGGTGTCGAGGAACGCACCGTCTTCTAGTATGTCAGAGGATTTGCGAGAACCCCTCTTTCCGACATGACCTTCTCAGGGCGTTTCTTGGACATATGCTGACTCCTCACATGGCAAATCCTGCCATTCTTCCTTGTATGAAAGTGTCTCCTCCGCTCTCCATTCATCTACAATCTCCAGGTAGGGGGAGGGATGGAGTCTTCATCATCCGAGGACGGAATAGGAGGGGGAGATGGGTCCTGGTTTTCCGCCTGGTGACTCCGTTTGAGGGGGGCCTTGCCCTTCAAATTCAGAGGGCCCTAAGTGGTGCCCTTTTAGTGTCTTTTAGACACGAAAACTTCCACTTTGGGCTTTTTGAGGTGTCAATGCCCGCCATGTTGGGGGAGTTTTGCACAAGCATCTTGGCGATAGTTTTTTTTAATGAAGGCGCCACTGCCGCATTTATCATTGACTGGAAGTCTTGAGAAGGTGGTTATGGTAAGTAGCTCATAGTGGGCAGTTCAATCTTCCTGTCTGTGGAAGACAGAACAGCTTCAGGTACAGTAGTACACGTCATTACACAGTGGGCCCCCACGTACAACTGGGGTTAAAGGGGTTAAAGGGGTTAAAGGATCTGACTGGAAGTTAAAGGAAAACTGTACTATTTATTTGTTATTGAAAGATTATATTGCTGTATATTAGTATTATGGTCTCAATATTGTGTAATGTGCATTGGTGAGTAAATCTCTCCTTTTCACAGCATCTGCTGGCTTCCCTTTTCCTGCGAAGTTGCAGTCTTTAAAGGGACACTATAGTCACCCAGACCACTTCAGCTCAACCCTTCAGATGCAAACATAGCTGTTTCAGAGAAACTGCTATATTTACATTTGGTGTTAATCTAGCCTCTACTGGCTTTCTTCCGGACAGCCACTAGAGGCGAATTTCGCCTCCATCGTGCAGAGCGCTTTCCTTTACACTTTTAATGCGCACGCGTCACTTGCGTCGGACGGGGGGAGCTGACGTCGGCGGGGGAGGAGAGGTCACCAGCGCCGAGGGAGCCCGGCGCTGGAATAAGGTAAGTTGCTGAAGGGGTTTTAACCCCTTCAGGACCATGGGTGGGGGACCCTGAGGGTGGGGGCACCCTCAGGGCACTATAGTGTCAGGAAAACCGCTTTGTTTTCCTGACATTATAGTGATCCTTTAAGTCTTTTTTTGGTTAGATACCCCACTTATTTGAACAAAGATTATGCAGAACTCGAATTGCTAAAACAGGCTCAAAGCATGTGTTGGTAATTCCCAACATCTGCACATTATTTCAGGAATCGTGAGTACACACTAGCAGCTACCACCCTGGTCTTTGGTCGGATTTGCTGTGCTTTTTGCTCACCCTATTTAACAATGTCCGGATTCTGCAAAATAAAAGTTTGAAACTAGCCTGAATACGGTTTGGATACCACTTGGACCTAACGCTGATAGACAACTAATATTTTAAAAATCCAAACTAGTTGCTCATTGGCAGTATTAACAGCCAGTGGCCAAATAGTTTTTAACAAAAAAAGAAATCAAAATAAAAAAATAGACGGTGGCAGAAGGATTAACTATTTGGCAGCTAGTCAGTCTTAATAGAGTTGCTTGTGATTATACCTATTCCCGGCTCCGAGCGCATGCATGCACTCCGGGGTGGCGAAAGAAGTGGGGAAGAGGAGAGAGGGAGATTTTATCCATATTTGTAATAAAGTATGCCTTTGTATCTGTGAGACCTGTGTCAAAGTGTTTTCCAGCATCTCTTCCTTGTAGCCTTTTTCCAATAAACCTATTGTTAATTTATTAGCCTGTTTTTTTAAAAGTGGCCTCATCTGTGCAATTCCTTTAAATACAAATAAATTGGGACTTAGGTATACTATATAGCCGTGGTGAAAAATGACAGCTTGAAGTGTTAGAAAAACTATTGACATCTACGTCTTTAAAATGTGTCTTTGTTTTCACTTTCTTGTTATATATAAAAAATATCAAGATCTAGAAACGTTACAGTTTGTTTGCTAAAATTAGTGGTTAAAATTATGCCCCACTCATTATTATTTAGCTGATTTAGAAAAGCCTTTCCAAATAAAAAATAGGTCATCTATGTAATGGCGATAGGTCACCAGGCCCTCCACCCAGCCACGATCTAATTATAGGTATTGGCGTTCCCAATCTGCCACAAACAGGTAGGCGTAACTGGGTGCGAACCTGGTGCCCATCGACGTTCCACATGCCTGTAGATAAAAAAAATGCCATCAAGTACTTGCTGGTTAGTATTAATTTCATGGCTTCCATTATAAAATCAATTTGGTCTGGTTTAAATGTATGGGAGTCCTCCAAGAAGAATTTGACTGCTGAGCATCCCCTTTCATGTGAGATAAACGTGTAAAGGGAGCTTACATCAGCAGTAACTAAGTAATAGTCTTCCTTCCAGTCGATTTCTTGTATATGTCTTAAAATACTGCCAGTGTCTTTGAAATAACTGGGAATTTTCTGGACGATGGGTTGTAGGCATACCCCAGAAACGGGGTAGTGCCAGTTCACCACGGTGTCTCGGGAGACTCATTAGGTCATGTCATATACGTGGTGTTTTCTTGTGCCAGATGTACCATATGATCGTCGAGCAGAGTGAAGCAAAGTAGGATGGGGGGGGGGGATTGTCTGAAAAAGGTACAGCAGCCTCGGCAAGATATTTGTCTTAACCACTGCTATGCTATTCATCTTCACCATTTTATGAGATCTTGCTTTATGCGGAGTAATAGAGGTGCAACATTTTTCTGATAGAGTGCTAGGGGGTCAGCTGTGACCCATATGCTCAGATATTGCATGTGTGAAGGGCACCAATGGAAGGGAAGCCGGGGCCGGAGGTTCTCTGTCTCAGTAGCAGACATAGAAAACCCGAGCACCTCGCATTTAGAGAGATTAAGCTTGAGTCCAAGCAATCCACAGGAGTCCAGTAGCTGTAGGAGATGCAGTACGGTGGTGCCCGGAGAGTGACGAAGAACATGAGATTGTCGGCGTATGCCGCTGCTTTGTGGATCTTGCAGCGCCAGTGAAAGCCCTCAATGTCACCACTTTGCTTCACTGCCCCCAAGAGGGGCTCTAAAGATAGAGCGAACAGAAGTGGCGACAGTGGGCAGCCCTGACGGGTACCATTACTGATCAAGAAGCTATCCGTGAAGGCTCTGTTCATCCAGTTCATCCATCCCATCCCGAAGTCATAGCTCTGTAGGGAATGGCCAGACCACCCAGTCAAAGGCTTTCTCTACATCTGTGGAGAGGAGAAGCAGGGGTATCTTAGCCCTACGTGCAAGATGTTGAATGGAAACTGTAGCAATCATACTGCTTAGACCTTCGCAAGCAATTTAACATCAACGTTAAGTAGGGAAATTGCCTATAGCTTCCGCAGGACTCCGGGTCTTTGCCTGGTTTGGGCACAATAGTGATCATAGCCGACAGTAATCCCTGGTTGAATCGTTAAGCGCTTTGGTGAGTTTTGGGATCAGGGAAGTGCCACATTTTTTGTAGTAATCGAGCGTCAGACCAACTGGCCCCGGCGCTCGCCCCGACCTCGAAACTTTGATGGCCCCCCGGAGTTCATATTCAGTAATTGGGAAATCGAGCATCTCAGCATCTTATGTCTGAAGCAGGGCCGTCTTTAATATTGATTGGACCCTGGGCAAAGCATTTGCTTGGGCCCCCTGGTACCCTCTCCCCAGGTGTGCAATCCCGTCCTCCACCCCAACGCAGTGGCAGTCCTAATGTAGAGAGGTGCAAGAATTTTTTTGAGCCTCCCTATCGCACGGGTGATTAAAAGGTAGTTCCCCATCTGTCGTGCAACTCCAGCAATGCATTGACAGCTGGGGCTCTACCATTTACCCATGTTTGAAGGTTTGTATTTAGCACTAAGCTGTTTTTATGTGTTTGAATGTAAACAGGTTTTTGTATGGAATGTATGTGGTGTTGGCATACTTGCATGCATGTATTTATGTGTAGTGTTGGTTTTTGAATGCAGGGGTGTGTTTACATATAATTTTGGTGTGTGTTTGTACGTAGTGCTGGAGTTTGAATGCAGGGGTGTATTTGTATGTAGTGTTTGTATATGTGCATACATCACCGCATTCACACACTCACACACATAGATATTTATACACACACACACACACACACACACTGAAAAACATGCAGACACACCGATATACACACTGGCACACATGTAGATATACAGACACATATACACACATGCAGATACACAGACACACACACAGATACACCGAAACACACAAAGACAGCATACAGATACACACTGATACACATACAGACACACAGATATACAGACACATATAGACAGACAAACTGACACATACATACTGACATATGGATACCGACACATACACTGACAGACATGCTGACACACACACACAGACACATACTGAGACATACTGACATACATTCACAGACACACACACAGACCTACTGACAGACACACAGACATACACACAGACAGACATAGTGGCACACACACACACACACAGACATACTGGCACACTGACACACACACAGACAGACCTACTGACAGACACACACACACAGACCTACTGACAGGCACACAGACAAACTGACACACATACACATACCTACTGACACACACACAGGCCTATTGACAGACACACACACAGACCTAGTGACAGACACACACACAGACCTAGTGACAGACACACACACATACCTAGTGACAGACAGAAACACAGACCTAGTGACAGACAGAAACACAGACCTAGTGACAGACAAAAACACACACCTAGTGACAGACAAAAACACACACCTAGTGACAGACAAGACACACACCTAGTGACAGACAAGACACACACACACACAGACTGACACACACACACCTATTGACAGACACAAACACAGACCTAGTGACAGACAGACTGACACACACACACAGACAGACACACACTGACACACAGTCCTACTGACAGACATAAACACACACATACTGATGGGCAAACTGTAAATACACATGGGCAAACTGTAAAGCCCCCCTCCAGTTTCCTACCTTCCCTGGGGTTCAGTGTGCTGCCTTGGGTGGTTGGGAGTTGGGGGCTGGCTCTCTTTGCTCAGTCCCCCTCCTCGCTGCCTCCTGGCTCAGCCTCCCTCCCGCGCGGGTCATCATCTCTGAGGGAGAAAGTGACTCCCGGACGTCACTTCCTCCCAGGCTGCCGTAAAGCAGGAGGCCCGGTCGTGCTGTTAAACGGCCACAGCATCCGACCGGGCCCGTGCTGAAAAGTGCTCACCGGGTGGCCCTAAGTGTATTGGCCACCCGGTGAGCACCCTTAGAGTATGGGCCCCGGTGCAGCCGCAATACAAGCACCGCGGGTCCATGGGTAGAGAGGGAATTTTTCTTATGCAGGCTATGGGCGGCGGGGCCACGGGGCAGCTGCTTTGGGCCCCCCAGGAGTAACTGGGCCCGGGGCAGCTGCCCCGTTTGCCCCGCGTTAAAGACGGCCCTGGTCTGAAGAGTGGGGGTAATGGACTGAGCTAGAAAACCGCCTCTCGTCTGTTCTTGAATGCCAACCTGTTCACCCCCTTTTGTTGAGCGATGTTATATAGGGAGGACTAAAAGGTGCAAAACTCTGCGATTTCCTCGGGCATTTGAGTTGCTTGTCTGGAGGCGGTTTTGATCCTATGAACTTGTGCATGCGACTGTTGTCCTCGAAGCATGCGCGCCAACAATTTACCGCCCTTATTAGCATGGAGATAGAAAAAGACTCTGGACCGCTGAATTGATCTGTAGTGTTGGCTTGAGCAAATCTCTAGTAGTTTCCTTCGGGTTTTGAGAAGCTCCTTATAAGCTGACATGACTTGAGAGCATTTGTGTAGGGATTCGAGGTGAGATATTGTATCCACCAGTTCTTTAAATTGTAGTCTAGCTTCTGCCTTCTTCCTAGCTGCGATTTGAATTAGTGAGCCCCTGATGACGCTCTTATGTGCCTCCCAGATGATGACATCAGATTGTTCCTCAAAGTATGAAATCAAGGTTTGTGAGATTTGGTCCTGGACTTCCAGATCTAGCAAGAGGACAGACCTGCTTGGGTCAGAACTTAACTCTGGGACAACAGTAAATCTAGTCCATTAACATGTCTTTGAATTCCGGAGAGGCTCGGCTGCCGGGTGGATTAGAACGAACTCCTGAAATTTAGAGAGTGATAGTGCCTCAGCTACCTTACTGCAGATACCAGGTACGTGAATACATTCAAGGTAAAACTGGCTGGATGCTGCTAACCAAGTTAGTTTCCTGACAAGTCTCATGATGGTGAGAGACTGAGACTTGCCCTTGTTAACTATATGAGCAGCCGACTGAAAAGAGGGAATATTTCGAACAGAGCGAATGAATTCAGAAAATTTGCCAATTGAGACACCACGGCAGGCCAGCGCGACTGGACCCATGCATTGCCAAATATTGCCGTGTGACCCACCGAAGCAGCTGAATCAGTACAAATTACTGGCGAACTGTCCGAAATAGGTGGAATTAATAATGATTTTCCGTTCCACGAGGACAAGAACATTTCCCACATGTTTAAGTCTGTCCTGGAATGTGCCAAGGAAGATTCTAGTACCATCGTCAGGGAGATCGTGCAAAAGGCAGAGTATTCATGATATAAAGAAACGCCCCTGGGGAATAACTCTCATTGCAAAGTTAAATGAACCAATCAACGACTAGATTTCCTTCCTGGTACAGGAACCCTGCGTACGACAAACATTCACATACTCCACGATCCTGTTTACCTTATCAGAATTGAGCTGAACCCCCAAGAAGGTTATGACATGACTAGGGCCTTCTATTTTCTCCAATGCTACAGGGACCTGCAAGCTATCAAAAAGCTGGAATTACTAATGTAAACCAGTGGGAGTAACATTATGTTTTTCCAAAATAAGGAAGTTATCCAAGTAATGAATAACCATTGGATATCTGCATGAATTAAGTAAGAGCCAGCACAAAGTTTCCACGAAAATGTTGAAAAGCTTCAGGCTGCTCTTGGAACCAAAGGTAAGCTTAGTAGCGAAATAGTACCTATGTGAATAGTGACTTGTGTATAGGAAGGAGTTTAAAAGCGTTGGAGATATCAGTCTTACTCATCCAAACATTGTGACCTAGATAGAGTATGGCTTTTATGGCATCGTCTATCCTAGCATATTTTAGTGAAAAATCAGAGGATGGGATCAAGGAATTAAGGCTAGGTGTTGTAGAGGAATGAGGAGCTGAGAAATCAATGATCAGTCGTTTTTTATTGTTACATTTATCAGATGCAATACCCAGCGGACTGGTTCTCCAGCTGGAAAACGGGGGAGACAAAAAGGGGCCAATCACAAACCCATTTTCTATCTCTTTGTTCAACAGTTAAGATACAGTAGGGAAATCTTGCAAGGCGGACTGTAAATTGGGACACTCCAATATACCAGTGGGAAAAGAAACTAAACCCGTGTGAAAACCTTCCAAAAACCCAGTGCTCAAAAACTCAACCAAATGTCGGGAGGGCTGAGTAGACAAGAGATTTATCAATACGTCATACTTTACCGTTGATAGAAATTGCCTTGAGCATTCGTGTAACAACCTACAGGCACTATACCCGCAACCCCCGGCATTAAAATTGTTACAAACTTGTTATTTGCCAAGAAAAACATGTATGGTGCCGCAGTCTGGCTAGTGGATAGCAAGCTAACATCAATTGGGCATAGATTGGGGGCATGCGAAGCCGAAGCGCAATTTGCGCAACATGGGACCTTGAGGCCCATGAAGTGCCTACAAAATAATTCGGTATCTAATTGGCTTCAATCCGTGTATACATTGTATACATTAAATTGTGCCAGGGCGGCTGTGGTAGTCGAAGAATGCAAACTTATGGTAGTCAAAGAATGCGAACCCGCCGTACTTATGCCCAAGGTCCACCAGTTTGTGCAAATACAAATTTAGCTCTTGCCTACGATGTGGGTGAATAGTGCAAACTGCATCCCTGAATAAGCGGAAGGCCAACACAAACTTTGGTATACATAACTTTTTGCTCAGCCTAGGATCTCTAGCTTTCATTACTACTGAAAGATCACCAAACAAATAGTACTTATTGTCGATAACGTCTTGGAAAGCTATAGGCAAAAAGACAAATTAACGTCCTTACCTTCCAAACTATCTTTCCTTAAGTTAGGAGGGACAAGGTGGACTGGAGTGACAATGTGGGAAGGAGGATTAGAAACAGTAATGGCAGTAGGTTGGTTCAGTTCAGTAGGGGCACTAGGAACACTGGCAGTAACACCGGAACAACTGGTCAAGTTGTAATTCTCCAGATATTCTAAACGGTTATTAATCGTATTAATGAATGCCGTGAGAGAGGACGTCATATTATGGAGTTCAGACAGGCTGCTCCAGTGGGATTACTTTCTCTTTAATAACTCTATTTATGTACTTTGTTGGGGTACCGAGGAGGCTATCGTTTTCACACTGTTTAGGCACGGGTTTGATTTTTTTTTACGCTTTCACGTTGGTTTGTAGTTTACAATATTGCTTCCCTGGTCCCCCTGTAATCCTCCATCTCGGGAAAGAGCAGACTAAGGCACTTAGTATTACTCACAAGTGTTTGGTTGCCCATTACTACTGTAGCCTAGCTACCATAGTAATTGTGTCACATGTGGTCTTTCCTCACTTCCGGGTTTACAATCGGGTGGTGGAAAGTCACTGCACATTCATTGGTAAGTGGTTATTTGAATCATGTATATATTTGCACTGTTTATAAAATGTAATGTTCTGATCTTGAGAAAGACCTTATAGAGGTCGAAACATCAATCCTTTGAACATTTTCTTTGCACAATAAATGAGTTTAAATTTTTAAATCCAGATGTGCACCTTTATGTTATTTCTTTACATATCTATCACGGGTTTGCACCCTGGTTACAGTATTTAAGTACTATCTTAAGGAAGAGTACCAAACTTACTTTTTGTATATATATATATATTTATATATAAAAGTAACACAATTCTAAGTGTATTTTAATATTAATATATATATATATATATATATAGAAACAAAATCCGGAGCCAGGCACTCCTCCTTGTAAGAAAACTCTCAAATATAAATAAGCCTAGGTGCAATCCCGCGTTATATATATGAAAAAGCAATAAAGGGAGCACACTAGGTCTTGATTGTAGTGCAAAATTATTTACTGCATTCTCAATGAATACATAGCTGTGGTTTAAGCAAAAAAATCAACGTTTCGACCCTGCTGGGTCTTTATCACGATCTTGATCTTGATAAAGACCCAGCAGGGTCGAAACGTTGATTTTTTTGCTTAAACCACAGCTATGTATTCATTGAGAATGCAGTAAATAATTTTGCACTATAATCAAGACCTAGTGTGCTCCCTTTATTGCTTTTTCATATATATATATATATATATATATATATATATATATATATATATATATATATATATATATATATACACATGCTTTTAATAATGGTGTATGTGTGTTTATGTGCATGTAAAAGTACTTAGAACTTAACTTTTTTGCAGGCTTTAGGGGAACAGCCGGAGAGCTCAGGCAGGCACTGCACAAGCCGGCTATTCCGACCATGTGATCGCGAGGACCCTGCGATCACATGGCCCAGTAGGGCCGGATCATGCAGTGGGGGTCTGCCTCAGCTACCAGGCAGACCCTAGAATTGCGATCACCGGCGGGGGATTGCTAGCGATCTACTAAATACCAGGTATGTCCGCGGTCTTTAACTACCGTTTTTTTTTGGCGGACGTACCTGGTACGTCACCGGTCACTAAGGGGTTAAAATGTTCAGTCACTCTACAGCCTAGACCTGAGTCACTCTGTAGCGGAGATCTGAGACACTCATGCTGTGGAGAGCTAAATCTAAATCTGAAGTGATAGGTTCACAAACAAAAAACATTCACAAGACGCAAACCAAATAAAAAGATGCTAGAGTAATGCTTGAAGCTAACTTGGAGGCTATTGAAATGGGCTGGAGATGCTTTGGTGGTGGGACAGAGTAAAAGAAACCTGTGTACAGTGCTTGATTAGAGCCAAATTTCTCCTACAACAGGACAATGACACAAAGCACAGCTCTAACCTTTGCAAGAACTAATTAGGGAAGAAGCAATCAGCTGGTATTCTTCCTTTAATGGAGTGGCCAGTAGAGTCAGTAGATCTCGCCCATATCTAGCTGTGGCAGGGCCTGTGCAAGACTGCATTGCGCCCCAGGCAAGACCACACTAAATTAAATTTGCCAAATTTGTGTTTCTCTTCCTCCCTCCCCCCCCAGCCCCTCTATTTGTCTCTCCCCCCAGCCCCAATGTGCACTACCCTCTTGCCGGTCACCCAGAAGTTGGACATTACTTTGGCGCCAAATTTGTACTTCAAACTTGCTACCTGCCTGGATTCTGATCTGCTTGCTCCAATTTGCAAGCTTGCTCCTTTTACGTTTCCACAGGTAGAAGTCTTTGCTTCCCTCTACTCTTAGGAATAGATTATTAAGCTATACTATTTATTTTATGCTCTATTTTAGTAGCTCAGATAGCCTCCCATAAATCTCACTCTGTTTCACTGTGAGTTGGGTGTAATTAAGTTTTATAAACTGGATACTTTAGAATACATAGATTATAAATTATTTCTGATTCTTCTTCTTTTAGTAATGAAAAATGGATAATCACTTCTCCACCTAAGAAAAGAAGGAACAACATGCCTCATGTATGGGATGTGATAGGAAAGCAGTATGCTCAAACTGCCTCCAGATGGCAGCATTTACCTCTTCAGATATGCTGGAATGGATACAAAAGTAAATTGCACAGGGCATTTCAGAAGCCATGAATGGGTGGGGGGGAGATAGAGACCCACGGCATAAAGAGAATCCTTCATACGCTTCAGATGCTGACATTATGGACCCTATAGGAGAATTCCAGATATTAGACTAAATAGATTGCAGTGAAGTAGAAGCTGGTTTGGTTCCTGAATCATTAGATGGGAAGACAGTTGACAAATTAATTGGGATGGAGAAAATGGAATGGGATGGAGATAACAACAGAATGACCTAAAGAAGAGGCCTCAGACAGCCATTTCTCTGTTCTTAATAAACAAAAGCTTTAATTTCCTTTACATCGAGCCATTAAGGACAATGTATTGACCGATTGGAAAAAAAAAAAAAAAAAAAAAAAAAAGGTGTTTCCTTTGAAGGTAAATTATCATGATTGTATCATCCTGAAGAGGAGACATCCAAACTTTGGACTACTCCTTTCAAGGTGGATGCACAAATTCTCAACGTGGCCAGAAGAATCAAGTGAGCAGTAGAAGTAAAAGTTTTTATTCCCTATGAAAGACATGCCAAAAAGCCGCCTTCTTCCTGGGTGGACAGGAAACCTAATAAGGAACTTTATTGTAGAGATAACTGGGCCTACCGATCAGGAATAGAATTTAATAGAGCTCCATTTTAAATCAGTGGACAGTCATCTTCAGTGAGAATCAATCATAAAAAGAACCAGTCCTTTAATTCAGGTAACAAGACATTCTAACTATCCGTTGGGTGTAGGAGGCCAAATATTGGCATTCAGGCACACCTGTCTTGGACTCTCACTATTGTACGTTTTCGAGTATCACCTGAAATTAATCAGAAAACCAAGAATAAATGTCTTTATCCGGACAACTATACCATCAGATAGAACTCAGTTAAAAAAGCCCGAACAGATTATGTAAGTGTCCGCTAGTAATTTTAAATCGTTGTTCCGCACTGACGTCACTGGAGTCGTTGCCCCGGAATTTGCACAGTCAAGTAGTCCCTCCTTCCGCTAGATCCGGCAGCAAAAGCTCTCTATGACACAGCGTTTAGATGCCAAGCAAGCTAGCAGCACCTCGTGGGTGATCGATGTCAACGTTTTCTAAAGTTCCAAATTGCACACCTTGGCAAGCGGAGCGAGATAAGCTATAAAATAAATGTTTTAGGCATTAAGTTTGTTCATGTAATTAACCTTAAGATATATTGTATATTGTTCAATGTTCATATATGAGGTACTGCAGCCCAAATCTTTGTACATGTGAGTTGTATTCCATTAAGATAATTTGATGTAATTTCGCTGTGTGTATGAAAGTAACTGAACTCCACTGTATAACCGTTTATAATCCTTTCGGTGAAACTCTGTAAGCAAATGTTTTTTGAATTCCATGTCGTTCATAGTTTTCATGGTGCTAAATATATTGACGTTTGTGGTGTTCAGAGCATTCCAGCACACTTCTATGCAAAGAATAAAATACTGCACCCGTCAGAAGCTCTCTTCTCCTTTCTTTATTGATGCCAAAGGGCTGCTACAGATTATATGAAAGATCTTTTAAGAGAACAGGTGATTATTCTGGTTCCACTTCAAGAACAATTTCAGGGTCATTATTTCTCATGATTCCTTGTTCAAAAGACTGGGGGCACATAGACACCAACAATAAACATTTGTTTACTCAACAAGAGTTTAAGGATAAGACCATTCAGGATGGAATCTTACAGAAGCATTACACCTGCAATCCAGGAAGGAGAGTTTCTCATCTATTAGCAATCTGTGAGACACATATTATAACATTCCAATACACCCGGACCAGTTCAGTGTCCTCAGATTTGCAATCAAGAAGGATCACTTTCTATAATTTTATTTCACTATCTGGATGATGTTCTTCTTGTAGCTCCAGAGAGACCTGGTTTTGAGGGAGCTTCAGAAATATGGATAGCTAATAAACTACCAGAAAAGCAGTCTAGTGCTATCCAGGAAGATGAATTTCATGTGAGTAACTTTAAACACTGTGACCAACATAATATCGCTTTCATAAGAAATAATTAGTATAAAAAAAGAGTTGTGTAACCAAATACAGAGTAGAAAAGATTGTCACTGCAATAAGATACATGCAACTTCTGTGCAGGCTAGACCCCCACAATAAACTTGATATGATGGACACAGTGGCATCTAAGAATATCACAATGTTCCTTCCGAATCCAATTTAACAGGAAGAAGGAAGAATGATCGTAACTTCCAATACATTTGGTGAGTGCATCCAAAAAACCTATACAACGGGTTTAGAAAGATGGATCCCCAGTGGCAGATTGTTAACACAGATTCTAGTTTGAGAGGCTCGGGTGCACATTATCGATATCACATGGTCCATGGAATATGGACTCCTTAGAAAGCAGCTCTATCTTGCAACATTTTGGAACTTCGAGCTATTACCAAGGCTCTCTGGAAATGCTCAACCTATCTTGCTGGAACATAGGTTTCGATAAACTCAGACAACCTAGTGCCAATCTCTTACATAAATCATCAAGGTGGTACTCACCGTCAACTTCTGATGATAGATGGAGAAATTAATTAATTTGATTTAGAGACAAGTACAGGACATATTGGCTATGCATCTACTGGGGAAACAGAACAAGAAAAAGAACCAAGTAGCTGACTTTCTCAATTGTGGGACAGTTCAGAAACACGATTGACAACTGAACCTTCAGGTGTTCACAAGCTAGTGGAGTCTACCAGAGATAGACTTGATGGACAATATTCACAACGCTCAGATCTAAAAAATATTTTTCAAAGATGTGTAATCCAAAGGCTCCAGGCCAGGATGCACAAACCCATAGATGGGAGTTTTTTCCATAGTCTATGTTTCCCCCCCCCCCCCCAATACCTTTAATTTCAGTATAGTGAGAAAGATCCACGTCGAAAAGGCATAAGTTATCACAGTCTTGCCCTTTTGGCCTCAAAGACCCTGATTCTCTATTGCTCAACAGATGTCTCAGGAACTTTCAGCCCACACAGATCTACTGATTCAGGGTCCTTTGTTACACCCAGACCCACAGGTTCTTCAACTAAGGGTATGGAGGTTGCGACCTATTACAGAGTCTAGGAAGCTCTTGGCAGTTGGGCATCAGAACAAAAGGTTGATTTCAATTTTCCTTCGTTATCTACTGTGCTACTTTTTTCTTTTTTAATGTGGCCTATATATAGGCTTTAGCTAGAACACCTTAAAAGGTCATATATTTTTAGTGATCAGGTTCCTAAAAGCGGTAATAAAGAAAGAACTTCCCCTATGGGTTTTAACTGTTCCATATGATTTACCTTTTATCCTCAATGCAATGACAGATTCACCCTTTGATTCTATTCCTTTAACCATCCAGTCACAAATGGTACCGTTTTTGATGGCCTCCACATCTGTTAAAAGAATCTGTTAAATTCAAGCCCTTTCCCAGAAACCTCCATTCACCATCTTCTTTGAGGATTAGATAGTTCTCAGACCATTAACGGAATTCTTACCAAAGGGGATTACAACATTCCACCTTAATCAGATCATCGTTTTACCAAACTTTTTTTTTTCTTCTCTTATTTAAGCATAAGAAAGAACATGGCACACTTTGGAGGTCATTTGTGCACACTCTATGTACATTGACAGAACTAATCCTTCCCGCAATTCCGATTAGCTTTTTGTATTACTCTTTGGTCATAGAACCAATTGAGGACACATCAATACGACCACTGAGACATTAAATCATCTTTGCTATTTCCAAGGAGTATCAGTCTCAATCTCTTCTTATCCCAAATGGATTAAGTGCTCACTCTACCTGTGTAATCTCCACCTCTTGGGGTACAGTTGCTAATGCTTCTACAGGAAGCATTTGTAAGGCTGGCAATTGGACTTCCTTTAACACTGTAAAATAGAGCTTCTACTGAAGCACAATTCGGACATCAATTCTTCAGTCCTCTGCTTTGTACAGAATACAATATTATTTGCAATACATTTTTTGTTTAGCGTGATTCAGTGTTATACGATCTATTTCACTCCCTTAAGCTTTGGTATTCCCACTAGTATATGCTACCAATAATAGTTATTAAAAAGTAGAAAAAAATATTCATCCTTACTGTTCTTTTACTGGTTCATATCCATGGTAGCATAATTTCCCACCCAATGCTTTGAAGACGATGTTGGGATTGTGGAACTTGTAACTGACTGGTTTCTTAGACCTAGCCTCATTTTAAAATCTCTCTTTATTCCCTGTATTTTCACCTGTGAGGGCTCAGAGCTAACCCATTAGTGTATGATACCACGGATAATAGCCAGTGAAGAAAATTTTAAGTATGAATATAGTTTTGTTTATTTCTAAGCTTGACAATGACTATATTTCCCATTCAAACGCATTGTATGTATGTTATGATGGAAGGTAAGGACATTTCTGAGTGATCCCAAGCTTTTGTGAATAGCGTTGCACTGTTTAATATATTACAAATCGGTTTCAATATTAAATGCTTACATAAAATCTTGACACTCATCAACAGTGCTTTAATAAAAAAAAAAAACAACACTAATTCCAAGAGTCAGAGTTGATCCTTATGATGGTGATCATGCGGTGCACACCTAGACCAACCTCCAGTGAAGTGTTTCACCCAATCACGTAGGCTTAATTTGACAGCAGTTTCATGCCTGCATTCTTCTTCTTCAAATTCTGCATTCTGTCAACTAGAGCAAGGTAAGGCATCCTTGAGCATTCCAGATGTGCAAATTTTCACTTCTTTTTTTTAAAGTTTATTAGACTTTTGTAGGGTGGTGTTTTTTTTTTTTAATAGAAAAATTCACTTTGTCTGGCTGAGCAGCCATGTTAGGTCAGACTGTTATCTAACCAACTGCTGCTCAACTTAACCCCTTAAGGATACATGACATGTGTGACATGTCATGATTCCCTTTTATTCCAGAAGTTTGGTCCTTAATGGATTAATTAGCCTGCTGCTGTAGATGCTCACATTCTAGTCACAGTATTTCCCTGTGTGTACTTCATAGCAGCACCAAGCAAGTTATATTGAGTAGCAGTTGGTCAAATAACTATAGAATGTGTCAGTCAGATAGTGATATCTCAAAAACACACACACACGCACGCACGCACGCACGCACGCACGAAAAAAAGAGAGAAAAGGCAGGTAAATATGACTTTTTCCATGTTTACCAACTGCTTCTTACACTTTTTAACTCCACTCCAGGAGAGTCACTGATCTAATCAGTGTCCTATTCATAGGAATGCTGGAACAGTGCATTGGGTATGCCCGACTGATTTACACATGTGCAGTGGAGAATGTCTTCACCTTGCAGCATCCTGACAGGATGAGAAGACTGAGAATCTGATCAGTGTAATCATCCCAGCAGGCTCCAGCACTGGGATTCTCTGTCTTGCTGCTGCACAATGATGCCCCGTTTTTGTCACTTGTGGACTGTAGCTGAAACGAAGATGGGTGAGTGGGTGGGTGGGTAAGGAGGAGGCTGAAGAAACCTTATGTGAGAAGCGTGTCTAACAGTCCCGTTTATAAATGTTTATTAAGCACACCTTCTAAAGTTTTTCTTGCATTATTTTGGTTTGTGTATATATCTATAGATGTGTAGGTTTTATTTTAAGTGTTTGCTTACTGGTTTAAAAAAGTATTGCCCAGTGATGCACGTCCCTTCAGCTTTAGTGTGGATAGTAACTTGTTCTTAAACGCCAATATAATTAATAGTAATTCCGTTGTGGACCGTGTTGTGTCATTTCATTAATTTTACAAACAATCATGGTTCTGGAAAAATATTTGTAGGACATTAAACTGGGCCAAATTTAGTCCACAACTTAAGTAAAAGGCATATCCTGCTTTTGTAGGAATGGCTCGAGGGCCTAATATAACTCTCCTGTTACAGCTGACCGTCAGTTATGTCATATGCCTATAAGGCGATAGCGATTCTATGTCACACAAAATGTCAACTTGTGAGATGGTTTGTAAACTCCAAATCATCTATGGTTCTGCCAAAGAAACTTTAGTTTTTTTTTTTAATACGCCCTGTAGAAACTTTTTAGTTTAGTTTTACATGTCGCTCAAGTCGCTGGTCAAGTACTGTCCATTATCCTCTTTTCTATACAACATATATATTTATATTATCACCATAACTTACTTTATTTTATTATTAATTTTTTTTTAAATCAAGTGGTAAATGGAACCTTTTCTAGCTGAGCAAAAACTGTACCTCAAGGTTTAATCCATGCCATTATTTTCAAACTGTTTATTAGTTAGAATTATGAGGACACTTAAATCCTTTTTTTTTTTTGCTGAATTTACACAGTTTTGTATGATATTAAACTCTGAACACAATTTGCATTTTTTTTTTTTTTGCAGAGCAATTGAGGAGAAAATAGGGAGTACTGTCTTCAGGAACAAAATGAAGGGTGCTTGGAGGATATGTGGCTAATTAAAGTGTCTCTGTTCGAAATATGAAGTACAGCTTGCATTTGCAAAGCACTTTAAAAATGTCAATATATTGTATTGCTAATGTTTAAAATTATTCAGCATAACGTTATCAAAAAAAAGAATTCTAAAAAAATTGTAATGAAACTGGCCATCCTATTGTGTCATCTTCAGACAGTTCAAAGTGCATTATCTCTCCCTGTAATTTGGAAGCTAATTACTAATGAGCTCAACAGAAGATCATAGGTGCTTACAAAGATGCAGATAGGAGCCTGTTTTGTAAGGCTATGGACATCTCCACTGTAGGTGGAAGGGAAGAAAAACGGTATCATAAAATACCAATCTTTCACACACACAAAAAAAGAATCTTAAAATGAGATATATAACTTAATTTACTATAGTTTGATTGGCTGAAAATTATATTTGTTGGAAACTACATATTTCACACCCATAATGTTCCAGGTAACAGAGACACTTCAATTATAGAACAGTTAGAACACTTTACTATTTTAGTGTCGGTATTCCTTTAAGTGTCAGTGAAGTCAGTGAGAGGGAAAGTGCAGAATTTCAGTGTGAAAGCCAGCACTGGAGAAGCAAGAATTTCCTTCTAGACTTTTTAATTTCTAAAATGTATAATCAATAAAGCATTTATAGCAATACATAACAGCTGGATTTAATTACATATTTCCCATGTTAGGAACAACCTGTATTTCAAATATTTGAAAGTATTGGATAAAAAAAAAAATACAAATTGAAAAAAAAAAAAAAAAAAAAGCAAAAACAAAAATTAAAATTAAAATCTCCCAAGAAACTTGATAACTTGAAAGAGCAGTAGAGTTCACCAGTCGTGTTTTGGTCACTGCTCTCCATACCTCATGCTGTATCAACCACAGCTTCTCTTTGAAAGCAGATTGATGCCATTTTATGTATAATCGTTTTAACAGCATAGATACAAAGTATAACATTGTCCTACACTTAGGACACATCACCCACCAAAATGGCATCATCCTACTTCTTACCGTTACACCATTACTCTTTGAGTTCAAAGAGTAGTGAAGAAAACACAGTTGAGGATTAAACTGTACACTTATTTATTAAGCGGCATTTATATACAGATTAAAAGGGAATATGACAAAATACATTTTGTGGTGAACGTAATCCTTAAATCTACAGGTAGGAATACAAAAATATGCCACTATCAAATGGCAAAACAATTGCCATTTAGTTTCATTCGAGGGATTACAAATGTTATAACTTTGTGATTTTTTTTTATTTTTATGACACCAAAAGATTAAAATTTTCATTAATTGGATAACTGCAAAAATACCGAACTCTGATGCACCAGACCTAGAAAGTCTAGAACATCTGTTATTTCAGCTTAAAGAATACCACTGGAAAAAAAAATGAATACAAAAAAAATGACAAACTTTGCTAAAAGGTCTAATCACTGGTGAAATTAATGCCACCAAATTCTGTAATGTGTGTTTATAGAATGCCTAACGCAAGGGAAGAGTCTCTGGATAGATCGAGGTTTAGTGCTCTATGTTTTATATATATATATATTTTTTTTGTTTGTTTTTTTTTCTTTTCTTACAATAAGCAAATAAAAATTTGTTGATACGGTAACATTGAATTAAAGCTGGCTTTGGCATAACAAATTTATATACACACGTTTATATATATATATACATATATATATATACACACTCACACATATATATATATATACATATATATACACACACACACATCTCTAAGAAATATAATATTTTAGACTCATCCTCTTTGATGAGCAAAATATACACTGTATATATTTAGAATTTTGTATAAATATATTTCAGATTTGTGTGACAAACAGAAGGGCATTGTTAAATCTTACCATTGTCCACTGATGTAAAACTGATGTTATTTTGACTTTCAATAAGGCAAGTTAAAAGGCAAACTTTCTGTGATCTGACCAGCATCATCTCATACAAACATAGTTGGGATCTTAACATTCTGACTAGATGACATTTTACCATTAAAAATGTATCCAGCCGGTCACTGAGCAACTGAAGTTAAAGGCATTTGTGTATAATCTAATGGATGAGCACAGCTCTATCTTCAGGATGCAGTTAACAGAAATAACACCACCCCCCCAAAGATTTAAAAATATTTATATATATAAAAAAAAAAGTAAAAGAAAATGAAAAAAACAAAAACAAAAACAAAAAAAACTTTTGCATTTAGTGAAACATTAATTCGAATTAGAAAATAAAAAAGCCTCAGCATGTCTTTTTGGATTCATGCACCTTAAAATCCATAAATGTCACTATAGATACAGACTTTAAAAGAAAAGGACATTAATTTAACTGCATAGTAAAATACAAATTTCAAGGATTCTATTTTCATCAATGGAAAAAAAAAGCATTAAAGAGGCTGAGCAGAAATTATTCAACTGTTTATCATACATAAGACTGCATGACTATAATACAAAGGACTTTTCTTTGTTTTTCATTTAACATTACAATATACACAGCAAGTCCGGACCAGATCTTACAATCTGAACATAGGTAATATAACCTTTTAAAATGCTGTTTGCTTACTATGCACAGATATCCTGTAACCAAACGATGTAGCAAAGCACACACATAACTGGACCGCATAAAGGTATGCGAGTTTTAAAAAATATATTTTAATATAAAAGGGAGGAAAAGGCATGCATTCACACCTCAATCCTTTGTATATATTTATCTTACTAGTTTAATAACTTTCAAAGAATTGTATTCTGGTCCTTAATTCCCACTGTTCTGTAGTTTGAGATGTTTTGTTCACTTGCCATTAAATGATGTTCAATAAGGATACTGTCATCTTTTCATTAAATCGTGTGCATACTGGCATGAAAAACTGATACTTTTCTTTCCAGAACACACAATCAAACCAATTATCTTGGCTTTTTGCTGCGCAAATAACTTGATATTGAGAGGGTTAATAGGTATTCAACCCACCAGGACAATCCAGAAAAGAAACACAAGGCTGGTTTTCCTTTCTGTCTGAGACATACAGGAACCCCTGATCAGTAAAGCATGTCTGGGTTACCCTTTAGGTGAAGCAAACAATCTGAAACAACGTGTAAGAAAAGAATGAACTCACATTTAACAGCATGCCTTTTGAAGAGAGCCCACACAGCTCACCTCAATTTGCAATACTGGATTACACCTGCACTCAAGCCACTCAGAGTTCAACATGGCAAAGGATTTGAAAAAAAATAAATGGGAAGATAGAGAGAAAAAAAAAAAAATAAGAGAAAGAGTTGGCATTTTTGTAGATGCATGTATTTTTTTTTTATGTTTTTATCTATTTAGAGAAAAGCGTAATTATTTTACTTGGACAGGCATGAATGATGTTACTAATGGAATTGGAAAATACCCCCACACTAATTGCCCAGCAGTGGTAGTAGGTATTCCCTCTGTCTGTTCTTATTGAAACTTTTCTGTATTCGATTTTTACTGAGTGGTCTGTGTGCTCTTATATTCTGGCGGGGTAGCTTTCCGTGTGCTCTTCCATTCTGCTTAGGACACGGTCAGTGTGCATCAGTGTGCATCAGTGTGCTCTTGCACCCAATTTTGCCTCATTTCTTTTACAAACATCTAAGCATAGTTTAGAACTCACCAAAATCTAACATTATCTGTATAAATGCTTTAGTTTGTGTGCTACCTTCTGGTTTGTGCAGGACATGTACCCTTTTGAACAGAAGCGTATATTGTGGTGAGGTGTGCAGTGATGGAAAGGAGAAACACACGTTCCTCTGCTTTACCTTGGGGTGATTGGCTTCACAAGCTCTAAAGTAGCTCTACATTGGTATGTGTGCTGGATATCTTTTCCCCATGATGCATTATGTGCATAGAATCAGAAAATCTAATTAGTACTGAGTGTCAGTATAAATGATACCAGCTCAGCATTAGTTAACCCCTTAAGGACCAAACTTCTGGAATAAAAGGGAATAATGACATGTCACACATGTCGTGTGTCCTTAAGGGGTTAAAAAGGCTTTTTTGTTTGTTTAGAAGCACAACTACAAGCTAGCTATTGTTTACTAAGCTATAACAAAGCCCCATTGCTCAAAAGTAGCCAACCTGGCTCTGAATGCTGCATTGTTTTCCTTGCATTACAGTAACTGAAATCTTAATCTTATTTTGTTGAAACACATACAAATTATGTTCTACTTCCCCCTCCCTTTCTTCTATATGCATCTTCAGATTATTTACGCATTTTGTTACTTAAAGGGACACTATAGTCACCAGTACAACTACAGCTTATTGAATTTGTTCTGGTGAGTAGAATCATTACCTTCAGGCTTTTTGCTGTAAACACTGTCTTTTCAGAGAAAATGCAGTGTTTACATTACAGCCCAGTGATAACTTCACTGGCCACTCCTTAGATGGCTGTTAGAGATCCTTCCTGGGTCACGGCTGCCTAAAATGCATCCAAACATTCAGTGTCTCCTCCCTCTGCATGCAGACACTGAACTTTCATCATAGAGATTCATTGATCCAATTAATCTCTATGAGGAGATGCTGATTGGCCAGGGCTGTGTTTGAATTGTGCTGGCTCTGCCCCTGATCTGCCTCCTTGTCAGTCTCAGCCAATTCACTGTGATTGGCTCAGAACACCACTTCTGATGATGTCAGCAGGCAGTGGGCAGGTCAAAAGGAAAAAAGCTAGCAGCTCTAGACTTGAATACAAATAAGATTGTACTATATTTAGGGAGGCCTGCATGGACCAGGGTGGCTAGATGGTGGTTTAACCCTATAGGGTCAGAAATACATGTTTGTGTTCCTGACCCTATAGTGCTCCTTTAAATATATACTTACGATCAGATTTAAAAAAGGCACATCGTGTATTTTACTAAACTGAAACACATTGCAATCATCAACTTGAGGATCAAAAGGGCAATGTGTGATTTAACCCTTTTAATACAGGTAGGATAAGTGATCTTTTTATTGCCAATTTTCCTCAGATATCTTGAAGGCATGGTGCTCATTACTTGTTTGTGTATATATATATATATATATATATATATATATATATATATATATATATCCAACTGTAGACAGAGGAACCACTTAAATGCTAAACAGGGGATCAAACAACTCTTCAACTCTTGTCTCCCTGCTGTCATCCGAAAAGGAAGCCCAAAATGGTTGCAGAGGATTCCTAATGTCATGTCAACAAGTGATGGGAAACACTCTGATTAACCAGGATTTAAGCCTAAATATGTGCAAAATGGATGTATGCATGTGTTTCTCAATACCGAGTCATTTTATTATTCTGGACATTTGCTTTCAACGATGGTTTAGCAAACCGTTCCAGTTTTGACGGAACAATAATGTATCCAAATTAGTTACAAATGTGCCAAACTGCTACATTATTGGTTACAGACATCTATGTGCTATAAAAACAGCTTTGGTACAATAAATTATCCCCCCCAAAAAAAAAAAAAAAAAAAAAAAAAAGGATTTTTTTTTTTTCTTTCTAAAATTCACAGCATAATTGTGAGGCAAAAAAATAAGCTGTCACATAAAATTTAGCATTTAGTTTTTTTTTGTTTTTGTTTTTTATGTTCAAGATGAACAGAAGACATCTTTGTGCAGAAGTAATGGTGGAAATACCATGTGCCAAAACAATAGCCAAGAAAAAAATAAAATAAAACAATAATAAAAATATACATATAAAAAAAAGTGTAAATATATATATATATATATATATATATATATATATATATATATTTATAAGGGGAAGCAGGAAGGACACAGTTGTAGTTATTTCCTTCAATAGCAAACCACTACCACTGTGACTTTCAACCATTAGAGAAGTCAACTTTATGACAAACCAAGCGGCCTTGCCAAATTCTACAATTAGCGGGTCACAAAAGTCTATTTTAAAAGAAAGGCCTCTTGAATTACCCCATTCTGTGTTTTTTCAGCATTTAGAGCTAATTGCACAACCATGTCCAAAAAAACGATTGCATCTAAAATGGCAGGCTCTTCCATATTAGAGTCCAGATCCACAAGGCCAAAAATTATCCTAAAACAATGTCACTTAGACCTTCCCATGACTGGCCAAGATGGGCCATCTGATTGCTTTTCAGTGAATAAAAAAAACACAAATCAAAGCAAAATAAAAAACAGAAAAAATAAAATATGGGACAAGTTGAATTTTACTATTACGCTGACTGTTCTTTCACTGGCAAGATTCACAATCTCATTTCACCGCTACTTAGCAGATTCATGCCAAGAGATTTTATGACCACTACTTACCAAGATGACTGCAATACAACAGTTTAACCTTCCCTCTAGATAACATAAGTAGAGCCTCATAGCTTGTGTGTTTAGAAGGTTAAAGGTCCCTCTTCTCTATACAGTACTGCGCATCTGTGCCCATGTTTTATTGGACAAATAGATGCCAAAGACTTACTTGTTGGGATACTCTGTTACTTAATGTTGCTTTTACCATGTTGGCAACTATGTTAAGTATTACATACTATGGTTAAAATATATAAATATATATGTATATACAAATACATATATGATCTTTATAAAATAATCGTGATAAGAGTGTACAATTAAATGGGGTAAGCAAAAGGAGAGGTGGTAATTTGGAGCTATCCAACGTGGTGGGTTTGGAAGCAGCTCTAAAAAAATAAAAATAGTTTCACTTCAATGTCCCTTTGCAATCATTTCAAGTTTAAAAAAATAGTCAGCCTTTCCCTGTTGTAGCAGTTACATGTGTTTTATCTCCTTCTGATTAAAGCAGCTTTTGCACTTTGCAGAAAAACATAACCACTTCTAACACACAAAATAAAATCTAACAAAATAAAAAAATAAATAAAAACAAAACCCAATAACTAAAAAAAAATATGAAGACACTAACATTTTTTTTTGTTTTTAAAGAACAAAAAATAAAAAAAATAAAAATCCACAAGAAACAAACCTATATAGAATTTAGTCACGAGCTAGCCACAGGACTTTGCTGAACGCAAACTCCTGTCATGGGCGATTCTTCTCGTTCAATTCCTTGCCTCATAGTCAGATGTCCTTCAGTTACATAGTGGGCAGGGCCTGTATTCGCAGAATACTGGTATGTTGGATGTCCAGAGATGCCAGTCTCTTGGCGGGGATTTGAAAAGACTGTTAAATTAACACCCATAGTTCCATTCTGTCCAAAGTCTAAGGTGTTAGCAGCCACAGGGCGATTCTGGTAGGCCTGATTGCCTTGGTTACCGGTAGAGGAGGAAGATGTTGAGGAAGAAGTAGCTGAGGAAGACAAAGATGTCATGGAGTGGTGGCTATGTCCGATCTCCATAGAATCCTGGGTAGAGGAGCTATTTGAAGGAGAGTTGTAGACCCTGGGCCTCGTCCGGTTCCCAAGGATTTGCGGTCCATGATGGTGGTGATGGTGGTGGTGGTGATGAGAGCTATTCCCATGGTGATGTGATACATTTTGTTGTGAATGAGGAACATGAAATGTAGTTTCTTGAACAGGGTGCGTTTCAATTGTAACTTGGGTAGGGGCTTCAGTGACCGTCCAACCAACGGGTGGAGGAAATGGTTGCCGAACCTACAGGGAAAACCAAAAAAGGTATTATATGTATGGTTTACAGAAGGAATTGCAGAAAAATAATGGCAAATTGTCCAATAGATATCAAACAAGTTAGCAACCTACCGGAAATTAAGGATCCACAGTATATTAAGGAGACATATCGAGCAGTAGCACAAACTCAAATTTAAAACTATCAAGAAGTAATTATATTTTTTAATAATGTGCTGCTTCTTCTGTCATGTATTAGTATTAAGTGAGAGGTAAGTACTTAGCAGGTTACATTGCAGGGGAGGTAGGTACTCTAAGTGTAGGAGGTACAGTGTATGGATATTTATATAGCACTGACAGGTGTACTCATCAATTTACAGGTTATATTACAGTATAGGGAGGTATAGTAAGTGCGGTAGGTATACAATGTATGTATACTATTTAGCACTAACAGGTGCACTTAGCACTTTAAAGGTTACATTACAGTGGAAGTAGGTACAGCAAGTGTGCTAGGTGTACAGTGTATATTATTTTATATACTGCTAGTATATGTACTGTGCTGAATCTGGCCCTTTAACACAAACACTAGAACAATTATAGCAAAGCGTTCGTATATTACTTTGATTAGGAGAGGAGATTCAATATAATTTCCAAACTGGAATCAAAATTATGCAAAATTGTAAAGGATTACCTGAGGACTGTGTGCTTCACAATCCATAGCTTGAACAGCAGCAGTAAAATGTCCCCCACTATGCCGATGCTGGTGAGTTGGGTCTGACCTAGCTCTCCCACTGTTGCTGGTCCCAGAGGAACCACCTATTAAAACAAATTGTGAAAAATAATGAAAAATAGGAGATAATACATGGGAGCCAAAAGGAACAGTCCTTCTAGTTGTTTTAAATGTCTGGATCACATCATACAACAGGGAAAACGCCTCACCATCAGGTCAAAGTTTACAGTAGCAACTCTGCCTTTCTATACAATGCAAGGGCCATTGTAAACTGGGAAGAAACTAATGAAGGTGTTTGAAGAAGATATTGTAGCACATATCAGATAATGGATTTTAATTTCTTTAACTGATTTGAATGTACCAATTTCTCATCCAAATAGCGACGGGGAACAGAGTTATTAGTACTTATATTTTCAGAGCACGAAATTCCGATTTTGGTAAAGCAGGAAGAGATCTGGTATGGGGGTTTTCTCTTTGTTTACTTTAACAAGGAATGCATGTAATATTTGAAGTTTGTGTAAATGGGACACTGTCATTTGATGGCTCACAAGCTAGTAAGTGGAATAACAGCAAAACATTTACAGATGTACAAAGTAGTGCTAAATACTAGTTTTTAATCTAAAGTCACCATTGCTCAAAGAACATCAGGTCTTGGAAACTTTATAGAATCTCGGACAGTTCTCAGATAAGAGACATAAAATTAAATAATGTAAGGTGCCTTAAGTTTCATGAGCCAATTAACAGATACAGTGCCTGAAATATAAGAAACTCTGCAGAGATTAAGAGTTTGTTGCTATCAAGGAACCTGGCACAGAGAACCAATTTAAGTAACAACAAAACAACAACAGGTGGAGGATGGAGCAAGTAGTGCATCACTTTCCTAATCAACACAGAAATGTTCACATTTTAATCTACAATAAGGCCAATTTACATGACTTATCTACCTTCTGATTGATCCTGTTTGGTTCAGTTACTAAATCACATGAAAGCCAAATAAATAAGTTCAGGATAATCTACAGTCCTAATAGAGAACAAATGGCACAACTTACACATTCCTGTGGCCATACCTGAGCTAGATGATGTACTAGAGGTGGTTCCAGATGATTGGGACTGCTCCATTGCTGGACTTGTAGATACACTATTACTTGTGTTGGTACCTTCATCAGCAGTTTTCTTAAAGAAACTATGTTGCAGGGCATAATAAGGTTGGATACGTGTCTTGGCATCATAATCTAGCATCCTTAAAATTAGGTCTTTAAACTTCAAGTAGTCCGCTACAGTGTGACCCGATTCCCCAGCTCTGCGTCCACCAGGCCCACCAGTTTCTACTCCAAGTATAATGTGAAGCTTCCGGGTTCCTGACAATTTGTATTCCTATAGAGGGAAAACAGTAACCTTCATATTGTGCAAAAGAAATCATAACAGAAAGTAAAAAATGAAAAAACTCAAAGCTCAATGACTGAATGGTACAGCACTGCACATCTACTCTCTCCCAATATTTAAATAAACTTTAACCATTCCTTTGAATGCAATAAGTAACTCTTATTAGATGAATTCTAAACACGAAGCCAGAGATATGAGAGATCAGTGTGGTCTGAGCAGTTGACATCACTCACCCCATAGTCAGTCACTGTCCTCTTATAATTTATCCCCAGGGAGTATGGATAAAGTTATGCTACAGAAAGCATTCTCATTAGGAGAGTCTGTTCTTGGTGTGACTATGACAATGTATTGTGCATTTCCCTGATTCCACAATTTTGTTCTTTTCTATGTTGTGTTGTTCATTAGATTGAAAAACTACATAATTTAAGCAACAGGTGGAAGACTCCTTTACATAGGATCGGGCTATTACAATTTGACCATACTACGCATCTAAAGAACCATCAGATCATATTAGTGTGTAAATATATACATTGTTTTGCATATGAGAACACCAAGAGGAAAAAGTTTAAAACCCAACAACATACCTTCTTTCCATCTTTGGTCTTCTTTAAGTTCCAGGTGCCATCTGTTGACTTCTCAAAGAACTTCCTGGCTTTTGGTGCTTGGTCTAGGATGTGAGCAGTGGGGATCCCCAAAACTTCCACAATTTTATTCATCTGGTCCACCTTTGACAAAGATTGAAATATATGACAAATTATAGGATCCTGTGCATGTTGATGTTGGATAAATACAGTAGGTATATGACTATATGAATTCTAGGGAATAATAAAATTAAAACAAACAGGTCTAAACCTATTTTTCAAATTTACCAATGAGACAATTCATTTTTTACATGCTTAGTATTTTTTAGATTCATACTTATTTAATTACTTTTTTTTTATTAACTTATAATAAACCCAGAAAAAACATTTGGCATATACTCCCCTAATTTTCGCTTGCTTTCCAGAACTTTGCAATTTGATATGCTCCTTCAACAATCTAATTGTGCATGCAAAGAACAGATGAGGGGGGAAAATACTTTTTGAATGAACATGTCAAACTCACAAGAATAAGGTCTTGATTTAATAAGCTTTCCAAATTATTCAATACTGTTAAATACACTTTCAAATGATTTATCTAAAATAAAAATAAAAAATCCTATAAACGTTATTGTAATCCTTTGGAAAGTTTTTCTTACAGTATAGAATCCATTGGGAAGTTTATTAAATTGAGGCCTAACTTTGCAATTCACATGTTCCCTACCAAGTAAAGTAATGTTCCAGCATTGGGCAGGCCAGGTGAGCTGGCGCATTTTTTTCAGATCAGCTATTTTTGCCCTAACGTCACCAATATGATTTGAATTTGCTACATTCAGAGTTCAGTGAATAACCATGAAAGTAGTTCTGAGATTGATGAAACTATGCAGATTGCAGGGGATGCCTGGTAAGGTACAGGAAAACATACCTGTTCTTACCCTTGGGTAAAAGCAGGAAAAAGTAAATGTATAAATTTGCTGGCAGTTTATGCAATGCAATGTAGAAACAAAATTATTAGTGCATTTGAATGAGACTCCCGTCTTAATTAAGGTCCCTTTAGTAGGCCTAAATATAAAAATGGTAAAAAGCTAGGATTAATTAGTACTCACTTCGTTGGCCCCACTGAACAGGGGCTCTCCAGTGTGCATTTCCACTAAAATGCATCCAAGGGACCACATGTCAATTGCAAGATCATAAGGCATTCCTAATAAAACCTCTGGAGATCTATAAAAGCGAGATTGAATATACTGGTATATCTGTAAAGACATAAAAGAAGTTGATGGATGGAGCTGAAATAATATGTATTCAGTTGTAGTTTTATTGCTTATTTCAAACAAACAAACAAACTCACCCTCTGCCCCAGTTGGCATGAACTTCCAAAATCCACAATCTTGATAGCACTTCGTTTAGGGTTACAAAGCAGGATATTCTCAGGCTTTAGGTCACAGTGAATGATACTGAGCTCTGGAGTTGCTAGAAATAGCAGTGCCGTGCACATCTGCTGGGCAAACTTTCGTGTCAGATTGAGAGAAACACCACGGAAATTGGTGTTCCGCAACAGGTCGTAGAGGTTGTAGGAGAGCATTTCAAATACTAGACAGAGGTGGTTTCGGAACATAAAATGGCGTTTTAGGTGCACTAAGAAAAAAGCAAACATTATGGTTAGGTTGTTAGTTCTGAAAGTTTTCAAGTAAGCCTCTACTACCTATTGTTAAGGTAGACATCTATATAACATGTGATAATAAACTGCATTAAAACTTCTGGTCAAGATACAGGAAACAATGATAAAGATAAATAAAATGGCTTTACCCTTTATTCACTCCTTTTTAAATTAACTTATGAACTTAAAGAATGTCGGATGAGCGAGGCTAATATCAGCCCCTAGCAATATCCATAGCAGCATGCTGGGTTAGCACCAACCCACAGCTCCTACTGTGACCAAGTCATCAAATTAAGCAAAGGGTCCCTCATTTCCATGATCAGTCTCATTTTATGTCCACATTCCTCAGGACAGTGTTACTTAAGTCACTCAATGTGAGGGAGGAAGGGAACACCCTTCTAGTTGTGTGTTTGACAGCTGGGAGTTGTTGAAAGACTGAAAGACTGAAAGACCAAAGACTGAAAGACATGAGTGTTCCTTTAACAGGAATATGAGAGAGAGAGAGAGAGAGAGAGAGAGAGAGAGAGAGAGAGAGAGAGAGAGAGAGAGAGAGAGAGAGAGAGAGAGATTCATATTCCTGTTAAAGGAACACTCATGTTCCTTAAAGCACTTCAACATTTCAGTCTTTGGTCTTCAGTCTTTCAACAACTCCCAGCTGTCAAACACACAACTAGAAGGGTGCGCGCGCGCGCGCACGCACGCACGCACGCACATCCCCCAATTTCTTTACCTTTATTGAATATTTTGTTTTTCACATACATTTATGTTCATGTGATATAAACAGTGTGGTATTCCAACATTAATACAAATACATTATACATTAATACAAATTCACATTAATTATTCTAATCAATAACATAATATAATAAGTTTAATCATTTTACCTTTACCATACTTAAATTCAGAGAGGACTATAATATAATAATTTTACAAGCAGAGGCAAGAGTTTAATTAATATATATATATATATACACACACACACACACACACACACACACAATTTTACAAAAGGAACCACCTTTTCTGTCTAATTTTTTTTATTTAATGCTTAGGGAATATACTTTCAATTATTTATAGGAGATTATCCCATAGTCTCCATACTTTTTTGTATATTGATATCCTATTTGATTCTCGGTAGAAATCTTCCTTCATCTGTTGGAATTTTATCTGGTTATTTATTACTGGCCAAATTGGTGTCATTGGGTTTTTCCCAATTTCTGGCTAATGTAAGTTTAATTGCCATAAAAATATGAATAGTTAATATTTTGTTCATAATTACAATTTGGAAAGTTCAAATGGAACAAAAATGTCTGGGGTAATAATATTGCCTGCTGTAATCCTATTTTTAAAAATATATTAGAGATCTTTCTTTTTATCTCTTCTAATTCTTCACATTTCCACCACATATAATATAGTATACCTGTTTCTTTAGAACATCTCCAGCATTTATCTTAATAACTATCTTTACTTTTTTTGATTCTATATGGAGTGATATACCATCGGTGAGCGATTTTAAGAAAGATCTCCTGTATATTAAGGCTGTAATTGATCTTCCTGATCTCAATAAATCTGTCTCCCCAGGTTTCCAATGTAAATTATTTGTTTATATCATTTTCCCATTTTTTGATGGAATTGGGTTTATCCATGACCATAAGGTCCTTAACCATATGTGTTACTTTAGAGATTTGTCTAATTTTAGAATGTTTGTTAATTAGATTTTCAAATTCTGGATGTTCTTTAACATCTAAGGTATTTAATAAGAGTCTTATTTTAACATAATTGTACCATTCTTGATTTGGCAGTCTGAATTGAATTTGAAGATCTATAAATGATAAAAAAAAATCCTAGAGGAGCAATTTTAGTTATATTTTGGATATTATATTCTATCCATTTTGATAAGTCTATATCACCAATATAGAATTTAATAACTTCAATTGGTGTGGAGGGAATCAATTCATTACAAATGCCCAATTTCTTTTTAAATATTCTAAGAGTGGTAATTGCTTCGTTTACAATTTTGTTTGATAATGAATTTTTTTTATAATGTTCAGAACCAACCCAAACTAATATAATTACTTTTTGTTTCAATATTTTTCCAGCAAGGATCGGGATTATTAGAATTGCCCCATTTTAAAAAGTGAGTAAACATGGTACAATCATGTAAATATATTTTGTCAAGATTTGTTCCGCATTTATCCACTCTTTTAGTGAGCGTATTTAATATGAAACTCTGGGTGTATTATTCACCCAAATAAATTTAATAAATATTTTTTTGAATTGATGGAGTATTGAGCGTGGTACTCTTATAGGTATGGATCGGAACAGGTAGATTAATTTTTGAATTACGTATGCAGAGACCGTATTCATACATCCCATCCAGTAGATTTCTAGTCCCTTCCAATTCTGAAACTTTTTTTTAAATAAAAGGTTTCTTACATTTTCTTCTACAATTTTATATATATTTGATATAATAAGAATTCCTAGATAATCTATTTTATCATTGTAAAAGTTCTATTTGAACTTTTTTTTAAATATCTTACATTTACAGAATTCATATTAAAAGTTAACATTTGTGTTTTATTCAAATTTAATTTGTAGCCAGAATAATTGCCAAAATCTCAAATTACTTTGTATTCATATATATAAATGAGTTGAAACATTGATTAACTTTAATTTGGAAGACCTTTGAGTGCACCCTCTCTTTTGTTTAAAAGGACACTCTAGACAACCAGACCACTTCTGCCCATTGGAGTGGTCTGGGTGCCAACTCCCACTACCCTTAACCCTGCAAGTGTAATTATTCCAGGTTTTTATAAACTGCAATAATTACCTTGCAGGGTTAACTCCACCTCTAGTGGCTTTCTACTAGACAGCCACTAGAGGGCACTTCGTGCTTCATAGCACAGAAAACCTGTGCTATGTGTGAGGACCTCCAGCGTTGCTCAATTCCCCATAGAGAAGCATTGAAAAGCATTTTTAATGCTTTCCCATGGAGAGCTCTAATGCATTAGGTCTCCATGGCCGGTGGGCAGGATCAGTCTCGCCCACCTGCCGACGTAATGAAGAGGAGGAGCGGCAGCGACCCGAAACCACCGCCGAGGGACATCTATATATATATATATATATATATATATATATATATATATATATATATTATATAAAAATAGATGAAAAAAAAAATAGATGAAAGGTGCACTCACAGGTCTCTTGATTCAAAGGTTCGTTATTTACTGGTGCAAATTAAATGTGCAGAGAAAAATCCTTGATCGACGTTTTGACCCCTATAGGATCTTTCTCAAGTCTCTCTCTCGCTCTCTCACACATACATCTTCTGATTGATCACACATACATATACATACACAAAAGATTAGATACAATTTAAGTCCAAAACAGAGAAATCACTGAAAGAGGTTTGGATGAGCACACATAGTAGAAGAATTTAAGGAAGAGCCTCAGTTTTTGTACCACTCAGATGGTTTTACACAAAAAGACAAACCACTCAGACCACTAAAAACAAGCTGCAGTGTTCTAGCAGGGCTTAAAATGTCAAGCCATATGTTACTAACCAGGCCTTAAAAGTCACTTGCACTTGGCAGGTCAAGAGAATCCATGTCACACTCAGGAGGGGTGATTTTCAAATTGGCAGGGCCAATGGCTCATGGAAATTTTGAGCACTAGTTATGGGGATTAAAGTGTCATACACATACAAGGAAACCTGTAAGACCTGCATTAAGAAATGTACTCATTTGGACAACAATGCAGATGGTAGCATACCGATATAGTACTTCATTTCTGTGTCATGTTTGTTCATGAGCTCAAGGAGTCGCACTTCGATTTGGGCTTGATTTAGGAAAGCTTTCTTGTTCTTTATTATTTTAATTGCCACCCACTCCTGTTCCACACGATCATAAGCCTTTACAACCTGGAAAAAGAATAAATAAATTGAGGGAAATCGCAGTCTAACCTAACCAAAGTCCTTAAACTGGCTGGGCAATAAAGGAAGTATAGTCTGCAGACACCTGGAGCACCAAGGTTTCCATCACATACATCAATAGGAATGTCACATCAACACCCACTGTAATTGGCCATCTTTAATACTTCCATAGGAAGCCCCTTTTTACTTTTTCTAGAAGAAGAAAAAAAATTGCTCTGGAATACCTTTTGCTTCCACACTTAGTACTCTAGTACATTTCCCAAAACTGATATTCCTCCATTCTGACTCTCAAATAAAAAAAAAAAAGAGAGAGAGAATGGGAATTCTAATGCCAGTATCAAGAGACAGTAATGGGTACTGTTTTTGTCAGTATTTACAATTGAACTTAACTTGGAAAAGGCTAAATCCTGGTCTGTGCATTGAGGACTGGGTGGGGAACCACTGCCCTACAGTACTTTGTCTTTTTTTCCTACTCTTATCTCTAATTTGTTTTAAGACTCCCTACTCTTGTCTTGTATTATACATTGAAATATCAAGACCAAAATTTGCTCTTGTATTGTAAACACCCTTTGTATAATTATACAGTTTTCTCTTAAACTTTAACAAAAAAACCAAACAAAAAAAAAAAAATTTGCCGTTAAGTAAATAACTAGCATTTTGTGGTGCCACAACCTCCTCTTTTCACACTAGAGTATATACAAATGACTGGCTTGTAGTGAAGATTCTCCCAGATTAGCGAAACCATGAGAAGCAAAAAGTCCTAGAAATTAGTTTAACAAGAAGTTATTGGGTTCCTAATTTAGCTCTGTGTAGATCTATGACCAAAGTCCCCCTACTTTCTGCTGGAAAAATCTCTTCCTTCTTGCAGTTCTTCGGCTTAGTTAATGTGCTAAGAATGATCAACTGACACAGAGAGTAGGTGTGGAGCAAAAGCCTGTGGACCTCAGTGAAGAAGTCAAACTGTTACTAAACAGATGGACTCCCAACATTTCAGGGGGATTGGGGGGAAGAGAGTGGAGGACACCATAACCGCTGCAGTGCTACCCAACATATTTTGTTAAATTTCACCAATTGATTTTGTTCAGAAATCGTGGTAAAATGTATAATAATTATAAAAAATGCAAATATGTATTTTATTGTCATATATATATATATATATATATATATATATATATATATATATATATATATATATATATATATATATATATATATATAGAGAGAGAGAGAGAGAGAGAGAGAGAGAGAGAGAGAGATGTATTCCTGTATATCTAAAGCAGTATTTCCAACAGGCTTGTAGGCTAAATAGAATTAGCTATTCAACTGCATTTAAAGCACTTTCTGTAAATAGATTTACAGAACAGTTGCATTCAATGAAGTAGCAAATAAAGAAAAAAAAAATACACGTCCTTTCCCCATTCAAAAAAGCCAATGTGATAGTCCTGGTGTCATGTGTATGTCTACTGGTAATCAGCCGGTTAAACCGAACACCTTCTCCGATCTTTGTTTAACTCAACTATTCCAAGTTTATATACTTTTTTTTTTCTTTTCTTTTAACTTTAATTGACTATGCTTCTCATAAAGATAAAAACGAACAAGCAGCTTGCCGACTTGTCAGGACATTGCACATCTACTGAGAACAAGAGGGATAAAAATTGTGAGATTAACTAAAACAGTGCAGTAATTAAACAATAATAATCATCATTTAGCTTTTTAACAGTTTCGAAGTATACCCTGGGGTCTATATGTTACTGCTGTTCAAGTATAGAGATATTTAAAAAAAAATAAAGTGGAAAAAATAAAAAAGGGGAAAAAAAGTCTGAACAGCCATTAATGTGAATTGAATGTGCAGCTGGAGCTCTTGTCACTGAGCTATCTCTCACTACTAGACACACATATTCCGTGTACTCAGATTGCTCACCTGGCCAAAAGAACCCTTCCCAATCAGAGAGTCTATTTCATATCTATCCATCCACTTTTCACCGTTTTTTACGATATAGTCATAGTTGTCATCATCATAGCCATCATTGTAAACTTTCCTCTCCTTCTTATGACTGGAATCGTCTCCTTGGCCTTGCTGATGCCGCCGTTTCTTTTTTGCATAGTAGACCTGCACGGAAAATATGCATTTAAAAACTAAAATAAAATATATAATATTATTATATTATTATATAAATGTTCTTCGCATTACAGACAGCATCATGCTAAAGCATATAGCATGCAAAATATAAATTCTGTTCTGGGAACCAAAAATGTGTCACTGATATTTTTCTCATTTTATAGAAACCAAAATATCATGTTCATCAGGAGCTAGCAACTGCCCACAATTTATGTGGTACCCCGTTTCCCCAGCACAATGTAGACACATTTGGTGCACAGTAGCATCCAAATATGGTGCTTTAATAAATGTATTTGAATATATTACAAGTATGTAACAGTTTAGTTACATAATGGGTAATCAAGCTACTTCCATATCTATAATTTGAGTTTTTAGCATTTTAATGCACACAAGGAGCTCAGCGAATAAATGGCAAACTGCTTTCGACAGATTCACCAATATTTGCACTTTGCCTATATCCCATAAAATTATTGCTACAGTTTCTCACCTCATTAATGTGTTTGTAAGTTTTAATCAAGTCAACTGACAATTTCCTTAGAGGAGCTGCAGTTGGATCACGAAAGGTTTGGGGCATCCGTCGCTGTCAAATAAGAAAATACAGAGTTAGAAGAGAGACATTCACAGATAACTATTTGTGCTCTTATGTTATGACAAAAACTGACATTCAAAGAAACGAAAACAATAGTATGACTGAGATGTTTATGGAAAACTCAAGTATATGATCAGAACAGCACTTCTAAAATGTTAGCAAGCAGCATGTAACAAGCAGGTACAAATCCCCATACTAAAATGTAAAAAGCCAGCAGTGACTGTAATTTATACTTTATTATAAAAGCATAGGATGTTGCTAGGGCGGTAAATAGACAAGGGGCTTGAGATCAGCAATACCCCTGTAATGTACAATTTAAATTTTAATATGCTAAATAACAAAATATAAATATGCCTTCATCACAGCAGTTCTGGGAGCTCATGCTTTCAAAATTTCCCCACAATGAGCTATTGAACATGCAAATTAGCATAGACAGGTATTATGTTCCTGACTTCTCCACACATTTCTGCAGGCAGACTTGGAGCTCTGTTTTAAAACAAAACATGAGCAAGGATCCAAAAGGACCTAAAGTCACGTTTTATCCTACATATTTTTATAAAACAGAATGGTATGGATTTTATGGACCTTGAAATGATGAAGGCTGAGGCAACCTTGCAAGGCTGCAACTCCAATATCCTGCACACCTTTCCAACATACATTCAGGTTTACAATATCTGCACCCTTTTCCTGTATACAATTATAGTTTGTTTTGTTTTTTTTACATTAATCGAAAATGACAACAGGTTGATAGGAATATACACTTGCAAACAGGATGCCAGGAAGCAGTAGCGCACTGCCAGTAACACCAGACACACCTAGCACCACCTTGCTTCAGATATGAAGCAGGTTTATGGCCTGCCATGAAAGGAACACACTTCTTAATAGCCTGTAACTAATCACTTTTTCACACAGAGTTTTAAGGGGTTGATCCTAGTTATCTCATCTAAAATTGAACTGGGTCCTTCTATTTGGGCAGGAAGATGATTTTTCTGCCCAGACAGGAGGACCCAGTTAAATTTTAGATAAGATTAGTTAACAAATATCACAGGTGCCAAGGCTCGGATTAAAGTGTAATGGGTACCTAGGAAACTAAATATGGATACTACAATGTCCAAAAGAAACAGACTCACAACTTATGTATTAAAAACAAACCGGTATTAAGGAAAATAAATTAATAATTTAAAGCTACTAAAAAATATATACCTGGTTTGCCAAAGGTGGATTCTGGTCATTGTAAGATAAGGCAGATACTTGTGGGTCATTTAGGTTCTGCTGACGGCGGTCACTGTACTGCTGATGTGAATGGGGCATTTGTCCAGCCATCGGAAGGCCGGTAGGATGGAATGAAAATGATGGTGCAAGCCGGACAGATGACGGTTTGCATGCTGAAGTCTCTCCTCCTAGAAAATTAGAATATAAGAACTGTCATTCAACTGGAAGATTTGAGACAAAAGTGCTGCATTAAAAACAAATTGAAAAACAATGACAAAATGAATGAAAGGGTCCAGAAACAATATAAAGACACAACCCAAGCTGAAAAGGCTCATTATTTGTTTTATGCATTGCATACTGTATCAAAATCAAAATGTATGCAAAAATAGAAATGTTAAAACATTTCACAATTCCTGCATTTTCTGTAAATGGCTTTTTAGCACCTGCAGTGATCCCTCGCCAAATATGAAAGTAACTGATCCCCACTTAAACATTCTATAGCATAAATCTCTGCACTTCAAGAGTTTCTGGAAGTTGGAGTTAAGTTGTAATTTTTGCCCCCGCATACAGTTTTATAAAATTTTTACAAAGAAAATATGTTGAAATCTATTTACTGTGTAGAACCTTAATATCCCAGAAAACATTGTTGTTCATCCCCTCAGGGATATCACGTGCACTCAACCAACCTAGATATTGCACCTAGTGTGGTTGCCTGAAGCATCCCTTTCTGAACTGCACAAACAGTAAGGAGACATGGCTCTGATTTTTCCAGGCTCTGTTCTAAACCTTCATCATTTAAATTTTACATCTTATAACAATGTGTGCAGTTCTCTTGGAATCAACACAATTTAATGGGTACTTATATTTAGTTTAAAGGGAAAATGTACACATTCAGCCAATATAAGGCAATGCAAAATTATTCTGATGTATTTAGAGAGAGGACATGTTTAGATAACTGTACGTATGAAATATAAGGACAGTGTCAGTACACCTATGGATCTGATTAGTAGTTTAACTTATTGACAATGTTGCAGTACCACTACAAAGCAATACATTCAGGAGTTTCAAGTCTACATAGTAAATGGGCACTAGATGGCACTCTAATACATTTAAAGGGGGATGCTTTACAACAATTGTACAAGTAGCGCTACGCATTTGTACCCATCACAGGAAAGAATCAAGGAGGCTGTATCTGTATCACAAACAAGCCTTGTTTATTTTATCAAAAACAAATACATAATAAAATACCTGTATGTGTATATATGTGTATATATATATATGTATATATATCTCGTTCGGATGACTTTAGAGTGGAAAACCTAAAAAAAAGAAATACATTGCCATGCCTCCACCCCTATCACCTCAATTTTCAACATTGGCAATGGTAAGACGTGTACAGTAAATGTACATGTCACACAAATCCTTGTTTGTTATTGTGATTCCTGTGCAATAATTGTCAATGTCATCAGCTTCCATTCATTTAGCCAAATGCCGTCATATTAATTTTAAGTGAATAAAATGACATCTCTCTTATGCATTAGCTAGCAGATCAGTTATTATTACAAATAAAGTTACATCACACAGATGCGCACACAGGTTAGAATTTCAGGTGGATGAAAATACAAAAACAGGTTCCACAATTAAACCACTCTTTTCTCCCGTATGCCAGTGGAGAAAACTAAAGCACTTCCTATTACCGTGCAAATTTTGTATGACAAGTGCACGGCATATGTGTGTACTCTGTTCAACTCCCATTCTTCTCTAACCAACGTGAGATTATTCCAAGCTGGCTATTGGGCCATACTTAACTGGTATAAAAAAAAAACCATGCCACGAAAAAAAGTTATCTGCAAAAACAATTCTCACCTTTTTTGACAAATGTCAATACATTTTTTTTAAAAAATATTTTTTAACCCCTTAAGGACACATGACGTGTGTGACATGTCATGATTCCCTTTTATTCCGGAAGTTTGGTCCTTAAGGGGTTAAAGCATACATGTGCATTGAGTAATAAACTAAAATTTACAAACAAAAAAAAATGCTTTAAGCTAAATTTATTTTGGTTCCTATAGTGTCTATAGAAACATTGTGCATAGCCATTTTACAGACTGAACAGTGATGTCAAGCTGGTGGCCATTAAAGTATTAAAGATATAAGCTTATTCAGCAATTCTGTTTCACTTATCCTGAGTGGTTAGTGAAACAGTTGCTGGGGGCTGAACTACATATTCCATAACTTTACGCAAAACAGGGAAGTTGTGGGATAAGTTTACATCATATGAATCAAAATGAGAATCTCTTGACTGGCTGAACCTCTTTCTGTTGTGGAGTACTGCTTTAAGCAAATTCATAATAAATTAGAATAACAAATAAATGGAACCGTGTGACTAGTAGACATCAGAAACACTGCACATTATATTTTCAGAGTGGAGACAATAAATGCCCCAAACAATGGCTTTCACACACCTATGCCTTCCCACTCATCTGTAGTCAGTCATGATGGTTGAAGTCATAGGTAGCTTCACTATGAACAGATAATTATGACAACTGTACGAGCAAGTGGAAGCATACTTACTTATTTACTTATTAATGGAAAACGCCAGGCATTAAAACAACTTAATCTAAATAAAGTTGTTATGGTGCAAGGAGGCCCCTTGAGGCAGTCTTACCTCAAGGTGTTAAAACCGTTCTCGCACAGATTAATCCCAAAGTTGCCTCCAGCAACCGTTTCCAGTCCCCCCTTGAGGCTTCTGATTCTTCGGATTTAGGAAGTGTGGAGTGCCACTAGGAAGGGGCTCCGCTGATTGGCTGAGCTCGGTTAGCTGACGCTCTTAGCCAATCAGTGACTCCCCATTCATTAAACTTTCTTGAAATAATAAATAAATAAAAAAACAGTCTGGCATTGAAAAACACACAGACACGACAAAGCACATTTTCCGTGCTTTTACATTTCAGGCTATAAGGCGGAAGGATTTGATTTTAATGGAGTTGAGGAAAGAATAGGCAGTGATGATTAATAGTAGCAGTGATGAAGACAGATGGGTAACGTGCAGAAGGTTTGCTTAACAGGAAACTATAGGGTCAGGAACACAAACATGTATTCCTGACCCTATAGTGTTAAAACCACCATCTAGCCTAGCACCCCCCCCCCCCCCCACAACTCCCCCTAATTACAGCAAAATCTTACCTTTAGTCAAGTCTGCTGCTGCTGAATTCTCTGTCCCTGATCTGCCTGCTTGGCTGACATGATTAGAAGTTCTGTTCTGAGCCAATCACAATGCTTTCACATTGGATTGGCCAAGACTGTCAAGGAGGCAGATCAGGGGCAGAGCCAGTACAAGCCAAACACTGCCCCATAGAGAAGCCAAACACTGCCTCATAGAGATGCATTAAAATTAAATCAATACATATCTAGGAGGAAAGTTCAATGTCTCCATGCAGAGGGTGGAGACACTGAATGGCAGTGCTGCAAACTGTGCCGCACTGACCCAGGAAGCACCTATATGAGGAGTGGCCAGTGGAGGTGTCCCTAGGCTCTAACGTAAACACTGCATTTTCTCTAAAAATACCTATTTTACAGCAAAAAGCCTGAAGGAAATGATTACACTCATCAGAACAAATACAATAAGCTGCAGTTGTTGTGGTGACTATAGTGTCCCTTTAATAAATAAAAAAATAAATAAAAAAAAAGTAACTGATATCTGGAACAGCCTGTTGGATAATTTAAATCAGTAAAGAGCATCACGGTAAAGGAATTAAAATATTCCTGGATATTTGCATAAGACTATCACACGTGTAGAAATAAAATATTTGTTGAACAAAATAAAAAGACGGGTTCGTATTTTTTTGTTAAGGGGAGGGGAAGGGGGGGTTCTTGATTTTAAATGGAGCATCATTGTCATGATTTTCAGCCTAGTGCAGTGCATGATATACATTTGTAGAATTTAGGAGCCAGAGTTATAACTTAGGAGTAGGGCCAAGAAGCCAATCCAATTACCATTATCTTTCTCTCTCATGTGTATATCAAACCACTTGCATAAAACTGATAACTGAATTATACCCTGTATGGGTGACAAGTTCTGGTGGTCTGCAGCATTCCCAGGCAGCACACGTGAAGTAATATCTAAGAATCGCCAACCTAGCGTGCACAAGACGCGCTGAAGCATGCAGAGATTTGGAAATTGTTGCAGGTATAATGATATGAATAAAGGGAGACAAGTAGGGGACTCTTTGTATCAATGCAGAAAGCATGGGTTTTGAAATATCCAATTTACAAATTAACCATTTAAATCAAAGGTGGTTACATTTGAAGAAAACCTATTTTTGAATTATGTATGAGATATATGCAGAGATGTATATAGATATATTGCTTGAAGCAATAATAATATGCAAGAGAGACAGTTCCTGGGGCACTTACACAGAGTTAAGTTTGAGAGTGGCTACTATTTATCAAGTACACCCTATAATCAGGTATGTGTCATGTTCATTGTGAATCTAGTAGCTTTTTTTATAAGGAAATACAAATACGTAAAATAAATAGATTCATTCCACACAACACTGATTAAACTCAATACAAAATAAATAAATAAATAAAATGTATGCATTTCAGAAATTCAAAATGAAAATTATGTAACTGAAGAAAATAAAAACAAAGCAAATTCATTCATAGCTTCATAGGTTGCACTATGTTTAAACATAAAACAGAAATAGATCACGTGCTATTGAGCAAACAAAAATCATATGAATGGTCTACCACATTCACATCAATAACACACACCTCCGAGCATATAATTTATATAATTTCATACCACTGAATAATACTGCTGCCCAGCAAGGCCGGCAGTATATAGAAATCACCTACTGTCAGAGGAAACCAATTAAAACATGGCAACTGCATAGGAATCTCAGCAGGGATGGATTTCTTCTGGCAGCATCTGAATTCTACATACAGCTGGAGAGCACTATCCATGGACACACTCCCAAATATCTAAATCGGCAACTGTAATGTGTCCACCTGTTGTTGCAACATTAGCACATGCTTATGGTTTTATCCTCCCACCCTCAACACCCAAAAAATATTTTTAGAACAAACATTTCAAGGAATGTGATAAATTTCACATTGGGGGGAGGCAGCTTTGATGTGCTAAGGATCCCGGTTTTGCACATGAATCTTTATCCTGGCCCCAAGGAAAGGGGCAGGGGTGGGGGCAGATAAAGAAAAGTGCTCTTAACCTAACCCCTTTGGCTGAATTAAGCATTAAGAGGAGGGGGGGGGGGGGGGGAAGAGACACAAAATTATCCCTCTGATAGCCAGAGGTACACAGTCTTTTCAATGCATTGTGTGCTACCCTAACACACAAAGGGTTAAAGAATAAAACATTACATTCTGTGTTAAAGTGTTTTAATACATACTGGCAGCAACCTCACAATAAGGTCAGAAAACCTCATGCTATACACACACACAACCATAATTAACGATCATAATAACAGTAGTAAAATAAAAGCACAACCTTATTTTATTTTTTAAATTGGATTAAGAGCATTATGCCTGTTTGTATAGCTTTTTGATAAAGTTTATTTAAAATGGCCAATTAAACCCCTTATTTTTGCTTTTTGTTCTGAGAATCTGTGCCTGCCTGCAGTGAGAACAAACTGCTGCAGATCGTTAAATACTCATTTATCAACGTCTCTCTCGCCAGGCAACACAATGCAGAAGAACCATCATACAGGAGGAAAAAAGCACCAGGCACCCCAGCAACAGCAGCTAATTGGCACAGCCTACCACTAAGGCACAGTGCTGTGATTGGACTAGCTCAGGGAATGACTGGCCAATCCAAATGGCCTTATGCAAATCTCCAACCCAAGTTGCCAGGGTAGAGCCACTCCCCAGCTGCCGACTAGTAAAAAACAAACAATAAACAAGAAATGAAAAAAAATTGAACATTGTCACATTTTCAAGTTGTCATTAACATTTGAAATTAATTGCAAGGGGAGGGGGTTGGGCGAGCAGGATGAGGAGGGCAGGGGAAATGGGGAGGGGGGGGGGGGGGGGTGAAGCAGTTGCAACTGAAAGGGATTCGACTTCTGCTTGTGCTCTTGCAACCCATTGGGAAAGGACAGGATAATGCAGTGATGGTATGGGAGATTTATAGCAAAAAGAAAAATCATCAGGACTGAAACTGCACCCACTTATCTTCAGTTAGCATTTATAGAGAAGTATGCATGCTGTGCCCCCTCCATCAGATCTGCAGTGTGCAGTGAGTTTGCTAGTGTGCACAGAGCTATTTTAACACACAGATGACAGCTCTCAGATTCCTTGCAAGAGAGAGAACTGAGCAGCTGCAGCAAAAGGAATGCCCCTGCTCACATCATAGCTCAACCATCAAACATGAGCACTCACTTCTATGGACTGAAAAGGGATACAAGCTTGCATGTTTTTTTTTGTTTTTTGTTTTTTGTTACCACCAGTAGTTCACAGCACTGCTACATTGTATTATTATTATTTATATGGCGACATCAGATTCCGTAGCGCTGTACAATGGGTAAATGCCTAATCACCAGTCACATAAAGGGTTAACCCATAAGAAACTGGTAAATGGATAAAAATGTTATTTAAACCAACTGAATATTTAAATACTTAATTTTCAGAAGAAATAGCTATATAACAAAGATAGTAAGTATTGTTTTGTATTTATCTATAGGTGGCAGACCATAATGCAAACCTAGGATAAACGTTACAAATATAAATTTTGTTACAGCTATAGATAAATAACTGGGGATTATGTTAGAACCAGCAGTCTGAAATGGCCAAGAGTTTTCTGGTGATCATAACAATGAGTGAAGACCATGTAGCCAGTGTTCAGGTGGATAAGCGAGTGTTGCTGGAAACTTAATTCAACTTGTAAACAGTATAATAAAAGAGGACTTTTACAAGCAGGATTTTTAATTGTAGCGCATTGCCATAACATAATGAGATAACAGTTCTAAGAATATTTACATTTGCACTATGTATAATTTACATAATGTACAAGTGGCCTATAGAGAAATTGAATGAGGTGGTAGGCGCTCCCATAGTTTTCCAGGGTGGTGGATCACCGTGAACATGGAGGTAGCAACATAGTATGGGGAGGAAAGGTTGTACATGATAAGCTGGGACAGACCAGGGAATGGAAAGAGAATGGATGTTAAGTGAGACACTGTCTTAGCGGGATAATACCAGGCAAGTGCAGTTACATTTTAATGGTGTTTTGTTTGCGATTGAAAAAAATAAATGAAATGAAATTGTGCTACAAATTAAATCTAATTGCATTAAGTGCTTCTTTATATCAGCTTTATAATATAACAATTTGACTTTAAGCATATCCTAAATAATCAAACTTTAATATTTGGATGAATGCAAACATTATAAACCAACACTTGAATCAACACTTCCATCATACTAAGAAAATCCATTCAAGACAACATCTCCACAATTGGTTCACTGGCAGATACAAATATTAAAAAGATCTGTTCCAAAACGTAATGTGTGACCAAACTGCATGCACACGGTTATGTGTAAAAAGCAAAGTTCTAGAAGTGGCGCTGTAAATTGGTTTCCACGTTAACTGCTCCACTTTTAGAAGTTGGATATATACATTCTATTGTACTGACCAAGCTTCTAGTCCAAAAAACTTGAACCTACTTATGTTCGAGCAATCAACGATTAAAGGGACTCTCCAGTGCCAGGAAAACAATCTGTTTTCCTGGCACTGCAGGTCCCCTCTCCCTCCCACCTCCCAATCCCCGGTTACTGAAGGGGTGAAAACCCCTTCAGTCACTTACCTGAGACCCCCACTCCTCCTCATTACGTCGGCCGGTGGGCGGGACTGATCCCGCCGGCCGCGGACACCTAATGTACATGTGCAACAATGCCGCGCATGCGCATTAGAGCTCTCCATAGGAAAGCATTGAAAATGCTTTCCTATGGGGAATTGAGCACCGCTGGAGGTCCTCACACAGCGTGAGGACGTCCAACGACACTCTAGCACAGGTTTTCTGTGCTGTGGACCAGGAAGTGCCCTCTAGTGGCTGTCTAGTAGATAGCCACTAGAGGTGGAGTTAACCCTGCAAGATAATTATTGCAGTTTATAAAAAAAAACTGCAATAATTACATTTGCAGGGTTATGGGTAGTGGGAGTTTGCACCCAGACCACTTCAATGGGCAGAAGTGGTCTGGGTGCCTGGAGTGTCCCTTTAAGGAGACCAGCAACCATATGAATTGCATCAGAGGCTTCCTTCCAAACCTTAAAACCAATGTAGACATAACTGTCACACATTGGTGGAATAATTTCCTGTCCTTTAAAATCAAGCATGGCAACTCTATTATTTTGCCTGTGTGTTCACAAGTTTTCTCCTGATTCATCAACCTGTGCGTTGCTTAAGTAAAGCAGATATTGTTGCATAGAGGAGACTACAAATATCATAGGATTGTGTGGAGTTTCCATGCTTCACATTAACGGTCACAGTCAGTTGATGCTATTTGCAGTGAGTAACTTGTTTTATATATAATTGAGAGATGGGAAATGTATAGTTTCCACACAAAAAAAAATAAGCTTTTCACTTCTGGGGGATGAAGAGAACTTCACAACTCAACTGGCTTCAACAAACTCTAGAATAGCAGTCATGTCCGATAGGCTGCAGGAACATGGGTAACAGATTATTCCAGTCTCAGTCAGACCAGCTGTAAGCATAAGTTGAGGGTATCTGTGCTCTACTTTACACCAGGCAGGGAGCATCACATAGATCTTGATGGACAGTTTAAACCTATTAGACTGTTCTGAGATCTAAAAAACAAATTAGCACTTGCCCTCTTATTTTGTTAATGTACCAAATCACAAGCAATGCAGTTATATGCAATTTAACATGTGGACTGGAGTCTCTATCACTTGGGGGGAAAAAAGACGAATTGAGTGCCCACACAGAAGAGAGAAAGTCACCAATCATAAATTCAGTGACACATTCCAGGAATAATTTACTATGCATTTATTCATTTATACTTTTTCTATTTTTTCCTTGAACCTGAACACCCCCCAAAAAATATAAAGTGATCATGCAGAAATAGGATCTTTCGATACCAACATTTTGCATTCACATAAATAAAGCAAATCTCTTAATTATCAATATAAAACATATTATTTGTACTATCCATCCTGGTTCCGAAACCACATAGTAACTAATCAAATATCATATTGACTGTGATGAGGAGCTATCATTGCTCTCAAGCCCATTAGGAAGGTCAATAGACTAAGGCCTGGCTTACTTTGGACCAAACCTCCTATCATTTTGCTTAAACATAATCACTAACTAAACACAATTAACTTGCTATTTAAATGTATAGCTCACTTAGCACCAATTTAAATTCATCCACATTCCATCTACTCGGAGGATGAAACTCCAGCGGAAATGGCAATATATGCCGGAAGCTTATTTTCTAGGGATGCACGGAAATTATGGCTGAAAATGTGTAAAATCTTCCGAAAATTAAACCCCTTCCCTTCCCCCTTCCATCTTATGAGCGGGCACAATGCCCAGTTAGTAGCCAGCAGTATGAGAGGGCACAATATCCAGAGATCACAATACACGAGGGAGGAATGAGAGACTGGTCTATACCATGAGCCGCTGTCCCCATGCCGTCACTCCTACGGACCAGGGGAGGAATCATCATGTTATGTAGGGGGGACAGGTCAGGGAGGACCAGAAGCATTTAATGGATGTCAGCGCTCAGCCACCTCACTTCTCCATGGTGATAAGCAAAGGACGGGTCACTTCTGCTGAAGTCAGCAGTGATACGTGGATGCAAGTTGGCAGTGGCTGTTGAGGTAAGTGTCGGCCAAGGGCATCCTGAATTTTCATTTCGGTGCATCCCTATTAATTTCAAACAAAACCCAAAGACTTCCAAAGGGAAAAGCATGTAAATGTGTCCAAGAACCATATTGGTAACAGAAAACATTGCAGTTCGCTAGTTCAGCTAAGGATCTTTATATCCTGATGAAACAAGAAAGGCTCAAAAATTATTTAATTTACCTGTATGCATCGTCTTCTTTCAAGTCTCATATCCAGGGAATGGAGGGGAGAGTCCAGCCGCAAACCACAAAACTGGAAGTAACAACACACATTAATAAGCACAACATACACATACATTAATATATATATATATATATATATATATATATATATATATATATATATATATATATATATATATATATATAGTGTCTTTTTTAATATTCTATAATATAAATATTATATATATATATATATATATATATATATATATATATATATATATATATATATATATATATATATATATATATATATATATATATATATATATATATATATATATATATATAACATATATACACATTATATATAAACATACATGACTTAAATTGCTATATAAGATAATCACAACTAATCCATGGAAGAGAATTCCAACCAAAGCAAAAGGAAACCATTCGGCACCCTGCAGTGAACCATAGCAGTTCCCACCCCAATGCTAAAACTGCAGCTTCAAATAAAAAGGCATGCGTCTTTTCTACAAGGAGTTACATTGTCTAATGCATTGCAAATGCACAATGATGGACTTTTGGTTTGTTGCCTCCCTCCCCATTTTTCTAACCAATGCATAAGTTGGGAAGAATTGAGGGACAGGTTATGCAGCTCAGCGCATCACCTTGATTATACTTACTCAGTGGGGCAGCCATCTTTTATTGGAGTTGAATTCCATATCATGATTATAAACTAGAACAGTTTTGGTTTGATCAAACAGCAAATCTTAGTTGGTTTGGTTAAAATTTGCCAGTGTATTATTAGTACAAATATGACCGAATACACGCGGTAGGCACAGTGCTATTCTGGAGAACACTTAAAGTACCACTATAGTCACACAGACAGCTTTGTCAATTAAATGTTCTCAGTGCGGCCTGTCATTTTAACAATACAATGTAAAGTTAAAAAAAAAAGCCTATTTTTCTTATAATGTTCCTTCAAGACCTCCTTCTAGGCAGCCAAATGGGCCAATAACCTGGTATGTGGCTCCAATCTATATGTCTCCATAACATTGTTTAGTTTTGCCCCTTGTTGGTGATGTGGGAAACAAAAATTGTTAGGTGACAACTTGTCACATAACAGCAGGCTAGACTTTGTGCAACAATTAGTACAAGATTATACTTCTACTACTCCATGTCCTAGCAACATGAGCATTTAAGATTTAGCCATTATTTAAGTGGTTAAAAAACAAACATATAAGTGAGGTGTCAAAAAAGTGGATAATATCACCTAACAATGAGGAATATATACCACCTTATAATGGCACAAGGTGAAATGTGTCCAGATATCTAGAGAAACAAATACAATTGCTTTTTAAACCCATCAGAGAGATCTCAAGTGTATGTAGATTCGGATCACATCACAAGCAGTGTACTCTATTATTTAAGTGGCACTGTAGTTTTCTTTATACAGGTAGCATTGTTATGAATAAATATATAATATTTTAATTTGTACTGAAGTGAAATTAAAGCAATCAAGATACATACAGAAAACTATTTAGGGACCAATTTGTTTTATATTGATGTCAACCTGTGGCAAATTTGTGGAAAAGATGGAATTCCCATCTGATTCCATTTGACATACCTTGAGGATTCCTCGCCAGCTACGACTCACAACTTTTGAAGGGGGTAAAGCATCTTTTCCACATTTTTAAGAAGATATGCGTAGGAAAGTCTTCTTGCGGAGCTTCAATATCATGTACAGTTTAATTGTAACACTAATGATAACGGGTGAAATTCTATACATGATGCCATGTTATAGAGTATAAATGTATATATCTGAATACATCATACAGTAGTAGCGATCTTGGACAATATTTCCAATTCAACTATTTGAACCTTGAGGCAATACCTATGCGGAATGCCCCATTCCCCATCGTATGATGTTGGAGGAGACACCAGCGATGGATTTGGGTAAATGATTGAAGGTTGTTTTTTTTTTATTCTAACTCTTTATTGGTGTGTGGGAAGGGGGACACAGGGCTCTTAGTGTTACGAATACAGCTTTGTATACCTAACACTATAGAATACCTTTGAAGAATCATTTTTAAATGGTTTATAAAAGAGTAATAAGGGTACATTTTCCTACTGCTATAATTATAAATGTTATGCTCAGCTGGGTGGGTGAAACAACCCCTATTACTAGATCTATACAGATTAACAGTCTATGCCTAGATATAAGAAATATTATAGTTACTCTATACACCAAGTATGCATTATTGAGCAGGTCATTCTCCACCTCTGGTAAATTATATACTTTGTTAGCCTTTGTAAAGTGCTGCATAATGTCTGTGCCCTCTTACTTTAATTTAAAAACTACATGGAATACCAATACAAAAGTTTACAAATACATTGCATCTGTGATGATTTTGTATGCGTGCAACTAGGAGTACTAAACAAGCAGATGTACTCTCAATGAACTCTATCAACAGGCAAATCATCTTGCTTTGTCAATTTCAATTTGTTAGAATCATACAGTTCATGGCACTGTTTGGGCTGCGCACAAGCTTGTCCCTATTCTCTTCCACATAGGAAATAAAATATTCCTGTTAATGAAGAATCAGTAACCAATTCTTTGTGCAGAGAATGAGCAGATATAGAGTAAAAGAAATGGGGATTGACAAGCACGTATTTGTTTACACTACCTTATCAGTGGCCACTGAGTGAGGGTAAACAACACCCAAAATGCACATAGAGCTTTAACACCCATTATTAATTAGACATTCTAAACCAGACATCCTTTAATACAGCTGCTAAGGACCACAACACCAAACCCACTCAGCCAATGGTAGAGAAAAAGGCAAATATATTCCAATAACTCACACTTTAACGCAACTGATCTAATAATGGCTGATGATAGAAACATTTATTTTATTTGGTTCTGCTTTCAATATCATCCAATGCTACAGAAAGGTTTGCTAGATTGATGTATTTTTTTTTTTTTTTTTTTTTTTTTTTTAAGTGTTTGTCTTCAGAAAAGCAGTTCCTCAGCTACTAGTCTATCTGTTCTGGTGGAAAATCCTCAACTAGGTCCTTATTACTGGAAGGTGGCTGTGAATCAGCTAGAAGCAAGGAATCTCACAGAGAATCACTGCTTCAGGCTTCCCAAGGCAATGCAATGAGCGTGTGATGTGACTGTCACTGTTCCCTGCACTCTGCTTAGCTCACTGCTCTGATTTACCCCCAAAAATAAATGTAAAAAAACTGAAATGTAAACATTGCAATTGTAACTATTTAAAATACCAATTACAAATGGAGTAGTAATGAAATGTGTAAAAACCGAGTCAGAGCAGCCTTCCACTCAAACTCTAAATATGACTTCCATAAATTTGTCATACAGATGAATCTGAACCTCTGGGCACATTAAAAACAACTTAATCAGAAGCAGAGCAGATTTTCCGATACATCGCTATTTTCTAATACAAGGCTGCGTGGAGCAGCAAATAAGCCCTAAAATGCCTTTAGATGAAGTGATTTTGGTGCCTAGATTGTCCCTTTAGAGGGGCACTTTAAGCATCAAAACAACTTTAGCTTAATTAAGAGGTGTTGGAGTATATTTAATGCCCCTGCAGGCTTACTGCTCAATTGAATGCCATTTAGGAATTGAATCACTTTGTTTATGCAGCCCTAGCCACACCTCCCATGCGGAGTCTCCCTAAACATTTCCTGAAAAAAAAGCTCAGTGTTTCTCAACTTCCTTTATAGCAGTGTATTTAATTTAGAATTCACCTTCTGTTCAGCTATTAACATGCTGGAGCCTACAACAGTCTCCTGTTTGGGATTAAAGTTCAATTAACCAAGCAAATAGCAGATAAATAAACTGCTATAAAATATTTTCTCGTCATGTAGGCAGTGTAAGTCACAGGCAAGAGTGGCTAAGACTGCATAACCAAAGTAATTTAAAGGGACACTATAAGCACCCAGACCACTTCAGCTCGTTGAAGAGGTCTAGGTGCACTGCCCCTGTCAGTTTAACCCTGCAATTGCAATTATTGCAGTTATTGAAACTGCAATAATTACAATGCGGAGTTAACTCCACCTCCAGTGGATGTCTACCAGATAGCCACTAGAGGCGCTTCTGGGTAAAATAAAAAAAATGTAAAAAAATTAGCTTTATGTATTTAGTGTGTTTTGGTTCTTCTGGTATTTTATATATTTATTCTAAAGTCTTTTCTTTTAATATTTTGATTGCTTATTATTTATATTATTACTATATATTGCTCATTATATTATCTACTGCACTATTAGGAGTGCGGTCTTAGAGTGTCTATACTGATATTTATACTGCTTTTCAAATACCATTATAGTAGTTTATTTCTATATTCGTCTTCACACTTTGCATGAGGACATCCAGCGGAAGCTAAAACCCCATAGGAAAGCTTTGATTCAGTGCATTCCTATGGGATTATCCTAATGCAAACCCCATGCATAAGTATTATGTCCTCGATTTCGACCGAGGTGGAGCCTGACCCAGTGCCAATAGACATTGGCTCTGGATTCAGGTAAGTGAATTAAGGATTTCTGCACCTGGGATGGGGGTTAGAGTATCCTTTTAACCCCTTAAGGACCAAACTTCTGGAATAAAAGGGAATCATGACATGTCAGACATGTCATGTGTCCTTAAGGGGTTAATGAGGCACTCTAAGCAACATGGCCTGTGGCCTGGCACTGCTCCTTCAGTTACTATCAAACCATACTTACTAAAGGCACCCAGATCAATAAAGTAGTCTGGATAAAGAGGCCCTGTAGTTTTAACACAGGCCATTTAAAAAACATTGCAGTTTTCAAGAAACTGCATGGTTTCCATTTCTGGAATAAAACACACCTCTAGTGACGGTCTTTCTGTGAGCAGAGTCAAACGTTGCTCTCAATCAAGTGCTGTGATTTGCTGTGCATGCGCAGTAGCCTCCCAATGCTTCCCTATGGGGAAGCACTGGAATGGTTGAGTACTTTAAAATTGATGATGATGATGATCTCAGTCATGGAGGCAGGGCAGCAATGACAAAAGTACCACAGTGATGGAGAAAGGGTAAGTAAAACTCCCTTCATACTTCACAGGGGTGAAGTGACCAGCATGCTTGTATTACTAAAGCTATAATATTCTTTTACGAACTGTGTGATAAACCAGGACTGACCCCTCTTCTGCTTCTGACATTACACTTCTGCATTATAGAAGTCAATTTTGTCCAACATGGACGACAACACCGATGGGCTGAAATTGCTGGCTAACCCAACTCCAGCTAATAAATGTTATCCAGATAATACTGTATTGAAAGTCATTTTTGCATAATATGCATGAACCCTCTATTCAACAAAATTATAAATTCTAGGGAAAAATACATTAACATGTGATAAGTTTGAATTATTTCAGTTCATTACACATAAAATAACCCATATTAGTCAATAACCAGATATTAAATGACAAATAGCATAATACAGACAAGAGCAGATACATGGGATTACTATCTTAAATAGTGTGTTGTGGGGGAGAAGGTTTGCTAAAGAGTTCAAAAGGGACTGAAAGAGGAAGGGGAGGACCCTCCAGGTCAATTGACTTACAGCTATTTCCATCTAAACCAGTGGTCCCCAACCCAGTCCTCATGGACCACCAACAGTCCAGGATTTATGTATATTCCTTTTTTATTCAAATGGAGAGACTGACAAAACCCGAACTGTTGGTGGTCCATGAGGACTGTGTAGGGGCCAACTGATCTAGACTATCTCGCATGCCTGCTAGTCATATAGCATAGCTCACTGTTCAGTGCCGGACTCGACAAATCTCAGACGCCGGGCCTAGGATTTGTGAGCACGTTCCCTCCGAGGAACGGTCAGCTTCCTGGCACGCCACCTAGTGATGCCAGGACCGGAATAAGGCATCACTTCTGCACCCAGCAGAGCAGGAAAACCACCGTTCCCTCCTAAAGTACGCACAGTGTGCATGTCAGTCAGGGTGTGTGTGTCAGTCAGAGTGTGTGCGTCCATGTCCGCTTGTGCATGCGTGTTGTGTGTCTGTCTGCCTGGTTTAATGAATAAACCACTTGATATATTTAACAGTCTGACAGGAAGAATTGTAATGCCAACCAGGATTTTCATTGGTGCCATTCCTTATCTAAAAGTGAACATCCAACCATTAAAAAGGCAACACCAACTGCATATTTACCTTCTCTAGTCACACACGAACACGTCTGTTTTATCCTCTCCAGGCAAGTGTCAGACATCAGAAAGTTTATAGATGCCATTCAAGCGTCTGAATAAAAAAGAGGGAAAAAAACAAAACAAAAAACACAATGTTTTAGGATTACAAATTCACATCGACTTTGACCTGGCATTGGTCAATTAGTCAAAATGCAAGATATTTTTTTTATACAGACTACATACACTGATACACTACATACACTGATCTACAAACACGGCATTTTGGATTGTTTGCTTTGCAGCTACTAGAAAAACACAATTTATAAATCATTACTATGCACAGAATTAAGATAGCATTAGATACATCAGTCTAGTCAATAAAACTGGTCCAGTTACCAGGCTGTGCATGTTTCCCTGGGTACTGGTTGTCATGGTAACTAGGTTACCTGGGAGGCCAAAAGAGGAGAAGCCACCCCATTTCGGCAAACTGGAACAGACCTCAGAATGGTCTGGACTTTCTGGAGAGGAAAAAAAAAAAATCGAGAGGGAGTAGCGGTCACGAGAAACCCAACTCTTAGGCCTAGGGAACCCATGTATCTCATCTGGAATGGATAAAACTGGTGCTGGGCCCAAAGTTTTCAATAATTTATCAGATACTTCTCTAAGCATACATGCATACATGCATAAACCATTCACATTAGAAAGATCAGGAATTGGAATTGAAGATGGACATCCAGGTTTCTTGCGGCTAAAGAATAGAATTGTGGCTAAAGAAAACGCTTAAAGGAACACTATAGTCACCAAAACAACTTTAGCTTAATTAAGCAGAATTGGTGTATAGACCATGCCCCATGCAGCCTCACTCCTGAATTCTGACATTTAGGAGTTAAATCACTTTGTTTATGAACCCTAGTAACACCTGCCTGCATATGACTTGCACAGCCTTCCTAAACACTTCCTGTAAAGAGTCATCTAAAGTGTATCCGTTCTTTATGGAAAGTTCTGTTTAATTTAGATTTTCTTATCCCCTTCAAGAGCCTCCTGTGTGTGATTAAAGTTCAATTTACAGAGCAAGAGATGAAATTGTTTAAGGTAAATTACATCTGATTGAAAGTGAAACCAGTTTTTTTCATGCAGGCTCTGTCAATCATAGCCAGGGGAGGCGTGGCAATGGCTGCATAAACAGAAACAAAATGCTTTAACTCCTATATGGCAGTGAATTTAGCAGTAAAACCTGAGAGGCATGATCTATACACTAAAACTGCTTCATTAAGCTAAAGTTGTTTAGATGACTATAGTGTTCTTTTGAATATTCTGAAGAATAAAAAGGCACCCTAAGCAGCTTTAGAGGTTCTGTAGTTTAGAGTGCCCTGGCATGATCCCGTATGACAAAGTGGGGTTCTTCAGAACTCCCAGAGACTGTTACAATCTCGACTGCATTGACAGTGCAGAATTAACATTTCCCGCTGACTTCTAAAAGAAATGTGTCCAATCTAGACAACAGTGAAAGGCTGAGAGTGCTAGGACAGGTTAGCAATACAGTGCTGTATGGTTATGTTGATTTTTTTTTAGTGGCCCTTTAAGATAAAGTGTTAGGGATTGACCACGCATAATTAAAGAGTACCAGATTTAGCAAAATAACACCAACTTACTTCTGCACTAGCATTTGTTTGCAAGCAGAAAGGGCATCATGTCACTCTACAAGAGTAATACAGCACTGCTGTGAGTACTACAGATCCACAGCATGGATTCATGTAGAAGGATTCAATGTGTGAACATTTTTATTATTTTATGTTTGCAGATATTTTTACATTTTTTTTTAAAGGGATGTTCTAAGCATCAAGCTTTTCTTGCTCTGCTACCTAGAATGCAGTTTAGTGAGCTGGGACCAAAGTAACATCATATACCGGTATCACTGCAAGATGCGGGAGTGAGCAGAGCAAGGAGAGCAGGAAGATAATAACTTTCAACCTTTGCCGACCCACACTCAACCTCAGCAGGCCGTCTCGATGCTCTCTCACCGGGCCGCCTCTGCTTAATGAGTCAACAATTCCTAGACGCCAGGAAAAAGTTCCTAGTCACCTTGGCGACATGGCACCTGGGATTTGTCGAGCCATAGTATAGATCATACCCTACAGTCCCACTGCTCAATTTTCTGCCATTTCCCGATGTTAGGGCGTGCTATGCCAGCCTACAAAAGGAAGGCTGCAGCCAATCCCCTTGCAGCCAATCCCGCCCATACCAGTCCTGTGATTGTGATGATTCTGCGATCACAAAACTTTGATCAGCCAGATTGCAAGAATGCACGCAGGGTGACTGCCTGGATTGTAAGACAGATCACCCAATATATCAAGAATAAAATACCAGTTATGTAAAAAAAAAAAAACAAATAAAAAAAAAACATTAAATTGCATTTAGAATTAAATATACGCACAGACACACCCACACAATAGAGACAAAAGTATTGGGAAATGCCTCTTAATTATGGAATTTAGGTGTTTCAATCAGACCTATTGTCACAGGTGTATAAAATCAAGCACTTAGACATGAAGTCTGCATTTACAAATATTTGTGTGGGGGGGGGGGGGGGGAGGAGTCATTTTGAAGCGCTCAATAAATTCAAGCATTGTACTGTGATAGGGTGCAACCTTTGCAATAAGTCAGATCATGAAATTTCATCCCTGCTAGATATTCCATGGTCAACTGTAAGTGGCATTATTGGAAAGTGGAAGAGTTTAGGAACAGTAGCAAGTCAGCCACGAAGAGAAAGGCCACTCAAAATCACAGAGTAGAGTCAGCGAGTGCTGAGGTGCATGGTGCGCAAAAGTCACCAACACTGTCCTCATTCCCTAGTTGAAGACTTAGTGTCACTAACAAAACTGTCCCTTTTGGGACTGGTGGGAGCTTCATGGAATGGGTTTCCATGGCCAAGCAGCTGCATGTAATCCTTACATGACGTACAATGCCAAGCATCAGATCGAGTGGTGTAAAGAAATGTGTTCTGTGGAGTGATGAATCACGCTTCTCTGTTTGGAAGTCTGATGGGCATTAGTAAATGCTGGGTGAATGTTAACTGCCAGTCTGTATTGTGCCAACTGTAAAGTTTGGTGGAGGAGGGATAATGGTATGGGGCTGTTTTTCAAGGGTTGTGCAAGCTCCCTTACTTCCAGTGAAGAGAAATCTTAATGTTTTAGCAAACCAATACTTGGTTTCATGCTTCCAGCTTTGTGGTAATAGTTTGGGGAAGGCCCCTTTCTTTTCCAGCATCACTGTGCCCCAGTGCACAAAGCAAGGTCCATAAAGACATGGTTAAAGGAGTTTGGTGTGGAAGAACATGACTGGTCCACACAGAGCCCTGACTTTAACCCCATCAAACACCTTTGGGATGAACTAAAACAGATTATTGTGAGCTAGGCATTTTTGACAAACATCAGTGCCTGACCTCACAAATGCCCACAGAAATACTACAAACTCTTGCAGAAAGTCTTATAGCAGAGTGGGACCTCTTATAGCTGCAAAGTGGGGACCAATGACATATTATTGTATATGTATTTAAAAAGTAATGTAATACAAGTCCCTGTTGGTGTAATGGTCAGGTGTCCCAATACTTTTGTCAGCGTGTGTATTGCATAATTATGAGATTTTATTGATTAACTATTGGAGAAATTGAATTTACAATCCCTATATTTAACCATGTAACTTTCCAAAACCCTATAAGACCTATACGAGAGAGAGAGAGAGAGAGAGAGAGAGAGAGAGAGAGAGAGAGAGAATACTAATAGCCAATAAAACTATTTCTTACACTTTTTTACATTTTATTGATAATAAATTTCATATATAAATATTTGATGTGAAATGAAAGCCCTGTTTCTCCTAACAAAATTATATATAATAAGTGTGGGTGCCCTTAACATGAAAGGAGTAAATTGTGGTTGAACAAACATATAGCTCAAATTCCAGGTTTTGTTTTGGTTCAGAACTTGAACAATTGCCTCTGTCCTTAGCCCCCTAAGGAATGCAAATGGTCAGAAATAAAAACTACAGAATGGTTGTCCTTGATACAGTCACAATAAGTCAATATAAACACTACAGCAGAAAAGTGAAACACTCATATACCCTCTAACAATAACATCTCTCCATTGAGCACGTCAGAATCAGGAGAATGCTCCTGTGATGTCTCTTATAGAATACTGGCTTGAATTTATTATTTTTCTGTTTTGGTTCACACTGCAACAAAGGACCCCACAAGAAGGCTAGTCACTGGTGACAAAAATCTTCAGACTAGTATATCTTGTCATTCATGCATTTATTGGCAGTTTGACTTTAACTACCCTTGCTCATTACTGCAAATACTCGAACTGTGAATCATGCGCCTGCAATTAAATATAGAAATCCATGAGGATACAGTCAAGGCTTAGCAGGTGTTTGACCAAACATCAATATAGGGAAGACACACCATCTAGGAGATTTTGACCATGGTAGGTCAGACTTGCCACATATGTTTCATGAAACCTGTTGAATTTATTTATGAAACCGTAAAGCTGCTCTGAGGGCAATAGGTCTAAACAGTGCTAGAACACCAAGTGTAATAAGGTGCATATGTAACTAAAGTGAACTTTGCAGAGTTATTGGAGACAAGACGCTGTACAAAAAGATGATCTTCCCCCTTCTTGGGACAAAGTTCATGTTTACCAACAGCTACAGTTTGAGACACACCACTGCTTATAGAAGAACAAAAGGGACAATTAGACCAATGAGAGGACACTCCATGCTGAGACAGAGAGAAGGAAAAGTTTCTAAATTTTTGAAGGAGTGAATACATGGCTTTATTTTGGTGAATAAAGAGAACAGCTTGTGAAAAGCTAATGCAGGCACAGAAGTCTTTTCCACATTGCAACTGAACTTCAAATCTAAGCATCTATTCCAGTGTAACATTGTGTGTATTTATATATATTTATCTCCAAGCAAAAACCTTGTTATAAAATCACTGTTTGCCTTTATCCTGTTAGTACACTATGTGATCGGCTGAAGTATGGTTTAAATACTGAAATGCATTGTGAGAGATCAAATTAGTAACTCTCACATAAGTATTTTGTTTTTGTGGTTTTTTTTTTGGTATATAAAATATTTTTTATATTAAAAATTAATCATTTTTATATTCCTATTTTATCATATTTTATACAAATGGCATAGTCGGCAGGATTTCATTGGATCACTAGATATTAAAAGGATTCTATAGTGTTAGGAATATAAAAAATATAGAGGCTGTCTTAGTATTGTAATGTAAACATTGCAGTTTCTATGTGGGACAGGGACATTGCACCCAGACCATTTTAATGAGCTGAAGTGGTCTGGTTGCCAATATTGTCCCTTTAATATTCTAGTGAAGTGCAAAATTGTGTTAAGAGTGATTTTTAGGACTTTAGAAAATTAATTCTTTGTTTAGAAAAGGTAAAAAATGTTGAAGTCAAGGAATCATTTTCCAAGTTTGGGTGAATTCCTGGGTGAGCACTTTGATTTTGGAAACCCATTACTGAGGAATTGATTAAATAGGCTGCGCCCATTTGCCAAGATTTCAGAAATCAAACAGAGGGTTTAAACTTAAAGGACCACTCCAGGCACCCAGACCACTTCAGCTTAATGAAGTGGTCTGGGTGCCAGGTCCAGCTAGGGTTAACCCATTTTTTTTATAAACATAGCAGTTTCAGAGAAACTGCTATGTTTATAAATTGGTTAAGCCTTCCCCCTAATCCTCTAGTGGCTGTCTCATTGACAGCCGCTAGAGGCGCTTGCGTGATTCTCACTGTGAAAATCACAGTGAGAGCACACAAGCAGGAGAGCTCCCCGCCCAGCGCTGGAAAAAGGTAAGTTTTCCCCTTTTCCCCTTTCCAGAGCCGGGCGGGAGGGGGTCCCTGAGGGTTGGGGCACCCTCAGGGCACTCTAGTGCCAGGAAAACGAGTATGTTTTCCTGGCACTAGAGTGGTCCTTTAACCCTGCAGCTGTAAACATAGCAGTTTCAGTTTACATTAGGGTTAATCCAGCCACTAGTGGCTGCCTCACTGACAGCCGCTAAAGGTGTTTCCGCGCTTCTCACTGTGATATATGATATATGCTTTCATATGGACTGTTTGAATGTGCGCGCGCATTCGGATCTGGCGTCGGCAGAGGGAGGAGAGTTCCCCAACCCCACGCTGGAGAAAAGCAAGTGTTTAACCCCTTCAGCCCAGCACGAGTGGGACCTAAAGACCCTATAGTGCCAGGAAAACAAGTTTGTTTTCCTGGCACTATAGTGGTCCTTTAAGCGCTTACAGTAAAAATGAGAGAAAGGTTGCTGGTAAAACTGGATGGATCATTATTAAAGCTGTAAAGAAAGAAAGGGTTAAAATTGAAAAAGAAATGCATGCTCTTCAGGAAAAACTGGTTTTGACAAATAAGTGTTTAAAGTCATATGAAGCAAAAGCAAAGCAGTTAAGAAATAAAATGTAAAAATCTGATGGAAAAGAGTGCATTAAATGTTAGTGGAGAAAATGTAAGAATTGTATAAAGCATGTCCTCTTATTGTGGAATAAAGAAAGAGGAAGTTACACAGAGAACATGCAGATGAAAATGGCACGGGGTGGGGGGGCGGAGCTAGCTACGGACCAGCAAAGACGCATGGTGCACAGCTCTGCACCAAATACCTAGAAAAACACCTAAAAAAGGCGGAACCGGGGCGCCTACCTTTCCCAAACTTCACCCACCGACTGAGGGGGAAGACGATGGGCAAGAAAAACAAAAAATTAAAGTCGGACAAAGCCCCTTTCAGCCGAGATATCGGCGAGCTCCTCCGGAACTCACAGAGGGCCGCATGGGAGAAAATGGCGCTGGGGGAGGACGAGTTCTCTGATTCCTCTGGTGACTTCTACCCGGACCAGGGAGAAGGGGCTCCGCTGAATCAGCCCTTGATGCCCAAGGCTAAAGCACCCCCAGCGGCAGGAGAACCGGTAACGGCAGCCCTGCTGACCAAAATGTTTGCAGAGCTCAGGCAGGACCTTGCAGCAGACCGGGCATACTTTAAAGAGGCCATAGAGGGGGCCACCACGAGGCTCACCCAGCTGGAGGCCAAAACAAGCTCCCATGACACGCGCTTACACGACTTGGAACTGAAAATAGCAGACCTTTACAAGCAACAACAGGGCACAGAAGAGAAAGTGGAGATCCTGGAGGAACAAAGGTGAAGAAACAACATAAAGGTTAGAGGGATACCTGATAATATTGGGCCTACTGACCTCCCACACTATGTGAGGCGCCTGGTAGCGACCCTCTTGCAGCCCAAGCAGGCTAAACTAGTGAAAATTGACGGAATGTTCCGCTTGAATAAACCACCAAATGCACCCCCAACTGCCACAGCAGATGTCATTGTAAAATTTCAGACTCACCAAGACAAGGCCACCGTCCTGGCAGCGAGCCAACAGAAAACCCCTTTACCATTTGAAGACTCCCAAATTGCTTTCTTCCCTGACCTCACAAGAAGCACACTAAGTTGGCGAAAAGCACTGCAACCTAGCTTACAAATACTGAGAGCTCATAACATCCAGTACCGCTGGGGTACACCGCGACTAATCACATTCACTGCCAAGGGGACTACCTACCGGGTGAAAAACCCTTAGGACTTAGACACTTACCTGGGCCAATTGGGCCTGAAAACCCTGCATACGGCACCCGTGACCACCGCCACCAGGCTGGACCCCACCAACGCCAAAGAATTCATACCCAGGTCATCCCGTCAAGCCACGCTAGCAGGCAACACAACCTGAGGGGATCACACTGACCAGAGACTTCTCCACCACCTTGGATACCACAGTGCCCGCCGCCAAAAACCCGAGACAACGAAATCACATCCACTCTAATGGTGTTCTTCTCGTATATTATCAAACACTCTAGTGTACAACCTCAGAGACAGAGTCCTTAATCACTACGACCACAAATGCGCTGGAGAGGACTGACGTTTCACCCTAACCGAGAACCAATTTTCTTTTCTTTATTTTTATGTTGTGTGTTTGGCGTTGCTCTCCTCGTCACCTTTATTCCAGTTAGATTAATTTATTTTCATTCTTCACAGAGAAGAGCACACTAGCACCACAGGGACTCCCCCCTCCCCCCCCCCTTGTAATCTGTTACGCCTGTCTACGTTTACGTTTACTCTTGAATTTCTAATCAACAAAAACAAAAAAACTGTGCATGTTTTCCAGACCTCTGTTTAACATATCTATGTTCCCATATTAATGAACGCTGTCGTGGCGTAAGTTTATATTTTGTACTCACCTGCACTACAAAAATAAAGAATTAAAAAAAAAAATGGCACGGGGCGGAGCCTGGAGCCTGAACGGAGAAGTCGCCATTTTCCAGAGCTCCGGGAAAAAAAACTACTAAATCGGCCAAAATACTCAGAACCCGACAAAAATCATAAATCCTACCGAGGGTGCTGGCTCCAACGCAGCTTGCTGAGCCCACAGATGCCCTTTTTTCAACTACGGGCAGAAAAAAACAAAAACGAGGCCCCAAGGCCTACCTCGGGAGCGGACACGCGTCTGAACTCTCTTGGGGATTCAGCCCGCATTACGCACCGGACTACTCAGAAATAACCGAGGCGAGTGAGATAGGGCGCAGACCGCAAAAGCAGCCCCCACACGATCCGAAAACGCAGCGCGACATAAGCTTAATGCTGCAGACCCCACCTTCACCACTAAAAGTGGCACCGCCGGCCTGTCCATTAGAGGGAGACCACACAGACAACCTCCCCTCTAATACTCACCCTGCAAAGGCAATGCTGAGAGCAGGAGACCACACTGACACTCTCCCCTCCACTACTCACCCTCCGGAGGCAATGCCGAAGGCAGGAGACCACACACCCGCCTCCAAAAGCGACATCCAAGAAATGCTCACGAGCTTGCAGGACAACCTAAAAAGCATGTGGGAGAGAGATCTGGCAGTGCTCACCGCAGAAGTACAGTCTGTGACAGCCCGCACACAAGCAACAGAAACAGGCCTGGCAGACTTGAAGCAGGACCTACAAACCCTTGGGGAAACTGCACTCACCCTGAAAACCTCACAGGCCTTGATGGCCAGGCAACTCAATATAATAGACGACAGGGGCAGGAGAAAAAACATAAAAATACGGGGAGTCCAAAAAAACCTGCAACTGGAAGAGCTGCCCCCACTTCGTCAGGCGCTTGGTGGCAACAATCCTGCCATCCAAGCAAGCCAAGCCGTTTATGTTTGATGGCGTATACAGGATAGCAAAATCACCCAAGGCCCCCACATCAGCGCCACGAGATGTTATCCTGCGCTGCTGCACTATGACCGATAAGCTGGGATTAATGGCAGCATTTCGAGGACAAATCCCCATCGAGTTTGAAAACTGGCAACTTTCCCTATTCCAAGACCTGAGCAGAGACACACTCATATGGCGCAAGACCATGAGACCACTCACCGCAACCCTCCAGGAAGCAGGTATCAACTACCGGTGGGCGACACCACAGACTTTATGGATAACTAAAGAGGGAAAACATTACAAAATCTCGGACCCCGCAGAAGGACCGGCACTGCTGAACACATTGGGACTAAAGAACCAACACACAAATGTAACCTCAGGCCCCAGGCAGGGGACAGCGAGGAGCAGAGAAGCCCCTGACCACGGGGAAATACAAGAAGCGACGACCTAACTTGAAGCCAACTTCAATCAACCCCGGTTGAAAAACAGGACATCCCACTATACCTCAGACTGTCCAAACCCTAACCAAGAGATGGGTTACACACACTCCGGAGCTCAAACACCCCTCTTACACAACCCCCCCCTCCCCCCACCCCCGGGTTACAGGGGAATAGCAATCAATGGAGCCCACATATCACCCAAGCGATCTCGCACTCACTAACGCCTCACATTAGCAAAGCCATAGTCAGACAGTACGGATAGGCTGCCTCCACAGGCTCCGCAACGGGCATATACGGACTCCCCCTAGCCATACCCTTTATAGCATGGATCTAACACACACACACACACACACACAACTAGACCACCCACGAATAGACCTAAACTAGCGAGTCACCACATGACGGAAGCCTACACGACCACTCCATGGGAGCACACACTAAGCCCTGTACCACACACAGGGAAATATCCCAGGAATATCACCTGGTAGAGGACACTAACAAAAGACAGCCTCACTAGACCCGATACCCACTGCCCACCAAAACAAACCAGGCCAAGTTAGTGGTGACAACGTCTACAGAGTGACACACATACCCCTCCTAGATAGCGACTACATGACGCTACAACCCACCAGCCCAGCCATAACTAAAATAATGTGCCAAATTGTATATACTTGAATATACTCTAACTGTACCATGTTATACCGTTGATATTTTACTATGGCCATTGCGGCAAAAGTTTGTAAAAGCAATACATTTCGCACAGAAAATAAAGAGTAAAAAAAAAAAACTGGCACATGCTAGAGTGTGCTTAGTAAGATGACTGAAATTGTTCAAGGATACTCTCAGACTGAGTTACTTGAGCTTGCTAAACGTCATAAGCAGAGAGTGTATGAATCTTTATCTGAAGGGATCCTGCCTATTTATGTTTATGTTGCTGATTGCATATATTTAAATACCTCAGAAGCAGTGGGGATGGGACAGTTAACTTTAAATCCCGAAGTTAGACATGTTTTGATGAGTGTGAGAAATCCAAAAAGAATGTATCATTACTCAATTTAATCAGACATGTTTTTAAAGGACCACTGTAGGCACCCAGACCACTACAGCTCAATGAAGTGGTCTGGGTGCCAGGTCCATCTAGGATTAACCATTTCTGCTGTTTACCTATGGGTTAATCCAGCCACTAGTGGCTCTCATTTACAGCTGCTAGAGGCGCTTCCGTGCTTCTCACTGTGAAGATGCTAGCGTCCATAGGAAAGCATTGAGAATGTTTTCCTATGGACTGTCTGAATGCGCGCGCGGCTAGTGTAGCGCATGCGCATTCAGCCGATGACGGGGAAAGGATTCAGAGAGTCCCCACTGCCGAGGGAGCCCGGCGGTGGAGAAAAGGTAAGTGTTAAACCCCTTCCTCACCCTAGAGCCCGGCGGTAGGGGGACCCCAAGGGTGGGGGGGACCTAGAGACCCTATAGTGCCAGGAAAATGAGTATTTTTTCCTGGCACTATAGTGGTCCTTTAATGTGTTCCCTTCACATAAAGATTTTAAAGCGCACAACCCCCTGAATTACAATTACAGATGTAATCAATAGGGTATGAATTATGGTAGAATGATTGGAGACAGATGTACATTAAGGTGTCACCAAGATAGGACAAGAGGGCAAAAATTAATGTGGCAATGCCACATGGTAATCATATGGGGCCTTACATGACAGCATGTCAGGGCGGGGAAGCGCAAGGGCAGTTCCAGTTAGAGCAGCCCAATCCACTAATGCTAGTCACAAAAAGGGTTCAATGTGTAATGGTTTCCATCCTTCCAAAACGGGTTTTGGGAAATCAAATAGTACCAGCAGTGTTAATGAGGGGTGTTGTTCACCTTCAGGTTCCATAGATAAAGACATGTCAAGAGAATCTGCAGTGTGGAATTTATTGGTTATTCCCTCCCTCAGCATGCTTTTGCCAAAGGAAGACCAGCAGCCAGGGGGACAAGATAAGGTAAATATTTGACCAGCTAAAAAGGCTATGGACACCTTTCTGTGCAAATGTCAGCTGACTACCGGGAAGTGGTTAATGTATTGGCTACACTGACCACTGCAGTCCTGAATACAGACAATACCACTGTGAATATAGACAATACCAAACAGGTGGCAGGCGGATATCGAACTAGCAAATGCGCTCCTTTCAACTCTTTTGCAGCACAGAACAAAGAACAAGTTACCTTTGGTTGGGAGGAGAATATTCACTATCCAGGCAGTGAACTGTGAATTTGCAACCAAAGCTATGACAGCAGAAACTATAAAAACGCCTAAAACAAAAGATGATTTGGTGATAAAAGTTCCGAGAGATACTGAGAGAAACATTCCCTGAGCTAGAGACCAAAAGCAGCCAGGCTGAAAATATGGACTGGATACCTGGGCCTTACAAAATTAATATTGGGCCATGTGAATTCACGAGTCAAAGTGAAAACAAATGTACATGTAATGGAAGTATGGAGCAATCAAGCATACACATATATGCTGTACTGCAGACTGCCACAGAAATGCATGACAATAGGGGTTGCATTGAAGATAAGGATGTTCTGAAGTAAAAAGAAGAAAAAATACTTCCTGATATTATGAGGACAACCATCAAAGTACAAGCAACCAATTCCAACTGCATGAATATGGTCAATGACCAATGGAGCCCAAGAAGATGGTAAACAAATAACTGGGCATAGTCAACAAAGAAATGTCCTATCAAGAGGATCTCTCCTGAAGATTCAGAAGTAGAGATTTGTAAGCATTCCAGACAGAATATTGCTTTGAATAAGAAGCAAGGTCTCAGTAAAGAACTGGATTCATAAATGACGACCAGTGTCACAGAGCGAGTTAGGCAAAAGTAAACATCAGCCTTTTACCCTAAAGCCTATGGGTCAAAGAAGTAGAGCAAAGAGCATTTAAATTAGAGAATTCTAGTACGGTCTCTGGTAGGAACATTATGGGGATAGAACAGGTTTTCTTTCTTTAAATTCCCCTCACAAAGACAATATCCAACACTTTTACAGTGATAGTGTTGTGGTGGTTTCCAGGAATGTTTTTGGAAAACCATATAAGTGACAATGTGGTGATTAGGATGTAAATCTTACATTTTATTCTGCTGGGGTTGCCCATTATCCAGGGGGTCAACAGGGACCAAATCACTAGCAAATGAATTGGAAAGCGCCTGTTTGAGTACTACATTCCTAACTATCCAGTAATAAAAAA